>NC_079289.1:44807500-45431666 GCF_023638135.1 Falco biarmicus | reverse complement strand
CTCAATTACATGCTGATTTTCAGAAGATTAAGATGTTCTCACCATGAAATAGCGCAAAAAATTATGTTAGGAAAGACCAGTGAATTGCAGCTTTTAAATCCTGATCTACTTGCTAGTTTTCTGAAGCACCTGCAGCAAAACCTAGTTGCCCAGCAACATGTTTAAGATTGGAGCCATTAGAGAATTATCTGAGCAGAATTTGGTACTACACAATCTGAAGAGGGAAAAAAAAAAACAAACAACCACCTGTAAGTCAGAAAACAGATTACTGTTTTAGTTAACTGTCTAGTGACCACAAAAGGGCAGAAGTAACCAGCCTGTAACAAATGGGTTGCAGAATATTAGTCTCTGCTAGTATCTTGACGTGATTTCAGTTTAACTGTATCACACTATTTAATAATATAGCTAACACTCTAAAGTGGCATACAGTTCATTTATTAATTCCACAATTATATATATTCCAAAATTATATATCGGGATATAACAGTACTTTCTTTCAGAAACTTTGAGTGTTCATTAATTCTTTCTTGTTTCCTTTCCTTATAAATCATAAAAGAAGTTTGGAGGCAGTCTAGTATTCTGTACCATTTTATCTTAAGAGGAGGGAGTTGAGGGAAGGAGAACACAAAAAAACCCCAGGGGGAAGGTGGCTGCAATTGTTTGCCAGAAACCCCCAGACTCTATGATGCAGTTGAAAAGGAACCTAAGCCATACGTCCCATGAAGTAATCTCTCCAACTTTCATAGTTAACAACATTACTGCTTGTATTTGTTTCAAACACATGGAGAGAGTGGATAAAAAGTGTTCTTACCCAATTCATAGAGATGACCACCTACGTTAACTAATGCAATAAAGTGAAGATCTACTTTTTCATCTATACTTGGTGCCTGCAAGACAAAACAAAACAAAAGAAATTGTATTCACTAAACCCCTTATCACAATATGATTAATGAGAACACAATATGCAAAACACCTGGCCAAGATAAATCACAAGTGAGAAGCACATTCTGGATCTATACAGAATGGCAGAAGTCACACTGTGGAACATTTTGGAATATAAAGAAGCTTTATGCAACGCACAGATCCATAAGAATCCTTTCAGTGAAGTATCTGGAAGTATTTCCAATTATAGCTCTACATAAAAGCTCTGTTTTTCATTACCGAATTAGTACCAACTCAAATACAGCAACATTAAAAAAAGATAGGTATAAATAGCAACTCCTTCAATAACCCATCTCCCAAAACAAAACAATGCAAAGCTGAACTCTGAACCCATAGTATTGTAAAACTTGAAATAATCACTCGGTCACAATATTTTTTTCCTCATAATCCATGAATACAGTTCCTCTGTTCTCTCTACACAGGCAGTCAAAAGAAACACTTCTCACATCTTAGGTGAAGAGGAAGGAAAATAACCAGAGGTGCTTAGACTGAAATTTTGAAGTGGCATCATAGCCACCATACCAAGAAAGAACTGAAATACACTGACAGCATCAAGTGACGTGGCATAAAAAACAGTCACAGTTGGTAAAGATCTATCTAGCCCAGTACTGTATTGTCAACTACAGCAAGCAAAAGCTTTTTCAGAAGAACACAGGGCATGCACAGCATGATATTCTGCTAGCATACATCCCCAGAGCCAAAAGGTGCATCACCACTGTTGTGTTCAATAGCAATTGATTGTCTTATTTCCTCATCAATCCTTCCAGTCTGCATCTGAGCCTTGATCAACAAATTAAGAAGAAACCGTTTGAGGGAAACAGTTTTTCATAAATTATCAAAGACCTGACTTCTGTGAAAATAGTTTTAATGCAGTTTTCTTCCATCTTGAAGTTACTGTTACCCTTATGTGAATTTCTTGAAGCACCCCAAAACCCTAAGGTTTTGCCAGAAACAGATTAGAGTGTAAAATGAGTTGTAGAACCCTACAGTCGCATCATGTTTTGAAGACTGGGTTAAGTTTATTTCTTCCTGAGAAGTCATGAGAAAAGCCTTCAAAAGATGATCTAAATTGAAGAAATGTAGCAAACAACGAGAACAACAAAGCAAAGGACAAGAAGTCACCATAAAGTCTTTCAATACACCAAGAGTGACAAAGAACACAGCGTTACAGAGGAACTGCCAA
This sequence comes from Falco biarmicus, assembly GCF_023638135.1. Lineage (NCBI taxonomy): Eukaryota > Metazoa > Chordata > Aves > Falconiformes > Falconidae > Falco > Falco biarmicus. The sequence goes on along the minus strand of NC_079289.1, from coordinate 45,429,541 downwards.
CAGCTTACAGAAATTCAATGCAGCAAGCTCAAAACCAAGAGAAAAACAAAAAACCCCCCACAACCTCCCCTCACTGTCATCTGAGATTCATCTCCATGACCAGTTACAGTGTGAAAGGCATAAATAACCTGTTTCATCTCTGTTTCAGAGGGCCTAGAATGCAGAAAAAGCATCTCTGCTGCTGAAGAGGAGATTGCTATCAGAGGAACAAGAGGACCCTTCCATCAGGACCCAAAGCCTCTTTTTTTTCCCTACGGAATAAGTGATTGTCTTTGAGAATTGTTTTACAGAAGGCCAAACAGAGGGATCCCAAAAACAAGCAGCCTCAAGAGTTTGACTGCCCCAGTAGTAAACTTCCAAGGACCACAGGTTTCCATAACTTGCTGAAAAACACACAAGACAGTAGCTAGCAACCAATGGCACCTCGTTATGCTCATCAATCAACCAACTTTTTACAGGCATCTAAACCGTGGTGATACAAAAGTGCACAGGCAGGCAAAGCTGACACTCCGTGCCAAACCCCACACTGCCACCTAATTCCCTTAGCAGACATAAAGCTGTTCATTTACAAACTAAACTTACTAACTTTCAGGGTTAGGAGAAAGACCACTACCAGTCTGGCTTACTTTAGCAAGGAAATGGCTTAGCATTGAAAAGGTTGTATCTGAACATAACGCTACCAGCGCTCAAACTGACATCAGCTAGAAGAGCTCAAAGTACCACTATTTCAGAGAACTTTGAGATGTTCAGGGATTTGGTTTTCATCACATTCAGAACAAAATACAGTTTCCCCTTTGACTCTTTTGAGGACTGTGTTCTTTGCCAGCTTCTAATAAACACCTATTTTATAGAGAAAACACACTTGGCGTGCTTGGAATGCTGAGCCTATATACAGCTAGATGGATAGGGAAGCCACCAAAAAATTCATAAGAGTTTACTTGGAGACACATTCCTATAGAATCCTGCTGAGTTTTTGTACATACTTAATCTAAATAATGTGCTTTCATTGTGCTATTGCCATAACCGATGAGAAATGCTGCATTTTTACATTTTTAATTCCCCAACCTCAGAGAACGAAAGTGTCATGCCATTATTAAAGTTTCCACCACATGTTCTAATGTAGACAGTCTCCTTCCACTGTGACTTCATCTAATATAGATAGAACTACTTTGCGATATATTTAATACTATTGTAATTCTTGAAAAATTAGGATTTCAATCATTTTTGACAGACAATTATTTGCTTAATCATAAGCACAGAGAAACAATAGGGTCTGAATAGTCATATGACCTAGAAGTTTGTATTATAAAAATCTGTTGCTTATGACTTAGGCAAACAAGTAACTGGATCAAACTTTCCTAGTGTGATGAATGGGACTAGAAAGGCCCCCACTCCTCCTTGGGGGGAGGGGGAAATAAAAAACCAAAACAAAAACATACATCTATTGCTTATGCGTGCACGCATGATGCACACACACAGATGAAAAGCAGCCTAGTCAGGCCAATTTCTATTTCACTGGGAAGCTCTAGAAGTTCTAACACTTGAACCCAAAGGCTTTAAATTTCAAAGAAATGGAAAGAAGAGGGAATGTCAGCTTCAGGGAGATGTCTTTTGTGGTCTCCTTGAAAAAACTACACCTTTCGCCAAGTTTTCAGCTTCTAATAAAGCTGTCTGAATGTTGTGTGAATGCTTAAAAGAACAAGAAAACATAGCTTTAAGAAGTCTGCCTGCATGTTCATCACTAGGCAGTACCTTCAGAACAATTATAGACTATTTTCTCCTGATTATTCTTCTTGTCAAAGACCACAGTAACATGAACATCAGTCAAGTGTTGGGATAACATGTTCCTTTAGATTATTTTTTTTCACTTCAAAGCCCATTCGATGCGCAAAAGGAGAGAGCACATTTGAATGACCACATGTGTGAATCCCAAGGAAGGAGAAAGACACAGGAGTCTATATAAGATGATTGTCTAATCAGGATTTGGAGCTAATCTATGGGATTCAAGACTCATTTTTCATGTCCTGTGAAGGGCTGTAGCACACATTGAAGAAAATTTGTATTTCTTTCCCATCCAGAAAAGACAGAAAGAGGGCAAATAACCAGCATCTCGAGTAGCTTACAGAAGCTTATGTTATGGTTTCAAATGTAATGTAAGAAATAAGTTTTGGTGGTATGAGTTAATGGGCATCATTTTTCCAACTTATCTCCTCAAAAGAAAAAAAAACAAACAACCACCAACCCACAACAGAAAAATGACCCATAGGATTGAAACTGATTTGAAGAGGAAAAATGCAAAGTTTTGCGCTCAAAATGATGGTTGCAAGAATATCTTCTAGGCTGTAGTTTGTTCTCAAGGTACTGAGATAATGCTTAATGATAATAATATAGCACTTCTATGAATGTGCAGTGTCACATACAAGAGAGACTACCAAGGTTGTCATGCCCTCTTAATTTGGGATACCACGTTAAAAGCACCTGAATGACCAAACCCCAGTTTTTCAGAGGCCTTCTCTGCTAACCTAGACATTGAAATTAGTAATAAATAATTGCTGGCTGCTGTGAGTTGTCAATTTTAATTGACTTGTCTCAGCTCAATACCCATTAGTTCTTGTTACCAAAACAGCACTCTACATTTCCTCCTCTATTCTTCACTAGCAGATTTCTAATGAGTAATTTTTAAAATGGCACTTCCCGAAGTGTTTACTATACAAATTATAACTCTTTCCTACTCCCTCTTGTACTAAGAAATTCCTTGATTTTACCTTCCGCCACTGCCTGCTTCCTTCTCCTTATGAACTACAACAGTCTTCTTTCTTGTTGTTGCACTAACCTTCAGAAACTCAACGGTACACCCCTATATCCCTGTTTGCCCAATCTTATTAGCTGGGCTAATAAACTGTATTTCATCACCTACACAGTCTATCTTGCTAATGCACTTAGACCATTATCCCAATCAGTCAGTATTCAACTTCCATGCATTTGAAATATTGCTAACTTAGAACAAAACTGTTCATCACATTTGATGTGCATCTGGTTTCTTTTCCCTGAAACTGCATTACTGGGACAAACACACAATTGGAATAAAAAAAAATTGTCTTGTTCTCATGGACTTAACGAACAAGTCCTTACCGCATCCTGCTTACAATTTATTTTTGAAAGACCACATTACAAAACCAGGTTCAATGTTACATGACAGATTTCAGGCAACTTCTAACTAAATCTTGTATTTTTATCATTTTCTTACACTTGCTCTTCAGAGAAAGGAGTGAAACAAGAAGTCTCACAAACGTTTGGTAGAATGCCTTGCACTACAGGTAGCGACTGAGAAAGGAAAAAGCACCACTTGTGCTAAGTCAAGAAACTGGTATCAAGAGTCTATCAGGTTCCTGAAGAAGAGCAGTAAAGAGTGATATAGAAAAAGACAATTTTGCAGAACCTTAAAGAAATAAAAAGTTTCAGATGCATCCAACTGAAAGACCATTACAAACATAAAATAAGTCTAAGAGAATTAAAAATCGTTAGGGGTTTAACTATACAATTTCACTCAAGGAGTTACATGAAAGCCAAAGGAAAATGTACTAAAAGATGCAAGTTTACACAACAGCACATTAGGTAATATTTGGATTCAATAAATTGTAAAGGGGAAAAAGTGATGCAATTGCTATTGCATTGGGTAGATAAGGTGCCTGTAATTTCCATTTTGAAGCATGGAGCATGCTTGGGCAAGTGTACTGTGTAGGCCTGTGAAAGGGATTTCAATCCTGGTTAAAATATTGTACTTAAAACAAAGACCACTGGAATGATGATCACAAGTTTCAGCAAGATTAGTTCGGGCTTTCTCACAGAACAGTGATGTCTCTATTCACGCCCCATATACTACAGTGAGTTTACAGTTTACCTTGATCTAAAGTATCCCTTGTCCAGAATATTAAGAAAGAATTTTTCTGAGAAAGGTGCTGAGGGACTGTCTTAAGTGCTAACCCAAGAATGGACAAGAAGTTCATTTCCTAAGCACTGCCTTATGTATTTTTCTACCACACTGTCACGGTAGACAACCTATCTCAAGCTTATTAACTCTATGTCCCCAGCTATAGCTAGAATAAATAAGTGTCGGGTGAGGTACAATTCCAAGCTGCAGAACAGTAGTATCTGATTCTGAATAAGAGGTCAAGCAAGAAGGTGAAATTCAGAGAAAAGCTCTATCAATGGACTACAGAATCTGGATACAGATTATTTATACAAACACAAATCTCCCTTTAGATCCATAAGAAAGAGGGATTATTTAAGAGTATGTTGCTCTAAATAGGTATTTTCTGGTGTGGTTTTTTTTGGTTTTGGGTGGGGGGTTTTTTTTGCACTTTTTAAAAGATACTTTAATGCAGAAAGTAAATGGCAGAAAAAAGAAGAGCATGTTTTCCAACTTGAGAAAAGTAGGGAAGAAAAAAGAATTAGGATATTAACTTCAGATATAAAAGGCAGCAAAATGATCCTAAGGCAAGCAGACACACTAAACTAAAAGAACAGATGAGACAGAAGAATAAGAAATCATTACAAGGATTGAGGGAAAGTCAACATTACTAACGAAAGAGACGTTACCTGTAGCTTAAAATTTGCCACACCTACTGCAATTTATCAGGATTGCATAAAACATTTCAGGACAGGATTCTCAATACTATTTTTTTTTCTATTATATGTTTGTAACTCATCTGGAGACCTACTCTAAAAAGTTGTATTTGGTCTGGCTGAGATGGAGTTAAGTTTTCCCCACAACAGCCCTCATAGTGCTGTGCTTTGTATGCTGTGCTTTGTATGGGTACCTAGAAAGGTGCTGCTCACACACCAGTGTTTCAGGTACTGCCGGAGCAGTGCTTGCACAGCATCAAGGCTGCCTCTCCAACATCCCCACACCACCACCACTAGGCTGGGGGTGAGCAAGATCTTGGGAGGGGACATAGCCAGGTCACATGATCAAAAGGATATTCCATATCATGAGGACTGCTCAGCAATTAAAGCTAAGAGAAAGAAGGCAGGAGGACATTCATTATTACGACGTTCACCTTCTGGAGCAACCACTACACATACTGAAGCTCTGCTTCCTGGGAAGTGGCTGAATATCACCCAATAACGGGAAGTAGAAGATAGTATCTTCTGTTTTCTGCACGCAGCCTTTGCTTTATTAAGTTGTCTTCTTCTCGACCCATGAGGATTTCTTCCACCTTATTTTCTCCCCTGCTACCCGGCTGAGGGGGGAGAGTGATAAGAGCGGCTTGGTGGGCACCTGACATCCAGCCAAGGTCAACCCAACCACAAAAGACAAGGGAAGTTTTCAAACAGGAAAAGTGGTTTTACTTACGGAGCATAAATACAGTCTCCCATCATTAAGACCTTCACCCTTAATTTTGAGACATCCTGTTCCCCCTCCTCTGCCCTTAAATTTAAAGTGCATAGATACCTTAATAAAAGCAATACTAGAACATTATCATACAACACTGAGACCAATAAGCCTCTTTGTACATCTAACAATAATCAGAGCTATACTAATAATACTTGTTGACGGGCATTGACAGGACAAAACTTGAAGGACAAGGTAGTATTTATTATCAAGCCAACTGAGACAGCTTTAATGCCCAAAATGCTGGGGTTTTTGCATATTAAGCTAATATACGTATAGTTGCTATGTTCTTGAATCTTCTTTGAAAAGTATGTTATATAAAAGTGTAAAGATAAGAACAACATTTCAGTTACTGATAAATATCAGACTATTGTATTCAGTGATAAGTCTTTGCATACTGGACTTAGTTTTATCTGTAAGATGGAGACAGTCAGGATCTCAGGGGAGTTAACGACTATTATTTTAAAACTATTTTTAGTGGCAAGCTTCTGTTTTGCCAGATAGAGTTGTATTGAAGGCAACTTATTTTTTGAATGAATTTTTTTAATGTTTTCAAAGCAAAAGCTCACTGCTAATGGATGAGGAGTTGTTTTTAGAAATCTTCTGAAGTAAATAGAACTCGCAACTTGCCAACAGTGGTTTTCTAGTATAATCACAACAAATTATGCTGTAATGGCCATCCTTGGATAAGTCACGGTTTATTTAGTGTTGAAGTAAACTCGGGGTCAATTAGTTTTTGTTCTAGGCAGGCACACTCAAGCTCAAGTATTCCTTACTAAGTCCTTTGTAAACAACAAGCTTGTATAGATCAAATTCATACAAGATCCCAGTTTCAAATTACAGAAATATGATGCAGAATTTTCCAAGTTTTGCTAAATGAACAAAAAAGTCCCCAGGTAAAATGTCAGAGGGTTGCCAATGTTAATGGCATAAATACTAAAAGGAGACAAGAAGCATGAGGAGAACTAAGCTCTGTGCTAAACTCCATGCTTCCTCAAATCCTAAGGTATTCAACTAGCTCCAAATGGTAAGATCAAGAATGTTCCATAGTTCTGAAGACTACAAGAGAGCTGGATACTCAATAATAACTATTACTATTCGCATAAAGAGAAAGGACTCTGGGAAAAGGTCTCATCTTGAGATACTTACTAGGATAAAATATAAAAGCTATGAAGAAATAGAAGCATTTAGACACTAATTTTTAATAGCAATAAAACATTAAGAAGGACTTCCACATCTGGAAAGACAGATCCATATGAAAAAGGAAATTATTTGGAACACTGTCAGAATAGTTATTTCACCTCAGTAAAAAATTCACATACCTCAAATAAGAATTTCTAGCAACACAGGTGAAATATGATCATTACCAAAGAACGATAAAAACAAAATCACTGTCCCAATTTCGCATCCATTCACTTCTACATATGAAGATATTTGTGTGTGTACTAAATAAAAGCGTGATCACTCCTTAAAAGCAGGATGAACTACCACTAAACAACTCTTTCAGCTTAGTGTTTCTGATGGTGCTCATAGGACAGTTTAAAAATATTGGCTGTTCCATGCATGCAATTTTTTCATATTTCAAGATATATATTCACAATGTATTTCAAGATATATTTGTGCCTTGTGAGTGAAGAAGGAAAAAAGTGTAAGTACGATATTTGATGACAAGCTTTTCTTATTCAAATGTCTTCACCTTCAACTAGAATGTATCTCTACAAGCTGGATAGAGAAACAGATGTCAAGTGAGAAAGTAAACCAGCCCCTTGGGATTACAGGAAACATTTCATCTTTACTGAAATACCCAGGGACCATTAAGCAAGACTTAGAATGAAAGGAGACTAGGTTTAGGATATGAGAACATAAACCAGGTCTCAAACACAGAAGAAATAATATAACGTGACAAAGAATTAGAAGCCCCTTGGTTTAGCACATCCAAATGAAAGATAATGAAGATGAGGTGAAAAGAAGAGGCTGGATGCGGAGCCTATGGCAAAAAAAAAAAAAAAAAAGCCACTTCATGAAAGGCAAACTCCATCTATGCTTTGAAAATGATTTGGCAAGTGTATTGAATCAAAAATACCTGAACAGCAAAGCATGGAGTGATGTACTTTTGCTGTCTGCCATTGCAGGGGGTGGGGTGGGGGGAGTGGGCGAGGAAGAAAAAAGAAATCCTAAGAATGGTTGAGAAAAGACCCCAACAAAAAATGATGCCTTGAAGACTGAAGTTACATGGCAGAAGGCCAGTCGTGTCAGAGTAAGAAAAGACTGAAGATGGACTACACTTACAACAGAATGAAGCCCAACAGATGGAAGGCGTATCAAGGGCCGCCAACGACGAAGACGGATTGACGGACTGGTAGCCTTTGCAGGACCTACATGATTACGTTTGGCCCAGGAGAGGGATGCAGAGTGACACAATGGTGAAGCCTTCGTTCTGCTGTGGCTAACCTGAGGCTGCGATGAGGATGGTGGTGAAGACAGCGAGGACGATGACGACTACATAAACATTAAAAAAGAACATACTTAGCCCACTTAAACTTGAAGTAACATACCTAAAAAGGCAACTGCAAAGATTGTCCACTATTATTATACTGTCCTTTAACTGATCAAATCACGCAAATAATAACCAAGAATGTGTTGAATTGGAATGAGAAGACAAAAAGAACAATGAAAATAAGCAAAGACATGGTCCAAATCTGAAGTTTATCTTTATCTTTATTACTAGATACACTAGAGGTTATTCACACCCAGTGAACTTCACAATATGAAGACAAGTTAACTGACTCATTCAAGAGACAAATTGTTGGAAAGTGAGGAGGGAGGGGGGCTTTAAGTATTTGACAGAAGGAAGAGTTGAAAACAGAGTAATAAGTTCTGTTTACAGCTACAAAAACTGTGAACAACAGTTCTTTGGTAATTTGGGAAAGCTAGGTTGTGCTACTCTGGGATTTTAAATGAATCCAGTAACTACTGTAACAGAACCCAGAGTTTCTTTACTGTTCCGTGTGTAACATAAAAGGAAAGCAAAGGAAAAGGGAAGCTTACCGTGGTGAGGTATGCAACTTCCTAAGTTTTTCACCTATTCTTCTAAAATAGCAGGCCAGTGGCAGTACTGCCATTAACACTCAGGATCCCTTTAGTATCCGTGGAAGCAGTAGGACTATGTTAAACCATTCAAATTGTTACTATTAGAAGAAAGACCACAGAAGTATTAAAAATGACTCTCAGCTGCAACTAAAAGTTACAGTAAATATATTCAGACCAGAAAGGACCATTGTGATGATTTAGTTTTGATCTTCTTCCCACACAGGCCACAGGACCAATCAAGTTCAAGTTTTGTTTGGATGAGAACATACAATACAAAAACAAACATTCAAGCATAACAATTTTTTTTTACTACTGAAATATATCAGAACAAATCAAAATTTCAACTGATCCTGTCTATAGCTACAAAGACAGTAAGGACATATTCATACAGTTTACTGAATACATTAGTGCTAAATGAAAAGGCAATGTTTCTAGTCCTGCTTAATGATGATAAGAACATGAAATAATGGATTACATTAGTTCATCTGGCCACAATGTCAAACAGTGGCTCACCTTCAGATTACCATCCACCATTACTTTCCCCTTTCAGCACATATGAAAATGCCCAATATCATATTCAGTCTTTCAGAGAACCCCTCACCTTCTGCCAGGAAACAAACTTTTATCTTTTAAACTATTTACACAGTTTTTATTTAGCCTCCAAAAAATTTGTTTGAAGCTAGCCTAAAGGGCAATCCAGACTGTCCTATGTTGATGTTTTGTGCTTTACTATCTCTGGATCTTCCTACACTGCCTGTAGGTTTTGTGGTGTATTTTTATGTTGTCTTCCAGTCCCTCACTACAAAACAGACACCGAGGTGCTGGAGTGTCTCTGAAGAAGGGCAACAAAGCTCATGAAGGGTCTAGAGAACGAGTCCTATGAGGAGTCCCTGAGGGAATAGAGGTGGTTTAGCCTGGAGAACAGGAAGCTGAGGGGAGACCTTACTGTTCTTTAGAATCACCTGGGAGGAGGCTGTGGTGAGGCAGAGGTCCGTCTCTTCTCCCAAAGAACAAGCGATAGGGCAAGAGGAAACTGCCTCAAGTTGCGCCAGAGGAGGTTTAGATTGGATATGAGGAAAATTTTCTTCACCAAAAGGGTTGTCAGGCATTGGAACAGGCTGGGCAGGGAAGTGGTTGAGTCCCCATCCCTGCAGGTATTTAAAAGACGTGTAGATGTGGCACTTGGGACATGGTTTAGCAGTGGACTTGGCAGTGCTAGGTTAACAGTTGGACTCAATGATCTTGAAGGTCTTTTCCAACCTAAATGATTCTATGTCACTGATAGAAGTTGTTTAACAGTACAGGTCTTAGAACCAATCTCTGCCGAGCCCCACTAGCAAATACACTTATCCATCAATGACACTGCACTTACCTACACTAAGACCTGCCAGCTGCTTGTGAATCCACTGAAGTTATGCAATCAGGATAGACAATGCGGTTCCTTACAATATGTCCCACATTGCGCATTCAATTGAATGATTCTAGTAGATTTCAAAAACCAAATATTAGCTAGCTTCTCTGAAAAAAAATTTCACTCTTTTTAAATGCATAAGTGACAGCAAAACCATTTACTTTCTTTGTATTAATTTTGAAGCAATTAATCTTCTTTCCTGTTAATTTTTTTTTCCCTTTTCCTATCAGAAGTGGGACAACGAATTGGTTCTTTCTGCTTTTGTACTGTTGGCCTTAACGAACAAAGACAGGATAGGAATTCTTCATGAAAAGCAAGCATCAAGTACAGCTTACACAACTGTACAGTAGTACAACTGTAAAGCTCAAGAGATAAGCATGAAGTGCTACCAAGTCTCATAACCTGCCCAGAGAATAGGGTTTTCCACGTGTTTGGGTTTGTTGGTTTTTTCAGTTAGCTTCTGATTTTCAAGCATTCTGATCCATTCCTAAATCTCAGCAGCTTCGCATGTAAGAGTACAAAACCAGAAAACCTCCAGCCCCAAAATGTAACTGTATGAGAAAGAGGAATTTAGCAATGACAATACTTCTACGAGTCAGGGAAGCTTACAAATGTGTAATGGCTGTTATAATTGATCTGTACTCCTGATAGTTTGGGGGTTTTTCCCAAATTCTTCACTTGATTTAAAATGAGACATTTTACATTTAGATAATGTATCAGATGGCTTTAAAAACAATTTATTCTCAGTTTGTGTAACAAAATTCTGAAAAATGACTGATAAAACACTGCTGTTAGAAGTCCTCGCTGTCCACAGACCTCCCTGTGGAGGGAAGAACCTGTAAGTTTAGAACCTGCTGTGGGACTGAAATTTAAGAGCTTTGCTGACTAGACAGTTCACAATAAAAGGCAAGACACAGCACATTAAGTTTTACAATTTTGTAAGCTGCTGCTATCAAAACAGACAACATTATTGCGGATTCCAGGAAGACTAACATAGTAATGGTTTACTTAGAAATAGTTAAAAAAATGAAACTCAAAAGCTTGACAGTAGGAATTTACTCTGGCTTGGATGCATTCCATTGACTGGAAGCTGTTAAACTGTATACTTTTGCTCGGAAAATGCCCTGTCTTTTAACAATCCTAGTGTAATTACTCTGAAACTATTAATAAGACTTTGAATAATACCAAATTTAAGATTTATTTAACAGTACAGGGATGACCAGAATATTGATAGACTTTTTTTAATAAAGCCTTTTTCACTTTTGTTGCCAGTCTCACCAAAATTCTTCACTTTTACCATTCTTAATGATTGCACTTCTTTGTTTCCTGGTTAATATTGCTAAAATAATGAGAATATATTAAAAACACCCCTTGCCTGAACGAGACCAGAAAAGACTAAGTTCTCAAAACTGAATTTATAATCCAGAATGCAGTTTAAGGCAACTAATATTTTAATCTTTCTAGGCCAGTGTTTGTCATCATTTTGAATTCCTTTTATTGAATTTTTATCCTTTATTTCCTGTTTTAGTGGGTCCCCTAGTGAGATCAACCAAGACAAAAAGAAACTTCCTCCCCACTGCAAATATACTTTGGCATTTGTAAGAGTGAAATTTCAATAGACAGTATATAGGAATTTTGGAAAAGCAAAGTTAACACTGTCTAATTAACAAGGCTACGATAGCCATAAATGAAATTGCTTTAATAATAAGCACAAAATTAAAGCTATAACTGAAGTTTTTTGCAATTGAATATTAAAAAAAAATAAATTACACTGCAACGTTAATATGAAGTTAATGTTAAATACAAATCTCCAAATAAAGTTGTATGTTTCACATTTAATTTAAAACGTAGAAGACAAATCATGACTTGAGACACTATTCAAACAAGACTTATTAACAGCTAGAAACTGCAAAGAAGAGAGTGAGACTAACTTCACAAGATTAAAAGATCACAGGAGCATATTTCTGTACTGAAAATTGTAGCAGGTCAAATATCTGAAGTGGTAAAACAAAAATCCTGAAATATAATTTAATGATATTGTCCTATAAACTCGTAAGCACATTAAGTTTATGGTCTGTAATGCAAAAAATGCATTATAAACAAGTTAAAAGCGTAATGGAATAGGTCCAAAAATAAAAATGCTGAGGCAATTATCATCTGCCCCAATCCAAAACTCATTCCGATACATAGCTGTTATTAAAACCTAGAGCCATTTAAACCTAAGATCTAAAAGAAACACCTATAAAATCTGTCAGGCATCAAGAGCTGTGCTTTTGCACATATCTAAAAGTGCAGAAGTTTGATAGTGCCAAATAGCTCATGACTTGGCTCATACCCAAACCTGTCGGGTTCTAGAAACAGGGATCTGTGTGCTCATCTTGTTTGGGGAACCCAATCCAGCAAAGTCCATGTCCAATACATTGAAGACCTGACAGGACAAAGCAGCATCTGGTACTGCATTGAAATTTCTAATAAGAAATACTTATTACTGATTAACTTGCTAGCGTTTACAAAAAGTCACCTTTCTGGAAGCTCAGGTTCAGGGCATCCTCTCAGTGGAAAGTCCATGCCCACGCCACCTTCCTCGAAGGAAGCTTCCCTGTCTATCAGCTGACGAATTATAGCTGGGACTGGGGCTTTCTTCTTTCCTTTACTTTGAGGTTGTGTCACTGTGTAGAAAGAAATGCTGGCTGCACTGGGACAGGGATCAAACGAACTTTAAGTGCATACCAACATCACTGGAAACCTGGGATACAATACTTTTAGTCCTGGTCTTTGTTTCTTATGCACAGCCCTGGGATCAGAGGCCCAGCCACACGTCCTGCACCTGCTCAGTTGAGTCAGTCCAAAAGCATGCAGTAATTCCTCCCAACAAACTGTTTGTGGCCTTGTTACACAGTTCCCATACTGTAAGCCCTGTAGTAGAGGTGGGAGAATGTCGAAGCGACAGTAAGAAGTGCAACTTCTCCAGCCAAACGGGCAATACTAGAGTTATTACAGCTTTAAGATTATACTCAGGGAGGACGTACTTAATAGAATTTTCCACCACCACCTCTTGAGGCTTTTTTTATTTTGCTTAAGTAATTACTCATTACTGAATTAAACACAATGTTTTAAAGGGTCTGTATTACAGTTTAAAGTGTAATAGCTTTTTTCTTCCTTAGAAGTCATTATCCTTAGTGGGTTTTTTAACTGCAGATTAAACCTATGCATCACACTATCTGAAAAAAACCTCTTCCTTCTTCTCACACAAGTGTTTTTAACCTTTTAACTACATTTCAAGCCTGTTGTGGTGGTGGTGGTGAAATCTTGAGAGACATTAAGTTCCTTCAGTCTTTTATAAGAAGATAAGCAGCCAGACAGGAAGAGGAGCCTGACAAAATAAGTATTCCACAGAGGCAGAAGCTGCTTCGTGAGCTCATCTCCAACAGTACATCACAGAATTCACACGAATGAGAGACATTATGAATATTTCAACTGCAAGAAAAGCCTTGATCCTAACTTGAACTTCCTTACATGTAACGAAAGCCTGTACCACAAGCAAACTCGCAGGAAGTTAAGGTCCTCACAGACCTCCTTGCTTTGTCAATGTTACAATTATCAGCATTAATATATATTGAAACTGAGACTACAGTTTAAAAACTGGATTGGACTGTATCTACTAGCTGATCAACTTCTGTACCAGTACATTTAATTAGTGTTTCTGCAGCTGGTAAAAAGAAAATCTTTACAGTATTCTCCAAGTCAGTTTAATCCATGATTAGGAATAGACATTATCCCCAGAGTATTACTTTGCTAGACAAATGGGTAAAGACAGAGCTTAAAGACAAGAAAAATGGTCAGATCAGAGCACCACCCCCCCAAAAATCTTTCCAAAATCAGTGATAATTTACCTTTTATTGAAGACCTAAATTTAAGTTCTATGGCCTATGTTAGGCAAAAGTCAAGCTAGATTATCACAATGGTGACTTCTGTGATCAAAAATCAGTGGAATTACAAAAAAGAAAATTCCAAAGGTTAGGGAGCTCTGCAAAATCTAAATTAACTAGGTTCTTTCAAATATTTTTTCATCTGCAAGGTTTTTTCTTCTTAAATAAATTGAACAGCATTGTTGCACATCCCATTACCATATTTTTAGAGTGCTTCCTCAAGCAAAGTTGGTTCATGCAACAATTCTCTGAATAGTTTTAGCCTACTGCCTACCTTCAGTCATACTGGTAAAATGTTGGGAGTCTTAAGGATCTTAAGTTCTTACATTTTTTTTCCCCCAAATTAGTGGCTGGATAAAGAAAATAAAAAAAAATAATAAAAAAAAAAAAGAGCACCAAATCAGTTTCTCTTCTGCCTGAGGGAAGCAGGTTGAGTGTGAACTCCACCATCACCTGTCATGATCAGCCTGCTAAAACGCCACTGAGCAAACACATGGCTAGAGCCTGCTGCTTTCTGTCTCTTACACAGATAGTGCAAGAACAGCACCGCCAGCATTATGGATTGCAGAGATGAAAAACAAACCAACCAACCAACCAAACAAACAAAAACCCCCACTTATGGCAGTTGATTGGTAGAGAAGTTGGAAGCAAAACTGTAGAAACATTTTGTTACTTCACGTGTTATTTATTTATTATATACTTATTTAAATTCATGGACTGCTTTATGGGTGCGAATATCCTCTATAGTTATGTTTCATCCTAGGAATCAGAGTTCCTTCATGCAGATTTTATGGTTAAGCATAAACCCAGAACAACAATTCGGAGCAATACTGTATTAATATCTTACTAGTTATTTGCTCATTGAAGTACAGAAATCAGATTGTTGCATGTCTCTGAAACACTGGTATGTTAAATAACACGGCAATGCAATGAGTCAAAGACTAACCAAGTATGATTCCCAAAACACATGATTCTAGTAAGCTCATTTTTACACTTTCACTGCATAGGCTGTAAAAGAGAAAAAAGGTATAGCTAATAGTTTTAGGCAACTTCCTTGTCTTTACAGAAGAGATTACCTGTTTGTTCTGTAATGCTAAGCTAAACAAAAATCATCTTAGAAACAGTTATATAATTGATGTTATATTCTCCCAAGACGCAAATGTTTCTTTACAAGACCAGGCATTATTCAGAAGAAACACTAAGGAATATGGGCTATTTAAGAAAAAAATCCCACCATATGTTCTTGTCAGGAGTGAAAGGGAAGCTCCTTTATGTTTCTTCCCTAACGATAAATTGTAATGCCCCAGGGAACCAGAGATCTTTGAAAGTTCAAGTTTTATAGCAGTTGAGAACAGAGTGCATTGACTCTACGTAGTTCTTGCCAATGTTAATGACTGTTACTGTGATCAAAGCCTAACTTGGCGCATTCCAAGCAGGATTATAGTTCTCAAGGCACACTAAACAAGTTTACAGACTACAGTTTGCAGTTATGGTTTGAGTTAAGGAAGAAATCAAGCTGTGGTAGCTTTCTTAGTAGCTGCCAACTTCAATCCATGTTAAAAATATTCATGATCATACTTGTGAACAAAAAGTACATCTAAGTAAATATACTGATGTGCACAAGTATTTCATTTTTTTGTGAACATCTAAGGCCAGTTCTTCCTTATGACTTTTATACTGACAGAGTCAAATACCAGTTTTTATTTTCAAAGGCTAATTTTTCCACCACCGATCTTTTGATAGAGGTCTAATGAGGTACAAGAATGTTGTTTTCATTTGAAGCAGCAGCTCAGATGCAGTACCTCAGTCTTCTCAGTTCTGAGCCTCATTTAGCCCAATGTATAGTTCTAGTAGCCAAAGCCGTCAGTTGGTAAATAGACATATGAAGTGAACTGAAAAAACCCCAAACAAAACAACGAAATAAACAGGAAAAGTTACAGAACCAGAGATAGTATTTTCTGTGCTCCCTGAAATGGTTGATATATTTTATATTCCAGTTCTGTTTTCCTCTCTCTTCCATATTAACTAGTAACTGAAACACTGTAGGTTAAACTTCATTTCATTGGACATTCTTAATAACCTCTAAGGAAGAGGAAAGGAAACACAGGTATTTGAGAGCTCCTAAGTTTCTCCTAATAATTTAGGCCACAAACAAAATCAAAAACTCTTATTACACTCTAACCAATATCTAACACAGGTATTTCATGGGGCCATTTCACTTGTATTTATGTGATTGATTGAAACATTATTTTGAGCTATGCTGTAATAACCTTTAAAGAAGTAAACTTCCCAAAGACCACAAATCACATTCTGCTAAGCAGTAATGCATAAACCATGCTAAAACTCCCCTGTCCAAAAAAATGTCAACCTCAAACACAAAAGTGGTTCCATATGCCGCAAGTACCACAAGACATAATAAAAAGTTTGCTCTATCATTTGAACTTTATAACAGAGTGATATGGAAAGCTATCTGTCAGCAGTTAGTGATACCTTGATGTTGCACGAACTGCCCGCCAATTACTTCACACCACAGCTATTTGAGTATTTGCTGTCCACAGAAGCAAAAGCTGATCTAAGTCTAGTCTGTTAAGCCTTCTCTCTTCCCAGGAGTGTGCTTCTGCCACAGTTGTGCCAGTGTTAGCTCTTACAAGGCTATAGGATGAGCTCTTTTAGGAAGCTGTTTAGGAAGCTGATGGAAGGCAGCAGGTACTGTAGATAATCTAACAATCCAGAATGACTTCAACAGACACACATAGCTGGCTAAAACTTCAGATGTCATTACCAGACCATTACTTGAACAACAGTCAAGCATGTTAAAGCATTTAGAAATGCAGAAATTGAATAAAGATTATTCTCTAGATCTGATTTCTTGACCAAAGGCCAATTAAAGCTTGCCATCTTCCTTACTGTAGAACTGAGCTGTAATGAAGTACAGTTGCAAAGCAGTGGAAGTGCATGTCAGTAATATGAGAGCACAACAAAAATATCTTGCTACTCACATTATTATATTCACATATTAAAAAGGTCATTTAGTTCAAGAATCAAACAGATAATATTTTCTACCTGGTATCACCTCCCTCAAGCTATCGTAGCATAGCATTGTTTGAATGAAAATTTCCACTGGTTTATTTCTAAGCGTGCCTTTCCATTTTCCTCCTTTCCTACTCTCTCAGAAAACTATACAGTAACTTTTTATTATTAAAAATTAGTAGGCAGGATAGGGAAGAAGCTTCTTCCCTAACTCCAAATTCAAAGCTGGTATTTGCTCTGCAAAAGACTCCAGATGTGGAAGTCTCTCTTATGCAATGACACATTTTCCTTTTTTAAAGAAAACTCTCCCCTCAGATTTCCTCATCTGTTACTTGATTGTTTGGAAATAAGGCAACCCAGGATAGTAATACAAAAAAAGTTAGATATAAAACTGACCCTGATCAGTGCTATTAATTGCTGCTTCTCCTCTCTGAGATTTTGCCACCATTTCTTTGTTAATAATCACTGTAGGTTAGACAGCTAATGCAGATGGTCTAGCATCCACAAACTATTGTGTCTTCAATATTTTTGAAGGATGGTGTTTTTTCAGGTTTTTGTTTTGTTTTTTTATAAGAGGGTAGTCAAGACGATGTGTGGTACCACAGTTTTTAGGAGTTCAAGAACTGCTGAATGAGGCAAAGGAAGAACGAAAAGGAAAAAAAAAAAAGCAAAACAAAACCAGAAAAGCTCAAACACTGTTCAGTATGAAGCAATAATATAAGGACCAGCTTAAAAGTGCAGTTCTGCAAAGAGACAGGTTATATTTTCCACATCTTCAGACATCCTAGGTATTACAAACAAAAGTATATGCTCAGCAGAAGACTCATGAAAGAATAAAGAGGATCTTGAGTAGCTGGCAATTATTCTTGTTCTCAGCAATAGCTGTCTTTCAGGAGCTATCACACAGAAAGAGCAGCGAGCTGGATCCATGAAGCTTTATCGTAAAGACCTAGGTCCTTTATTTGGCAGCTTTGGATACGAAGTACTTGTCACTTGAGAAAGTGTAAGCTTCAGCAGCATAAAGTTTAACAGAAAGACTGTTACAGGAGTTACATCAATTGGCATCGTTATGGTACTGGAATATGGGACCAGAATCAAACCACCCTTGAAACCAACACCACTCCTGTGGAATTATTCCCAGACCTTGCTACCAAATTAATTTTAAATAGACCTACCTTTTTTTTTAAAAAAAAAAAAAAAACCACACATAAAAGTACCCATAAGACTGCTTTATCTATTTAGTTGCCTCACTGTAGCAGAAAAAGCGAGCCACGGAGCCACAGAATCCAGGAGTCTTAACACAGAACTTGAATCAAACCTGGTACAAAACCTGGCCTGAAGGAGTAAGACCAAATTTACAACCCTTTGAATTTGCAAGCCTGAGATGAAATAGCAAAATGAAAACTGCTTAACAGTTTTTAAAATTTAATCTCTTTGAAAGAACAAAAAATGTCTCTATTTAAGAAATATGTTTTAAAAAAATTCACTAAACTTCATTAAAAGTCTCACATATTCTAATACATAAAACCCTCCCCAAAATACTCACTTCTATTCCAGTCTATAGATGGCCTGTAACAGTTTTAAATGCAATACCAGAAGTTATATAAAATGGCTAGGAACACAAACTTTTCTTTTTTGTTTGTGGGTTTTGTTGGTGGTTTGTGAGCTTTTTGTTGTTGTGTTTTAAACTAGGCAAATTAATCACAGCTATCAAACTTGGGAAGCCTGTTAAAGCTAAAGCACCCCACTCTATAGCTGTCAGCTTCAAACCCTTTGCTTAGCAATTCATCTTAATGCTTCATCTCAATAGATTGCACAGTAATGATAAATCCCAAAAGCAAACTGTTCACCATAACTCCTCTCTTCCAGCAATCACTAACTGGAATGTAGAATCTAGCAGGCCACTAATACTGAAGTTACACAAGCAATATCTTGCCAAATAATTATTTTTTTCCCCCAAATAGAACTCTTCTTCAAAAACGTAAGAAATTAAACAAAATAAAATATCTGATTATAGATTATCCTAAACCAGAAACAAATCTTACCCACCAGACAAGATAAACAGATGGAATGCACAGATACTAGAAAGATAGCATTGCTTTGCTCTATTATTTCTAACTTTTTTTATTCCTAAATAGACTTGCTTTATTTTAAGGTTTGATATACTCACATACATGGAACAGAAACAAAAGCAGAAAATCCAGAGCATATCGTAAAAATCAAATAGCCATTGAGATGATACAAAAAAGCTTGTGAAGACTCAGAAAGACTGTCAGCAATCAACAAATCAAGGCTTTACTTAGAAGCCTTAAAGGCAGCATCCTCAAATATCTGAGAAATCAGAGCCACTCCACCCCCCAAAAAAAAAAGCATTATCAGAAGAGAACCTTTCTACATCTCAAAATTTCAGAAAATCTCAATGGTGTGATGGTGTGTTTTGCATGGCAGAACAAAGAGAATGGAATCCTGAAAGCAGTTACAAAGTTTCTTAACCAAATCAGCAAAGCTGACTGCCATATATCCCACTTTTGGAAGTTATTCTAATACAGTTGAGCTTAAGAAATGTTTTCAAAAGAATCTGAGTGGACAGTAGTATACAATACCTATCTAAGGGGACAGAACTACCTCCAGAGCAGGCTATTCTTGGGAAGAATGTAAGCCAGGTTAATCATCCCAAGAAAGACCTGCATGTTTTCTTAATCTTTAATTCTGTAGGAGACCTGGAAAGGACTTTTTGCTTGCAAAGCTACAGCACTTACTACTGAGCAACTTTATTCAAAGGGAAGATTTCTATGCAAAACACTCTAGCTATCCTGGGGGGTGGGGGGGTGAGGGTTGAATGTCATGGGGAAAACAAAACCCCAGCAGAGTCATACATAGGAAGGCAAACATGCTCCTTTCCAGTGCTCTGAAAGGAAGTTTAAACTCTCAGGAAAGTAATCGTAACAATAACTGATATGCAGGAATTATGGGATTCTCTCCTCTCGTGCTCCAAAGGTGCTACAAGTTATGAACTTACCCTGCAGGACAAGTCTACATCCTTGTAGGACCTGCATATGCTAACTTTAGCATCTTTAAGGACAGGCTGTTCATCAGCTCCTTCACCAGTACATTAAGATGTATATAGCAACATTTAAAATGTACCACTGGAAGGAAAAAACTAGGATATTAACTCACTCCAACACTCAATTACACTTCTCGGCATATTCATGTTTCAGATTTTGTGTTGCTTAAGAAGAACTGTACTTTAAAGTAAAAAAATTCCTCCTGTACAGAGGAAAGGGGAGGCTGCGCTGCCCGTTTAACTACACTGTGGTAGGACAGATCTTCAGGCAATTAGATGTTCCAGTAAGGTAACTTGTTTATTTCTTCCCTTCTTGGTTGATGGTTCAGAAGTATTCTGAAAAATGGTCCTAAGACACGTACTTAACCATTGTAGTATTTCAGCTTTTGGAAACAGAAATACAGGAAAAAGTTATTTTACCAGTCTAAGGAATATCCATATTGAATTACTTCCAGATTAAATTATGCACAATGTAATAATAAATATTTGGCAAGGAAACTACTTATTTAATGTGTCTTTAGACATGGTTGCTAGGACAATCTTGTAAATTTTTATTATGAAAAAAGTCTTCATATTTCCACGTAATTATTAATCTTTTGTACTGTGGTTATCTTGATCAGGAAACGAATTAACTTGTGAAAGCTCAAGAAGTTAACTGTCACTTGTTAGGGTATTCCATCATCACTTAGATGCTTCCCGACTCTACAAAGACTCTCAGGAACTACAAAGCCCTTGCACTTCTTTCCCAATCATTCCATAATTTCTGCCAGAAGAATGCAGAGACAAACCATGCTCTGTATGAATGTCACAGTACATCAGAAGCGCTAAAGAAATTCTTCCTAAGTTCCTTTCTTGTGAAAGAGAAAAGATTCAGTCTTCAGCAATTTGTGGGAATAATCTCCATAGCCTCTCTCATACTGAGCTTGCCAAGAATATCTATAAAAGGACTCATTTGTAAAGAAAACAGACCAGATTTTTTTTAGAGTCTCACTTAGAAAAAGAAGAGAAATGCAGTTTTGTTCTGGTATTTGTTCTTGCAATATAAAACTTTGATTAATTTAGAGAAAGAGATAAGAAGAAAGAGTGGTGGTGTTTTTAATGAAAGTATCACAAAGACAGTTCAGTATCTAACCGAAATGGTTAAAACAATCCTCTTAATTTTAATTTCCAGACGATGGGGCAAGAGGGAGCAGAAAGGACTGCTTTGCTTTCTCCTGCATTGTTCAGAAGATACTGCACAAGCCATAAGAAGAGAGAAAACCTTACCTTCTGTACTTCAAAAAAAAAAAAAGAAAAGTGGATGAGCCACTGGAGTCACAGTCAAACAAAGGAGGGTTCCTCTCTTTTTCAAACAAAGCAGTGCTAGTGACAGTCTAATCAATTTTCTTTCTGTGGAACAGATACTGAAATCTGAACCAGGAAGATGGAAAACTGAGTTACTACAACTGAAGCAGAAGAATGTTGAACGTGAAAATTATATTTATGTTAAGGTTTTTTGTTGGGTTTGGAATTGAGTTTTGGTTTTGTGGGATTTTGGGGGGTGGGGGTGGTGTTTGGTTTTTTTAAATATATCACCCAATCTGTTGGGGGAAAAAAGCTTGTAAATACATGTATTAGTGAGAATTTATCTGAATTAGTATTTGTATACAAAAAACACATACACAATGGCAAACCAAGTGTTGTACTATTTCTTTTCCTGAAGTAGAACTTTCCAGACTTGTAAAATGTTTGTTCCACTTGTGTGATTACTATAGATCTTGCAGTCTTACCTACTAATTTGCAACATCAAAACCTCAACTTTCATTAAAAACACTATTGCTGGCTGAATTACTCTGAAAAGATGACACCTTACACAAAAGCTTAAAATACCCCCAACCCACCACCAGCTTCAAGTCTGGTTCCCTGCCCCAACAATGCCACTTGATTTTGTAGCCTGATTTTTGACTAATGACACAATACTGCAAACCAAGCAATAGTCTCCATTTTACTGTAAACTTTTAATATATGACTCATTTCAATTACAGTCAACTCAAAGCAGTTATTAACAAAGATAGTTTTTTTTTAAAAAAAGGAATACCTCAGTCTGACCTTCATGGGCACTGGATTCATGAGTGACACGAATAGCCTAAAATTAAAACATATTTCAATCAGACTTTAAATGAGAGATTTTAAGTGTTTTAAGAATCACTGTATGCTCTTAATTTTATTAAATGCCATAAATGTAACTATTTTTGTTCCGTGCTTATAATAAAAAAATGTCCACTTCTAAGGATCTTGGAAGCCCAGTATTTCAGTTTCATCACAGTCAATTCAAATCAAATACCTAACAGTTTGTAATGTCACTTTTACACATAGAAAACACCACAGGCAAGTGTTTTGGAGGTATATGTATCACTTTGTGAGCAGACAAAATACTTTAGATAGAAGCTCTGATCAAACATCATGTCCAACACTTCTACAGAAAATGTCATCAAACCGCTACTGTTTATATTTGTTACTACTTCCCTCAGCCACATGTTAACACCCTTACTCCTGAGCACTTCATAATAAGCTTCAATTGAACTCAGAACATAGAAACTTTCATTTTGAGAGATCATCATTACCATCAGAAGCAGCAACACTGGTCTCCGCTTCTACCACTGGCCAGATGTTTCTGCTGCATCTTTTCAAACAGCACTAACAATCTGGCTAACCACACTTTTACCTAGCTCATCTAATTGCTTGGCGTAGCAGGGAAAGGAGATTATATTTCATCCAAATCAGCTCTTTGTGTGCCCCAAACTGCTAGAACCGAAAGAAAGATAACTAGAAGGCACAAATGAAAGGTGGCAGCAGAAGGACCATCTCTTCAGCAGCTGGCCCAGATCAACTTAGACTGCCCATTAAACTGCATCCTGAACCCACCAAAAAGATCACAAACGCCTGTCACCCATTTCAAAGTAATCTTAAAAGTAAGCCAGGGAATTAACATGGATGAGGGAACATTGACAAAGTCCATTCTGCTGGCAGGCAGGAATACTTTAAAACCCACCAACGTAGGGTTTTCTTTGTAGCAACTGTCTGATCACAAGCTCACATGTAAAAATCAAATTGTTCAAGTGCTTCTTCACTGGATTAAGTCCTAAGGACAGCACCAGCTCATACAAGTAATTCTTATACCATTTTAAATAAAAGTAAAACCACACGATACTAACTTCATAAGTTTCTAGATATTTGGCCCTCTCTTCAGGAGTCATAGATAATGAATCTTCTAGGAACTTTTTCAGTGAAGAATTAGTTTCTTAAAAAAAAAAAAACACACCAAAAGAAACATCATTAGAGTCACACTTTAACTCCAACTTCATTCAAAGCTTATAGAATGCTTACATCCAATGAAAGGTTTAAAGATGTAATTACATTGTATCTTTAAGACACTGAAGGCTGACTGCAAAAGGAATTGCTACCTGCGGCAGTTCACAATGTTTTGAGTTCTTTAGTTCATGTATTAGTATGAAATATAGTTTTTATAATTATAGGTCAAAATGTTCTTTTGTAGAGATCGTCCTTTATGAATAGTTACATTCAGAGAAAATAGTACAAAATGTGTCCTTCCCTCCCTGCCTCCCCACAGTTAACAAAAAAAAGAGAAAAGCCAACAAAACCCACCTGGCAAAAAAAAGACTTACCAAAGTTCATTTTATCTCTGTTGTTTGCAATAGCATGAATTAGCCCAATTGTTCCACAAGCGTTGTTAATGGTCTGCTTCATGAAATACACTGATGACTTGACATCTTGCCCCTTAGCTTTTATTCTCTCCTCTTCTTCTGTTCTGAAGGTTTCATACTACAAGGAAAGTTACAAACGTCTCACATATAGTACAAATAGATACTGGCTACAGTATTCAAGCAAAAGTAATTTTAAAAGCAACAACAGCTAACTAATAACAACCAAAACTCAACTTGCAATTTGAAATGTTTAACAGATGTGGTCCAACACGTACATGTAAACTTACTCAACTGAACAGCTCTATATCATTTCTTAAACCAATGCCTTGTCAGTAGTCAAAAACCAGTCACAGCTGAAACAATTTTGAAATATTATGTTATCTAATCTAATTTCAAAAATGTTCAAAATATTTCCTTGATCTGAGCACCTGTCACCATCTCTCTTCAACAAAAAGCTTTTAAGGCCAGAGGTCTCAAAGCGCTATCAAGCAAACCATAATACTTCAGGTGTTTAATCAGCATGAAACATTCTTACAAGTTCCATTTTTAAATTTCATTTTTTTCCAGGATTTTAAAAAAAGATTTATATAATGCTTACAGCCTCAAAAATGGCCCTTTAAAAGCCATATTTGTAAAATGAATGTTTATTTTCCACAATAAAAGTAGTAATTTAGTTTGATTGAACAATCTAAAGTACTTGTTTTATAAAGATCATAACCGACTAAAATCTGTTATACTGTGTAACAGTGTGTTGGTTTTGTGGGGGTTTTTTTGTTCCTTGTGGTTTGTTGGTTCTTCTGCAGGGGGTGGGTTATTTTTTGTGGGTTTTTTTTTATTATTTGGTTGGGGGATTTTGTTGTTGTGTGGGTTTTTGTGTTTAAGATTTTCATCTCAAACAGGAAAAGAATGAAAGAAAACTTCAAATATTCCAGACAACACTGTTCTTTCTTCCTCCTTTACCTCTTTACTAGGTACTTTTGCAGACAAAAAAGAAAATATTGAAGTAGATGGGCTTTTCATACAAGTGTGACAAAAGCAGAGTTTGAATGCAGAGTGTTATCATGGAACTATTCCTGAAAACCCATGAGAAATTTCTCTCAGACTCTGTGTACCATCAGTGACAAACAGAAACAAGAACTTTTCCAGCATCACGATTCCACGCTTACACCTTGTCTGAATGGTACCACTTATCTACAAGTTAACAAAACCAGCCCAAATTTCGGAGAGCATAATTGGACAAAAGTTCAGATTACAGAGGGTAACCAACATAGCTGTCATTCGCTTCCCGCTCACCAAAATAAACTCCATGGCAAAACCAAACATATAAATATTGAGAATACTGAAATACAATTTTGAGCAAGGGTTAGAGCAGATCATCACCTCAAGAGGTCCCTCCTAACCTATCCCACATATGTTCGTTGGACTATGCCCCAAACGCCCAACCCTTACAGTATTCACTCTGTCTAGAACAGACAATGAAGACTAAGAAAAAAAAGACACTGACCTTTAAACTGGACAAGCACCCTAAGACTATCTGTATGCCAACAAGAATATCTTGCCCTAAAAGCAAGTTTAAGCAAATTGGTATCTAGGAAGCACAAAAGAAAGGAACCTCTAGACAGAAGAGCAAAGGCATGACACAAAAGCATTTACGAAGGCAGCAAAACTAAGAGGCATACTTTCATAAGTGTAGACAGAGCCAGGAAACATAAATAAATAATAAACTAAATAAAAGCAGAATATAATAGGCCATATTGAAAGGGAGACTGAGGAGGGGAGAAGTACTCCAGAAATACAAAATAACGCTCAAGAGTCTCGTGGAGTTCACACTAAACAACAAAAGCTTCAGAACATTGTGACTTCCACATGAAAGATTCAGACTTCACACACTCGGGCTAAACAGTTGAAACACTTCTGTCCCTTATGTTTCTGAAGTATCAACATGCTGTAGAAAGTCTCAAATATTTGGCTGATGATCAAATGTGATTGATCGATGCAACAGAACATATGCTGTTTCTCCAGTTCTGTTTGTCATATGCTTCCTCAGGACGAAATTGGATACACCTTCTGGAACAAGAGGAAAGTTGTTCTTTCCCACGGGATGATGATCCCATAGCATGATCCAAGAAAGGAAGTTTGCACAGGCAGGGAGGCAAAAGAAAAGTGACAGTCACAGAAGGAGCTCAGATGTGGAGCTCAAGCAGCCAGACAGAAACCACAGAACACAGAAAACAATGCCTTAAAGGTGATGGAAAGACCCCAAAGACAGGTGAGGACAGTTAAGACTTTGCTTATATTCAAAACTATCAAGGTGGCTGAAATCAAGCCTGAAAAAGACTGCCTGCATAGCTGTATGGAGAAACTGTGAACACAGAAGTTTGCAGTACCTGATGAGTAAGACTACTAACTTAGTCACTCTTCCCTCGAAACAGGTTTTGTTGTAGAAGTTAAGTTTTAATAGCTAACTGCTTTGTTCTTATAAACCATGTGTTCTTGTTGAGACACACATTAGAAGGAAGAAGTTTAGGTAGATTCACCTCAAACTTTTTGGCTAACCTTATCACAATCACATAAGATTTCTATAAACTGGAAGATCACTATGAATTATGCATTTCAACTCACATAACACTCAAAGGAGATACGCAAGATGAATGTCTTTGCTACGTAGAAACACATCACAACACAGATTAGAAGATTTAATCAAATCAAGCATTTCGATGTCTAACAGAGGAAGAAGCAGGGGGAACTCATTTTAGAAGTATGCCCCATCAGTCCAAGAAGCAAAAGCCATATTGGTACCGATGACTGAACTGGAAGTGGACTGAAGTTTGGTCAGTGCAACAGTACAAAAACTCCAGAAGTAGTTACATTTCATATAATCTTACACACTACCTCTTAATTTGCTTAAGCTATTGTAGCTTTCGCTATAAGTAGCGGATCTGAGCCATTTCACAGTGCATATTAAAAAAAAACCACCATCAATTGTCTGTATTAGAAAAATGTGAGATGTATTTGTCTGTGCTTCTACATTAGCTGTTCACATTCCAACTTGAAAAGAAATTGGAAATATACAGATCAGATTATCAAAAGAAGATTCTGAAGGAAGCATTTTGGTTTTTTTAATTAAGAGGTCTCTGGAATAAGGTTTGAGTCACACCTTGTTTATGACACCAAAGTACAAGACTCAAGTTGTTCATTCCCATTTCATTTACAACAAAAGTGATTAGCCAATTTTTAAATAGATATTTACCTTTTCTGTTACTGGAAAGAGAAGCAGCACTGCACAGACAGGTCTTGGCACCATGCTAAGCAGTTCTGGTTCCATACCATAAACATCTACAAATTGCCAGTCAGGATGTATACCTAACTGTTTGAGAAACTGGAAAAGAAAAAAATAGAATACTACTAAATGAATATGCTCATATACATACCTTTTTAGAAACATAACAGAGTATTTACAGCGTGAAATACATTGCGACAACCCGTACTTTCCAAAAATTAAGGAGCATAAAGGAGAATAAACGAGACTCAAGTATTAATAAATAAGGCTAAACAAATCATAGCGCTAACAATGACACTCAAAATCCCCATGTTTTATTTAAATAAATAGCTTTATGAAACGGAAGTGAAAACACTCCTAGCGCTATTTACTGAAGCATTAAAGGATTTCAGCCATTTTGAAAGTGTTTTGTCATAAAATACAGAAGTACTGAATAGTCACTAACTACAAATCATGGATCAGAGCACATATGAATAAACATGATATTATTTGTCTCATGAGTACTACAGAGTACCTGACACCAGCGCTCATTATATTGGAGCTGCTGGGTTTTAGCAGCTCAAAAAGTTGTGATCTTTAATGACCTTTTGAGCAAAGAGATACAAGATATATATTTCAGTAGGTGTACTTTTTAAGGTGTTCTTTTACAAGAAAAATCCTTTCAAACTATGATAGAATAACATATTTTGAATTAGACAAGGATTAAGTACCAGACTAATCATGAATCTTCAAGTAATTCTCAGTCGCTTTTTTAGAATATTTGAACAGCATCTCAGCCAAAGGCTTTCTGATCATGTTTCCTATATTATAGCTATGTGTCAGAATACGAGAAGTGATTTTGGATCTTTTACCTAACATTAAGCCACTTAAGAAGGAAAGAGACTGCAGCACCTACTAAGCTCTGACAACCTTAGCCTACAATTGGGTGTTCACTTTTTAATTAGATATTCTTCTTTTACTCAGATATGTACCACAATAACAGCTGCAGAATTATTAACTATGCATGATCTAAAATAATTTGAAGTATTTCTATTACCAGTCTAGAAGAACCTAACTGAATTCAGAAACTAGTTTCTATACACACACTGACCATTCATAATTATAAGGAAAAGCTAGCTGTACACTGTGGCATACACAAATCCTAATTTGAAACTACTTCTACTGGTAAAAGTAATACATTTTGGAGAAAAACTTAAAGATGTGGGAACCCCATGTATTTTCCAAGAAGTCAGCGTTTCATAACTTACTGTATATTCTCACTGAAAAAACATATTCCACACAAAAGTCTTATCCAGCCACCTGGGGCTCTCAAGTTTAAAATAAGGAGTCTGCTGATAAACAGCTGTAAATTCAAATGCCTGAAAAAACATGCAGCAAGCAATATTCCTCTACCCTCTTTAATGGAAAAACAATGAACTCCTAAGGCATTTCTTTAGCAAGCTCCCAACAAAACTCAACTCTGCAGTTCTTGATACTGTTCCCAAAAGTGATACTGTAAAAGACCAGAGTGATTTGCCCATTATCTTTCTTAGAGGGGAAAGATTACTTTAAAAGCCTCATCATACTTCCTGCTCAACCCTACTTGAGAAAATCTATTTATTGATACATTTGCAGCAAAGATGCTTAAGAATAACGTAAGATAAGCCTAAATGAAAGGCACAGATGACTCTCTTCTTTCCATAATCCACCTAGCGTGCAGGTTTACACATCCACACAAGAATTCAGTAACAGTAACACCATTTTTTAGTAGATTCATACCTATATAACTGTGAGAAATACCTAAAATGAGTATTTTAGTAAAACAAAACATGAGAACATACAACAAAAGACAAGTGTCTTCATCTAACATGAGATCCCTTCAAATACCAGTTTCAACTTGTAATGGGCAAGAGGCAAAGTGGTTGTCTTTCAGGAAACATAGCAAAGGGGCTGTCTCTCAATACTTAAAAAGAGATATAAAGGAAACAGTTTCTACAAAGGCTGAATGTATGGAGAACAAGGATTTCTAAAGAGTAAGGAAGATGAAGATTTCTTACCAGTAACACTTAAGGATATTTGCTACAAAAGGGGCAAAAAATAGAAAATACAAATATCCTGAAGTTTATTAAGTGAATGAAGCTACAGTTTGTAGCCAGTGTTTTGAGGGGGGGAAATAAAAACCAACCAACCCCCAAAATTTTACCGTTTTAAATGCATTATTCTCTTTCCATTTTACACTGCAAGACATGACATCAAAACAAAGGGCAAGTAAAGGTGATTTAAGTTTGAAAAAAGTTTAAAGAATATCTTGAAAAAATACAGCTTTTCTGTGTATCTACAGTAATAAAGTGTCTTTATCAGGCTCTTAAGGAAATTTTCCTTCCTTATGTAGAGGTTTATGGAACCGTGCACAAGTCATAACGAAGGCTTTGTAGAATCTAGCCTTTTTGACTAGTTCAAAAAACAAGGTAGTTTTGAAGTACAGTAAGCAATCTTCTGAGTGAATTTCCTTATGCAATGCACTAAGCTCTTTTGGTTCTGTACAATCTTTGAGTCTTACCAAGATTGGGAAGAAGGCCGAAATATTATGTTTTAGTGAAAATGGAGAAAAGGGAAAATTTTAAGTGTTTACTAGCTGATGAAACAGAAGACGTATATTTTGAACTCCTATTCTAACCCTCAAGGTTGTGAAAATAATTACCACTTTATGATTAACCAAAAAAAACAAAAGCAAAAGGGGAGGTAGTATGCATATAGGTGCATTAAAATACTGTTTGTACTTCTAGCACTTTCCTTATGAAGCAAATGACTAATCTTTCCATCGTTTTAACTGCTGTGATTCAGAACTGTGGAAAAAGTAACATAACCAGAAAAAAAATTTATTATTAATTATTATTATTATGCAAGATTACATGAAGTAAGGACACAAAACCCCAACAACATAAAAACAACACTCAGTTTAGAAAAAGACCCCACAACCAGAATCATTGAATCATTGGGGTTGGAAAAGACCTTCAAGATCATTGAGTCCAACCGTTAACCTAGCACTGCCAAGTCCACTGCTAAACCATGTCCCAAGTGCCACATCTACACATCTTTTAAATACCTGCAGGGATGGGGACTCAACCACTTCCCTGCCCAGCCTGTTCCAATGCCTGACAACCCTTTTGGTGAAGAAAATTTTCCTCATATCCAATCTAAACCTCCTCTGGCGCAACTTGAGGCAGTTTCCTCTTGCCCTATCGCTTGTTCTTTGGGAGAAGAGACGGACCTCTGCCTCACTACAGCCTCCTCCCAGGTGATTCTAAAGAACAGTAAGGTCTCCCCTCAGCTTCCTTTGCTCCAAGCTAAGCAACCCCAGTTCCTTCAGCTGCTGCTCATAAGACTTGTTCTCTAGACCCTTCACCGGCTTCAATGCCATTTTCCAGGCACACTCCAGCACCTCAGTGTCCTTCCTGTAGTGAGGGGCCCAAAACTGAACACAGTGTTGGAGCTGTGGCCGCATCAGTGCTGAGTGCAGGGGGACAATCACTTCCCTTGCCTAGAAGAGGCAATGCTAGAAGGATCATATTGAGCTACTGGAGAAATAAGTGATTTAGGGTCTCCTGTCCTGTTCTACACCACTGTGGAAAAAAAACAACCAACCCAGCCAAATCAAAAACCAAAGCCACAAACTCCACATTAGTAGAATGCTCCCTAAACCCAAGAACAGCTACTCAAACTCCTTAATGAAATATTCAGCATAACTAAAACTCTACAGATAGAGGGTGCCTTTTGTGTTACCATACTGCCTAGAAACATTACAATCTAAGGAATTGTACGTTTCTGTATATGACAGTGATGACTAGAAGTGCTGATCAGCATTACAGGGAACAGCAAGAGCACAGGCTTAGTATGACAGGCAGTGATGTTAAACATGTGAGCAGCATTAACAACTTTATTGTATAATTGTCAGAAAAAAAGAAAAAAATACTAAGGAGAGACAAAAATAGGCAAAAGAGATGCCTCTGTCTATCAAGAAGGTTTCCTTCAGGCCTGGGAGGAGGGGAGATATATCCTTCTGAAAATTCAGTAAGTATATGATAAAAACTGGAAGCATAAGCCCCTGTGTAAGACAGACTGGCAGATGGGTAACAGATGAATAATAGATGGCAGCATGGGAAGAACTCTTAAAACAAATATATAGAGCTTATTTTTAATGTGGAGACATGCAAGGGAAAAAAAAAAAAGAGAGTTCAGTCAATTACACAGCCAGATAAATAATTTTTTGCCACTGTTATGAATTGATAAAAGCAAGGTAAGACTGTATTTAGCAAGGCTGGGTAGAAGAAATTTTGTAGGAATAAGAAGTTATTAGGAACCAGGAAGAGTTCTTCAGAAGGACAAAACCGCATATTAGTTAGATGTAACACAGGAAGGTCAGAAAAAGATGTCACAAGCAACTGCTTCAGTTTAGGGAAGCTGCATGAATAGCTTAGTAATAACTATATTAAACCTCCTTCCCCCCCCCCCTCAGTCTCCTAGCTTTTTCCTAGCCCAGACAAAGATGCTGGTACAGAAAGGAGTCAGTTATGCACCAGGAGCTGAAGCAACCCCTTCCCCTCAGACAAAAGCATTCCTGTTTTAGGACAGAAGGCAGTTCTGCATGCTTTTTAGACAGTGTCATTCATAGGGAGGGACCTCTGGTGCTTTGTATTCCAATTATTCAGTAATTATCCAAGCAATTTTATTCTACAGATACCTGCTGGACAGAGCAGTTAAGGGTACTTTACATTGTATCTGAGGGCTTACTCACTTTCAGCTGCTTTCTTTCTCTCAGCTTATTAATAAGTACTCAGGTTAAATAGCACCTTTATGTTTCTCTAGAGCTGCACAAGAGAGTATTAGATAGTCTTTTTCAGTCACTGCATATCACATTGCTGACTCCTTAACTTACACCTCTTTGAGCATCCTTAGATAAAGAAGAAAAAAAAACCATACTTGGCTTCATTGCAGAAGTCTTACAGGGGCTCATGAAGAACAGTAACAGCAACAAGAAAAAACATCACGCATGCCTGTATCTAGTTTATTAACTTTTTCAGAACTTTATTTTTACTGATTGTTGCCATACTTCCAGTTATCTCTTTTCTTGTTGTATGAAAATACCTTCCTAAGAAACTCTTCTTGGTTTTTCACTGGTCCAACTAACCATCAGACAAAACACTTCTGAAATTACTTTCCACACACTCCTCCTTATGTGCGTTTCTCAATTTCTCCTTCCCCCCCCCCCCCCCAGGTGAGAAGGAAGCGCCTTATGAAATACTGTTTTCAACTAGCTAAGAGAGAGAGCAGAGAAGATGAAGACAGACTCAGCAGTGGACAATAGAACAATGAGAAACAATGGACAGAGGCTGGAACGCTGGAAATTTGAACTTGATAAGGAAAGCATTTAAATTTTAAAAATAACGATCATGGTCAAACACTAGTACAAGGCTGCCCAGGAGGCTGTGAAGTCCATCCTTTCAGGAATTCAGAACTTGACAAGTTCCTGAGCAACCTGTTTTGAAGAGAACATGGCTGAACTACAGAACTCTAAGAGTCCCTTCCAGCCAACCCTATGCTATTCTAAATCACCACGCACTGTAAATATGTATGTCTAAATGTTAGTTAATAGCAAAAAGCATTACAATAAGCACATTTAGGCACGTTACCTATGTGGTATAAGCTACACTGCTTTCATTGTTGGTACCAATACTTTAACCTACTAACTGTTAGACCTGAAAGAAGCACAAAGCAGTTATTTTTAATACTTGATTCTGCTCTGAAGCACATTGGCTACCTTTAAGGTTCATGAAAATTATTTATTTATAAAAAAACAATTCATGCTTATTTATTTATTTTTAAAGAG
The DNA here is from genome assembly GCF_023638135.1 of Falco biarmicus. Taxonomy (NCBI): domain Eukaryota; kingdom Metazoa; phylum Chordata; class Aves; order Falconiformes; family Falconidae; genus Falco; species Falco biarmicus. The sequence continues at coordinate 45,396,772 of NC_079289.1, read as the reverse complement.
CCTCAAAGTAGAATGGAAACCCAGTGGACAGAGGCAACTTAGCAACATCTTGACTCATGAGACTTGATTTCAGCAGTGTAAAATAGAAGTACTTCTGCCAACACAGTTATGCAGCCAGTAGGAAGAAGTGATTTATGGGGTTGTTGGAGATGTGGGAAGGGTAAGTGAGGTAAGAAGAAGTAAGGGTGCAATTTATTTTAACAGAAAACTTTGGAGTAGTTAATGTGCAATTTAAATAGTCTGAAGTAGCAGTGCTCTTTTGTACTGTCACTTGCACATAAAAACAAAGTGAGGACAAACACTGAAACAAGATGGACTTTGAAAATTAGGTGCAATTAAAGTTGGGACAGCATTTGCAAATATTCAAGAATGCCACATTCTGAATACTAAGTCATCATAGTAATGACTGAGTTTTCCACATTTTACTATAGTACTTGTATAGAAGCTGGAACCATGAAACCATAAAACTGGCAAAAAGCACAAACATTTCCATACATTCAGATGCAAAAGTCAAAGGGCTTTTGTGGGAAGAACCAACTGTTGTAATCCTCTTCCTAATGCAAATGCAAGCCAAGACACCAACAGAGTCTACATTTTATTCTACTTCTGCTCAGCGCATTAAAGCATTGCTGTATCACAACAAAAACACAGTTAAGACCTTCTTCTGAAAAAAAAACCCCAAAAAACAAACCACACAAATACCAAAACACAAGCCTATGGCTGTAGGAAACAGGGAGGACTACATCCAAATAAACCAAGTGAGACAACCAATATTTTGTAACTTTTTCGTTAAAGCCCAAGAATTTTTGGCACTTCATTAAACCGAAGCTATCTTTTTACCTAGGAAGTCGTAAGTCACTGCATAAGATGTGTTAGGGAGTTATCACCCAGAAAAAAAAAAAAAAACCCCACACTGAAAAGCACTTATATTACAATTTATAAAAATCCAAAAATACATGGTTGTATTCAGCCCTTTAAGTATCCAATTCTTACTAATCTATATTACAAATATAAATACAGATTTTTGTAATATGCCCCTATAAATTATGTATAAAGACTTGAAAGCAAAATACTTTGTTTCAGAAGTTAAATCCTTTTCTAGAAATAAGGTAATCACCCAAACCGTATTTTATTGTTTGGGCCTTATGAGGATATATTTCTTAATTCTTTCATTATGGAATTTGTGGAATTAAAATAAAGGGATCGTTTATCAATACGTCTTAGAGAACGCATCTTTCAGACTAGTAATCAAATTGACTGATGTGACAAGACGGCAGCAGCTGTAGAAACTTTAGTTCTATACAGCTGGTCAAAAGGCATACCAGAAGCAAATAAATGGCTGTAACTTACATGAGGTGCGTTACTCTTCTTTACCAACTACTCCCCAGTTAGAGTGGCCACAGTATGGTCTTGCTTACGCAAGAGATGCTCCATTATAATAAACTTATTTGGGAAATTCAATATTTATTAGAAATTCTTTAAATATCCTCAAACACTGATTTTCAGAACCTCATAATAAAGTTCAAAGAATACAGCCCATTTATCATCACAATTTTTTAAACTTTTTTTAGAAAATTTGCAATGAAGGGGGAAAAAAGGGAACACTTTCAACTTCATAAAAAATGTGAGAGATCTTACACCCACAAAATTTTTATCTTTCCAATTGAGTTAGTTTTTTTTCAGAGTGTCTCAAAGAGCACTGCTGAATTACAGCTGATCTTCACCATGAGAGGTATATTATTTTTTAACATATCCATCAAGCAGTTTTGAAACTTAATACTAAGTATGCCCAGGTACTGGTACTGCCACATATATTGAACCAGGATATCACACAGGCAACAATACAAAGTGCTGAAAAACCCAAACTAACCAGCTGACCCAGGCTTCCTTTGAAACCACCCCAGTGAGTGAGAGTTTTAGAATGCTCCAGAGTCCTGAGGTGCAGCTACTGAGCCACTGGTTCAGCACAGGACACCAAATTACACTGTGAAAAACAGAGACCTGTTTCTATGCTCTAAATTATTCATACTGGGCACAAGCCATACCAATCCACTCCTCCAAACAAGCTTTTATGGATAGTATTTCTACAGCATACTAAACCAACAATTGGATTCTACTGATTCTGCTTGTCCTTTAAGCCAAGGAAAACGCGAAAGTGGGGAAAAGCATCTTCAGTGCAATATAGTAACCTATCACATGAACTGCTATGGCTTGGTTTTCCACTCTGTAGCACCTCATTCCCTTAAACAGTGTTCCAGAGAGTAAGGGTCTCATGGTTACAATTTTTAGTTTGTCACTGAAACAGAAGAAGAAACTAAGCAAAAGAGAGCATAATAAAAGGCCAGAAGTGGCAAGTACAAATAGAGAAATGCAATACGTGGTTTTCTTAGCTTTCAGTTACTGAGGAATGTACAAAGGAAGATCTAAGTCAATCCTTCAACTACTCATATATATAATGCTCTAAACCCCAAAACAAGTTACAATTTTCCTTTTACAGCATATCTACCCATTTAAACTCAAGAAGACGTCTATATAGCTCGAGATATTTTAAACTAGAAGCCATTCAACAAGTGATCTTACAGTGGATGTCTACAATCCCTTTGTATTTGTCCTTCGGCTTATTCTTTGCTATGCTATGCCACAGCCTCAACAATTCCCGTTTGCTGGCTCTGTGGAAGGCTTTCTGGGGGTATTCTCTTTACAGAAAGGCATAAACTGAGTCCTGGTCTTTCGCCTTCTGAGGCTCATAGTAACAGGCTGTTTTCCAGGCATGCATGCTATGTCTACTGTTTCCACTCTGCTTGCAACAGAGAGTTCAACTCTACTCCCCCACTCCCAAGTAAAAAAGTAAGCTTAGCCAAGCATTTTCAGGACATCTCTGTTTCTTCACATCCAACATGCTTCCACTCCAACACAGCTCATCTACAAGTATTTTCACCCTGCACATCAGGAATCGTGGGCACTTTCAGTTACTTCCATCCCTAGGGCTTTCTTTTGGGAAAGCTTGTGTGATAATGTTAAAGAGTTCATAAAGTTGAAAGACCTTTTAGGAAGAGTAAAGTTTGTTTCCTCAGAATACTTACATTGTGTCTCCCCAACACCCTTAAAAAATGTGGTCCGTGACTGGGTGAAGACTGGCTGTATCCAGTTTCTGCCATTTGTGCTATGTTTTGTGATCTTTATTGCCCCCGTGACTCTAAAGTCACAGCTGTCAAGGTCACCCATGGACTAAAATTAATTTCTGTATGTAGCTGAGTCTCAGTACATTAATGGATTTGGGAAAAAAAAAAAGGTAGGATCAAAGGCCTGGAAAAAATGCTGGAAGGTAGCTAAGAACCAGGAAGTAAGCCCTCAGGTGGCAAGAGAAACCCAAGCCAGTCACCTCCCAGTTGTTTAACCTGAACTACCTGAAGCCAATGCTTGAGTTGAAATGGTACCTTATGTAGAAAGTAGGGGTGTTTCTTAGAGCACGTGAGATGAAGAAAGGTAAGAGAGAATGAAGAAAGGTAGAAGATCAAAAAAGATAACAACCAATACTACTTTTGTGTTTATCTGTGCATGCTAGGAAATCAGTCATGGGTTGCAAGCCAAACTGAAGTGACATCATGAACAATCAGTTTGTGTCTGGCCTTTTCACTGCAATAATTTGTTGCAGTCTGGTTTTGGGGGTTGGTGAGGTTTTTTGTTGTTGCATTTTTGTTTTTTTTTTTTGGTTTTGCTTTTGTGTGTGTGTAGAAGAAATTGAGAACATACACAGCCAAATATAATATGGTAAACAGTGGGCAGATAAATCCCATTTTCTTGCTTTCTCTCTCCCATTAGTGGGGAAGGTTTCATAAGAGATTCAGTTGAAGGTGAAAGAAAAGGAACCACTCCCAATCATCACTGTACACAAAGTGGAGCTTTGTAAAAGCTGAATCATCAACACCTTCTGTATCAGAGGTGGACTAACAATTCATCCTATCAGTGTTGAAGGGGAGGAGAAAAAAAAAAGGCATCGTGACAATTATATTAGCACTATATGGTACATCTAAGTATGCTGACTTCTCTCTTAAAAATACCACAACAGATAGGTGGCTGTGGTATTTCGAGTGAGTCACTGCCATTGTAAATCTTTCAAGCTAAAAAAGAATATCCCTGTTTATCCTCAGTCAGTTTCTGAACCTTTAAATAATTCTAACACATATGCACGAAGAGAGGTCCTATATATACACCAAGGATTTAGAAATTCCTAGACTTGTATTACAGCATAAATGCTTTCAGATAGAGAAAAGCTTGCAAGATAGTTTGAAAAGATTTCACATACCCTGAGAAATACCAGTACTTCTCCATTATTGTCTGAATTCCAACCACAAAGATTTAAAGTCTCAAACTTGCAACTTACATGTCAAAACCAGAGAGCACACAGCATAGTAAGCACATATTAAATGCAAATTAACCTGTATTTAGTACATTTTCTTTCCAGTTACTATTAAAATAGGGTATGATTTGTACAATAACCAAAATAGGCTAACCATTTGTTAAACTGTAATGACAGTTCTGACTACAAACTAAGACTTAAGAATCCACACACCTTACAGGTGAATGGAATTTTTTTTAGTTTTAAGAGTTCACTCACACACCTGGCAATAACATTAACACTAAGAGTAGTACATTGCAAGGACAGTGTAACACTCAAGTAAAACAAACAAAATACAATTTTTAAAAAAACAGCAAGAAACCCAACCCCAAAACACCAAGAAACACATGTCTAGATATCTGTGTAAAAAAATACTACTAGATGTATCTCTTTATGTGTATGTATCTTAATACATTACAGCTATTAAGGGCACACCATTGTTAGTTTGTGGGTTTTTTAAAATCCTGAGGAATTCTAGAATATTTTAGAGAACACAACACAGAGTACCACAAAAAAACCAGTCTGTCCTTGCAATTAACTTGACAGGATTTTTTTAAAAAGCATTTGCAACTTCATTTGAATCTCAAATTACTATTATTGTTGTTCTAAACATAAGCAGGATATGAGCAACTTGTGACTAATAGCCTTGTTCTTACAGCTTACCACTGTACTGATGAGATTAAAAGAACAATGACTAACAATGCAAAGTGTATTCATATTCAACACTGACCATTTTTTCTTTTCTTTTTAATATAAATCTCTTAGTCTAGATAGTAGCAACAACCACTGCTAAGTTAAGACTGGCAAAATACAGTGAAGGAGCAAGTCTAAGTGGTCTAAAGTGGCCTTTTCTGTACAGGAATATTAAGAAGAAAATCCTTGCAGAATGAAAATTCCAATAATCCATGATCACCCACAACTGACAGATATCCATTATCAACAAAAAGCCAATGGGCAAGACAGCCAGATTTTCAACATGCTTAAGTTGTTCATTTAGTGTTTTTTCAGGATTTACTCTGTATAACAAACGTAGTGGCAGAAGATAATTCAGATTTTTTTTAAAAAAGTAACATTGTTTTTCCTCCTCAGTTTATACTTTACAGCTTAAATTAACTGTAACGAGCTCATCTCAACATCAACATCTGGAAAGCGATGTTAGAGAATTTGAAATTGTACTAGTCATTTACTCATACTTACTTCCTTCTAAACAGGAATCTAGTCTCTGAATTACAAAACTTAAAAGAAGTCTAAAACTTAAGGAGATTATAACACACATCCAAGAAAAACTCCCACGAAAGGCTGTTAATTTTAATTGAGGACTAGGATTAAGAACTCTCCACAGTAGCAATACTGTAAAAATTATAAAATTATTTGTTCTAGGAAACTATAAAGCAAAGTACAAAATGACGCAGCATCAAATAACTTTTTGCTCTCCTGAAGACGCAGTGTATTACTACAACAACAAACAAAACATTTTTCACACACAGAAATTCCTGATTTCCAAAATACTTCAACAATACAGTTTTAAGAATGTAATCTTACAGCTGGAAGCTTAAGTCCTTTGGCTTAAACACTACCCTTAACGTTATCAACAGGCCTGCTAGGATCAACGTCTTCCCTCTAATGCTTGTTAAAGATACTCAAAGTTGCCACTGAGAACCTGATGCAGGGTTGGAGTATGTGTGATACCCTTTCAGCTAGAATTTATCTAGCACTTAACATTGTTTTGTGGACTAGAACAAGCTTCCTTTCTCTAGCATGGATTCTACTACGCTACAAAACCAGAAATAACAAATCACACAGATGTGGTCATGAATAAGCAGCAAAGTGCAAAAATAGTAAAATGACGTTATTTCTTATGGGCAGCCAAAGAAGAAAGAGACAACACAGTGGTGTGAGTAAACCCATGCAAGTGCACAAAGCCATCCTGTACAGGTCCAGAACAGGCACACATTATATAATAATGTTTTAATCATCAATTAATTAATTAAAACCCACCTCGCGACACATCAGAGGTTACATTACATTAATAGCCAGACATTATCTATTCTATTCTCTCTTCCTTTAGCTTGTGGGTGTTTGGTTGTTGTTTTTTGGTTTTTTTTTTCTATATAGTATCTTTACATTACACTACGTACTGAGAGGTTTCAGGGGAGTGTCCAGTACAGTCCAGTACTAGAAGGCACCCGTGGGGGAGGAAGGGGTTACTCTCGTTGGAGAAGCAGGAGCCTTTACTACACGAAAATGAAAGATGGGCCTAGAGCTGAAGCGACACTAAAGGTTACCTCGAATAAAAGCTGCTTACCTGATTCGTAACCTGGAAAGAAAGCAGAAAACAGAGAGAAGTTAAGACCCCAGTTAGATCCGCAGGCTGAGACCTCCCCCGCTCCCTGCCACAACCAGCCGTGGCTCAGCCCGCGATGCTGAGCCCGCCGCGGCCGCAGCCCCGACCCCCTCCCCGCCGCCATCCTCCTTCCCTCCCGCCAGCCCTCCCGCGCACCCAGCAGCCCCCCCACCCCCTCCCGCCGCGCCCACCCCCGCGCCGAGCACCCACGTCGGGGTTGGCCTCCAGGGGCAGCCAGCGATGGGGCTCCATGGCGGCAGCGGCGGGGCGGGTACCGGCACTGGGCTGAACCTCTCAGCACGGCACTGACAGCGCCTCACGCCGCCGCGCCTCAGACCTGACCCGGGACCGCACCACCGAGCCGCGCGGGAACGGCGGGGGGGGGGGGAAGCGGAGACGAAGGCAACCCCCGGCGGCCCACCCCACACGTCTCCCCCGCTCCGGGGCGGCGGGCCCAGGCGGACACCGGTAGCCAACGCCTTCCCCCCGGGGCGCCTCCGGGCAGCGACGGCCGGAATATTCCCGCCTCCCCGCTCTCTTGGCTCCCCCCGGCTATGGGCTCTCCCACGTGCCAAGGGGCGACGCCTCGGCCGCCCCGCCCCGCGCTTGCTCCCAACCGTCAGGGCCTGCCTGGTGCGCAGGAGCCGCCGGGGGGCGCCCCACCGCCCCCCACCGGCCCCAGAGCCCGCCGGGGCCCTGCCGGCAGCGGCCGGGGAGCAGGCGCCAGGCGCTCGGTACAGCCGGGCCCGTGCGAAACGGCCTCTCACAGCTAAACTGAGCTACAGCCGTTCCCTGGCGGGGAGGCGCGTACACACCCCCGGGAACGGGGCAGGCCGCGGAGCCAGAGCGGACGAAGCGTTCGGAGGGAACTGCCCAGCCGCGGCAGCGGGTACCGCCACACCGCCTGAGCAGGCTGAGCCGTGTGTAGCAGCGGGGGGACACGGGTGGTGAGGTCTCTCTGTGAGCTGCTGCAAATTGATGTGGTAAACCCAACTGAGAATAGCATCCATCTTCTAACGCTGCGAATCCCCTCGTGCTTTCCCATCTCAGTGGCATCAACATACCGTTTCTTGGCGTTTTGGCTAAGATCAAGCACAGTATCATATACATATCATATGCGGTGTAAGATATTTCACATATATATATATCAGATTGTGTTGCATCTTCTTTCAAGTTAATCAGAAAAGCAAAAACTGAAGGAACCTGTCATTTCTCGGCACCAGCCCTCCCCGCCTGCATCTGCTCACCACTCCGTACAGGCTGCAGCTCACCTACACAGCCCCTTGCAGCACTTGCACAGGGCCTCACGCTTTCAGAAGCGGACATTTGGACAAGGTTTTGGTAGAAGCCCCTCAGCTGCACCTCCAGGCCTGCCCAGTGTATGCCCGGAAAGGTTTGGGGCAGAAAGGTGGGTCAGCACAAATAAACATCCAGGGTGAGCAGGGAGGGTGCGGGAAGACTAGGAACTGTGCCAGTTCACAGGCAGATCTGATCCCCATGAGGAAAGGAAGGAGTACAATATGAACACTTGGTGTTTCTAGGTACTGTAAAGACAGGAGTACCAAGGTGCCAGGCAGTAGGGTGTTGGGGATACCATACAACTGAGGGCCCAGGCACTGGAGAAACATATCTTCTTGAAGAGCTTTTTGAGGAACTTGTTGTAGTCCTTCAGTGTTGATGTAAATGATACCCCATTCTGTAAATGTGAAGTTTATGAACTAGGGTAAATTACCTAATGTTTTTATTTTATTTTATGCCCTGTAATCATTTAGCAGGACGCTACATGCCTGTGCCTGAAGCTTCTGCATTGACCTGTCAACAATACTGTAGTGTCTCCCTTCAGCAATCCTGTCTATTTGTAGATTTGTCTTTTAGTTTCTATACACAGTGTCTCCTCATACTAAGTTCTCAGTTCTTACCTAGCTAAGACATGGGCCTGTACTGTCAGATCACCACCACTGTCTACCTCTCTGCCACAAAAAGCTTCATAGAACACACTTACAAAAGGCAGAGTTTTCTAAAGATACATAGTTTCATTCCATGGATGGGCGGACAAGCAGAAACCATTACATACTTCACCACTTTCTATTCACAATTCAAAGAACTAAACGCAGGTCTACATATTGATGAAAATAACCCCCAAATAACTCCAAATTTCAGCAGATGATTCTGTAATTACCCAACCAGCAAGATACTCACCTCCACATCTACCTCCACATTTTGGAGAAAGAATAAAAAGTAACCTAACAATATTAGTCTTAGTGCTAAAGGCATGACTAAGAGACTTGGTGAAATTGTAATATAAAATAGTATGTAAAGTTGTCTTGGTAAAAAAGTATGCAATAAGAACAAAGAGATTAAATCAAGTCCTTGCTATCAGAGACAGATCTTACCAGTACGTGCACTGCTAGTGTTTTGATAATCATGAGGTCATAAAAACACATACTACTCAAAAACGTTTGCACGCTTAATTAGATACTTTAAAAGGGAGAGGCCAAGATCAGACAAGCTGTGAATGTATAAAGCTCATAAACACATACCATATTCCTTAATTACCCTTTTCCTGAAATATATTCTATGTTCTTCCATTACCATTTATGGCAAATATGTAATTTTAAACTTGCCAGAACTACTGCATGACAGGTTATGTTTTACTACTGTCACAATCCTACAATAGAAGTACTAAAATTGTAACATTGTGGTATTTTTTTTTTAAAGCTAAAAGCAAACGTAAAACTGATTACTTGAGAAATCTAAGAATATTTTCTATTTTTAAAAGGTGAAACTGGTAAAGAATTAGTGATGCTTTAGGGCTGTAGTCACACCCCAAACAATGCAGTTAAATTAAATTTAAAGGATTGAAAAGCTTATTGAACAGTTCTAGCTGTAGTTAAAAAAAAAACCACGATCTTCTCATAAAACTGAAGACATAGTTTATCTACACAAATCATCCATGAACTGCACAGTTTATTTGCAGGTGTACAAGTTGATTGCACAATCCACCTGTACAAAGTACTGTCAGTCTATGTACCTGTACTGTTTAATATATTGTATTTGCTGCGTTCACAAAGCACAGAGCGTGATTTAAGATCCCGAGACTACAGCGGGGAGCACCGAGAGAGCCCTGACACCAGTTATCAATAAACCAAACTCAGTAAACAGCTTGTTGCGCAAACCAGGTGTGACTTGAACCAGCATTTCCACAAGCCTCCCCAGACGATTCTCAGGCCTGCGCCATTTCCCAAGCCGTCACTAACACAAGCGCTGCCAGAGGGGCCTGCGGCAGGAGAGAGCGCGGCCAGCCTGAGGGGAAGCACAGGCAGGCCCTAGCCTACCATATGTAAGTGGCTTTTTCCACCCAACGACTCAATAGTCTCTTAAAACGCTGTCCTGACTTTACTCGTAACTATTTAAGACGCGGTTTGCCTCAAAAACGACAAAGAAAACCGCCGCAACCCGCCCCGCGCAACCAACCCGGACGAAAAATGCGGAGGACTCCGACCTGCTCGCGCAGGCTCCGCCCTCCCAGGCAAGAAGGGCGCACGCTCCCTGACCAGAAGCCAATAAGGGCGAGCTCGCTGGCCTTGCCTCGCTCTGGTGTCGCCCGGAGCCAATCAGAGCGGCAAGCGTTGTGTGGCGGAAGTTGGGCCTTGGCGGGTGCGTGGCGCCATGGCCGCCGGCTCCGCGGTGGTGCGGGCGCTGGAGGCGCTGGGTGAGGGTGCAGGGTCGGGGTGCAGGGTGGGGACCCCGATGTGAGGGTGGCGGTGGGGAGCTGAGGGGGTGTTGGGCCCACCCGGACCCGCAGGGTAGGTTGTGGAGGGGGGCGGGCGCTGCCCCTTCCTGAGCGTTTCCCGCGGCGTCCTGGTGAAGGCTTGGGGTGGGCGAGCGGGGCCCTTCCATGGCTGCCCGCGGGCCGCCTGGGGGGTTTGCCACCGTGAGGCGGCCTGCATGTAGCAGCGTAGCCGCAGGGAGAGCCGCGGTGCTGTGCTACGGTGCCAGAGGGCGGCCCTGGGCATGCCCGGCTCCCCGGTAAGCTGAGGAACTGGGTGCAAGTACAGCTCCACTGGCTTGGAGGGATTATTCAGGGCTGTGAAACTGCAACTGCATGGACTTGGTCTGGCCTTATGGAGTCTCTCCTATTAGACTGTGCTTGACATGCTGAGCAGATGATGTTAATGCAATTCAGGACAAACCCCCTTAAAGAAAGCTTTGTTTTTAGGTTAAATACATGCATGAAGACCTAGGAAATCTTCAGCGAGAGTCTAGGTGTAGTACCATAACACTTTGAGGATTTGCTTCTGATTGCTAGTGTTTGTGTTTTGCAGATGTTGGTGGTGCAGCAGATAAGATTAAATTAATACCTCAAGACTTTTTTGCAGAACTGGTAAGTAGTGCAATAAATTGGATGTTGAAGGGCTTCTGCTACTCTGATTCAATGAAACCTTTTTGTTTAAGGTTTTTTTTTTTTGTCTGTTGCAAAGGGAATCTTTTGTATGTGGTAGGTAGTTACATGACTCATGAAATGGGCCAATCCTGCTAAAAGAAATGGGATTGCTTTAAATGTTTTTATCATATAAGATTTCTAAATATGTATTTTTGCTTTTCATCTGAAGATATCAGGTGAGCTTGTCCAGAAGACATTCAGTTTGTTTATTGTAGTGTGCACTTGAACAAGATGACTGCTCAATTAGCATTAAAATGGTGTGTTAAGTAGGAATAGCTAGTGAGGTGGTAACTAGAAGTTTTGACTGAGTTTATTTGCTTTTCTTGAATTTGATGTAACTTTAAAAGTCATTTCAATGACTTTATTCTCCACTCTGCATTTAAAGCATATTCTTGTTGTCCATTTTTGCAATAACTAGTTTTCTTTTTTGTTTTTTAGTCTCCAAGTAGTCAAACTAGTTTTGTCTTGTATATTAAAATACACATTAAGAATGTTTTCAAACTTACTCTCTTTACAGTGTGAGCAAATAATTCAGCATCTGAACCAGAAGATCCCAGGTGTAAATGTAGCTGAACTGTGTCAGGTAAGTTTAGATACTAGCACTTAGAAGCAAGTATATTAGCTGTATATGCTGTAAAGGATAGATTCCCCCAGTAAATGTTTTCTTTTTGTGTGTGTATATACAAAGAGGGGTTTATTAATGCATTGTTCATGATTATTTGTAATTGCTCAAACATTCTGTTTCTAGAGAATTCAAACATCTGGGAGTGAGATTAATGTTGGTGACCTAGCAAAAGTAGCTAATATTGTTTCCTTTCTATTCAGGTAAGCACAAAATAAATTATGTTGCCTCACGTCTTTTTTTTTTTTTCCCCTCCACCCCAACTTAACAGTGGTATTAAAAAGTGACATCGAATGTGGATGTAAAATGAACTGATTTGGGAAAAGGGCAGAAGTTTGTAACTCAGTACATGAAAATGAACTTCTGGACTTAGTTTATGTTCTTAAAAAAATTATGTGGTTAATAAATCATCTCACTCTTTGTAATAAAAAAAAAAAAAACAAAGAGAGGAAAACGTTCTAAGATCCTGTCTGCAAGCTTTGGAACTACTGGCCAAATAAGTTGAAGTTAAGCTCAGTTCTGAAGCTGTCGGCTAGGCCTTTACCTGGAAGAAGTGTGTTCTAAAAACTTTCTTAGAGATTAGAAACCAGCATTTGTGCCTGTTTGAAGGGCGCACAGTTTTATGATGTTGAACTCTGCTGTGACAGAGTTTTTAGGTAGCATTTTCAGCAGTTATTTTCCTCTTAAGTTTTTCTGCTTTCAGAAAGATAAAATTTTCAAGAGCTTTCTTATTCTTCTAATATCTAGTATCTAAACATTTTACATAACATTAACATGATTGAAGAAAGTATACCAGTAGAAATCTAAGATACTACTACTTCCTCTCATATAGAAAGCCTTAAATTATATTGGACTGTGCTACTTGGCAGACCAACTCTTTCTGTCTATTAATGTCTCTAAGGGGTGTGGATCAGCATGGACAAGCCAAGGATGGGAATTTTTTTAAAAACTTCTGGTAGAGGAGAGAGTAGCAATTTTCCTCTAGACTTGCTGCATTTTCAGTTGAGGGTGTATTGCATCATTTGACTCCTGTTAGTACCAATTATACCATTACCTAGAGGTCCTTATTTGCCTTTAGGTGATACTTTAATTACCTCTCCTAAATGTTTAATTAAAAATGGCTTTGTTTCTAAAGTAATAGTATTGTTGAATGCTCTATGCAGATGTCTTTCACTGAATTATGCTTGGTTTTTTTCAGTTGCAACAGAACTTAGGGACTGTGATTATTTCTTGTTATAATGTTGCATGTTGTGCAAGCCCAGCAAAGCTTGGTCTCTGCATATTAAGACACATTGAAAGCCAAGTAGTGGTGTTTTTTGCATGTGGATACAAAAGCGTAGTTAAATATTCTATAGGAAAAAATAAAAATCATAGGCTGCCTAATTATTGTAAAGTACATAGACACACCAAGCAGCAATACAAAATTGCCTATTTGGGGTGAAGTGAGAAATTTTATTAAATCCGTGGAGAATTAAATTGATATGGTGTTCTTTGGATATACCTATAGCACAGCAGCCAGAAACAATCTCTCTACAGAAGAACTCGTCACCACCTTGGGCAATACAGTCAGCGCACTGCCAAAACATGCAGTTCAAGTTATTCGTCATGTATGGAACGAGCAGGGCAAATCCGTTAGTGTCTCAGAAGATGCAAGAAATATGTCCACAGTGGGGCAGGTAACTAAATGACAAAATGCAGTTGAGCTAACTATTAACTTTTCAGAAATATCAATGCTTCATTGTGTATGTTGTATTTTCAAGCACAGGGCGGTATCTTAACTGCTGAAAGCTTTTCTATATATATGTTGCCAATTGTCTACCCAGATAAATAAGCATATACAATAAAGGTTTTCTAAATGCTGACCAGTTTTCTAATATTATTGTTTGGATGATAAAGTCATATTTTATAGCGTTTTAAAAATTAATGCATCATAGTACTGTTAGGGAAGGTAAATGGCAGTCAGTGTGGTAGACAATTGTATTGGCCATTAATGTGAATCTGTTTTAAATGTAATCTGAATTGTTCTTTAGAGTTGATAACACCACTGCCTGATCATTTTGTCTCCCTAAGTTTAAACTCTTGTTTTTAAAGATACTTTATGTCAATTTCCAGCATTCCTTTTTTCCTTTTTGAAAAAATAAGACTATATTTGCATTTTAGATCTTTTTTGTCTAACAATAGTTTAAAAGAATATGGAATTACGAAAAAAAGTCTGCAGCTTGATAGTAGGCTTCTAAAGGCTCTCTTCACTTCTTCATTCAACAGTTCTGCCTATCGTAAAAGACTAAAAATGCTACCTGTCTGAAATTTATGTACTTAGATAAATAAAAAATACAGTTATAAAAGATGTTAATTGTTTTCATTACTGCTATTATAAAATTCTTGTGCACTGTCTGAGGTTTTTCTCATGTTTCCACTAGATCTAGAAACTTGTATACCATTATGGTTTTGTGATTTTTTTTTTTTTTTATAAGTCAGGTGAACTCTGTGGCTCAAGCTGCTTTTACTACAACTTTAGACTGTACTTGACTGAGAGTGTTTGAATAAGGAAAACAGATTAGTTAACAAATTAAATTGCTTATTTGTTCATTATCAAAAGGAAGGGCAAATGATATTGTATTCACATTAATATCTGAATATGTATGTTTGTTTCCTATTTGGATATGAGCTGTAGATGTCCTATATGGTTTGTAAAACATCCATCCAACAGAATAACCATGGTAGATCTTTCTTTAACACTGTTTCCAATTATTTTCTTCTTTGTAGTTTGTAGATATGAAATGGAAACTGGGAGTTGCGATGAGTTCTGACACCTGCAGGTCTCTGAAGTATCCTTATGTTACAGTGACGCTAAAAGTGGCAGACCCTTCAGGACAAATAACAGACAAATCTTTTGAAATGACAATCCCACAGTTCAAGGTCTGTAATCAGTGTTACTTGATTCAGTCTCAAAAAACAGTGACATTGTTGTGAGGGAGCAACTGTATACCTTAATGCATATGTTTGTGTTGCTTCTTTACTCATACAGTCATTCAAAGATGAAGCATTAAATATTTAAAATGCTGAAGCTAAATACTAACTTCATAGCATTTAGTTCTACATCACTTTACCCAAAACTGTTAATTTAGCAGTAATTTATGTGTTCTCTTACAAATAAGCTAACAACTGAAGATGTAAAGACTTTTGGGACTTTTCTGTCAGCTGTCACTCTGCCTTTTTAAAACCAGAAGGAATATTCTAAATATATGGAACGGTTCCCTAGTCTCTAAAACTAAATCTAAAACTTGGGTTAAGCCTAACACTTGCTAATGATTAAGAATGGAGGTCAGTGTGCTTTGTCACCACTGGCTCTTAATTGCTAAGCTTTCATCTATGAATTTATGTAACTTTGTTTAATTTTGTGTAAATGTAGGACTTGTGTTGTAATTCCTTTTTAAAGGGTGAGTACATTGTGAGCTTGCACAATACTCCAAGCAAATAAATCCTTTGGTTTGGACTGGCAGGAATTTGACAAGGATGTTCTGAATACTTAGGTGTTGTGAAATGTTGCATTCACTCTAGTTGAAACCTATTTAATAACTTGCTGTTCAGCTACTATAAGAAATGGGTGTTATACTTCAGAAGCCTGGATTATTTCAGCTGGGAATAGAAACATTTGCGTGAGAAGTTTTTTTTGGTGGCTTTTGTTTTTTGTTGTGGTGTGAGAGCTACTTAGTATTTTTCTTTCATAGCATCTTCTCCTGTTAATAGCCAAACCCATACAAATAAGGCAACACCTGTGTAGATTTAATACTGAATGTGCCCAAATGTCAACCAACTTACAAAAAGTAAAGCAGAAACTTTCAGTTCAAGCTGGAAACTTCACTTGGAAGAAAAAGGGAATATGAGAAACATGGACTGTGATTTATTTTTTTTTTTTCCTAACATGCTAATTTGAACTATGGTTTGAGCTTTTCTTCAAGCAACTGAAATTTGTCTTAACTCTTGCATTTTAGAACTTCTTCAGACAGTTCAAGGAAATGGCAGCTATTCTTGAAACAGTTTGAAAAGAACTTTTATTTACACTGAAATTTTGGACAAACTTAGATCAAGTAAACTTTCTGTTCTGCACAGGAAATAAAGTGCCATTGTTCAGCAAGGTATGTATCCTTGTCTTTTCAACAGGTATTTGTCAGCATCATCCTTGAATTGCTGTGAAGAATTCCTCACTTTTGAATACTTGAAGCAAACTCTGCAGTGTTTGTGATAATGTGTTCAGCTTTGTTCATCCTGGTAGACAAAAGATCAGGATGTGTATGGAGAAGCATCACTGTAGACTTCCTAATATCCAAGAGTAAGAAACCACACATTTAACTGTAGAGCGTGGAAGTCACTCACAAATGTTGACTGGGAAGATGCTGACAGAAGCGTAAAACCCACATTAACACTTTTGTCTGTAAAATTGAGATGTGCTTGGATTCTATAATATTAAGGAGTATATGAAGTTATGCCTAACATACAGTTATTCTTGAAGAATAGCAATGTCAAGTAGTTAGTTGCAGGCATTTGCAGACCTGGCTTCCAGTTGTCTTTTAGTAACAGGAGAATGTACTTATCCTAACAGCTTGTTTATTTCAAATACTTATTTCCTAGGCTTATAAAAATTGAGTTAATGCGTTAAGCTTTTCTGGAGATGCAAAGTTTATTCTCTGAGAAGCCCAGAGGCTAATTTTAAGTCAAGGTAGAAAGGTGAATTTTATTCAAAAACATTTAAATATATTTTTGCCTTTACATTTAATCCAACTCTAATCTGTGGCACTCTGCTTGATGTTTTGAATCGCCAGTCTACTTTCTAATTAGATTAGAATACTGGTGTAGTTGCCTCGCTCCAAGCTCTGAACTAGAAAAGTCAAGAGGAAACTTGAAAATTCAGGCTGGAGTGTTAGCCAAGCACATCAGAGAGAGGACTGCACTAAAATTCAGCAAGATTTCTATGCTTGTTGTGTTGTGACTGCTCTCAGAGAATGTCCTAAACAGCAAAATTTTGACTTTGATTCTGAAGAATGGGGGCATTTCCAAGGGGGGAGTAATAAATCTGGTGTGCTTGCATGCTGTTTTGTTTTTGTTTGGTGTTTTTACCCCTTGCATTTTCCATAAACAAAATACAAATTGCAAATATAGTGATAATAAAAATACTGTTGCATTTCAAGATGGGCTGTGGTATGGTAGAACAAGTAAATCTGAAGAGAGGCATTTCATACTGGTAAGCAGACTGAAGTTTATGTTTTAACTTAAGAATGGTAGAGACTGAGAACCAGTTCTGCTGGGACAGATCCTCAAGTGATTTCAGGCTCCCTTAAGAGGGAACTTCTACCTTTTTAACTCACTTAAATTAGATTTCTTATTAACTTTTTTAGAAGCTGGCTGAAAGTCATTGATACAGGTTATGCCTGCCTTTTTGTGTCCTGAAAATAAACTGCAGCACACTGCATGTGCTGCATACTGCAATCCTTTCACTAAAGAAGGGTACATCCCCACTATTTGGACATTATGCATGGTGCATAAAAGCAGTGCTTGGAGTTGCTTAGAAGAGAGAGGGGGAAAAAAAACCAACCCACACCAAAACTGTTGGCTTTAATGAAAGACGGTAAAAGCTCTGGGCTGTGGCCATTGATCTGGATGGTACTTCCTTTGTGCTGCTGAAGTCCAAGGTGTTTGATTTGTGGCTGGGGGGAGCAGACTGCTCTTTTCTGAGGCCCTTTCAATGGAATGTCACAGAGTGGTCTCTGGAGCAGACTACCCATTTGCCTTTTCCCTTGTCTGTCTGCAAGGGCTTGGGGCTGAACACAGTGAAAAAAATCCCCTCTTCGTCTGGAAAAGTGATGTGAGCAGCTGATTTATTTATTTTTTTAATTTGCAGAAGTTGGAGTGTAAGACTGCTATAACTGGAAAACATTGTCATGCTTTGGTGTAGTGAGTTAATTGGCTTACATCAATGCAAGAATTCCAGAAAAAGAAGAATACTTTTTTTAGTAAAGCTGTAGCCTTACAAATACTTCCTATTTATTCTAATGCAGTCAAGTTCTTCATATAGCTGGAAATACTTGTGCCTTTAATGGAACTGGATGGAAAATAAGATTTAATTAAATCATGTCTTAACTTCTAGAAACAGTTATTTAGTGGACGCTGGAAGGTAATGAGGAAACTTTCAGTTACCGTTTTTGCATGGTCTATCACCAAGAGGAGAAAGTTGGAAGCCTTTGAAAAGTCTAACTTTCCATTTTTGTCAAGGCAGATATTCTAGAAATATTAATGAATATTTTTGTCATGTCCCTGAACTCTAGCATGTAGTAAGTCTGTCTGAAAGATGCCTAGGCATTTATGCTATACCAGCTTACCGTCTGAGAATTTTCAGAGGCGTTTGTGGACATCTAGGAGATGTGATTATAAGTTGGTTATGTACTCAAACTTGTGAGATTTGTCTTGAGTGCTGTCAGTAGGAATTCCTATACAGAGTAATGGAAGAATTAAGTATTAAAAAAATAACCAAACCAACAACCCAAAACCAAACTAAAAACCTAAGTTTGCAGGGTAGCAATATTAACATGCTCAAACAAGCTGTTGAGTTGTTTGTCTATATGTGCAAAACCCAGATCTTTTCAAAGAATATCAGGAGTCCCTGTGTGTTCCTAATTCTACTTGTTGATTGATATGAAATTGTATAACACAAATATTTTTGTAAGTCCACAGTCATTAAACATATGGGTAACAAAGCTAAAGATGGTCTGTACTTTGTTGTAAGCCTACTGCACTTAAGTCTGTCTCAAATACTACAATGGGTGAAGTTCAGGACTAGACTTTGACTGAAATTCTTTCCGTATTAAATTAGGATGAAGTTCAGACATATGCAGTCTTTCTCTGTGATGGGGTACCAAAGAGCTGAGGGATAATTGCAGGCTGCAAGGAGTATTTGTATCGATTACAGGTAGTCAGACTTTTTTTATTGAATGAGGAAAAGACAGAGGACATAGAGTAATAAAATTTTGCATAATTTAATTCAATATATTTTGTATATTGAATATATATAGAATATATATTTTGTATATATATTTGAATAAAATTCATTCAAGTGGTTACCTTTCCATAACTGTATTTAGGAGACATGTAAATGTTTTTTCTTTTTCGACATCTATGGGGAACAGAGCAAGAAGGGGTGGGTGGGGGGTGGATGTCTTACATAGTAAACCCAAGGGAGGGAATAATGAAATAATCTCCTGCCAATGACTGTCTGTTATCTTCTTCACATGACTGTTTGGTTTTCTCATTAGTTTCAAACACACAGCCCCACTTGAAGAAAGCTGTTTTGCAGAAAAAATGGAGACAGGCCCACAGAAAGTACGCAGTGCACCAGTATTGGATATTTAGCTTCTGTACTCTTTGGCCTAGAGCATGCCTCTGTTCCTGCTTCCACAAAATTGTACTGCCTTTTTTTAAACCACATTTCAAAGATATGTAAATATTCAAAGATATGTTGTTCACTGTGAGACCACCTCCCTTTATTTTTTTTACCTTCCTGTTTTCAAGCCTTTGCACTCTATTTAAACACCTGAAGATGCATTAGCTTGGACCAATAAAAAACAAAAAGGTAGAGAGATGATAAACTGGGGGAGAGGAAGAATGTTGTTTCTTCTTTCTTGCTTGCCTTGTTCCCTAATGTTTTATTATCCTCTTAGCTGTGGGTATAATGAGAGGGTAATTTCCACTCCTTTGCAGAGGCATGCAGGGTTCTTTTGTTTAACCCTTGCAGGTACTAGATTAAAGGGCCTAACTCATTTGGTATACCTGCGGCAAGAAATGCGTAATCTCTGAAGAATGTTTTTAAAGGGGAAGAACTTAAAAATCAACAGCCTTTATCCTATCTAGTACCCTGTGGTTGGTCATTTCCCAGACAGATTTTTTTTTTTTGTGTGTGTGAGTGTTTTTGTTTTTAAAGTAAAATGTTATATAGTTGTTGGTTGGGCTGCTAGCTCATGGGCATTGGATCTATGTAGGTCAATGTATGACAGGAGGAGTGCCTCAGCCTGAGTTGAGCTTGTGTGGTATTACAGTGCTCCCTTCCTGAGGCTCGGTCACCTTATAAACAACTGGATTTGTTTGTCACTGTGCAATTCTGGCCAAATGTTTCCTTTACTTCTACCAGACAGCACTGTCCATACATACTCAACCAGTTCCAATCTTGGTACTTGAGTGCATAAGGAAGCACGTGTGTTACAGGGATGATGCTCTTTTAGGTACTTTTCATACCTAGTCCTGGATGCTTTGAAAGACTTCCTGACTCTCTATTTCCAAGGCTTTTCTGAGGAAAGGTGGAGAAATGACCTGCCATTTAAACTAAGTTACTGGGATGTGTCTGTTAATTAATTATGACTTGGTGTGATTGAGAAAGTAAGGAAACCGAGATTGCTGAACTTCTCCATAAAGGCTAATTTTAGTGTTTCTGGGTTTCCTTCTCCTTGTACTGCATTTTCCTCCTATGACTAATTATGGTCTAGCTGCCCTAACTTTAGAGCCATTTCTGCTTAATATGTGTAGGTGCCATAGTTTCCAAATACTCTTGTTAGTGTCTACATTACAAATGTTATATTTACAAATAGGAAATTTCAATGTCAGTTTTGGATTTCGCATACTGAGCTTTGGAACAGTAAGCCTTAATGTGCATATTAAAAAAGAAGGAAAATTTATTATTTCATGCAATAAATTTCTGTGCTAGATAGTTATTTGAAGAGGAATTTGTCACAGCATTGGTCACCAGATGGCAGTGCTACATAGAGCCTTGATACACGGTACTCCTTTGAGAGCCTGTCTGGCAAACGGGATAAGGACTTGCCCGTGTAGCTTCTCTCTGGAACTGTACACGTTCATGTCACCATAACTTTCATTCTGTTTCTTAAACTGTAGGGAAATACTCTAACTTCTGTGTTAATTAGTAAAAAGATGAGCATAAAATACAGAATGTTGTTTATGTCACCGGATATTTTTAATAACAGAATATCTTGAAACAGTATTTTAAATATACTAACATATCTGCATTATGACTTGCTCTTTATATAGTATCGTGTTACAGTACTATTGGGGCCTATTCTTGTTTTGCATTTTTCCCGTTTATCATATTTCAGCTAGATTTTTCTAGATCTGTATCTTGTTCATAGAATAAGCATTTGCATTTCTCTGTCCAAGGTTTTCATGCAGTTTATCCACTCTAAAATCCTTATTCCATATTTTGTCATGCAGCCTAGTTTCCAGTGTCTTTATACCACGCTTAAGAATACACTTCTCTGCCACTGAACGTGGCCCAGTTACTCAATTCCCCTGTGAACTACATGAATTACCTCTGAATTTGAGAAATAACATACTGATGTTCTTGTTACTACTGAAGCTGCAAAGAATTTCTCTGTTCCTCATGAATGTCATCACTGCTGTGTCTTCAGCAGTTTACAGGTACTTTTAAAAAATAATATTAATCTGAGAGCAGGTTTCCCTCACAGTGATGCTTCTGAACTGGCAAGTACTGGGTGCTGACAACCACACATGAAGCTTGAGAGGGGTGCTAAATTAGTTTACATTTAAAAAGAGCACAGGATTGGAAGTGTGTGTCCTGCATGAATCATCAGTGTTCTGTATGATGCTGTTTCTCGCAGTTAGGAATGTGGGAAGATGAGAGATGCTCAGCAGTTGAACAGAGTCAAGACAACAGATGTCCATTCACCTAGGAGAGTCAAGGACAATGAGAAAGAGGATTAAGTGGTTCCCATCTGCTCTATTTATTTTTTTTTTTTTGGCAGCTACCCAGGCACCATTCTTGATACTGTGTTGGGACAAGTGCCCTGTTCATGTAAGCTGTACCTTTTACCAGACATACAGTATTGAGTTGTGGAGTGGCACTAACATTTTAACAGTGATACACTCTTGAAGTCTTAATGGTGTTTTCCTCTTGAACATGTATAATTTGTGACCTTCAAAGCTGAAGTACTCCTGACTTCCAAAGCATCTCTCTTTGGTGTTATTTCTGCAGTCTACTGCAGATTTGCTAACCTTTCTAGCTTGTGGTTCATCCTTTGTAATAATGTATTTGTGGAATAATATCAAGATGTTCCTTTTAGCTTTGGCAATGATGAAAAATTCTCTCTTAGTTGCCATTGCTGGAGAGTTGGAGGGGACCTGGATCTCTTCCAAATCACAAAATGAGGTAGAGGGTAGTGGGCGCTATCAGGGAAAAAAACAGACTCCAGCAGCTGCGGTAGCCTCTTCTTCCTTGTTGGTTTTTTTTTTTTTTTCTTTGTATGCTACTGCAGTGGTTGAGGAATAGTTGGGAAGTAAATGTCTACTTTATATAAAAGCAGGAATAATTGAGAATGTGGAAGTTCTTTTTGCAGAAACTGCTCTGTCTCCTGCAATAACTAGCTTTGCAACTGACCTGAGCTGCTGACAGCCATCAAACTCTGTATTACCTCAAGAGCAGAGATTTCATGAAGCCGATACTCCATTTTTGGGAAAAACCTTAAAAAAGAATCCTAAACCCAACAAACTGAAAATGTTCCCATCTGGAAAGATGCTGTGATCACACGTAAGCACACAAGACTCGAGATTCAAACTTAGTTTTAAATAGAAAACGTTGTTGTTCCTTGCTGGATCAAAGTCTGCTGTGCCAGAAAGCTTCATGGGATGGCTATTACTTGAAAAAAATGACAAAAATAAGAATCTTTCCACAATCAAATAATTCTTTCAAGAGAAATATAAGAATTCAATGCATTCTTTCTCTTTAATCAGTGCTATGTTAAATTGAATAACAATACACTGAACACAAAAAATGTGGTGGGTCGCTTTAAGTTCTAGAGATGTTTATGAAACTTCTAGCTAGGATTATCTTACAAATTTTGCTCATTCCAGTTCCCCTAAATCTGTTTGGGAGTGGTTCTTATTGGCAGAACAAATTATAATCTGTCATTACGATCAAAAAAGATTAGTGCCATTTGAAAGGAAAAAAAACACATCACCAACCCCCTATCAGATTAATTTTCCATCGTTTCTATTGTGTATAAATTTCAGTGAGTGTCTCCTGCTATCGACATGTCTCTACAAGACTGGTATGTCTTACTCAAACTTTTGGCATTGTATTTTAAACTATAATAACCTCTATGTATCTTGCAAAATCTACAATTTTCATTATTTCTAGTGATTTTTTTTTTTTCGTAACATACTTGATAGAGGAGGCACCAGAGTTTCTCTAGCAGCTAAACTTTAAAGCCTTGGTAATATGCCCAGTCCACTGAATTTGCTTTCTAAAACTTAATTGTATTTCCAAAAGTTAATTCATTAGAGTCTTCAAATAAGACTGGGTAGTTTAAATAAAATGTTTTCTAAAGGAATAATGTCTGTATCTCGGATCTTCCTAAGAGGCAATCTGGGAGTAAATAAAATTTTACTAGTTAAAAATTATGCAAATACAATAGTGAACCCTGAAATCCCAGAGAGTTAAGCGACAGCATTCTTAGAAAAGCAATAGGATGAGAAGCAATTCCAGCTACAGGGCATATTACTGAAATAAAGTACTTTAGTCCAAGCTGATTGAAGTTATGCATAAATTACAGGATTGTAAAGTCTACAGCTCCTCTAATAACTTAATTTTTTTTCTGCAGTTAAAATTGTGGATAGAGAGCTTAAGGGGATGGATAATTACCACCAATTAACAGTCCGATCATGTGAGATGCTGAGGTCTCTCTGCTCCTTAAGATATTACTGAGAACTGTGGTTGCTTTACCATTTTACAAGTTTAAATCCTTTAACACTGAATATGAACTGATGATCTAGATATGATAAATGAAACGGTTGCTGTGATGCCATGTGCAGAAACAGTATATATTACCAAGATACTGTCTTAATAAACAAAACATACTTCCTTTAATAGAAGGAACATATCAATTTTATTTGGAAAAATAATCTTTACATGTAGTAGTTCACTGACAGGCATATTGAATCCAAAATGTTCTTTATGTTTACTTACATTTAGTTAACTGCATCCGTGTTTGGTCACTTCAACAATATCACTTAAGAGATTTTGCATCTAAAGTCTATACAGTCAGCAGAAATCAATGTCAGGTTATCAACAATTCAAAACTCTGGGTATTGTGGTGGGTTTTATTTGACCAACTGAGCATGTATTTGCAGCACATGCTATGGCAATTATTGAGCCCTAGTACTTTATGTACTTTAGATCTTTGAATATAGTTTTCACTTTGAATTTTACAATTTGTTTCAAGAAGCTTGGCCAATAATAATAATTAAAACAGGAACTTTAAAAAAATTGTGGCGTCTCATCAGAGGCTTTGTCTGTTGCGTCGCTGCATGGGTGCTGCATTTACACATCCATTTGGGATGACCTCGAGAGAAACTGCTCTTTCAGCAAGAACAGGCATGTTTTCAAAGCTCTGTGGATAAGGGCTATGGAAAGTTCCTTTCTTCTCTGTCTCAAAGTTTTTGATTCCCATTAACTGAGCTATAAGGAGTATATAGTTTAGGCTAATTCCTAACTATATTGTGCAAAGAGTTAGATGATGATTCTTTTCTCACCATTACAGTTTTAAACACTTAAGGGACAAATTACATGAGGAATAAATCAGAAGTCATGGGCAAAGGAATACTGTACTCAGTATGACAGAAATTAGGAAGTTTTAACTTAAAGACGCATGCAATATTACAACTGAGAAGAAATGAGAAAAGGGCACTAACTTCAAGAAGTTATGTAACTAAAGGACTGAGTTTCTAATGAAACACTATTAATGAGATGGGGATAAAAAGTGGTAGGAGATTAAAGGATAAGAAAAGATGAAGTAAATGGATAAAGGTAATGGGATTCAGACATAAAAAGCTGAAATGGGAAGACAGCATGAAAACTTTGGATTAAGATCTGAGAATTTGATTTTGGATGTAGTTAAAATATTAGTGGTACAGTTTATATAGATTAATTTTGTCTTATAAGGGTTTGTATAAAGAATTCAATAATAAAAATAAATTAGGTTAAAATAATCACATCTCATACCACATTAAGCAAATCACCCAACTGAAGAAATCAAACAGCTTGACATAACTGGCACAATGGTGATAATTTAAGAATTTCAGATTAATTTTCTACATTTTATTTCTTGCAGTTCTACCTCACAAAATAATTTGCAAAATTTGAAATGTGTTCTTAGCAGCTGAAAACATGGGTCTGTAGCGTCTTAAAGTGAAGGCTTCTTGTTCTTTTCTAACAATGTGAGAACATCGATGGATCTCTGATTAGTTAAAAGAATTTCAACCTTTCTGCTATTTTTTTAAATGTATTCCCATGTTTGTCTTCACGTTTCCTGACTATTATTAATTTGTATCGCCACAGCACCTACAAAGCCTAGGTGGTTGTCTGGAACCTGGTTTTGGTAGGTCATGCACAAACATCATACAGAGGGGTTGAATAGTGTTTGTAAGCAGCTGCAGCAATTCATTATGTTGCAGCCTCCCCCTGAGGCTGCTTCATTACAGCCATTTCATGATTATCCCATCTAAAAACATTGCAACAGAATGCACGAGGGGGTTTCCCCCCACTGCTTTGGTGCCAGCCCAGCGTTCAGCTCGCTTCCCTGGTAGTTTAAATCGGTCTTTGTGCTCAAGTGACTTGAATTGCAGCTTCATACATCGGATGAATCATCTAACCAACCATTCCCAAAAGGAGCAAGTAGTCTTGCTGCCCTCTTCACCCCAGAGCAGCTATTCCTGCTTCCTTTGTGCCCACAGCGGTGTCTTTTGAGTGCTGTCTCTTAAATTAGAGGCGGCTCACAGAACTGAGCTGGCAGAAAAGGCGCAGTTCATTGCAGCATTAAACGCGAGCTAGGGCTGCTGCCACGCAGCAAATGGGTCTTCTCCCAGGCGCACTGTTAGAGGATCCTGAACCGTCATCCCGTAGTTGCTGGAGCCATATTTCAAGTACCATTCTCAGCTAAAGGGTTAATGCTAACTGCGCAGACTGGGGAACAAGAAATTTTTTAGCTTTGGGATCCAAAAAATGCATCCGTTATTCTGACTGGCCCAGCTGTAAAATCTACTGTACACCAACGCAGTTCAGATGTTAAAGTGTGTGAAAATAATCCGTTTGGGAAAGCAATTCCATTCTGGCTTTAACTTGTACCATTGCAGCAAATACTAAAGCTGGTGTCCAACCTACGTAAGACTTTTTGCATTAGCTGCCCTGTTCAAAGGATAGCTCATTTTAGGATGCTGTGGGAAGAGGTATACTTGACATCTTTCCAAACCAGAACGTTAAAACTGAAAACTACAACTGATAAACCAAAATGCATAAACCAGATGATTAAACTGGGAAAAAGAGGAGCAAAATACTTTGCTCAGGAAGCGAGCGCAGTTGCTGGTAATGCTATTGAAATATTGCTCGTGCCACCGTTTCTGTGTCACTTCTGTGGTCGTTGTGACCTACATAACACCTCTCTGCCCAAATCTGCCACCCAGCCTGAAATTACAGAGCAGCCCTTCGGTTTGAGTTACAGATTATTTTTCTTTTTTTCTAGACAGGGTTCAAGCGGTTGCTATAATGGCACGTTACTGGGAATTCTCGCCGCTGTTGCTACCGATGTAAGCACAAGGACAGCCACTCAAACTGACAGTTACAGAATGGATACGGGTGCTGTGTGACTGGAAAAGCTTTGTCCAGCTACTTTATCAGGTAGAGGAGACTAGTTACTAAGATCTACAGTAGGTGGCGGTTTTTTCATCGATAGGAGATGTTATCGCGATAGCGGGGGGGGGGGGGGGGGGGGGGAGTGCGAACGGACGGGACAGGACACAGATAAAATCTTAAGCAGGAAAAAGAAACAGCATTTTAAGAGCAGTTTTGATTAAACTCTGACTTGCGAGCGACCCGACAGGGAGATGCTGCTGGGATGCAGCCATAAGGTCCCCCCGCACGCTGCGGCAAGGCTGTGCCTCCCCGCGCGGGGAAGGCGGGGGGCGGGGGCTGCCCCCCAACGCCCCTCCGGCTTGCCGCAAGCAAAACCGACCGGGAAAAAGCTCGGGAGCTTTTGCAAACGGGGCGGGGGGCGACCCCGCCGGCCTCCCCACCTCCTTCCCGCCGCTGCTCGGCGACCTTCCTCTCTTTGCGGACCTCCTCCTCTTCCTTCTCCTTCCCCACCCCTCCCCGGCGGGCTGGTCACGTTGCGGGGCCGCAGGGAGAGGCCCGCACCCCCGGGAGCGGTGGGGCCGGGCGCACTTGGCGACGCGGAGCGGAGCGGAGGCCACGTTGTATTTTTGTTTGCTGCCCGGGGCGGCACCGCCCCGCCCCTCGGAGCCGCTCGGGGCGTAGCCTGCCCGCTCCTCCCCGGGGCGCGGAGGAGGAGGAGGAGGAGGCGGGGGGGTGACTCGGCCGTCCTTCCCCTACCCGGGGGCCGATCCCGCGCGGGCAGGCGGGCAGGCGGGCGACGCGGCTGCGGGGACGTGCCCGGCGGGATGCGCGCTTAGCGGCGGCTCCGGCCGAGCGCAGGCCCCGTCGGCTGCACCTGGCGCCCGCCGCCCGGGGACCCGCCATGGAGAAGCGAGGGGAGGGCGAGCCGCTCTCTCACCCCCTGGAGCTGGAGCCCGAGCCCGAGCCGCAGCCGGCGCCGCCGGGGGAGAAGCGCTTCAGGCTGTGGTACGTGGGCTCGTCGTGCCTGGACCGGCGGGACCACGCTGCCCATGCTGCCCTGGCTGATGGCCGAGATCCGCCGCCGCGGGCAGCGGCAGGAGCCCGGCGGCGTGCCGGGCAGCGGGGTGCTGGCCCGTGAGGTGCTGCTGCTGCTGGGCTCGCCCACACTGCGCTGCGTGCCCGCCGGTCCCGGCCCTGGCCCCGGCCCCGGCCGCCCCGCCAGCCCCGCGCCCGCCGTCTTCATCTTCGAGCACAAGGCGCAGCACATCTCTCGCTTCATCCACAACAGCCACGACCTCACCTACTTCGCCTACCTGATCAAGGCGCAGCCCGACAACCCCGACTCCCCCATGGCCTGCCACGTCTTCCGGGCCACCGACCCCAACCAGGCGAGTGGCGGCGGGAGCGGAGGGAGGGGGCGCTGCCCGGGATCCCCCCCCCCCCCCCCCCCCCCGCTTTGCTTCTCTCCCCCTTCGCCTCGTGGGACTCGGGCGCTGCTGTCCGCAACCGCGGAGGCGGTCGGTGCGCTCGGTGCGCTCGGACGGGGCCGGGCAGCGCTTGCGAGACAGTAACCTCCCACACAGCCGCCCGCGGAGCGTGGGGAGCGGGGCGGGCCGTGCCTGCCGGGCTTTCCCCGGAGCAGCCGGCCCGGGGCTGCACCTGTGCTGCACCGCGCCGAGCGGCTGGGGGGGCACAGCCCGGCGCAGCGTGGGCTGCCGTGCCACCCCCTGCACGGGGCGTCCCCCTGCCGGGCCGGCGGTGCCAGCCTCTGCGGAGCGGGGGTGCCCCCTTCCTTCCCCGCGGTCCCCGCCACGGGGAGGCCTCGCACCCGCCGCAGCGCAGCGCCCGAGCCGGCGCAGGGTGCCGGTGCGCGCCCCGCGGAGTTCGCGTTAACCCGCCCTTAGGGCCGTGTCGGTGCTGGGGGGGCGCCGAGCCGCGAGGACCGTGTATCCCCGCGGAGCCCCGGTGGCGGGGAGACCACGGCTCGGGACCGGTGGGCCCCGTTTTGTCCCCGGGTCACGCTAAGGACACCTGGCCCTGCCCAGGCACACGGTGGTGCTGCAAGCAGCCCTGGGTTCGGGTGGAGACATTGTTGATAAAGCGCCAACTGGAAAAAAAGCCCTGACGGTAAGGCTGTATTTTCTTGAGTCTCTACCAGGCTCTGGCTCACGCCTGAGATGTGTGGCAGGCTGCTTTCTCCTCCCTGTTTAGAGTGTGTGAGCAATGGCGGTGTGACAAGTAGGTCTGGTCCTTGATCTAGCACAGGGACAGCAAGGAAACGGCCTTTCAATAACAGTCCGTTGGTGGAGTAAGTTAAGACACCTGCCCTTCAGTTTTCACAGACGCATATGGAAGAACACATGTGCGATTAGAAATGCTGGATTTTACTGGAACCACTTAGCTGACTTAGTAGATCTCCTGAATGGTTGCTTGGGTTTCTTTTTTTTGGGGGGGTGGTGGGGGGGGGCTGTTGGTTTTTTGGTTTTTGTTTAAAAGTGAAGAGGATAGGAAGCATTCAGAAAAATCATTGAAAATTTCACAGTGTATTAATTTCTCTGAGCCAACATACTACCAGTGGTTATAAAGGAGGGGTTTATATCGCATGCATAGCAGTGCCTGGAGCCATCATCAAAGACAGAGCAGCACAGGAGGACAGGTGGCCTCCCTCAGTGGAGGTAAGTATGCTTAACTTGCAACTGCTGCCCCCGCTGTGCTCTGCCGGGAGAGAGCATGCAGGAAGCACGAAATGGAGGGGATGGTGTCTGGCAAGGGAGGAGCCAGTATCCTTTCAGGAGTCTGACCATATGGACCAAAAGGAGCCAAGGTTCCTGTTGCTGGCAGAAGAGGCTGAATTAAATTTAATTTTGGGGTAGATCTGCTTTGGTACCATGAGTTTGTAAGACAACCTCATGCTACAACCTCATGCTGTAAGATAGTAAATCCCTGTTACTCATGTGAACATGCAAAATACTATGTATGTCTACGTTTGGGAGGCTGTTTCTGACTAAACGTTTTATCTGTATGTCTTCCCTTCTTTCCTCGTGAGGCAAGTGGAATTAAATCACATTGATGCCGTAGGTAAAGTCTTCCTATTGAAGGAAGTTATTAGTGTGAACAAGTTTCCTTTCATAAACTCCTATCTTGTTCTGACAATATGCTCTAAATTTTATCTGTCAAGATTTTTTTTAACCTTGTTATCATTAGTAGAGAATTAAGTCCCTCGCATGAGGGTTACTCAGCGTGTGATTTCCAAAGAGCTACAATAAGGGTAGTAGATGCACAGCCAACGATGTGACTCACAAGTATCTGATTAACAGGCAGGTTTTTTAAGGTATCAAAAGGAATAGAAGGTGGAATTTTTTTCCCCTCAAGTTTTGTTACCAGTCCTTGAGGCTTGGTTGGCTGAGGTGGTGTAGGTCTCTAGGTGTTGCTCTGTGCTTAAGCCTAGTCCTGAGTAGCGTCGCTAGCTCTGGAAGTCTTTTGAAGCTCTGAATTGTTTGTTATGAAATAGATGCTGTTCTTGCACGCTTTCAAGATCTTTAAGTATTACTTCTGTTTCATATTGGTTATGTGAGCTTCATGGTGCATATCAGTTTAGAAAGTATTTTTCGCAGCTGTTATTTTAAGATGACCTCATTTTCCATCTTAGGCCATAGTCACTTCCAGCTAGTGTAAGTAGGCGCTGCTACAGAAAAGGGTTCCCACTCTCTTCAAGCCTTGACCCCTTGTTCCTTCTCAGCTTTATCTTCATGGTGGCACAACTGTTGTTGTGACTACCCAACTGTAGCCACATGGCTAACGGGATCAGGGAACTGACTGGCATTAAATTTGCTTTCCCCCCACCTTTGCTGAATTAGTTCCAAACAGCTTCCTTCGGTTGCTTTACTGTGCAGCTCTAGTACTGTTTATGTCAGGTCAGGTGGGTTGGAGGCACAAAGCAGCAATGAGTGGCCAAGAAGGTAAAGGGTCAGATAGCCTTTCTAGAAATTACGCTGACTTCAGACTAGCCAGAGATGACCACAAAGCCGTGGTGTTACCTGTCTTGGCAATATTAAGTTCAGCAGCATGCTAAGTCCCTCTGGAATGAAGGAAAGGTGCCAGAGGTGTTGTGTGGCCTTTGAGTTAAAGGACAGCAAGGTGTCATTTTTAATGGTGGGTGTAAGTTATAAAAGTGAGAGGATAATGATTGATTACCAAGAGATTAGTGCTAGCACAGTAATTCAAAAAACAGTGTAGGTTCAGAATGAAAGTTTTGGCATCAAGCCTGTTGCTTTGTCCACCGGTGGTACTGCATGGTGTCTAGGATGAACACGCATTCACTGTGACCACAAAACGGGCAGTTATGCACAGGAGGGGGAAAAAAAGCAATACTTTTTGCCAGTCCCTGCAAATGTCTTCAGCAGATGACCAATAAAAAGCCAATGCAATATGTGCTCAGATAACATCAGGTGGAAAGATAACATCTTTTAACGTTATTTGCTGTGACTGAAGACAAATGAGAGAGTGAGGCAGTACAAAATGCATTCCTGTTTTACTTGAAAGCTTGCAAACTGTAGGCAGAGCTGAAAAGGAGGAGCCACTGGGTCAGCTCCTGTTCCGGAGCAGTACTTAGGCACCATGTCAAACCCAGAGCTCAGCTGTCGGTATGGGGATAGATGCTTTTATTTAGAGGAGTTGTTTTCTTCTGCCATTTAATTACAAGGGGAGAGAAAACTGGAGCCCTCTGGGTGAGGATGGGAACAGAAGTGTTTGACTTCTGCCCCCACCCTCTTAGAATTATTACAGTGTTTGCTGCTCCTCATAACTTTTCAAAGCAGCAGCCAGCTGAAGTGGATGAGGGTAGTTGTTTAGTAGCTTTTGAAAAGCAGCCAGAGGTTTGTTAGTTTTGTATTGCTGTCATTTGAGAATTATCTGGGATGCGTGAAGTCTGTCTGTAGCCATCGGATGACAACATTGTCTCATTTTATATTTGGCAGATTTGCTTCACAGCCCCAGGAACAGATTCCCCGCCCCCCCCCCCCCCCCCCAAGTTGGATTTTATAAATATAGCAGGCATACCCTTCTCCCACTCACCAAGAAAAGCCCTTTTGATTACAGTTTGCAAGCTCAACTTCAACATATTTTTACCATGAAATATTGATTTTTTTTTCTATAAACGTGATTTTAATTGTGTGGAACAAATCAATGCTGCTTGACACAATTGCCTTGAGTTCCCTGTTTTTTGGGAGAGGGTTATGGTCTGATCTCTTTCTGCTTTTTTTTTTTTTTTTTAAATTATGCTAATCTAGACTGCATTTTCTTTGTGAAACATGAATAAGCCTGTTTTGGGGGATTTTTTTTTTTTTTTTTAACCTAAACTGGCATCCTAAACCTATTTATACTATAATTGATTCTATTACTGAAGATTATGTCTCCAGTTAAGCAAGAACTTACTTGATGCATTTTGTATTTCTTCTAGAAACCTTATAAGCAGTGATCCAAATATATTGTTATGAGGTTTCAAAACTAATCCTAGCTGGCTGGGAAAGAAAAATACTCTAGTACAGACCTCAGTAGGTTTTAGCTTTGGTGTATATAATCTGTAGCTGCGGCGTTCTGCTGCAGCCGTGTGTTAGGGAGGCTGTCTCAAGACAAAGTAGAAATAATGGAGCATTTTGCTGGCAAAGTAAAGCTGTGATAAGAACTGGAGAGGTAAAGAGCCAGAGACAAGAGCCAGAAGCCAGCCTGCTTGTAACCCAGATCCCTGCTTTGTCATCGTTGCATGATGGGCTAAAAGTCAAAAACTTTAGTCTGTTCCAAGAGTGTGTTAATTGTCTGTTAGATAATGTATTTCAGTAAAGCGAGGCCAGAAGATGGTTTCTTCTTAAAAACAAGGCATCAGTACAAAGTCTTTCATTTTAGATATTCAAAGGATGCTTTTATGCTGTAATAATACCACATTCTGTAAGGCTTCTTATTAAAGAATATAAGTTCGAAATGTTTGAAGAAGAAAGTTCATTAACTTTACATTCATATTTCTTTTGTGCTTTGATTTTTACATGACATAGGAACATGAGCTGAATGGCAGCAAAGTCTTGGTGTATTAAGTACACGTGTACAGCATTGTTGTGGCTCATAAAAATATTGCATAGGTTGAGTCATCTGATAAACTGTTGAATAGGTCTAACAGACGTGATAAAAAAGATGGGCTCTGGGTTTTGAAGGATTTTGCAGGTAATGGGAGAGATGCAGTTTGA
The DNA here is from genome assembly GCF_023638135.1 of Falco biarmicus. NCBI lineage: Eukaryota > Metazoa > Chordata > Aves > Falconiformes > Falconidae > Falco > Falco biarmicus. Next base: position 45,364,026 of record NC_079289.1, on the reverse strand, counting down.
TTGCTAGGTAGTTGTGAGCGCACTGGGATTGCAGAGGAAAGAGGTGATGCCATTTTCCATGAGAAAGATAGGTTGTCCCAGTTTTATCAAGAAAACAAGTCTTGGAGAGACCAAAAGAAAATTTTCTCCAAGTGTGTGTGACTCAGGATTTCATTCATGGGGTGAGAAACTGAAAAGCGATATGACTCAAAACAAAGCCTGGATGCTAAAGGCTTGCAACGAATGCAGAATTGTTCGGTGAGCAGCCTCATTATCTCCAGTCTACATGGGCTATACTCCCTTTTTTTGTGTGTTTTGTATGCTTATTTTTGGTTTGCTTGTTTTTTTGTTGTTGTTAAGTGATGTTTGACTTAAGATTTGCGAAGTGGAACTGAAAGTTGAGAGCTTAAGGTTTCATTTTTGTTTTCCTTAATTATAGATTCAGCACTTTTTTTCTGAAAACGAGAGCATTTCTCATTTTAGGCTTGTAAAGCTATCTTTAAGTTTCTGTTTTGAACATGTTGTCCATCATAACTTTCTCCTATGTCCCAAACAGAAGAAATAACAAAAACATTAAAATTGTTAACTGTTTCTAAATGGTGATATGTAGCCTCTTTATGGCTGACTAACGTTTAGGAGAGGAAAGGGGATGGTTTCAAATACTCTTACTTGAAGTGTTTGCAGAAATAATTCATGCATTTTCCCTTTTGCGGTTCCTGAAAACCATTCCATTATTTGCGGAATAGAAGTGATGTTACAGAAGATTGTATTTTCAGAAAGGCAAAATAAAATATAGAATGGTAGATATATGAAATGACGTAAGCTCACTGCGAGTGGCTGTAGGTAACACAGTGACCGGATAAGGCTATTTTATTTAAAGAAAGGAGCTTGTATGCATCTGTGCACACCAAATCAAGGCCCCTATTCTGATTATCTGTTTCTATGGGGTTTTTCTCCTATTTTTCAAATGTAGAGGCAGTTCCTTTTAAAAATAATCAAATAGAAAACTGACTTCTGAAAGATTTGGCTAGTTTATGTATTTCTTGGCAACAGGGAGAGCCTGATTTTTAGGGATGGTAAAAATCTTGGACCAAAATGCTTGAAGGTTTAAAAAAGTGAATAATAAAAAAGATTACATTTCTAAACAATCATTGCAGAATAGTAGTGTGACTTGACTCCTGTCGATCTATACTCTTTGCTAGAGTTTGGTATATTATTTGATGTGCGCAGTTAAGCCTTCTTTGCATGCCTTGCATCAGTCTTCCCCATTCACGTGGAACTCCCTGGACATCTTGCGTTTCTCTGAAGTAAGTGAAGTGGTGAACAGCGTGATGAATTTCAGGGCCCGATCATGGAGATTGCTGTCTAGGCTGTAGGTCATGCAGAAATTTCAGCAGTGTTGGCATGGTCCCCTCATGGCACCAGCTGTCCTCTGCCACCTGGTTTTGTTTCCTTTGTGGTTTCAGATACTCTTTCAAGTTCAGACACAAGAAAAGAAGAAGAGTTTATTTCCGTGTGGTTTTTATCATTTGTCCCATATGTGAACTGTGGCATCACCTGTCTTCACATTCTGCACTGTTCTTTAGGCGCCTTTAGAGATCACAAGGAGATGACTGGTAAAAAGGCAAGACCTACTAGAAGTCTTGTATAGGTCATTAAATAATCTGGTATCTGAGGGCAGCTGGAAAACAAACTTAAGGCAACAAAGCGTCTTAATTCATAAACAGGGTCTGTGCTTTTCTTTCTGTTCTGTATAGACGGTAATGTCTGTCACCTTAAGTTCTGACACAAATAGGTACATCAAGGCCATATGTGATAACGTGGGTTCCAAAATAAAATAGAGCATCACTGATACAAGATAGTGTATCATTATGTTGAACAACTTTATCTGCCCTGAAGAGGTCTTCCTTCAGAGTGTAAAAAGGCAGTACTGAATGTCGGAGGGCAGGGTGAAAGCACACGAGTGGAAGTGGTTACTCCAGCAATGTATGAACTACATGACTTCTTGTTTTGTGAGCTGTTTTGGGTACCAGAGAACATGCGTTAGTTTCGGATATGTGTGTTTGCATCCGTGAATGTGTTGGGCTTGTTTGTTTCTTTCCTTTGCCGGGTGTATTAATTAGGTGACAACTGGTAGATCAGTGAGGTGGGCAAATAAACATTCTTGGCGGTCCTCTGGATCTGAAAGTACTCTGGTAATTCAATCTTCCTCTTAGCCTGGGTCAGAGGTAAGCTTGTTTGTGCTGTAGGGGATTAGTTCTAGTAGTATATTTAGGACTGCAGGGGAAAGGACATAAAACCCAAACAAGCAAACAAAACCACATGCATTCACCCCAGAGGGTTCATTGTACTCGTAGTCAAGTCTTCACTTTCATATTTTTGTAAAAGTTAACTATGTATCTTGAAAAATCCAGTTAGTCTTCATTCTGAACGCAGTTGTGCTTTACCAGCACAAAACCTGCTGTGGTTTGCAACCGTGCTCCCTTGGCTCTGCCTCTCCGCTGCGGCCGTGCCGCTTGAAATGAGCAGCACTGCGTCCTGCTGTTTGAAGTGAAGGCTGCTCAAAGCCATCCCTCTCTTAAGTGAAATGGGCTGCTTAGTCCTCCCCCTCCCTGCTGCAGGGAATTAGGACTTCCAATGAGAAGTTAATTACTTGGTCCTCTTCTGGAGAGGGTGGGCCTGCTGGGCTATCTGCTGCTCCCCAGGCAGACCCTCTCTGGGCAAAACTGTGTCGGTGGTGGGGCCGCTAGGTCTTGTTTCATTTTCCTAAGGTGAAATGTGTGTTCGCTTCAGCTGCAGTGCTTAAACATGGCTTTTCTGGCCTTCTACGTGGTTTCAGTTGCTTAGGTCAACTGAACAAAAACACTGCAACATGTACCTCAAGGGCTGTCATACCGTGGAGACTCTTCAGGCAGGACGGATGGCATAGACTTAAGTACACGTATAACATGTCTGAAACTTCATTTTTCTGTTCAGAGCCTCTGAAAGATGTCACGAACTAATAAGCAGTTACCTGGATGCATTACAATTTCATTTGTAAGAGAGGCAAAGTATTTCAGTTGAACCACTGCAAAACAGGAAAATAGTACTTTTTGTTATTACTATTTTTTTAAATGGGCTCCCAGTGCCATTTAGAAACTCTGCTTAGTGCTTTGGAGGAATTGTATCTAGTAAACCACATTGCCTGACAATGTAAGTTACTTGTAACAGTAAGTTGTCATCTCTGCTCAAATTTGGTTCTTTCTCAGAAAATCCATAACCTCGTTTGTAATTTTATCTCTTCAGAATTAGATGCGCTTTTGCAAATGATCTTTTCTGGAAATTTGGAAAGGCAGTATGGTAAGGTTTTTCTTGTTCTGTGTTTCTGGAGCCACTGAAGATAGGTAGGATTCTACAGTATTGGGTATGCGGCATGTTTCTGAAGGATTAAATTAATTTTAAATACAAACATGAGAGAGATTCTTGTTCAAAGCCTGTGTGAAAGACCTGTAGAAGCTATTAGATAAGATAAAACCAATGCCGTGGAAGCATGGCTGTTTCCTAGCTCTACAATCCCTGTCTCTGTGGTTTTCCCCCTCCCATTACAGCTGACTTCAAAGTATATTTCAGTTGTGAAGTTCATTTTTGTATGTTGATAAACCTTAACAAGCAGCTTGCTCTGTTAAAATGACTGGGGTTATGTTTTATTTCATTACTGTTCTTGGCAAGAACACGTAGATCTGCACAGTGCTGTTTAGAGATCCTTGATGCCTTGAAAAACATGTTGTGGGAAGGCAGAATATTATCCTCTGGGGCATAGCAATGACTGCCTTCCAAACTGTTAAAAATTTTGTTTTTACTAGCAAGATTAATAAATACTTATTTTTTTAGGATGCGGATGTTAAATATATTTTGTGTACTCGGTGACACTGATACGGGTTTCCTGTTATGCTCATGTAAAAAAAAAAAAAAAAAAAAAGATAGAAAAAAGAGCAGTGTCCTACGAGCTTTGGGAGTAGTCGGTGGTCTGTGGGTTGTTGAGTATTTCTAAAATAAATATTCAGTAACAGAGCAATGAAAGACTAGGACGTGCAATGCTAACTCTTTGAAATGTATTTTTATATACCTTCTCATAGTTTGTTTCTTGCTTTGGCTTACTTATTCCCAGCAGCTTGATCTCAAGTTCCGGTAGGATTTCTAAATAAAAATAGATGTAGGGTAGTACATATTTAACTGAACTGTATTTGCCAGAGGGGAACCAGTTGCTTTCTTTAGGGCCGCTTGGCTGGAAGGGTAGTAACAGAGCAGCACATAAACTCCAGCTAAACCCTGTGATGAAAGCTGATGTATGACCTTCAGGTTGATGTCCACAGAGCACTGCAGTGCACACACACATGTAGGATTATGGTTTTGGTAGTCTAAGGTGAAAAAATTTCTTCTAGCTAGTGTGCAGATTAGAAAGAGAAGGGATTTATGCATGACCTGCTGCCTTACTTTGCAATGGAAATAATACCAAACTGCCCTCAGTGTCATGGTACCTTTGTGCCAATGTAAGCAATTTCAGATACAAATTGTCAAATAAACTATTGTAGCTACACTTCAAAACAAAAACATTATTTAATATGCTGAAATGTTGCTCTAATATACAAGTCTCATAACATCTAATAGGAGAGATGTCTATGGAAAATACCGCCCTTCCTGTAACGTTTGGTTTAGGCTTTTGTACAAGACTTTGTTTTTTAAGGAGAAAGATTTTAAACAAGTATCCCTTTTGTAAAAAATACTTCTGGCCTGACTTTGTGGTCGTACTCAGTGAGAGTTCCTTAAATTTCTGTGCTGCAGGACTGCAAGCTTGAGCAGTACAAAGCAATTTGTAAAGAGGATCCACTTTTTTTGTAAACCAACTACATTATAAATAGAGGCAATATGTTGGCTGCTCTTTAGCAGCACTTTTTTTTGGGCAAATTTTGCTGAAAGAAAAAAATCAAGCAAGCCTTTCAGTAGGAGCAGCACATCATACTTTTATCTGAATTATTCATGAAGAAACACACCCAGATTATCTGTGGCATATGTGTGCCATGTATCCAGATTTAGCCTTGAGGAAATTTGCTGACCTAAACATGGGAACAGAGTGGGAGCCAGGCAGCATGATTAAAGCCAGCTCAGAAGGAGTGGGTTTACATCCTGGCAGTGTGCCTTGGATTCCCTGTCTGCTTAGTGCTAGGGAGAACTAAAAATATCTGCAGTTTAGTGGGGTGGTGTGAAGTTTACAAAATGAGTGTGTTTCTTCTGTAGTGATCTCTGTCTACCAAATCACCACAGAAGAAGGTGATGTAAAAAAATTATATAGAGCATATCAGTTGATCTGTATAAATGCTGTTTGGGTTTTTTGTGTTTTGCGTGTTTTGGGGTGGTTTTTTTGTTTGTTTTTTCACCTTTGCTCAACGTGCAGGTTGTCCTTAAAATATACAGCATTGCAGCTGGGAGTGTGAGAAATGTGGAGACCAGCCCAGACTGCTAGATTAATGAGCTTGGTGTATTAACCAAGTAGCCAAGTATTTTGTTTATGTATGTTCACCACTGTTCTGCACTTCACCTGTTTTACTTCAATATCATAAGCTTGCTAGTTGTTGTTGTATGGGAATTTGAAAGGAAGCTTTCTGTGTTTAGTGAAAATTATAGGTTAAAACTTGAGCAATCCCTTCTAATGGTACCATCAATACAAAGCTCAACAGAGGTTTAGCCATAGTGTTGTTTTATTTCTTGTCTGAGTTTTTCAGATTTGAAAACCTATTTGATATGCTTCTGCTCTGAGTTCTCACATGACCACCATAAAAAGGCCAGATTTTGAGAAGATGGTTAATACTTGGATTTCTGCAGCACAACAGAGTGGTTGATTCAGCTAAATTCTGTTACTTCGGGAAGTGTCAACCTCAGGCAGGCTGGGCGTGTATATGTATATGCTGCTGTTTATTACCTATCAAGTAATAAATCTTCAAGAATCACTTCAAGAACAAACTACAATATGATAAGCTTTCCTATTACGCTAAGCTTGAAGCTGAAGAAAAGTATCAGAATGAGATGTGGCAGTGCTAATTCTTTGTTTGCCAGCTCAACCTATACTACTGGGGTTTTTTTAGCTATTTAGTCCTGCTGTTACACTTTGCAATTGTACCATTAGATTTTACGTGCTCTGTATACCACCACCTGAAAAACTCCTACAGGGTTCCACTGGCTTTGACTCTCATTTTGCCAATTTTTAAAATTCTTGCTGTAGCTCTGTGGGAAGCTCAAAATACTCTGTGGAGCCCCACAGATTGTTGCCATCCTTGTAGAAACACAGCACCCAAGCTTGTGCATGCCTACACAGTCATATACATAGTAGTTAACATCTAATAAGATAAAAACATACCAGTAAAATGCTGAATTCTGCTATATATTTTAGCCTTTTACATAATGCTTTGAAGCATGCTTGCATCTGTATCATGCTTTTGAGTGGGATTACTGAATTCAAGCAATAACAGGTAGGGTGTAAGTTTTAAACTTAGGATCACCTGCATTTTTTTATGGGAAGTTCAAGCTTTATTTTTGTGTGATATTCTTCTTTCCATCAGTTTTAAAGTATTTAAGTCTGTTACCTATGGTAAGATACAGAAAATACTTCATTTCAACCCTGTAGTGGGTCAGTTTGTTGGGAATAAAGAATAGGCTTCCTGGTGTCCTTTTACAGGGGTCGGTCAATTCACTTGAGCATACTGCTGCCACGTGAGCTCCCCAGCCGCCTTACAGGGAGCAGCGCACATAAATTGTAATGGGTCACTGCACCTGGAAGGGCTGGTTTTATGTACCCACAGGAGCCCTGCATGAAACTACGCTGGGTCTGCTTCGTGGTCTTATCCTGGGCTTCATTGCTTTGGGTTGGTTTTAGGGGACTATTCAGTCAACAACTTAAGACTCTGTCCAGAGAGCCCGGTTCTTAAATAGGAACAAAGTCACACAAGCCGTTCTGCTCAAACCGCAGAGAGTTTTCCTATAGGCTCACCATCTGCTAAATGGTGAACCTATAGGTTCACCAGCTGTTGCTGGAAGATAGTACTGCTTTACTGGTTTGTAGCATGTTTTGGTTTTTATAATGCTTTAAGTATTTTCCTACTATCAAATATAGCAATCTTGTGCTATTACTATGTCATAATAGTCTTGAAGTTTCTAGTTTCTACTAGCACTGCTCGTATTAAAATGTCAAAATACCTTTCAGCTCAATTGAATAAGCAGGTGGATAAGGATGTAACTGGTTTCTAATTCAGATTAAGTACTTGGTGCTACTGTCATTTAGAGACCTAAGAAAAAGTAACAGTTTTTATTGGCGTGTAGATTTGCTGGCTGTGTTTGTTGTACCATCAGGAGCATTCATCCAGGAGAGCACATTTCTTAAAGGGATGTTTTCTCTAGTTGATGCCTGTGAATGACCATGATGAGGTCAGGGTTGGGAACCATGACATGAAGATAATGGGGAGCCTGATACAGAGATCAGCTGCCCACGGAAGAGTATAGAACACAGATCGCTGTGATATCCCTTACTGTTTGTCAATGCATTCATCAGTTTTCAAATTTGTGGGCTTTTCCAGTATTTTTACCATACGTGTATACAAGGCTACTGCTTATTATTTTCTCATGTCGTGTCTCTTGCTCTTCCATTTTTCTCAGCTCCTTGAAATTATCTCAGTCCAGGATTATAATCTTTTTTTTTTTTTTTTTTTCCCCAGGAGTTAACAGTACTGCATGCAGTACAGACAACCATGAAGAGTCCATGATGCTGACCATAGCGGGGGGGGGGGGGGGGAAGATAATCCATTTACCCCCACTGCTTCCCACAAGCCTTCTGGCTCCAAATTAAAACTTGAAAGAAAAAAAGCCATTCATTCTCTTGATTGCATGCTGCCAGGAGCTGAGCTTTTCAGATACAGCTATCAGGATTATAAAAATTTAAACTTTATTCCTGTTCATATTGCTAGTGATAAGTTTTGGATTTCATAAATATCACCAAGACTAGCTCCTATTTCTTCTCTCTCTTTTTTTTCATTAACTTTTTTTTTTATGTTCTGGTAATAGCTGTTTATTGAATAAAATCCTGAACAGAAGATTTTATGTAAAAATATGCATGCATGATGATTTCAATTTTGATCGAACTGTTCTAATGTACTTACTTGCTGAAAATTCCTTTGCATTTAAAGTTTGTTTTCACCTTCATGCCCCTCTTTAAAACACATGACCTGGCACGTTTAATTTCAAGTCAAGATTGCATACGGCCAATGATAAGTGAAAGTTAGCTTCCTGGTGATCAAGGCAGCGTGTCATGTTTCAGTAGAAGGTATGGATGGAAAAAACCCAAACAAACAAACCCAAGCTCTGCTGTGGGGGAAGAGGATGCGGTGCTGTATGGTAAAAGGCAGTAATGTTAGCAGAGTAACTCCTGGAGGATGACATGGGCAGCTGAGTCATTTATAGCTGGTACTGAGATAAATTGCTGCTGAAGGATCCTGGTTACTGCATGGCTGCTGCTACAGCTGGTAGATTGCTTGGTTAAGAGCAAAGTAAACTTGAGCCTGGTAAGAACTGCTGTGAAAAAGTACACTCCAGATAAGTGTACTTTAATCTCTGGAACATTTAATTGGTTCACCAGCATTTTGTAGCGCCTGAAGCTTTCAGATGTGCAAGTGTATTAATGATATTGACATAATTGCTGATTTCTACTTTATTCTTCTCTGAATTTGGTAGTAATAGTAGCAGAGGACACTTCCCTTTTTACTGTTAATAGAGTTATGGTTCATATATCAAATTATGAAGTTCATACCTGTCCTTGAAAGCCTCCTGCCTATTCTCTGCATCTTAATGTAGTACAAGGCTGCTGTTGTAGACACAAGATCACTATAGTGACCTATCTAACGAGGTTTGAATGTGTTTAATATGATCCTCAGAGTATGCTTTCCATGCAACTATGTAAAATTAATCCTTTCAAAAACTTGTATTCAGCTTGCGGTCTTTGAACATCATCTCCACTGGAACGTTGTTTTGACAGATTAGTTGTTGATAATTATTTTTTTTTTAAAGCATGTTTAGCTCCTTATTATAAACATTCTGGTAACTATCAATCCAATATTTTCATATATAAGATATTGTTTGAAATTTTGTTTTTTTAAGATAAGAAGGGCTTCTACCATCTTTAATAATGTCTTTGCTTCCCAGTTCCCAAATGTGGGTTTTTTTCCAAGCAGTCAGACTCAAAACAGAGCGTCAAGAATGATTGTCAAGCTCCTGTCCCACTGCGCTGTGGCAGAGGGTGGGCAGGTGGAGGTTCGAACAAGCCCTCGGCTCTCTAACTGGTCATAAAGAGGTTGGCAGGTTCACAGGACTTGAAACTGTATATAACGAAATTTCAGAGTGCCATTTCTGAGGTTAAGATTGGGGGAAAGAGGGACCATTTCCCCTTCTCCCTGAGGGAATTGTAATGCTTCCATGGGAGTGCTTGCGGTCTTCTGGAGGAACAGTTAGTGGCAGCTTGGAGGAAAGGGAAGCTTCTGGTGTCCTTGCACGGTAATCAGGCTCCTGAGTAACTAACCAGTGACTCTGACAAATATATTCCTTTCACCTCTTGAGTTGCGTTATTTCTGACGCCATACGTGGTTAGTTGCCACTTTGCTTGCAGATGTAGCACTGCAACTTTACAGAGTAAATATGTAAGTACCTTCTTGGGCATCATACCTCCTGTTAGTCATCTAACTTCTTGTCTTTTTTTCCTTTTGGTGCTGTTTTTCATCTTGGCTCCGTTTTTTTTAATCGTCTTGGATGGTAGTGGACAGAAAGATTTAATGCTGTGGTTATTCTTTGTTTTCTGCTTTACGGAAATCTGCATAGTTTGAATATAGTAACATGAAGGAAAAAAAACCCCCAAATAGTAGCAATTTATTCAAGTAAATTACTTCTAGGCCCTCACAGATTCAGGTATCATAGAGAAGCAGGCGTTTGCCCATTTCTCTTGACTGGGGAGCTCAGGGTGCTCTGACAGGTCTTAATCACTCATTTCATCCGCTTGCTTCTTTCTGTCCATCTGGACAGTCTTGATCTGTGGCAGCGGCATATATGACAGTATACATCAGTGCGTATCTCTTGCTTCAGCCCACGGACTGTAAACTAACAGGTGGCATCAGCTAAGGAAAGAGAAGATACATCAAAAAAATCACACATCTTAAAGGGTGCTGTTGCATGAAAATGGGTTTGAATAGCTCAGGCATGGAAATTCCGTTCGTAAAAGTATTATTTCTCTGTGCCGCTGTGGGTTTTTTTGTAGATTGGAAATAAATCAATCTAATTGGACTAGATACAATCTTTTAGAGGTGAGTAAATTTAAAAGAAAGTACTGATTGTGTATGGTTTTTTGACTTCATGTGCAGAATGCTTATTAGGACTATAAAAAAAGATCGGACATTTTCAGGAGTATGTTGAGTCATGAGCAATGTTTAGTAGTCTAGATTAACAAAAATGCCTCTTTGGAGAGCTCTAACGCTTCTGTATTTCTCCAGCTTTTCTGTGAAGGATAATTTTGTCTCAGTAAAATTTCCCTGTGGATTGTCCTATTGTTACATTTTCTTAAGCATAAGTGACTTTCACCGTGCTATTTCAGATCATGAATATCTAATGTTTATATATGAGAAGTGCATCTTTCACTGCGCACCCCAAGAATTGCTGAACAGAATGGTATAAAGCAGAAATATCCGTGCCTCACCAAAAAAACGTACTTGGGAAGATGTAGACCAAGTAATTTGTATGTAGGCAAGCATAACTGAATTTTTCTAGCTGGTTTCTGAAGTTTCACATAAAGGAATCTGCAAACATGATACTGATGATGGCTTTGAACAAGGCAAGTCCTGTTTTCAACAAATGTTGACCTCATGTTTGTGGGACTGATCCTCTTAAAATGTCCATATCTCTCTGTATTGTGTAAATCAGTTCTTTTCATATATATAAGCCTTTGCTTCTAGATCGCTTGCTGAGAACATGCAGCAGGGATCATACATACAATTTTTGATAAAGTAACTTTAGGCTATTTCCCAGCTTGCAAACAACCTTTCTCTATGACCTTGCAGTCATGCTGCCGGCTTGTGAGCCACAGTTCCTGCCTGAACTCTGGACACAATCGCCCAGTGTTACAGCTGGGCTGGCACAAAGACATCAGTTATTGCACAGAAGTACATTATTCTGCTAATACCTATATGCTTAAATACTTGGAAGTGATAATTCTTTCCAAAGTTATTTCTAAAGGCACTGCCCTTTCAGGTGTTCTTGGACAAGTCTAGCTGACTTCAGGGAGTTGACTTGTGTATGAATTTTCCAGAAATGGGCTGCAAGCCCAGAATTTGGCCGGGAGGGTTAATCTGAAGAGCACTGTAGTTATGTATTGTTTCCACATGAAAGCTTTCTGTAAACTTTGATTTTACCAAGACCTTAACAAATAAATAAAACATTTGTAAGCTGGTTTGAAATGTGCTTTAATAAGAAAGTATGTAGCGTGTCACCTGTCCTCTTCCAGCAGGCATACTTTGCTTTACTATAAAAAACCAAGCTGTTACTTGTTTTGCCACCAACTCAGGTACTCAAAAAACCTGCTAATGGATCTTTCTTCCAAATATTTTTTTTTAGTAGATTGCAGTTTTATGTGACCTCCTGCTATCTTTGGGGGTCTATTGGAAAAAGCAGCTTTATTAGAGGTATGCCATGAACGTAAACGGTGAGGGCATCGCTCTTCCACAAAGTCTCTTTCTTTGATTGCAGGAGCCTCTGTAGATTGCAGAAGGTACAAAAGGTCTGTAGAAATTAACGTGGTGACAGTTTCTTGTGAACTTATTATTTTTACCAAACGTTACAAATATTGTGTATTATACATTCATGTCCTTATTACCAGCTTCAAAGAGTTTTCTGAGCTACTTGTTACTATAGGATCTGAATGTTTTGCAAAAGCATTATTAAATTTATTTTCATATTTGTGAGAGAAGGGGTGTCTTAATTTGGAAAAAAAGAATAAAATTAAAAGCCCAGAAAGGGATTTTAAACTGGGTAGAATAGTAAATATCTATTTCTTGAAAGCTCAATTCATGGTGTTTAGGAACTGTTGTGAAAATAGCTGATAGATTCAGACCTCATACTGGCTTCTGTTCCTGCTGTAGCTTCCCAGCCTTCCGGCTTGTGATACTCTGGGACCTTAAATCAGTCACTCAGATACTGCAAAGTACACAAAGCATTTGGTTTAGTGCAAAAGGTGATGTTTAGGCACCTTATCTAGCACCAGGGGAGATCATAATGGCAGAAGAGTGAGTCTCCTTTGCTACAATTTGTCTTCTGTAACTGCAAAGTTATCCTCCTTTTTGGATTTCTGTTCCTTGAGCCATGTATGAGGAAAGGTTCTTATAAATGGAGCAGGTGGACTGTCTTCCACTGCAGTTCTAGTTTGTTCTCAGATCATGACCTTTTTTGATGTGAGTGAGCCAGGGATCTTGTGGAGAAAAAAGCATCAATCTCTAACCACAAAAATTGTTAAGAACCTCACTATATTCCCTGCAAATGTCTGTCCCTTTTGAACTAACTGGATAACTGATGGCAATGGAAGTCTTGTGCTCCAGTGCTAATGGAAAGAAGAAGAAAAACACATTAATTTTTCCCAGACGTTTACTGAGAGAAAACATTTTGGATGCTGACTTTGAGAATTACGCTGAGTACTACATTCTGCATTCTGCTTCTAGCTCATTTTTGCCTAATCCTCTTCCTTTGCCATTGCAGCTCTTTCCCAGTTTGCAGGCTGCTGCTGTCACACTCGTTTGCACTCAATGTGACTCTGACTTCTCTGGTCTTTTTCTGATCTCTGTGTTTTTGTCAGTCTCTTTGTATTGGCAGTCCCTGGTCTGACACAAGTCCTCATCAATCTCTCTCGCTTGCCTTTACCTCATCCTTTCTGTCATGTGTTTGGCCACAGTCCCTGTTGTTCTTTCAGCTCTGCCTGCAGTTCTCTTCTCTCAGTCCTGCCTGGTCCCTGTCTTTCTCTTCCCTAGCTTACCTCAACTGAGTTTTTCCTTCCCGTTCCTGAATTTGTGGACTCAAGCATATTGCAGATGTGAGCTGTATTTGCAGGCAGAAATTGCTATAGTATTTTCAGGGTCTGGTTAGCATCCAGGGAATCTGACCACTTGCATAGGTTTATTACCGCTAGACAACATTTCACAGAGATTTCTAATTTGGGTAGATTCTGGTGGAGACAAGAATTGTAAGTTATACACAAAGACCAAACTGAAGAGTTTGCATGCCCAGGTATCTTGGATGAGTTGCTTGCAGTGATTTATATATATATATATTTTTTTAACAGGAGTCAAAACCCAAGGAAAAATGTGTCTGTTTCTTAGCAGTGACTGAACTATTTTGAAGATGTCCATCCAGAAAGCTTGGTAAAGTTATGATCTAAAACCAGAGCTTTGTAGCATGAACTTTTGGCTCACCTGAGCAGCCTTTCATTTCAGGAGATGGACGTAATTTTTATTTTAAAACTGTAGACTGGGGAAAACCAGTGCAAGGTGGTGATCTTTCATAGAGGGTTGAATTGTCCATTGTGTCATCAACTTTTTCCTTATTGATTTTTCTGGGCTGGGGTGTGGAGGAGTGTCTCTTTCTGTAAGACGTTTTCGGCTCAGAAGTGATGAGAGTTTTGCCAAAAATGTGAGGGGAAATAAGGAATGAAGCTGAATGTGTTATAAATTAATTCAGTCTCAGACATGGGCATGTGGAAATGAGCAATTATGTACGTTAAAAACACCTTCAGATTTAACATACTGAATGTTTCCATTTTGTGCTTGAGGTTACAATAGAAGAGAGAACATTTTGGATGGGATTAGAAGTTAAAGCCCTACTGGTTCCTGTTAATACTTTGAACTTTAGACAAAGATTCCATGTCTTAACACCAAACCTGTGGTAATACTTACTAGTAAAGGGACCCATCTTTCCCTGGCTGGTGTAATATAATTCTGTATTACAGAATGATAAATCGGCATTTGAAAATCTGATGATCAGTAAAATCTATTGAACGCTTGACTCCACAGAATTATGTCCATCCTACGGATGCAAGTTAAATAGGGGCAGAATTTTACCTCATTCTAAAATAAAAATGCTAAATGTGAGGTAGATCTCCAGAAAGAGTTGGAGATGAGAAAGTAGGTATCGTGCCTTTTTGGCATCTCATCAGAGCCCAGGTTTCTGATGCTGATTACCTGAGAGAGAAGTACAGTGGCAGTTTACCCTATTCCAGGCTAAGATGAAGTGTATTTTCACAGATGTGGGAGAGAGGCACGTGGTTACACCTTACTGACTGTTGCTAGATATGGCATGGTTATTCCCCGTGTGTGAAAACAACAAAGGTGGGAAAATCTACCACCTTGCTTCCCCACCCCCCTTGAGAGACAGTATTATTAATACTGAAATCTGCAGGTGCCGTTTGTATTTTGAAATAAAATTATTCTTAAATGCAGTGGGGAGAGGGTGTTTCTCTTTGAATTTGCCAGGACATCGGCCCTTTGTGACCTAACAGCTGCAGCCTTGGTGGGCAGCTGGTTTTGCTACAGGAGTGTTAGTACCCAACTTGTCAAACATTCGGCTTTCTGCAGGCAGCACAGTTCTGCTGCTGAAGTTCGCCTGTTTAGAAGTGTTTGTGTTTTCAACAAGAACGTTGTGTTTTCTGATGTATTTTAAGCACCCGAGCACTGTAGTTTCCCTCTAGTTGGACTGACGGACCAGCAAGAGGAGCTAGAGAGGAACCCTAGCCTTTGGGGGTAGGAGAGGCTCTAAAACCAGAGATTTCTTTTTGAGATCATCTTCAGGAAAGGATGGAAGATGGTGATGCAACTAGCTAATCCTTTGCCCGCTGTCTCCTTATTTCCAAACAAATGTCAGAGCATCTTCCTGGCACAGCAGTATTAGGGTTATAAAGAAGCGAACCTCAGCAAACCTGTACCTTAAGAGCAGATAGTAAAGACACAGCATTCAGACTATACATTGTATGCAGTCTGGAGAGCTGATGAAACGCATATATGTGAGGTCCAGTGCCGAGCCTGCTTCTGAAACGAGAGCCCTGAAGAGATGATTTTCAGGTCAGAGTAAAACTAGGAGTAATTGCATAGCTCAGCCATTAGCATTGTGAGCCAGAAGCGTGATGTATGTTCCCCTGATGTTACGGAAGGAAAGGGTCGATGAAAATCCAGTCTATTTCCATAATATTTCAAACCAGCAAAATTGGTGAATTAGAGATGCTAGGAAATACTGGAGTTAATGAATCCCCTACACAGTTCAGTAAAAGTAATGTAATTTTAAAGAGAAAGGCCTTCCAATAGCTTTAAAAGTAATTTCACAGCTTAAATGATTTCAGTCATGCCTCTGTAGTAAAGAGTGCATTACCCTTTTTATTACCATCTGTGAAAACTCTGCTTAGTTACATTTGAATTCAAGACACGATGGTTAGACTTGTCTGTGCATAGTTGAAAGTGACTGATCTAATTCCTGAGAAGGTATGTCCTAATAAATACATCTGTTTATCAAATAGAGCTTCAGAAGGGAAATGATTACTCATTTACTGAATTTAAATATAAAGGGCAGCTTTTTATAGCCTAACTGTTAATAATTGCTCTAAATATACAGCAGCTACTTTTTAGAATATGTTAACATGTATTAAGGGCAGATACGACTCTCTCTGAGAGGAAAAGTCTGTCAGCTCTTAAAAGATCTCCATTTATCTAAAACTAAATGTAAAATTCCCCGACAGCCCTTTGAGACAGATACTGATAGTTTGAAAAAAATTTTTATCCTTTCTTCAGATTTCCTCAGGTTTTCAGTGATTAACACCTAGATTACCTGTAAAGACAGGGATAATCTGTCTGTACATACTTCAGTTTCCCTTTGAAGCTTCCAGTTATATTTATTGGTAGCGGCTGCTTGGTCTCTTTTCATTCTAATCGTAGAATAGACAAACCGTAATGTTTTTTAATTGCCATCAGGTATTTCTGAATTTGAAACAAGCAGTTTGGAGAGGCTGAATTTGAGGGAGAAGCAAATTTGGTGCCCTGTGTCCATTTCGTATTAGGAACTTGTTTAATAGGTTTAAAATAAACAGATTTTATGTTTAAGTCTGAACTAAGATTCAAAGATCAAAATTCTTTGCCTACTGTGGGTTGAAGCAAATGGGCCTCATTTATAAAAATGGGTCTTTTAAAATACATAACACTTTAAATCGATAATATTGTGGACTATGTACTTTATTTTAGAATTAGGCTTTACAGAAGCAGCCAGTTTTGCATGGTATCTGTTGTTAAGGCACCTTTTCTATCAAGTGGAGTTTATCAAGTGCCTTTACAGGTCCAGATGAAAACATTTGAAAAAAATTTTGAAAAATCTAACCTAATTAGGTGTAAACATTAAAAATGCAGAAATAAGCTGAAATACAACTCTCTCGGAGAGAGCATCATGGAGTCTGACTTTTTGACATAATGCTGCAAAAAGTAAGCACCATATTTAAAAAAAAAAAAAAAAAAGGCAACCCCCACAACAACATACACACTCAATGGAGGACAGTCTGTCAATCTCCCTAACTTTTGAAGAATGCTGGAGTTGTGCTGTGGAACGTTTATGTCAAGGTGGCATGGCAGATTTCAGTTCTGCATCCAACTAGCATTCAAAGCACTGTATTTTCATCCTTTCAGCAAGGATCTTGCAGTTGACTGGGAACAAAAACTGTCATGAGTCTCACATCTAGATTTCTTTATATATGTATACATGCCCCAGCTGTGTTATGTAAAGAGAGGAGACATTTCATTCATTAAGATTCTTTCACAATGATTTTTTTATTATTATTATTAAAGGCTGTTAATGAGCTGATGTGCTTTGGAAGCCTTTGGAACAGACTGTGTGATGGGAGCAGTTGAGTATTCAACAGTTATTTACCAGCACGTTGTTTGAATTAGGATTGCAAGAGGAAGGAAGTTTCCATGGGAGATTGCCTCATGTATCCATCAGAATATCCGTCTATTCTAGTTGCTCTGCAAGTTTTATATAGTTTTAATTTAAATTGAGTAAAATTGCTCTGTTTTGCACAAATAAGCTCCACAAATTGCGCTATTCTAGTTTTCAAAGCAAAGGTGGGTGGCAGATGTGGTTTTGTACAGAGAAATCCATAGGAATTGTTTCAGATGTCAGAAAATAAACTAGGTTCTTAGTTGGTACCTGTAAAATGGGAGAGACCAGGAGAGTTTTTGAGCTCATGAATCTGCTTTATGTTGTCCATGGCACAAAGTCTGGGTTCACACCACCTCCTGCATCCTGTTTTTTTTTTTTTTTTTTATTTCAATAGACATAGATCCCCCAGGGCAGGAGGACAGCTGTGCTGCAGCCCAGAAGACACCTCAGTCTGAAGACCAAGCCCACCTCATTGTTCAAATGGTGTCATGGAATGAACCCACTTTGCAGAGTTAAAGCTGCTGAATTGGAGCCGTTTGTCACGTGTTACAGAAATGGGTCAGAATCTGTCTTTGGGAAAGTAGGCATATCAAAATAAATCCCTTTTCCTCAGAAATCGGAGTTTCTTTCTTATCAAAAGATATTTTTTTTTTCTTCTGCTTTCTGCCTGTTTTTGAAAGCAGATGTTTGGCAACCAATGATTCCTGGATTCCCAGAGTGGAAAGATCCAGGCTACATCCCAGATCTGTTGATTAGCTGGAGCTGACAGTAGTCCCCCAAGCACTGGTCTTGTCCTCTGAGCAATGAGTCAGAACATGAGAATTCCTGACACTCATTTCCTTAGGCCATCACTCACATGTTACAATTTATTTAAAAAAAAACCCGTTACATATATTCTCACTTTACAGTGTTTCGAGATCCACCATGTAGCACCTTCTGTTGTAGGGCTCCTCATCAGCACACAGTACTTTACACCTTTATTGGAAACGCCAGAATACTTTTGTGGAACATAACCTTCAGGCATCGTGGACAAGTATTACGTTATGCAAGAGCTATTTCTAGTGTATTAAAGATTAACATCTATGTAGAAAGTTAATCCAGAATAAGCACGTTGTGCTGATAAGGTAAAAATCGCTCTCCGTTTAGTAGTCACTCCTATTTTTAAGAGTTCCCGAATTAGATGTAAAGTTCTTGTTTGTTTGTTTGTTTTCTTTTTTTTAGCCAGACATTGGTGCATGGAGTAGTCAGTCAGGAATATAATTTATTTTTTTTTTAATTGTGTTGTTTACAGTGACTGACTGTTTTTGGTTAGAATTTTCATCTTCATTATTAAATAAAAAAGGTAAATCTGTTCCTTTTCTTTGTTGTGCTTTTAAGTACAGGTAAATTCAGGCTGATGGAAGTATTGATTAATCTCAAAA
Source organism: Falco biarmicus (assembly GCF_023638135.1). Classification (NCBI taxonomy): domain Eukaryota; kingdom Metazoa; phylum Chordata; class Aves; order Falconiformes; family Falconidae; genus Falco; species Falco biarmicus. The sequence goes on along the minus strand of NC_079289.1, from coordinate 45,345,613 downwards.
ATATCAAGTTAATTGAACTTGCAAATATGTATTAAAGGAGGCATAAATTTGCCTCAGATCTATTTGTAAAAAAATACTGATGCTTTTAGTTTTGAAGTCAATGCTTTAAAGTACGAGCTGTGCACTCTGTTTTTTTTTAGTGGATCTAGCACACTCTATTTTAGGTTAAACTTTTATTTTAAGCTAAAGCATGGTTTAGATAGTAAGTCTCAGTAAAGACACAAGTATCTTACTATGACAGCAGCTGGAGTACTAAAGGTCTAGAAAAAATAAAAACACCATAAAATTAAATGCAGATTAGATTGATGTACCAGTAACGTGTCAAAAAAGATGGTGTTGCTGCTTGGACTATGAAAATGTCAAGATATTTTTTTTTTTAAATTAAAAATGATTGAGGAAGAATTGGACTAAGAAATAAAATTTTGTGTATTCCTAGGGGTGAGCTGGGACACCCAATTATTAGGGAGGAAAGACCTCAAAATCTAAGGAAGCAGTGACTGTAACAGACATTCTTTGATATCTGTGGCACATGTATAAGTTAAGAAACAAAATAATTATTAATTTTGGAATAGTAATTTACATTTTTTGGTTCCCATGAATTTGTATTCCCAATTTAAGTTTCCATTTGACATAAAATACCATAAAAGCACATAAACCAATAAGGAAGTGATGAGCAGTAAGAATGCTAGTGATCTGTTCTGAAGGGTTTTCTCTAAACACAGCTTGAAAGCACAATCATAAGATTTCCAAATACTTTTCAGTGTTTTTGCAAGTGTCAGAGCTCAGAGACTCCATATGGTTTGTAAGCAAACCAAAAAGATCACATATAGTTGGGGAAAGCATGGTGCAAGATGAACTGAGTCTGCTGAACCGTTCTTTGGCTGCAGCTAACATCTGGTAGTGCAGAAGTAATGGGTGTGCTGCTTTCTGGAGTTTGCTCAAGCTCTCTGTACCTTTTCTTTATGATTAGCTGTTTCAAAGTCAGAATAAGCTGCTTCTGACTCTCAGAAGTGGGATGGGAGATTGTCATTTGTGCCTCTGAGGTTTCTTGGGAGTAAACGTAACCCTGCTCCTTAGCATATGTTAGAGAGGTGTCAGCATTAGCCCAGAATGGTGGGACTTGCTTTCTCTCATGTGCAGCCTCCTTTGAGCGCCAGAAAGTTTGGATTGCTTTCCTGATTTTCATGGCCTCCTTGACACAATCCATATGCTTCCAGGGCCAGCTTTTCCTTCATAATTTAGATGTAAAAGAACACGATAAAACCTCGTTTGTAGAAGCAGATGGAAGGAGTAGGTACCTGGAAGCTGTGGCCCTGGGGACATTTTCCCTGTCCGGTACCATCAGGAGGGGAGAAAACCATGGTGAGCATGTGTTACATTGCTTACTACCCCTACCCATGTTTAATTTTTTTCCTGTCACAGGCTATATATTGCTTCTTTGGAGCAGTGTGATGTATTGGTGAGGATGTTATGAGAAAAATGCCCTTGGAGAGGCACTACGTCTTCACCTGGGGAAGGAGGACACAAAAGTAGCGTGGCTGGACTTGCTTTCCTTCAGGGTCTCCTCCAGTGCAAAGGCAGTCTGCAAGGCTGTCCTTCTGGTTTGAAGTTACTAGCGTTTCTAGTGGTCAGCAGGCTGTCAGCAAGGTTGTTTTGGTTTGTGTATGATGATTTAAGCTGTCATCTTTTAATTGAAGGGGAAGAATGTCAGTTATCCTCCAAAGGTTTTCAGAAATTAAACCTGCTTTAACAGTGATGTCCATTGCACCGATAAAACATTTGCATCTCAGCAGAAGCATTAGCTAGCTGTTTTGGGTATATTTCTTGGACTGTTTCTCTCGGTTGCTTAGCTTTTATTTCACTTGTTCAAAGGCTGTCAGAAAGGTTCCCAAACTGGCTGAAGATGTCACAACAGCTAGATACATTGGAAGGTGGCTTGACATTTTTAAAACCAAAATGCTATAAAATGGAGATAAATGGTGAAGACGTTTCTGCTGTTGTCATGCAGTTGAAGTTATTTATACTTCATCTTTATACTTCAGCTGCTTCTATATTTAATTATGTTGCAATCTAAGTTCCAATTGGAATACAGGTACAAGATGACAAATGATGCAAATGATGCTTTTAAGCAGTAACATTGCTGTTCTTTCCTGGATCAGATCAATTATGGCATAGTTGACAGCCAGGATTAATTTTGACAGTAAGCTATAAAGCAGTGTGGTTGGGGAAAAAATTAGCAGATGCATATATTTGCTGAAGAATCTGGACTTGCAGATTATTACGGGTGTTATGAATTGCAAATTAAGACTACTGGAAAGCTTCTCCACCTTGTACGTCTGCAGCTGTGTTCTTAGTGTCCATGATTTGAAAAGCTTTTCTCCTACTGGATTAGAAAATGCTAAAAGATTAACTTGGCTTTGTTAGCTAGTTGTTTTGGAATGCAGTTCAATAGCCATAATTGAGTAGCAACAAGCTACAAAAGCATGCATTTTGCTAGTTACCATTAAAAAAAAAGGAAGAAAACATTTCTTTGAGAGCAGAAGAAAATTGTAAGTTTTTATGATGCCTGTTCTAATGCTTTTATTTTAGAATAAACTTGAACATTTCTTAGGGGGAGACTGAGCTGTAGAGAGAAGCAGCATGTGCTGCACAAGGCAAATGGCACCAGGAACTGCCAGAAACAACTTGGGAACAGCTAACGAAGTGAAAACAGTTCAAGGGCTGTTCACATCTGAGTTTGGGTATCCAGTGACCGCTTTGCTGTGGCTCTCCACAGGAAAGCTACAGACTAAGAGAAGTCCAGACCTCTATTTATAAGAAATGCTGTGATTTCTTAACTTTAACCAGAAGCTTTTATGGTGGTTTATAGTTTGCTGTATTTTACCACATTATTTATCATGTTCTTCTAGTTCTGTAGAATGTGTCCCATATATAATTTTTTTTTTAAACTGCTAAATGGTTAAGCACCTTCCATCTAAGCTTATTTTCCTCGATGGAACATCATCTTAACAGGACTGTAGTCTTTTCTTTGTATTGTAACTACGGCAGCGCTTTGTCTCACCCTGAGTTGAAGGGATCATATCAGACAGGTCTTGAGTATCAGGTGCAAAAGCAAAATAATCAAACAGTGTAATTTAAAGTGGCTAAGGGCTTCAACTCACAGTTGCATAATATTTGAAGAGGCTGATCAACATTTTTGTTAGTTACTAGAAACTTTGGTATAGGTTTTTCCTTGGGAGGCCGCGACTGAGAAGATTTAACACCTTCATCAGCTTCTGTGTTCCTCATGCACTGTTGCAACCCTTACCAGTTTTGCCAATAACCACTGATGCTCACATGTTTCTAGTTGAGTAGTCAGCGCAGAGCAGGTGGCCCATGGAGCTGCTCTGCCTCTCAGTTCTGCAAGCTTAGCTGCATTCAGCCTGCAGACTGTCCTCAGTTACCCTCATGAAACTCCAGACAAAATCTGGAGCTCTAGGAAAACAGTGAAATTTAAGTCCAAAGTTTATTGTTAGGTTTTGTTTGTCTGCAAAAATGTAAACACCCAAACCCAACAAAACAATACAGCTGATTTTTAAATTTTAGGCTGAATTAGCAGAACCACCAACAGAACAAAAAAAAATAAAAAAAGTTTGGATTAGAAAAGGCAGGTGGTCATTGAAATACTGGACAGTGAAGTCTCTGCCACTTTTACATAGGCTTTATTTGGATTATCAGGGTGTTTTATTTCCTTCCTTCGTCATTGTAAGGAAAATCAGCTGAGACTTCATGTATGCAGTATGACAGTACAGGCACCTACTAAGGGAAAGATGGAACAGTTGTTGTATACAGATCCTACACATAGTTGATGCAGCGGCTGAGAAGCGGTGAAATCCTTGCCAAGTAAGTGTCTGTAAGCTGAGTGGTCATAATTGATCATTAAAAAGTCCACAGCATGTTTGGCATAGCTTTTAAGGTCACTGGTCAAAACAAGGTATCTCATGGTTGTGTGTAGGGTTATAAAGTAAAACAATATGTAGGACAAGCGGAAGTTATTGTAGGATAAGGGCCTAAAATGCAAAATGTTTTGCAGTTGGATACTTCTTGATATGATATCAAACACCACTCCTCCTGCCTAAACACAGGAGAGACAAACTCTAAGCTAATCTAATTAGGAACAAGCATTTTAAGCGATTGTGCTATTTTAAATCTGAAGTTTGTTTTCTAGAAAAGCAGGATAGAACAAAAGTTACTTTTGTTAAACATTATTATAAGGTAATGACATCTGAACTGTCATCTGTGAGAGCTCATCTGAGCTTTCTCATCAGAGCTCTTTTAACCCTCAGTCACATCAGTCAGAAAGTGAATTTTTTCAGTGTAAATTTCCTTTCCCCCAACTATCCCAGTGATTCATCCTCAATTTTAAGTCTGTATGCACGAAGTGTCAGATGGCAAGACTTTGATTATCTTCAGTCTCTTGCTTAACAGTGTTAGAATTAGCTTAAGAAAACTGTTTATTTTTATGGGATTGAGGGTTTTTTTCCTGTTGTAAGCCATAAATTTGTCACAGTTGATAAATAACAGAAGTGGACACTAGTTTTGGGATTTTCTTCATAGAAACAGGTCCTGTCAAATCATCATTTGTCAATACATACCTAGAATATAAAAATATACTAGTTGTGTTTTAAAAGTAATCGTCTTTTCCAAGCTAGAGTTTTCTGTACACTGTATCTGTGAAATTACGAGTAAGTATGTAGTAGCTCAGCCTTAAATGTTTCTCTAGGTCTGCTATAACTAAATTGGGATACTATAGTATCTATCCTATAGTAGCACAGATCAGTGTTCACAAAGTCAAGAAATACAGAATGGGACAAGAGTCTATTGATGCAAGATTGCATACTACTTAGTGGGAAAAAATTAAGCACCCTTATAAGAGAGAAATTAACTCTTTTAAACTCGGCTCCACAAAATCTAACCTTTCCTAATGGGAGTTGTACAGCAACTTTTGCTGGTAATTAAATAGACATTTTCTAGCTAGACAGGCAGATTTTTAGAAAGCATTGAGATTTGGGCATTGTAATTAATGTTTTTTTGTAGCACATAAGCTACATGTGTCAAGCAGGGCTGTAGGAGGAGCAGCAAGATCATGTTTTTTTAAGCAAATGGAACCCTAGGAGTATCTCCAGGAAGAAGTTCTTCACATTTCTTCAAGTATGAGTAAATTCATATCTTACTGTTTAGAAGCACTTCGAAGCTCAAGAGACCAACTAAAGTAAAGGAGAACTTAGTAATACACATGTATAGCATATATAATATTCTAAGAAGATGAGAAGACCAGTTAAACAAACATAGCAAACTGGAAGAAAATTAAGGTCCATTAGCATCACTGAAAAACCAAGGCACAGTAGTTCTTACATCTTTACTGGCCTAGCAAGACACAGTTGGAAATGATTGTATAGAGTAAGTCAGGAAGACCCGTAAGATTATAGCATAAAATATATATTCCACAGACGTCAGTGCTGTGGAATTAGTGCTTCAGAGGTCTGTGAATATGGGGGAGATAAAGGCAAGGAGGATGGCTTTGGGCAGTAGGGCATATTCCCCAAATAGTTTGGGCTAAGGTGGAGTGTAATTTTGATGTTCTTTAAGTCATAGGAAGACAGGAGCTGAAGCTAGGGAAAAAAAGATGCCACCGTAGTACAGAGACATAGGCTTTACTGCACCAAGTTATGCATCAGGCTGTTACCTTCTTGCATCCAAAGAGCAGCTACCTGGTACCTTCACTCATCATAGCTGGGATTTCGGATTGAGATGGATGTGGGAGAGAACAGTGAAAATCCTATGACTGTGCGTTGTATTTCACAAAACGCACCTCTATCGGTGATACAAGGTGCATCTGTTCACCAAAGCAGCATTTCAGTGTTCAGATAGGAGCAGGGCTTCGATGCACCCGTACCCATTGAGCTTGGTGTGTTACGGTGGAGTCCTCTTGTTCTTGGACAGCAAGGCTGCCGAAACAGTAAGTGTTAAACATATTGATGTTGAGAAGGGTATGAAGGCATTGTTAATTGTAACATTAGCTAAGGACAACGACGTGGTGAACAGCACGTGCCTTGCTGGATGTTGTGTTTTGTGTGAAGTGCAGTTTTGAGTGGCAGATTTAGTCTAATTATGGTGAAGCTGGTAGCATTAACAGTTGCGGTCTTTCTTGTGCCACTGAGCAGCTGGAGTCAGCGCAGCCTTGCAGTGGGGGCTGTGCAGGCATGAAGATGCGATCTTGTCCTTGAAGGGCTTCTCCTTTGGACTGACACACATCCAGCTAAAGGCATCTGCTCTGGGAAGTGGTTCTTGACTCCAGCGCCAGACAGATGGAGTCTGGTGTTCAAGCTTGCCCAGCTGCCTCCCTCCAGAGGGTACGTGCTGCCTGGCTCCTGCTTGGGGTTTTATCCGGGTGTCTGTGGAGCAGGCACGGGACCTCCGAGGATGGGTAGGCAGGCTGTGTGGTTCTGAGTGCTTCAGATATGAGGTTGGAGTTGGCAACCACAGGAGTGACACGATGGCACGGTGCTGAAGTGATCGTATGCTGTCCTGCGAGCTGGCTGAAGGGAGGGTAGGGGGTGGTTGGTGGGAGGTAGCACTTGAGGTTAGTGTTGGAGATACAAGGGGGGGTCAAACCTGATACAGCCTTACTGTTTCCCCTTATTGTAAGGGTGCCCTGTGGCAGATAACACTTGGTTTAATGCTTCACGTTTGAGCAAACCGACTGTGTAAGGTGATGAGAGCCAACAGAGCGCTTGGGAGTGGGTTTGTGTGCACAGTGTGGGTGAGCAGGGATGAGGCTTTGGACTGAAACTGGAAGCAAAAGGCAGGCTGAAAGGCATCAAACAGCGTTTTCGGGAGATTTTATTTTGATGGCCTTAAGAGCACCAGTGAAAATGCCCAGCTGCTTATCCAAAGTGAACAAGAGAAAGCTAAATTACTTGATGTGAAAAAGTAAACTGCTGAGAATATATTTTTTCAAAGGAAATTAGGTATGAGGAGATCTTTTTTGACTGACTGCTGTATTTCTCTAGAGGAACTTAAAGGCAGTTGTTGCCATTCAGGCTGGTAGTATGAGAAGCAAATGATTGAATTAATCAGAGAAAAGTGTCTGGGTGGGTGGGGAGAGCTTCAGGTGAAGTTAGTTGTTGGGCAGCTGGTCACATCTAACAGCAACTGCATGTACTTACCTATGTAAATTGAATAGTCTTAATTGATGAATAGGCAGTTTCCCTGTCAATGAAGAGGGGACCTTTGGAGAGAATAAATGGGTGATGCTGGACCATCTTCGTCATTCTGATGAGTATAGGAGTTTCAGGATCTGTTTCTATGGCTCATTTCCTTTCCATTTACGCGCAAAGTAGGATATTAAAAAATTGTTCATTTTATTGACACAAAATAGAACATTTGTGAATCATTATTTATATTTAGGAGAATGCATCTTTGAGTAAAATGAACTGGCTATTCCTAAATATAATTTATGTATGTTTATAAAGTTATAACTTATTTCCAGTCTTATGCAGGAGCATGACAGAAGTTGTGCTGTAAATTACTTGAATTATTCTTTGTGTCAAATAAGGAGTTTGCCAATGCTTCTCTTAATTCAGGATTGAACAGTTATATGACACTTGGATCTCACTGCCTTTGTATTTAATTAATGAGAAAAACCTAGAGTGTGAATTACAGAGCCAAGTAGTTCCCTAACAACATCAGGAAATGTTTCCACAATAAGGTTGTCAAATTGCCTGCTGATTTAAAGGATCGCACTAAAAAAAATATGGTAATCTTTTTTTGCCAGGATATGTCAAATTTCATGTTGCAGTTCAATATTGCTAATGAAATCCCTTCTGTGCTAGACTGAAAAGGAATCTCAAACTATAGTCACAACCTATGCTTGGGTATCGTTATGGGATTTGGTTGCTGGCAGTGCTGATGTTCTCCTATTCTGTACAGTTGCTGAGTGAGTAGGAGCTCTTTTTTTTTTTTTTTTTTTTTAAAGTATTAGTATCTGCCTGGAAAAAAAGGTAACTGATCAAGAGTAGCAAACATAGGCGTGTGCTGTGTGCTTCTGCCAGGCACTTGTCTCCTGGATTCTCTGATGCATTTCTCATAGCTTGCCAGAAGGAATTCATGCATCGCTGATCATGAAATTACAGCAAATGCAAAATACTGATTTGAGATCTTCAGAATTAAAGTGATCTGTAATAATTGTAGAACCTAATTGGTACTTACAGTGTTTTTGAGGGATTTTGTGCTGTGTTGTCGTGATCCTGTAACTTCTCAGGCTTTTCAAAGTACGGAGGTAAGTGAGGCTCAGTGTGGTGCAGGAGTAACGAGCTCCAGCTTAACTCCAGAATCTGTTATGCAAATATTGATGTACACTGCACTTGCTTATGAGCTACAGCATGGATCAAGAAAATGGGTAGAAATGGGAATGGGGGGAGGAAACCTGCATTATTTCTTACAATATTTACATTTATCTTTGTCTCCATTGCTTTGTTACAGTTATAAATTACATGTCTTGCACTGCTGCTTACTTCTCCACTTGATTTCACTTAACAGTGAAGGTTGTGCATGCCACTTCAGGGGTTAAGAGAGTGCATAATGCTTGCACAAATGCAAACTTCCTGGACACAGGCTTCTGCTCTCTGTGTTCTGGCACACCACAGTTACAGCCACCGGCTTCCTAAGGAGCGCGTATGTTAACCTAAGCTGTATCTGTGTCATTGATCACACTGATGAACTCCTTTCACTCTTCCAGCAATTTCTGTTTAAAGACATGTAAATAGAAGTCTTTAATTTACAAACTTAGGGTTTAAGAGGCCCAGCAGTGAGACTTATGATAAGGTGCTCATGCTACATGCACTAGAATGATGCTAGGGGAGGTAAGGGAGACAGAAGGATCGTTATTGCAGAAAGAGCTGAAATAGTCTGGGGAAAAAATAATTTGCAGTAGTGTGTTTAAAGGATGATTTTTGCATTCTTCTATGTCATTTCTACAGTCTTGAAGGTATTTTATAAAACTTCACCAAAAGAGCAAGTCTGGCACTGTCGTTACAATCCTGTATCAACTCATTGTGGTTTTCAGTTGACTTGCAAGAATTGTATCTTCAGTAAGGCAGGGGATGTTTTGGGGTTTTTTGTGTTGGTTTTTTTTTTCATTTTATGTCTGTTCCTTTGTAATGTTCAGAGTGCCTTAAGCATTGTGCATATGAAATGGATGCCAAACTTCCACGTGTTCCCAGTTTTTAAACTTCAGTGCTAAAAAGCAATGAAGTCACATGTAGTCATGGACAAATAAATGCGTTAGATCTAATTTGGCTACTGTAATACATTTTACAGAATGATAAAAACTGAAGGGTTTCAGCCCCGAATTATGCTGTTTCATTTATCAACAATGATAAAACCTTAGTTAAAACACATTCTGCACTTGTGCACCTCACACTCTGTACCCACTTTTGAGAAGCTGCGTGTATTTAGTATTTGACTACTCAAGTGCTTGCATTTATTATTAATGCAATAAACAATTGCATAGCTAGATATCACTTAGGAAAGAACTAACATTTTTCTGCCTGCCTTTTCCCCTCTCCCACCTTGCTTCTGAGCATCCTCCTAAAGCAGAGCTCTGATCCTATGTCCTCTCCTGCTGCAACATCCTCGTGCCACCACTCCTGTGAGGTCCATCCTGTCCATCCATGGCTGGAGCTGGATGTACGAGGCCTGGGCTTGCAAGACACTTACCATGCTGTATGAGAGAGGTGCCTGAGGCTGCTGCTCACGCAGTGGCTGAGTATTTGCTTGTGTGGCTGCTTTCAGAAAGGGAAGCTTTGAAGTGCTTCAAAGAACTCAGTGGTATGTGTACCTTTTGATAAAAAGGATGTTCAGTACAAATAGGAGAATATACTGAAATATTAAGATAAGCAAATTTTGTGGTCGTGAACAATGATTCCTAGGGGAGAGCTGGTGCTGACCAAAGTGTACCTAAGCAAAACCATATTTTCACCCAGTTCATAACGGCTGAATAAACAAACAACCTTGACTAAAAAGAAAGTGGACTGAGGCACGATAGTGACTGTTGGTATTACTGCCCTGTGCTAGGAAGACAAGTTACTGGTAAAGCTTATGTCTTCACACTACTGAATTTTTCTAAACATCAGATCAAGTGTGTCTGGGTTTAGTTTTATACATTTCGTTGCCAATACCTACCAAATAATGGGACTAGCCTTATCTTTTTAAGTGGATAGCCTTCCTAAAAATGTTTTTACTTGCATTGAGGTTGTTTTTTTCCTCTGGAAAAATGAGGTTAGGCTTTTGGCAGAGGGGATCTGTCTGTAATGTAACAGAACTTAGTTCATCTCTTGCCAAACACCAGCACTTGATATCAATAATCTTTGACTCTAGTATTGCTTTTGGGTACAGTTATCATTCCCATTGTTCCATAACACTGCAGGGGAAAACAGTCTTTAACAATTGTTAGCAGAGAAAATCTGTGTGCAGTGGGAGCTGAAACATTTCTTGCAGTTGTGTAACAGAACCCCAAAATTTTGGCAGTGCTCTGGACCTGGGAGGGGATTTGTTCTGGTGACTGCTAGCAGTGGTTTCAGGCTGGTGTACGTCCTTTTCACTCTGTGTGTGGTATTGAGTTACATGGTACATGCAAAATTTAATAATCCTTAAAGGATGTGGGTTTTCTCCTCCCCCTCCCAAAGGGAGTAACTTGTAGGGAACATATGACATAAATTATGACAGTATGAACTTGAATTTCCCTATTGAATAACTGGCAGTATAAACCTGGTGATAAATTTGTGCTGTGTAGTCAGATCAGTCTTTTCTCATATTCAGTGGTGCTAGCCTCTGCTTTGGAGTGTGTGTGTTGTAAGGGAAGAGAAGATAAGGGATATTTTCCTTCTGTGTCTTGCTAGTAAGAGTGACTAAAGCACAGAATATTTCCTTCCCTCCTTTACCCACCACCCCACTGTTTTTACCACAGCCCATGCTTAGAAGCAGCAACATCGCTTCCTAAGACAAATAGTTTTAAATAAACTTCAGGTGAAGATCTTTCTGACTTCAAAGGACAAAGAAGATCATTTGAGAATCTGATTTGTTTCTGAGGAAAGCACAGGATGATGTCTCCCCTGCTCCCAGTTAAAGTAACAGTTCTTTATGCCTGGGAGGGTAAATCGAAGCTCCTCTGGACATAGCTGTGCTGTTGTTGACTTGATGTTTTATGAAAGTGGATGATGATGAGACTTTCATAGCTTTAGAAAGGCATGAAAGTGCACATCCCTTATTTCCCCCTCCGTGCATACTCCTGTCTTCCATGGACGAGACCTGCTGGATGGCAGCCCTATTGCTGGCTGTGCGTAGGTGGATGCCTAGGATCCTCAGACCTAGTAAACTGGATCAACACCACCACTGAGTACGTTTCCGCTAAGGCTAAACTCCCATCCGTCAGCCTGCGGCACTGGTGTAGAAATCTTTCAGACCAGCCCTGGGACTGTTAGGGGTGCATGCTGGAGCGTGAGATGCATTCCAGCTCTTGTTCAGAACTGTCTGCTTCGCAGTAAGGACACAGGGGAAAGCTCAAGTGGTGGCAGCTCCACAGTAGCTTTGCCATAGCTGTGTTTTGCTCAGAGTAGTAATACAGCAGGCGTACAGCACCTCCCTCCCACCCTCAGCTAGGACAAAGCATGTTGGCATGGCCGGCCATGAGAGATGCCATGCAGAGAAGAGAGTGTGTAAGCACCTTGTGGAGCTTTGCTTGGGTAGATGGGTGCGGTTGCTCATCAGCTGCAAAGATGACAGTTGCCTAATAGTGAAGATGCATTCTCTTGACTTCTGACTGATCATTGAGACGCTTGAAATTTTTAAGTCTCCCTTCAATTAAGATTTTGAGCCTCTTTGGTAATACATTTTGATTCAAAGGGGCAGGAGATGGGATTAGAGAGGGATTATTAGGAATTGGTCCCTAATAAAACTTCTTACCCAATACATGCATAAGCTTTCTAATGTGATCTCTTCAGTGTCTCAAGCGTTTATTTCAAGTTAGTCATTTGTTCCTGAAATTATGTCCCTTCCTCTAGAGTGTTTGCATGCTTCCTTTTGGTTAGTGGGGTCATTTCAGAGGATTTTAAAAGGATCCACTGCATGGTGACATACTGCTCTGACTTTATGGTTCTAAATACTAGGATTTGGGTAAGTTAGCCTGAGTCTTATGCCCGAGAATGAATGCTCTACCCACAAGAATAAACTTGCCTGGTCTCAGTTCATCTGAAACCGCTTTTTGTTCTGGTGCATTCACCTAGTTTACATTTTGTAATGGGAGCAGCTGTGTTAAATGCCTTTATTGGTATGTCTACTTGGTGCACAAGACCTCTTTGTTTATGCTGATGGTTTTGGAGAGACTGCCAGACTGAATCACTGATGTAGCAATAATATTTTATAATACTGCAAGATAGTTGTTCGCTTGATTCATTACCATTTTCAAGAACAAAGTCTAGGTAAGGAGTTACGTGTTGCCAGGTGGTGTCTGCCTACATATCAGAAGCAGCAATGCTGTGCTTCTAGCAGAGCTATAGTCTGGGAAAAAATCATGACATCTTTTGGAATATTTCATGGCATGATAGTTGGTACTTGTGGCTAAAATAAAGGGATTTTCTGTTGTAGGAGGTATGGCTGACTGGGTCTATTCATAGTCTGTTTTATTGGTCCTTTTAAGTAGGAGTTGTGAAGAGGAGCTTCTTCCCACTTGGCATCAGAATGGGCTCTCAGTCAAGAACAGATCTTACTACTGCTTGTGCAGTTTTCCCCAAAGAACTGGAAAAATACTTGCTGCTGCTCTTCTACCTTCCTTTGCTGAGAGCAAAACCTCTTACAAAGTTTTTCAGGCATCCTAGAAGAGTCTTTTGAATCCTGCCATAATATTTAATGTATGGCTGTGGTATGTAAGGTCTAAATCTGTGTAAGATTTAACCCCAACAGCATTCTTCATATTTAAAGCTAGAGTTAGTTCTTCACTGTTATCCAGCTGTTCCTCCATTGCAACTGAGCTGTCTCCATAGCTATAATAATTTCTTGGATAATACCTTTCAGTTCATAGATGGGGACAGGGGAAAAACGTGGTGGGCGAAATGAAGTTAGTACAGGTGGTGTTACACTTGGGAAATGCTTTGATAATGGTTTCATGGGACTTTAGCAATACCTTCTTTCCCAGACGATGGCATTGGAAGGTGTTCAGGTTGCCTTCACAATGCCATGCAAATTCCAGGTTCTTTCCTGCAGGTTACTTCATTGTTATAATCTGCAGGTGACCCTCTCTGACCTCATTTGCATTTATTTCTTCCACTCATTTTCACTAATTCTTCTGTTAATTTTTCTGTTGTCAGAAGTCAAATTGCCAAAGATGATTTCTCCTACAAGCTAACTAAAACAGAGTCCTTTGTGTGATTTCAACCTAGATACAGATTTATTTATTTTTTTCTTTTCTCCTCCAAGTTTAGATAAAAACAACTTTCCATGCTCTTCTAGTTCCAACAGTCGGAAGAAAGGTTACGGAAGAAAGGCAGGGGTTTGTCTTCTGCAGAACTCTTGAGTCTCAGTACCTGGGTTTTTCTTTTCAGATCTTGCACTTTTTTCTTTATCTAAAATAAGAAAAGAAGCCAAAAAACCAACAACCTAGAAGTGCTGAAATAATGGAATTTAGGATTATCTGTATATCTTCCTCAAGTGGGGTACAAAATTGGAGAATTTGACTTTGGAGTGTAAAAAATGGCTTCTTTGTAGGCATAACTTAATTACAGCTAACTGAATTGAAAAGTTGACTCTTCCTACAAAATCATAGCATGGTGGAATGGTAAAGGAGGATTTACTTGTACAACTGACAACTTTGTAGACAGTTGTGTTGTTTTTTTTCTCCAACTTGCAAGCTAATTAATGGGATAGTAGACTACTGTTTTCTTAAAGTTCATATGCTTTCATAGAAAACCGTCAATGCAAGGCACAGTTTTGATGAAGCTGTTCTGTTAATTAGGATCTCTCAAAAAGAATCTTTGGCAGACTCCTTGAATTTGTTTTTCCTTTATCAGTATTATTGCTCAAGGTTAACTGTTTGGACATGGCAGGACCACCTACACAGAAAGGAGTCTGTATCTCAAACTGATTCTAAAATATGTTTAGGGGCTTTCTGTGAGCAAGGGTCATTAAAAAGAATATTTATTAATGTCTAAAATGTGAGCAAGGTTTTTTTTTGGAAGCTAGAGACTCCCTGCTATAAGGGAAGGGCTGGAAGGGCTTTCTGCAGCTGCCAGAAGTGTCGAAGTGTGATAAATTTCAGCAAACGCACGAGCGGATCCTGTAGTGACTCACTGGAGCTTTGTCGTGGGATTCCCTGAGGATCCCAGGCTTCCTAGGCACAATTAATCTGAAACCTCCTTAGGATTTATCCTGCTGACCATAAGCTCTTGACTGGAAAGGATCCGGAGCTGGTAGCAGAGAGACTGCGCCCTCGGAACGCGTTCAGAAGGAAGCCAGCTCATAATGGCCACATGAGGGCGGGTGGAGGCGGGAGGGCAGAAAGTTCTTACGCTTACTGTGATACAGATGTGTGACTTCTCTATTAGAGCGTAGTTATTACAGGAGGCTGGGGTGGAAGCCTTTGAAATGCATGTCTCTGATAATGCTGAACGTATAGGAAATGTCCTGCCTTCCCGGGTGTTTATGCTTTGGCTGATAGCAAGTAATGCCACCGGTCACCAAGCAGCTCAGGTGGGAGTTATTCATTTAGCCATACTAGAGGGTTAAAGAACCTTTTGGATACTGTGCAATATCAGGGGAATGTGTGAAGGAGTTTTTTTCCTTTTTTTTTCCTTTTTTTTTTCAATGCAAACTGTTGTTTTCCCTGGAGAAGAAGCCAAAATTGAAGTACGTGGGTTCTCATAGTTAAGTAACTGGATATTAGGAAATGCCCCTGTAGCCTTAATCCTTCTTTTTATATGGTGTAACTGAGGAGTTTATGGAGGATTTGCTTTAGGAGGAATAAGTTTCTTAAAAATAGGCATTAATTTTTGACTTGCACAAGACATCAAGAGACAGGTAATAGGAAATAACTAGGAAGAAAATGGTAAGTAAATAGTCAAGATGAAGTCAAAAAAGCTTAAGTCTGTTCAGTATAATTTGAAATAACAAGATAGGGTTCAGTAAACTTGCTGTCCTCATGCAGTGCTCACTTAAAAATGAGTTTCCAATGACTTCAGTGGAAGCCAGACTGGACTTTTTTTTCCTTATTCTTAGATATTTAAATAAACTGGAAAATGGAAGGCAGCAGAAGAAGGTAAGCTGTGTTTGTCTTCAAAGGGACTCTTGCCTGGTTTGGGATACTTCAGTAATAACCTTGGGCTTGGTGTATGGAGAGATGATAAAAAATTGAGCTCTGTGTTAGCACATTCTCACTCTGTGCTGTTTCACAGTCTTGAGATTATTCACCCATAGGCACCTGTACCTGGGCTTAACAGGGGTGTCCAAATTGTCATTATAGTTGGTGATGGTCTGGTAAATTCAGTCTGTGGAGTCTGTAGTGCTAGTGCCTCGTGAGATGAAGGGCACTCTGTCATCTAACTGTGTTTCTGCTGTCTGCTGTGGGAATTTGAATTCATCACTCAGACTCATTTCAGGGGGGAAAAAAGGAAAGCTGTTTGGGGCAGGGACAGGGCAGGATGGGATTCAGCTGAAGGTCGAAGTTCCTCTCCTACATCAGATGGCTACTGTGCCTCATTCACGTGTAGTCATAAAGTTCCTCTCCATCTGTTATTCACTGTCCACTAAATTATTAATCCAGTCTGTTTACTCAGAATAAATAGTCTTGTCTAAACCATGGGAAAGTTGTGTTTTGATTGACAGTCACAGAAACCCTGTATGCATTAATTACTTCAGCTCATTTTGTCAAAAATAATGAGCATAAGGCCCAGACTAAGTATTTAAACATTATATAGCTGTCTAGGATTTGCAGAGCCCTGACTAGCCAAACAGTACTTCTACATCAGCGTCTTGTAGGCTGTTTGGAGTCCATCTTTGTGTTGAAAACAAGTATGCCAAAATGTCAACTTCATTAATATTTCAACATTGAACTTGATTGTAGCTTAAGTAGCTGTGGCATTGTCTTATAGGATAGCAGAATCCTTGCTGTCTCTGCCAAGGGTTAAGAATTGTTTCTGTGCATGAGGGTTGTGTAACACTCCTTGAATTGAACTACTTAATCGTTTCAGTCCTTCAAGAAACACAACAGATATTCCAGATTGGTAGAATAACACCTTTGAAAAGTACTCTGTGGAAGGACATAAGGGATAGTCCTTACGTATTTTGGAAGACATGATGTCTTTCTGTCTAGAAGCTGTGGATGTGCACTGTGAGACAAACTAAAAGAGATGCGTTAGGCTCACTGCTGTTCTGCTGGAAGTACGGCTCCATCTTGTTGCTCTTGCAAAGTCCAGCCGTTAAGTTGTCCCATGATTTCGGTATTCTTAAATACCAGATGGTGTTGAATGGCATCCTGCAAAGTGTAAATATGAACAGGTCAGGTTTAAACACACTAAATTGGTATAGCATTGGTGGTAATGATTAATGCAGTGATCTTATCAGCTGTTCGAATCATTTGGCTTAATGCTCTAGAGAGCTATGACTAACCAATGGAGTACTGCAATGTGCATGTAGCTAAGAAGGAGTAGGAAGGAGGTATCGAACTTCTGAAGTGATCTTCACTGTGCCTGAGATGACTAACGCTGTGTTAGCGTTCATGTAAAACTGCAATACAGCTTCTCGTTCAGTAATGGGAAAAGTCCAGATTTACTGCAGAACAAACACTCCTACCATTTCATGGGTTACAGACTTTCTCATTTTGATCCACTTCCTTCTGTTTAAGAGAGATAAGAAAGCTGTATTGTAATCTGTGGATAGCTCAGAAGATTCTGCTAGGCCTTCAGCATTTCCTGGAAAATGGATGTGAAATCATCCAGTGAGACTAAGCAGAAATAAGAAGGGCAAACACAGAAATTAAATGCACAATAAGAATTTCTTTCATATAAAGCATTTTATCTCTTAGTTTTCCAGCTTATCCTATGTTCTCAGCTAGTTCCTGGGCAAGAAACAGTGTTATCCCAGCTGCCACTGATGTTTGCTGTGCACATGCTTATGTGTATATTGGCCAGCTGAGCGGAACAGATGCCTTCAGTATGTGCTCAGTAATTCTCCTCTGTGTGAGTGTCTGTGCTTTACACAGCCACTTGCTTTCTCTTCTCCACTCCCCCCTTACCCTTCCCTAAGAAAAGATGCTCTTAAGGTGGTGAGATAGTGGTCAGATTTGGTGGAAGACATGGGCCCTAGGTGCTTATGAGAGTGGGGAAGAGGAGAAGGAACTGATGATGCAATTTCAGAAGCCTTTTTTTAGCCAGGAGATGGGGTTTACAAGGTACTTGTAGGTGGTCCTTGATGTTTCACATGGGACTTGCGATTATTCCTTCCAGTCCCGTGGCCTAGGCATGCAACTTTTCCATTGTGAGAAGCCTGCCGGTACACTATGATCCCTTATGAATGCAGATCGGGCACCTCCAGATTAGCTGTGGAGATCCCAATAAGGTCTTTTACTCTGTTTTTTAAATAAGTATATGTTTTTTTCCAAACAGTCTCTCTGTTTGCTGTCTAGAACTTGGGGGTTCTGTTTTCCGCCCCCCGAGAGGATCAAGTGTCTGAAGCTACATGTTGGGTAGCTTCTAGGAAAAGAGGGCCACTGAACATATGTTTTCCTTATCTGTGCTTGAGGATGTCATTTGTTGGTATTATCCTTCCGCTCCTCATGATGCTGGAGATGGGACACAGCTGCTTGTGTCTGAGCAGCACTCTAGATGTTCCTGGCTGCCTCCCAGAAAATTACTTGAGACACTATGTTAACAGTAACCGAGACAAACACCTCTGTAAGTGACAGGGCTTGCCTAAGACCAGAATTAAGTCAGGCCATGAGGAATTCCAGTCAGAGTTCTGTTTCTGAACACTAGTTTTATGCAGAAAGGAAAAAAAAAAGAGTATTGTTATGTTCTGTTACGCTGCACCTTTATTTTAATAAATGCTTTGTGAGCAGAAATCAGCCTTGCTTCCTGCCCTAGAAAGTAATAGGAACCTAAGCATGCATGAAAAATAACTAGCAAGTCCTGATTGTCGCTACAAGCACTTGTTTACCAGAATTTGAGTAGTAAGAACATTACTGTGAATGGTTAAGCTGACTATGCTTTCAGCAAAACTGAAGATGTGCAGATGCAGCCTACTGTGTTGCCTGGTTTCTGAATCCTCAAAACAGGCTTTTGGGAACAACTGAATCTCTTCCCAGCCCTGCTGAGTTGGATTGAAGAACCATAGTTAGACAAATAACTTCCTCCCTAACAGATGAAGCTTTTTTTTAAGTTCCTCAGGAGCCTGTTATTAAGCAGGAGCTGTGGAGAATTTATTTTGGCTTTGCTAAAACACTGGAGAAAGGCTTTGTCTTGGCTTTTTGCAAGATGAGGTGAGCAAGCTTTCTTGGCATTCTGGTCTGTATTTATGAGGATGTTCCATTAAGTTGGTAGCATATATAAATGGGTTGATGACCTGTCTGTCATTTGTCAACCACCACAGATCAGATTGCAGTCTTCATGCTACTTATGTGCTATGTAATAGCATGGCTTTACTAGGGAATGAGGTATCTGCAATCTTTCTTTTTTTTTTTAAGTATGAGGAAACAGAATGTGATGCCCAAAAATAAACTTGGATATGAATTGAGTCTGACTCCAGAAAATTGGAGCTTTTAATTCTTTTATGCAATTCTAAGCAAATTTTTGATAGTGCTTGCCAGTGCTTTAAGCGTTTCTAGGCAGAATTCACTGTAAAGCACCTGTATATCTCATCTCTCCAATAAAGACTCAGTACTGTATTTAAAAAAGCATTTAATGGTGTCTTTTTCCTGTTGAGGTGTCCCTATTTGATGGTGTCTTTTCCCGTGAGATTTGAGGGGGGTGGCATCTTCCAAGCGTATCAATTTCCTTGAACACGTAGGAAAGTGATGCTAGTATGAGTGACTTCAGAAAGACTAACAGATACTAAGTGGACACTGGTGGTTCACCTTGTATGAATCATTGTAGGTTTGCTAGAACCTTGCTGCTTTAGGAAATGTCAGCATGCAGCTGAATGTATGAATGACACTGGTGAAATGGAGGGAAAACTATCTTCTGTCACCTTAGTCTTGGGAAAGATGGACTTGATTATTTGGTTCAAGTTTTGGGAAGAGAGAGTCACTGTAGCCCCGTCGCCGCCCCCACCCCCCCCTTCATCTTCTCTGGAAGAAGTGGGGTGGGGGGTGGGGGGGTGGAAATGTGCAGATTTAACTTAGTATTAGTCTACAAGCCTATTATAATAAAGGTCTAATAAATACTTGGCTCTTTTTTTCTTTTTAAAGGCAGATGGAAGTGGAGAAGCTTTTAAGCTTAGACAATCTATACAAACTCCAAAATACTTGCACTCTTATTTTTCCATCACATTATAGCAAAGATTTTTTTTGTTTAAATGGTAAAGTAGTAGTAGAGTCCAACATTTGAGCAAACCAGTTTCTGTTTGCTCCTCCCTTCCAGTGCTAGCAAGTAAAATGAAGAACCTTTCTAGCTTTGCGTCCAAACATGTAGGACAGAAGGACCAAAAAAGGAGTAACTCTTCTAAGGGACAAGTGAGCTACTTCAGCTGTCAGGGATTAGGTGAGAAAAAGAAACAACTTAAAGCAAAAAAAACCAAACCCACCCACTCCCCCCCTGAGAAAAACTCACCAAACCCTTTTGACCTTATAGCTAAGCTGCTCTTGTTTAAACATTCTGATACAGAAAAAAGCTTTAACACAAATGGTACTGATTCTTAGGCAAAAAAAATTTTTTTTTTCTTTTTCTACTGCATAGCCTTTGCAGTTACTGCATAGAGATCTTACTGCATACAACAGATGAGCCTATGTGGGCATTTAAAACTCTGATCTTGCAGGTGGATTTGAGAGGAAGACCCTCTGTCCTTTTGTAGAGACCTGCTCACTAGAAACTATCAGTCTATCTGCACTCTTGTGGACATGGCCTTGAAAGAAGAGAGGCTGAAGCCTGCATCTTTATGATAATGCAGAACACTGCTGGGGCAGGGGAGAGTTTAATGCCAGAAAAAGCAGAGGTCTCAATTTTTCATCTCATTCCTGAATGTCTCAGAAAAGCAAGTTCTTTTTCCCCTAAGCAGTTAGACTGTAATGAATTCAGTTTAGTAACCTGAACCTTTTACTGACAAACTTACTTGAGAGATCTGCCGAAGAAATTAAATTGTGTTTGGTTACTCCAGTGTTCATCATATTTACATTTTTTTAATAGAAAGCTTTTTTTTTTTGCCCTTCAGAATAAAATGAGGAAGCTTCTTTAGTAACTATTGCTTTTAAAATTAAAAGCAGTTGCAGAGGGTCCTTAGTGAACCTTGAAAATATAGCAAAATGACAGGAATAAGGATGGGCGTTGTAACCTCTTGGCCACGGAAGGGTTATTTACTGCACCTTTGCACGTGGGTGTTTCTTGGCCCTTTCCTCAATGACTTTAGGACCTCATGTAAAAAAACCAAAAAGTCTTGCCATCTTGTTTCTGGGTGACTAAATGGGAAGCTCTCAGCCAAGACGCTCAGCTGAATGTGGCTGTTGATGTAAAACTGTGAAGGTTAGGCCACAAAAAATCTCAAGGCATCATAAAAATAAAGCAGTGGTGTTACACCTTGAGGCCTGGTGCAATAAGTGCATTAAGCAGCAGGTGTGGAGGCAGCATTAGTGGTTGCCATGTGTTAATTTTCTGCATTAATGATTGAAGTCTTCCCCTTCGGTGTACCTGCCAGTTGGCCACCAGTAGCCAGGGCCCACGGTAAGGCCTGGATTGGCCTTTCAGTTCAGCGGCTGTCACTGCATGGGTCATCCACGCTGTGCTGTGTAACAGTCTGAAAAATCCAGGGGTAAAAGCGGGCTGTGTTTGGAGATTGAAGAAAACGTTTATTTAGCAGCATGTGGATAGTAATGGAAGCTCTGTTTTTTTAGCTGTCTGTACTGGGTTAACCTTGGCTAGCAGCCAGATACCCACCGAGCTGCTCACTTGCACCCCCCCCCCCCCCCCCCCCCACACACACACACACACCCCAACCCGATGGAGGCAGAAATAGAGTGGAAGAACAGGGAGATGCCTTACCAGTTACCATCGTGGGAAAAACAGATTCTTGGGGAAGATTAAATTAAATCTGTTTCCAATTAAAATGTGTTTCTGACTTGAGAAACAATGACCAAAAACCCCCACTGTCTTCCCCCTACCCACCTCTTTTTTTCTAATGCAGGGTTTCTTTCAGCCCTGCTAGATTAATTTTGTATGTCCTCTGGTAACTGTAGTTGGCTGCAGCTGGCACAAGGTTGCAACAATGGAAAGTATTAAGGTCGAGGAAATTCAGCTCTTCAGGGGAAAAGTGAAGGGTTTGCACTTATTCTGCAATTTTCTTTCAGCAAAGGGGGAAAAAAGTCAAACCAAACAAACTTTAGCCAGGCACTGGATCCTTCACTTCTTCTTAGGCTATTGAAGTAAATGCAGAACTTAAACTTAGTATTTAATTTGACTAATTTTGTATTAGTATGCTATGCAAGCAGCAATCTCAGCTAGAGGTCTTTCAGGCTTGTGGGTGTACGCAGGGTTTAGTGAGCAGCTGCTGATTAAATCCAAGCTGAGTACATAAACCTGAAATTGGCTGTTTCTGTGGTGCTTGTAATGGGACTCAGGACATGTGTTCATGTCCTAATGGAAAGGTAAGGCTGCCTTGGCACAGGGTGTTTTATCATAAAAGCGTGGTGTGTGTTTTTCTAGATCGTGCAGGGCAGTGTTCAGATAAGCGTTGAAATGATGTAAATACAGCTTTGTTTTTAATGTGATGAAGGGACCTGTTGTATTATAAAGAGCAGCTCCCTCCCCTCTTCAGTCTATTAGGTATTTTTAAATACCTAATCTGGGGACTTAAGAGCTCTGAAACTCCTTTTAGCCAGTTTATGAGCAGCAGTTTCTGGGTAGATTCTCATAGCTGCCATTCTTAGTTTGTATTCGGGGGAAACCTGCTCACGAAGTCTATGAACGTGCTGGGTAAAGCTGGGGTAGCAAAACTTGATTATTTTTGTAAATGAGTGTGTGGAAGTATGTTCTTACCTTCTGTGGGTGTGAGCATCCAACCAAGCCTTGTAGAAACAACAATGTCCATGATAATATTTGTACAGCTATAATGATAAATAATCAGGAGTAAATGCTTTTGATGTGATAATATTGAGAAAATACTTGGGAGGTGGTAGTGAGCAAACTCTTCAGCATCTCAACTTCCAGGTGCATCTCTTCTTTCCCAGCTGCGTGTAGAAACCCTTCTAAGGACCAACCATTTAGGAGGGGTCCCCTTCTGGTAGGAGTTTCATCTGTTCTCGTGTCACCACTTGGTTTAATTCTTGTAAATTTGAGGCTTTCTAACTATGCTGCATGTAATTATGGGGTAGGAAACACACTGTTTGTCCACTGTAGTTTTGATAGAATCTTGGGAGTTTTGAGGTTGACAGCAGGTGTGAGTATGCTTTTAACAGCTGGAGTTGCTTGCTCTTCCACCTCTTCCCTGAACTAATTTCACACCTTAAAATATCAGGCCTTGTTCTGTTCTTCTCAGTAAGTATGTGCTTTTCCTGCTCACACTTGTATTACTGAGCTGTTAGCTGCATGAACCATGATTTCAGCTTCCGGGTAGGTTCCTTCCAAGAACTGCAGAATCCAAAGTGCTGTATTCTTCCACATTTTAACATCGTAGCTGGTTTGTAAGTGTAACTAGTATATACTCTGTGCTTACCACAGTATCAGGTCTCAGGATCTGACAACTCCTGTAGCTGAAGGTCCTTTTTTTCCCCTCTGAAAAGCATGGGAAATCAAAACCCTGAAGAAACAAAGCTCAGGACATCATGAGTAAAAAGCAGTGGGTTATTGCTTCCTCCATAAAGTATCTACTTCTGTTGTCCACAGTTTTTTTTCCATGCAGAGAATATTGTAAGTTCTGAAGCTGCTGCATCATAACAACAAAGCACATAAAGATGTTTGTTTTTTTTAAAATCCTTCCATGGTACATAAATGTTATTACAACTACCTGTATGGCCCTTTTGCAGGATGAAACTGTAGGGTATTGCATAACTTGGGCAAGATTATGCAAATACTTTTTTTTTTCCTTAATAGTATAAATGACAGCTATTTTACTGTAAATTTCTACACTATGCAGTAAGACATAATTTAAAGTTCCTGGAGAATCCTAATTTCTGAGTGGCAAGTGTGCATCTGTCAGGTTTTATTGATGTGAGGCTATTTGTGGAGCTTCTGCATCATGAACAGTTCTTAACTGCTTGGGAATTCACAGCAAGCAGTCAGTGTTGGTATATATTAGCAATACAAGGACTCAGCAAAAGTTTCCTGCAAAGATGACTCTGACTTGTTTATTTCTGGTAAAATACTTATTACAGTCAACATATATTACAGCAGCATGACCTCAGTTTGATCTTAATTTCCTGCCTTTATTCATACGTACAGAAAAAACAAAATACTAGCGCTGCCAATTGTTCCAATCTTACAATATTCAGATATTTGCCATTGGAAATAAGCATTGTATATCTTAAATCCTATATTTCACCTTCACGTCACTTGAGAACACTTGGTATAATACCAGGATGTTATTACATGACGCGTATCTGTTATTACCTAATGTGTCTCTTTGAAGTGTTGCCTTAAAATTAGCATCCTCCTTACCTATTTGTTCACTTAAACCAGTGACTGATTTTCAGAAGTGACAAGCATTCAGCTTTGATGCTTTGGATAATTTATTATTTTTTTTAACTTGAAAGACTGTCATTCCTTGGTTGTACCTGAAAGTTTCAAACCTGTTGATCCAGCAGCTTACAATGGGCTTTGTTCTGTGTCCCCATAATTAACTGAATATTTAGGTAACAGTCTTTTTTTTTCTTCTTTTCTTTCTTTATGACCTCTTATTTCAGTATGTCCTTAACGTGAATCGGTTTCTAATGGATGCTCGAAGTGCTTTCATTTTCTGGTCTTAATACCCAAAGAGAGCACAGGTTTTAAATTTGTCTTTCAGTAGCATTTTTTACCGTATGTGTAACAAATGCTGTTGAGCCTTACAGTTTCCTTGCAGCAACACTGCTTTATGTATCCTTCTAGAATCCCTGTCTGCTATGGTCTGCCTCAGAGCAGACATCATCTAAGTAAATTTTAGGAAAAACGATCATCGTGAAGCTGCTACTGATGGAAAGTAATACGGTTTCTCAAATGTTACATGCTGGTAAGCAATTCTAAATGGTTTAATTCCAAGACTGGTGTTTATGTGTGATGCATCTTTGAAGCAGTCAAACAGGCTGAACGAGGATTGTGATAAACTGAAGGACCTTTCCATAAAATGTCCTCTCATACTTCCTTGTAGCTTGGGGAGAGGAAGCATGTTGAAAAACAAAGATCACAGATCAAATTCAGAAAAACAGAAATCTCCGCTCTGCACAATGTGAAACACAGATTAGCTGTTTTATGTAGTAGGGGCAGTAGAAGCTCCTTTTTACCTCATCTTGCAGACTTTTCAGAAGTGCAGTGCTTTTAGTATGATATTAAATTGAACATCCCAGTCTGAGCTAGTCTTTCCCAGTGTTTCCATGAAGGGAAATAGGGTGTAAAAATCTCTTTACGGGATGTAGATTCAAGTGTCTGTGGAGAGCAGCCTCAGCTAGGCGGGTTGCAACTCTGCAGAAAGCTACTTTCATATGCCAGTTTGAAATTATTTATATACCAAGTACTGGATTTGGGAGCAAATGTGTCTGTTCTTACTTCTTTCTACTACTTTCACCTAAAATTTTGTCATTGTTTGCTCCAATGCATCATAACCCGCTTTTAGTGTTGCCCTCAATCCCTGTTTAGGGGGAGGGGGAAAAAAAAAAGATTTCTACTTGGGTTAGCTTGTCTTCTGTTCATCTAAAAATAAGGAGGTGTTAATATATTCACTTTTATTCACTTCTATTCCTGCAAATACCTATGAGCTAAACTCCGTCTTGGTCTATGAATTTAATTGGGCTTCTCGAATTGTCTTTTTCAGATTTTGCTTCTAGCTGACTGTCCATATTAGTCTCTGAACTTCCATAGTTCTAATAACATTCTCTTGATAAACTAGGATTCTGTTACATCTGCTTCATTGTATCATAACTGTTTTGCAGTTACCTAATTTTATGCAAGGTGTTAAGTTTTTCTGAGAGCAAAACCACGGAAATGAGCCAACTTGTACCCTGTGTTAGCTTCAGCTCCCTGAGAGCTCGTGAGCAAACTACAGCACCTGGGACCATGCCAAACAGGTTAAAAACTCCCTAGAGGATAGTAAATCTAGCTAGTGTTGTATATTTCTATCATGTTTGGGATAACCCTTGAAGCTGAGATTTCTGTTGTTCCTTCCGGAAGAGTAGCAGTATCTACTATCTAGAAATGGATGGAATTGTTTCGGAAGCCCTTGCGGGTGTCACAGCTGAAGTCAGAAGGCATGCGTGTGAATCCACCACACAAAAGACTCAAAAGACTGAAGCTTGGTGACTAAGACCTATCTTGTCTTCCTAGATACAGTGCTGGGAAGCAGAGAATAGATGTTATGAAACGTGCTTGCTCTTGTGATACAACTGACATGTTTCCTCACTGTCTTTGCAAAATAAGTTTCAGCCTTGACTTCAGTGAGAACAGGACATCCAGACGTGACCAAGAATAAATTCCCAGTGTAGATAATTCCCAGATAGGCTAATCTCCCTCAGGGGAGGGAGAGTTGATGGGCAGGAGGAATGAAGTTCACTCCTCAGGGGAGCTTATTTTCCATTTTCCATTAATAGTTTCATGTTCACTGCTAACTCATCAGCAAACTGACTTTCAGTTGCAGAGAGAAATATTTCATAATCTGGGCTATTTTAAGTTTAAAAAAAAATCAGCTGTAGAATGACAAAATTATGGATAAACTGAGTTTTGAAGTTCAGCAGTCCAGAGAAAACTGTCATCTTTTATGGAAGGATTTACATACTTCTGAAACTTAAGTTACTTGAAGCTGTGTCTTGCTTTGATTGCAGCAGAGCATGACAAGTAATAACCTTAGCTGAAATGATTGAGAAACTCCTGTGGTAATCTGAAGTGAATGGGATTTATATCACCCTTCAAAATAATTTATTTAGATGTCATGAGAATGCTGTTGTGACAGTAGCAGAAACCACTCTTGACTTCTCATCCCTCTCCCCATCAGCCTGAAATGGGAGTTTAGTTTCCAGGCTAGACAGGAGCCCCATGACAGGGATTGCCATGCTGTATCTAAGCTTACTTTTCCAAAGCCCTAGACATTGCAGCTGTGCCGCCCTTCTCCTTTACATGCAGGAAATGTGTCTTAATATATAGGTACCCAAGTAATATGTGCTAATAGCACTAGTGTGGAGGGTTGACCCCGGCTGGAGGCCAGGTGCCCCCCCAAAAGCTGCTCTATCACTCTCCTCCTCAGTTGGGCAGGGGAGAGAAAATGTAATGAAAGACTCGTGGGTCGACATAAGGACAGGGAGATCACTCAGCAATTACAGTCACAAGCAATAGACTTGACTTGGAAGAAAAAATTAATTTATTACCAATCAGATCAGAAGAGGATGAGACATAAAACCAAATCTTAAAAAAACCACAACTTCCCTCCACCCCTCCCCTCTTCCCAGGCTTAACTTCACTCCCAATTTATTTGTGTCTTCCCCCTGAGCAGCACAGGGGGACAGGGACCAGGGGCTGCGGTCAGTCCCTCACACGCTGTCTCTGCCGCTCCCCCCCTCAGCAGGAGGCTCCTCACACTCTGCTCCGGCTCCAGCCTGGGGTCCCCCCCGGCAGACAGCCCTCCATGAACTTCTCCCACACGAGCCCTTCCCACGGGCTGCAGTCCTTCCCACCCTGCCCCAGCGTGGGTCCCTTCCCCGGGGTGCAGCCCTTCAGGCACAGGCTGCTCCAGCGTGGGTCCCCCGCGGGGTCACAAGCCCGGCCAGCAAACCTGCTCCAGCCTGGGCTCCTCTCTCCAGGGAGCCACGGGTCCTGCCAGGAGCCTGCTCCAGCGCGGGCTGCCCACTGGTCACAGCCCCCTTTGGGCGCATCCACCTGCTGCGGTGTGGGGTCCTCCATGGGCTGCAGGTGGGGATCTGCTCCGCCACTGACCTCCATGGGCTGCAGGTGGGGATCTGCTCCGCCAATGACCTCCATGGGCTGCAGGTGGGGATCTGCTCCACCACTGACCTCCATGGGCTGCAGGTGGGGATCTGCTCCGCCACTGACCTCCACGGGCTGCAGGTGGGGATCTGCTCCGCCACTGACCTCCATGGGCTGCAGGTGGGGGTCTGCTCTGCCACTGACCTCCACGGGCTGCAGGTGGGGATCTGCTCTGCCACTGACCTCCATGGGCTGCAGGTGGGGGTCTGCTCCACCACTGACCTCCATGGGCTGCAGGTGGGGGTCTGCTCCACCACTGGCCTCCATGGGCTGCAGGGCACAGCCTGGCTCACCGTGGGCTTCACCACGGGCTGCAGGGGAATCTCTGCTCCAGTGCCAGTTTCTGCAGCTACACTACCATTAGTCACTGATGGGCTTCGGCTCAGCCTTGGCCAGCAGTGGGTCTATCTTGGAGCCAGCTGACATTGGCTCCATCAGATGTAGGGGAAGCTTCTAGCAGCTTCTCACAGAAGCTACCTCTGTAGCCCTCTGGCTACCAAAACCTTGACACGCAAACCCAATACAGCTAGTGAGATGAAGATGCTGCCACAGAAGGTGAAGCAGTTTTTTGAAGCTTTGGCGTACCTTAACAATGAACTGAAATTCTGGAAATCCTGGGTATATTTGTGATTGTATTGCTGGGAGTTGGTAAAGCCTATGCCACTCCTTGTTAGCAATGTTAGCTCTAGTTAGTTCATGCAACCTACCTGTTTTGCTTACCTGTGTAGACTTGAGCCAATTCCAAAAGCTGGTTCCCTAAACCTTACTGTTTATGCTGTCAGGCAGTGCTGGGCAATTCCCAGCTCAGAAATCTGTCGCATACCAGGCATAGCAAATTAAGAATATAAAGGTTAGCAGTACCGAAGCAAGTAGTATCTACTGTTAGCAATTAGTGAAGCACTACAGAAGTTACTTCACCTAAGGTATATGAAACTGTTGCCTAAGACCAAACAGAAACTCCCCATGTACCCTCAGAAACAACTCTTTTCCATCCGTCTTGATTTGCTGTATTCATTACCTATTGTGTTTTCTTCCTTACACAGTAACTGAGTGCCTTTATGCTTCCTTTTCCCCTGCAGTTTTATAGAACTCAGATTCATAATCAAAACAAAACACTCTTTCATCAGCTTTTTGGGTATATATGCAAATGGTCTCATGGGTTGTTCTCAAGACTCTAGGTAATTCATCATGTATATCGTGTTGGTGCAAGAGTCTTGCCTTATGAAGCTCTTCCTCTGAAAGGACCTTACCTTCTCTTTACTTTGACTCATTGGTATCAAAGCTTTCTTGGAAAGTGTTTCCTTTTCTGTTGCCCCTGGGTCTTGTGGGTTGGGGCAATTATTATTATTAACAGTAACTCAGTAGCTCTCCTGGAATTCTTCTGCATCAAAAAGTAAAATAACCATGCGCTTAATTACTTTTGGCTATTAAATCTGAAATACCCCTTCAACTGTGTCTGTACAGATTTACTTTTGACCATTATAACTATCTAACTGTATTTGATATTTTTCACAGCTAACATAAGCAGCTGATGAAATCTTAGTATTTTTAACAGTTAGTGATTGACAAGATTAGACTATTGTGACTCCCAGCAAGAGTAGCACTTGATGTTTTGTGATACACTAGCTCTGCCTTCAGGCACGGTATTTATTATTGCTTGCAAAGTGGTGATTCAAAACTTTGGTGTTGGTAGAGGTCTAGTAGCTGGAAGCTCCCTGCTCTGCCCGGCACTTGGTTTCAAAGCGGCTGGAAATTCAGCATCTGAATCAGCCTGGCTTTGAAATCCTCTTCTGCTGTGTTTATGCGAGGGTTGTTTGCTGGTTGTTATCTGGGAGAAGTTAATTGTATTACTGGTTGCTTAGGCATTTGATACTGTTGCAAGGTAATGCAGTTGCTCTTCTGAATTGTGAGATTACCGGACAAGCTGTAACTTGTACAGGTGTGTATTTCCAAAGTACTGGAAAACTAATGAAGTTCCTTGGCAAGGGTGGAGAAGCTGTTGAAAGGCTATTAGGTTGCAAGCTATTTTTTTTTTTTTTTTTCCAGCTCTGTGCACACTGACTGATAAATTGTGTGCATTTGTCTTTTGCAGTTTCTTCGTGCATGCATTTTTGAGAAAAGGAGTCTTGAACCCAGTAGTAACTT
Organism: Falco biarmicus; assembly: GCF_023638135.1. Taxonomy (NCBI): domain Eukaryota; kingdom Metazoa; phylum Chordata; class Aves; order Falconiformes; family Falconidae; genus Falco; species Falco biarmicus. Next base: position 45,316,079 of record NC_079289.1, on the reverse strand, counting down.
TTTTGTGTCTCTACTGTAGTATCACGTGCTGCTTGACACTGGTGTATAGCTTTCTGTAAGCAGAGCTTTTTTTTTAAGAAAAGTTTTTAGTCTGAAGCCTCTCAATACTGCAGTCAAGAGTTTCTGAAAAAACATAAAATAGGAGACCTAACTCCTTGGTTTCATATCATTGAGGAAGCTCTGGCATCATTAAGGCGGCTAGAAGTTGTTGCAGTGCCAGACTTCTTCTGGACCAAATACATACACACCTGCTAGATCTCTTAGACTGATTAAAGTCTGTAATTTTTCCTATCTGCCATAGTAAGCACTGAATCATCATCTCCTTCAGTGATAGAAGACAACAGTGGTTATTGTACCAAATAAGTTACAAAGGTGGTGGCGTCCATGGATATCACATGCAGGTGGTTCTCAACCAAATCTTGGCTGATACTCACTTTAGGACTCATCATGGTCCAACATGGAGGAGTCCCGAAACCTTGATCTCTTGACTAGGGCAAAACTAGACTTTCCAAGGTGTGTTTGTTTCATAGTGAATCATGTTAGTTCATCTTTTTAAATTAAAATCTTGAGAGCTTCTATCTAAATGACTGAATTAAGAAAACTGCCACTTTCTTAAATATGGTGCGTGGAGCACTTATTTCAATCTTAGCACTTGCACTTTAAATCTGCTAAAATGAAGTTCACTATCTTATGATCTGTATTTGAGAAGTAGATAGCGACCATAAATGGGCAAAATACTTCAGTGAGCTCTCCAATTGTAGCTTCTTTTTTTTTTCCCCCAAAAAGGAAATGAATGTAGAAAATGTATTAATTGTTTGGGATTGTCCATGTAACAGCCTTATCTTCTCAGGCAAGCCCTTTTAAAAATAGGGTATGTGTTAAACATGATGGAGTTCTTAAAAACATCATCTTCTTTAATAAACCTCTTACTAGAAAATGAAGTGCCAAATTAAGTTAGAAATACAGAGTTTTCAGGAGAAAATTCCTAGTTAATACCTGAATCTGTGTTTTCATAGTTTAGAAAAACTTTGGTTAAAGCAGTTGTAACATCATCTGAAACTTTTCAAGGAAGCTGTACTTTGCTAAACCTTTCACTAGGAACTATGCCCTGAACTTGGAAACAAACTTGAGAGTACTTGCATATGCTTAAAGTATATAACTAGTAGGTGAATTGAGACTTACTATTCTACATATTCAAAGAACATAAGGATCGTCATGAGAGCTCTGTACTGACACTTCTATGGGTTGCGAAGTGTTCAAGCAGAGTGAGTGTGAGCTGTATCTGAAAGGTGGAAAAGCATCAGCCTGACTGGCCTGAACATGGGAGCAAAGGTACTGAATTCAAGAGCCGTGCTTACTTAAAGCAATGTTACTGTTGAGCTGTGCTGTCGCTGCCGTCATTGAAGTTCTTTGATATACCACTGTAGAGTGTTTGCATGCAAGTATAAAAAAAATCATCTGTTGTCCACTAAGGCATCCAAACAATGTTGTAACTCTTAAACATTCTTTCCTGTTAAGTAACTTGATCCACCTTCTATCATTATACTGCTTATTTAAATTTGGATACTTGGCAAAACAGCATCTTATGTGCATGTATAGCACACAGAATATGTAAGGTGATCCACAAATTTCCAGTAACAAATGCAGTAATGTAGTGGGTTCTCTAAACATAAGCTGCGCAACTGTGGTAGACTTGTTATCCTGCTTGTTGCCTGTATCAAAACTAAACAGCACAAGTAATTCCTGGGTTGATCTGAAGTAAGAATTATGTTGAGAACTAAATTTAATTTTGCCATATCTATCTAAAAATCTCTCTCCCTTTGGGCTGGTTTAGTGGTAGTCTTCAGCTTTGCCTTCAGCAGGAGTATGTGATCTCCCTGATACAGGCTGAAGGTCAACAGTAAAATAAGTGCATTGCTCTGTAGCAGTTCTTTAGAAACAAAGCTATCGGGTCCTGACCAGTCACCTGGCAAAAAATACAGCCAGGCAAATAGGAGTAAGACAGTCTCTTGAAAGCAAAACTTTACTATATATAATTCTTTAATGGGTTTTAGCTTCTTCATCATGTGTTTTCTGTTGCTGTAAGCTTTCGCTATACTCATGAATGAACCTGTAGAGAACAGCAGAAACATGAAAGCTCTAGCTGCCACAGATGACAGTCAGCTCGAAGCTCCAAAAGCTGCTTTCACTAGGTCTTTCTTTGCCAGCCCCTGTGTTCCAGCTTTCCTGCTACTGGGCTTGTGTTTTTGTTAGCCCAGACTTGCAGCAGAATGAATTGGAGTTGGTGGTAGACGCTTATTGCTGCCTGTTGAGAACCTGCCTTTGTGTTTTCTAAACTGCATTTTTAGAAGTACATGTAAGTGCAGGTAGGTTGCAGAAATGCTTAGCAATTTGGCTGTTACTTTTTTCCCTTTGTGATAGCATTGTAACCTCTTGGTTACAAATCCTCATTTCTGTAAAACCAAAGATGGTCAGTATTTCTTCTGCACTAAATCAGTCAATGGAGACAAACTCTTCTGTTCTAGTTTCTAAACATCTCTAACATAAACAAAGTCAACAAATTCTTGTGTGACTGCATAAATTAAATTACTCTGAACTGGACTTTTATCTCTTTATCAGAAAGATACATTTTTTAATGGTGTGAACTGTTAAGTGTAGCACTGTCACCAATGTGTGAAGCAGCAGAATGCTGCATATTTGGAAGTACAAAAGGTCTGGATTATCAGTGCTGTACTAACTGGGTGGTAGTAAAAACATTTATAGCAGTTAAAAGAAAACATTTTTTTTTCCCCTCTCCCACCCTTCTTTCTGGTTGAGAATAGTTATTGATATCTGCGCTTTGGCTGGCATTTGGGTGTGTTTTGGTGTAAGATAAGAACTTTGCCTCAGTGTTGAATGCCCAATACATAGCAGGGTGTAATATATGGCTTATTTTGTCTTTGTTCATGTTTCACTGCTGTGGCTGCGTTCTCCTGTCTTATGGATGTACAACTTGACAGTAACTGAGAGTCACATCAGATTGCTCCTAATTTTTTCTCAGAGTTGTGCTGGTTTCCAACTGATAGATGCCAAACTCTTTCAGTAATTAGCAAAGCACAGGGTGTTGATTTCTGGATGGTATCCTGTTCCTCTTTTGTTCATTTTTACATATACATAGTTCAATCGTGAGTGGGACCCGTCGAAGCTGTGTGGGTGCTTCCAGCCTGAAGTCAGGAAATACTTGGCTTTTGAAGCATAACGGCTGCTGCGCAGAGCTCTGGCTCTACCCTGATATCATGAAACGAGCCTGAGGAAATGCTGGCAGTGTTGCCAGCCCTTTGTGAAGAGGGGGATCTTTCTGCACTCACTTATCCCAGGAATCCATTCATGAGCCCTCGTGTTCATCACACTAAAGTTTGATGACAGTTTTGCTTGGACATGCCTGTGCTTCTGAACTGGAGGCCACATCAGAAGGTACTGACTGCTTCTAACGTGTGTATGGATTCATTCATCTCGTGTCTCTTTGCATGGTGAAAGGGGTCTGACACTGCACCTTGCGTGGTGATCGAGTGAGAGGGGCTGAGCTTCTTCCTTGCTTTGAAAGTAATTGCCTTGCTGGAACTGCTGTCATTAAGTAACCAGATTTTAGATAGTATTTTATAGTCATCCTAATGTTTATAAGCCTTATGTATGAAAAGGGGCTTTGCTTTGTTAATGTATGGCAGACTGACATTTTCCATGTCAAAGCTAGAAACAAACAAGGGCTATAGCTTCTTTGCACAGTGAAATTCTGTCCAGCTGTGGAGATAATGATACACAGCAAGGGAATTTTGTTCTTCTTTACAATATCCATAGTGTTCAAGTTCAAGGTTTGGGTTAAAATTGAAAGCACTGGTTGGTAATTACTGTGGGATGCATTTGAATGTTATCCCTCCAGCAAAAAGGGGAGCTCCACCTTTGTTCACTGGAGGCTGTTGTAAATTCAAAGGGAGTGTGTGTGTATTTTTTATTGTTGTTGTTTTTAATGCTTCACCTTCTGTCACTGCTATTCAAGAAAGTGTGCAGTATCACCATGGAGATACTCTGCCTATTCCAGACTTGTGACAAACTGTTCTAGTGTTATGCTGCGGCGTGCATGATTTAGTAGGCTTGATAGCCTATCTGTTTTGCAACTTCAAGATATTGGTGATACCTCATAAGGGATGTTCTTTCTTGGGGGGGTTTAAGGCAGGGTTGATTAAAACTGGAATTAATTTTAACAAAAACCTAGTTGCATGACGTGAGAAGACCTGTGAAGAAAGGTCTTCTGCTCTTTTCCTGTAGTCCTCTCTTTGGTTTTAATCAAGTCAGATGAAAGATCTTGCGTTAGTTACATTAGCTAAGCTGACATTTACAACATGAAAATACATTTCTGCGTTGAACACAGTGAAGTTTCTTGTGTTCGTTCTATGTATAATAGAATAGTTTTTGGCAGTACTGTTCACATGCACTTTGAACAGTGCACTACTTGTGCACGAGGAAGGTGTTTGCTCTCTGTTGTGTATTGACCTTGTTGTAGGTCTAGTCACAAGGGACAGAACTGGATGGAGCCCATAACCTGCAGAGCTGGAATTAGCAGATCTCAGGTATTAATATATCTGTCTTCTAGCCAGGCTAAGTACTGCAGCCTCATCTACACTAGCTGGCCAATTGTATGATGTACATAAGGTCTGTAATCAAGGTCATGGGGGAGGTGGGACAAGGTGGGTATGAAGTGCGAATGGAACAAGTTAGGGGACTGTTTGGCTAAAACTTACACTGCCATTAGTTTCAGCTTACCAAAAGTCTACTGTTTGTAGTAAACAGAGTTTGTGACAGTATAACACCTCTCATGCTTCACTTATGTTGTATATTCAGAGCTGAATCTTACTGTAGTGATGCAGAACTCGACCAGTTCCATCTGTTCTGATATGATTACAGCTAACTTGACTTATTGAATGGCCATGTATTGAATCAGATATAATTCAGTGAAGAGTGATTCATTCAATCTTAGGCTACTCAAATGCAAATAATAACAAATTTGATTTGATTCCCAAGTGTGGGGTTGTTGGTTTGTTTTTTTCTTTAATTAGACTTACTGGATCAGTCATGTTTCCCTGGAGTTAAATATTGCCTATTTCATATCATTATGGAGGAGTTCTTACTTGCCTCTTAACTCACAGTCTTGGTTTTTTTGGTTTCAGTAGTGTTAATTTTTTTCTTTTTTTTTTTCTCCTGAACCAAGTTTTGGAGTGTTCCTCACACTGAGGAGCTGAATTAGTATCACAGGCCTAGTCTTGTACTTTTGGTACCCACTGTCCATCCTTGTCTTTTTGGCCTCCTGCATTTGCGGGCATTTTGGTACAGGCCCTGAAGAAGGATCTCTGTTCTTCTGAGTTCTCTTGGCTCTATTCAGAGATTCTGCTTTCTCCTTCTGATCTGAGAACTGCTGTCGCGGTACGGCACCATTGACTCCGACCTTTCTGCCTAAGAAATCCTCTGCAACTCAGTTGGGGACGTAGTCATCTTCTCTGCCCAGCAATATTTGGAAAAAGGTGATAGACCCCTAGACCACGGGACTTGGGAGAGGCAAAGCAAGGGATAATCACATCTGCTTGCGTTATTCCAGCACTAACACCTCTGGGCTTGTTTGGGCTGGAAGTGTGCCTCTTTCACCCTGCAAATACACTGCCTATCCCCCTCTACTCCAGCCTCCCTCTTTGACATAACTGTCTTCAAGGCTTGGTGACAAAAATTCTGAGTATTTAAATAGATTAATTTCTGAAATGTTTTAAGGATTTATTTTCTTTATGGTGAATGCTTAAAAACTCATTTCACCTTTTTGGTGTGCTCTACTGTAACAGCTGATAGCATATATTCAGGAAGATCTGCAATGGCCCTGTGGGTTTCAGGAATAAGAATCCCGTTTCTCCCCTTTGGCTGCTTAATTTCATGAGACTGCTGCAGGGAAGTACTAGAACTTGGAAACTCATTAATAGGTTTTGAATGTTTCAGGAGTATGTCATCTTAATATTGCTAAACTGATTTCTAAAATCAGTTAAGCAGTTTCATCCTGTTAATTCAGTTTTTTAAAATCTCCATTCTGCTTACTGTCTTGTCTAACTTTGCCCTACATTTTCAGCATTAACAGGTAATAAGCTAATACCCAAATCCAAAAATGTTACACAACTTTGATGGTGAAACTTTTGTGACTGGGACTTCGTGATGTACAGAGGAGCAAAATGTCAAAAACCAGTGACATATGCCAAAGAAATGTGTAAAAAGCCACATTGGGATGGTTGCTGTGCCTGGTTAATTGTGTAACTTTTCCTGTATCTTGTATTTCAGGAATATAGAGATGCAATCTCTTGTTTAGACTCCACTTGATCCCAGTTACGGTTTTTGCCCAAAGTCAAAACATTAAGATACTGTAATCTGATCGGGTATGTCTCAGGTGGCAGTGGCACTTGATTCTTTATAAGGTAGTATCACTCTGGAAGTGAAGAGAGTCAGGTCTAACAGTACAAGCTGGTACATCGTTGATCACTGGGCACATTGTCATCTGTATGCAGTTACTCCTGTACACAAAAGACCAATAAAATCTGTATGTATGACTAATAGCCTAGCAATGTTTGTATCTGTCTTGCATCTTATACTTGAAGCTAGCTGTTTTTTGGGCCATACTATTTAGAGAATTCATGAAACAACCAACAGGCATCTGGAACTGGTTCTGGACTGACAGATATTTCTTATCCATTGTGATATCCCTGTATTACATTGTTTTCCTCTTCATATGTATATAAGAAAAGTATTCATAACTATGGTGATTAGATGGGTATCAGGTTTTCACCTTGATTTTTCACTTGAATTCTGTGGATAGGTAGAAAAACAGGAAAAAAATGAATACTGAGAAGGGTGCACTCTAAAAAATAACATGGCCTGTAAAAAAGTTTGTCTAAACAAAGCAGGGAATAAGGTTTGGTTGGGCAGTATGAGCTGAAACCCCTGCTCTAATGCTAGGATCCCTCTATGCTGAAGTGAGAACGCTGTAGCAATTTATGTGATAGGTAGAAGCAAAAGCTATACAGGGAGCAGGGATTGTGCAATAGTAGTTGTGACTCAATACTAGTGTCTGAAGAGTATACGTGATCTGGAGAAGATGGAAATAAAACCAGCTGATGAACAGCAGGATGGTAGGAGTTTTGTTGTTGTGGTTGTGGGTTTTTTTAGATAGAATTGCAATTACTTAAAACTCTATGTGTATGTTTGTAGGGGATATCTCTGACAGAGGGAGGGGATGGATGGGGAATCCTACTGTGGTAGACTTGATATTGTCTTCTCAGCCTATTTGGGCATCTGCTGACGGGAGGATGTTAGGAGGTTATTGGGTATTATTAGAAAGACCGAAGAATTTCTTCTCCAGTCTTACCTTAGAAGTGATGAGCAAGTGGCAGAACCCAGTAATTGCAGTGGAAGTGATGGTACTTTTTCAAAAATCCAAATTGCCAGTTAAACAGCTGACATTATGGTAGTTGATTGCATGTTGAATTTATGCATTTTGACTAGAATTATCATTTATCACTGTACTTTGAATGGAAATGTAAGTGAATTGTCCTGTAATGAATTCTGGATTCTAAAAAGGGAAATGTTAATTAACAGACAGCTAACTTGTGAATTTTGCTAAAATAGAGAGCTAAGGGATTTCAACTCTAGAGCTTTTTTAAGCACAGACCATAGAAAGTATAAGAGGAGTGATCAGTGGAAAAAGAGCTGCGTCTTGGAATATGAATTAGCATGTATGAAGTGAGAAATGTCCATCTTCAGCTGAGCTGGCATGGCTGAGAGGAAGCGCCCCTTGGGCGCAGCCTGGTAAATTGTAAAGCAGCCTGGTAGTGAGAATGAGTGAAGATTGAATACCCTCTAGTATCTGTGTCATGTCAGAACTAACTTTTAGCCTCACTGAAAACTGAGATGATGATGACATCTATAGGGATGAAAGCCAGACAGTCAGTAGATCTTAGGGTAATTGAATTTCATTTTGCAATAAATGGACTGGAAGCAGATTTGAGTTGAATGCCCGGTGGATGAGGAGTGTGTAATGGGAGACGAGGACTAAAACGAGGTAGTTTTCCACTGTCACTTGCAAAACTGTTGGTATATGAGATTACTGCCTCATTAGCAAGTTTCAACTGGTATCATGTGACTGAAAGAAAGAGATACTGTAGGGAGCATGGATTATTAACTAAGGTGTGACTTTGGAGTAATATCTTCTTTTAAAAAAATAGAAAAAATACTTTGAGACAAATGATTAAATATTATAGATATGGTGGGAAGCTGTATGGAATGCAGCAGCTGTTGATTTATTGCATTGGATTAGGTGAGTGTTGATAAGTGATTTCTTTTGCAAGGTAAATCAGATAGATACTGTCTTTTGGTCTCACTGCCACTAGCAATTTCCCCAACGCATGTAAGTGATGCCATTCGTTGTACTTCCAAAGAAGATGAGACCTGGTGAGAAAGAGGTTTGGTTAAGCAGAGGTAGGTACTGTCAAAAGAGCAAATAGAAACACTCTCATCTGTGGTCAGTAGAGTTGGACAATTCCTTGCTTTCTTTATTGAAGACAAAATGAAAAAGGAGTTTGCATATTAAATATGTTGATACTGAAGGCAGACATCCTCCCCAGGTGATTGGCATAAGGTGGAAGAAGAACTAGGTGGCCTTGAAAGACTGGGTGAAATCAAGAGTTTCTACTAGAGATACGCAGTTTGGCCTTACAGGGTATAGTAGGAATCTGTAGGTAAGCATGATGGAGGAGAAGAGAGATTGGGGTGTACTTCTTAATTGCGTGATGACTGAGACATCAAGAAGTGTGACCTTAAAGTAAAGACATCAGGAAGTGTGACCTTAAACTATGCCATAGTATGGATGGGGTGAGATTTTTGTAGTAGATAATGAGTGAGAGCTAATGCAATTGTAGATGGTACATCAGTAAAATTTCCATATGCCTGCTGCCTGTATTGTAAAGCTGGCAGTTGAAACTGATGGGGATTGTTGGTGTCTTTTTCACAAAACTGTTTCCACAAAATGTCGTAAGAATGGAATCTCTGGCTCTGCAAAACAAAAACAAAGAAACCATGATGGTCCGATGCAATATACATCAACAAGAGATGCTGATGTGAGAAGAGGGCTACAGGAAAAGAGAAGGCAGTCTTAGTGTGGGGAAAAAAAGAAAAAAGTGTGAAAATTGGTCAGTAGACCTTCTTGTGCTTTAAAACCTTATGTTCTGAAAAAAGTTCCAGTAAAAAAAAAAAAAAATTAGAAATTATTTGCTTTGCTTCCACTGCATAAATTGTCTGTACAGAATTTAGAATTTCCTATTCTTACATTTTCATCCAAGAAGCTAGTGGCACTCAACTGAAGAAGTAACTTGTGTAACTGCTTAACAGTAACAAATGTTTGACGTATCACTGTCTGTGCTATGTCATGTGTGGCTACTAAACTGACCTTTCATGTTGTCCCTTAGGTTCCTGATGTCATCAGCAGCATAAGGCAAGTCTCCAAAGCAGCACTAAAAGAAGATGCCAAACCAAGTAAGGATAGTGAAGATGCCTTCTATGACTCTCAAAAATTTGAGGTCTTGTACTGTGGAAAGGTGACGGTGGCTCACAAGAAAGCTCCCTCCACGCTAATTGATGATTGCATTGAGAAATTTAGCCTTCATGAGCGCCAGCGCCTGAAACTATTAAATGAGCAGCGGAATAACGAGTCAAGTTTAGACTTACCCCTGAGTGAAGGAAATGTGCCATCTTCTCCATCAGATAGCCCGTTTGAGGAGCTGGACAGCCCAAGTAACACTGTAGGGCATGCTGCAATGTTTACAATTGGCAGCCAGACCAACTTGACCAACCTGGTCAGCACTCGTGGCTCCTTTCCAGAAAGAATTTTAGAGGACTCTGGCTTTGATGAGCAGCAAGAGTTTCGCTCCCGGTGTAGCAGTGTCACTGCAGTTATGCAAAGAAGGGTTCATGACACAAACCTGAAAATACAGCCACGCAGAAGACATGCAAGTGCACCCAGTCATGTTCAGCCGTCCGATTCTGAGCAGAACAGGACTATGTTGTTCCAGGTGTGTACTAGGATGAGCTAGTTTTGCATGTTGGTTTTGCACTGTATCTTCCCCTGTGCAGTTTGAAGCTGAGACAAGTTTTGCAAGATAAACAGTATAGACTCAGTATGGTTTTGTGATTTGTCATAAATATTTATGTATCTGATCGTAAATGGTTGAAATGCAAGTAGCTGAACTTTAAGGAAGTCATCTCAATGTGTGAGCTCAGGTAAATTTTCAGAAAAAGGAATTACTTGTGCAGTAATCACAGTTTCTAGGGAAATAATTATTTTATATGCAGTTTTGGTTTGTCCATATTGGTGAGATCTAGGACCTAGCTGAAAAAAGTGAGTATTCTTTCAAAAAGAGGATGGATGAAGGCTTCCATCCGAACAAATCCTCTTTTGTGAGTGTCTTTTTAATTGCACAAAACTTCACATAAAACTATGAAAGCCTTATGTTTGGGCCAGCCTCTTTATGATAATTTGTATTAATGTTCAGCTTGTCTTTCCCAGATGAGTACTCAAATATCTCTGCACTGAAGGCTTCTTACTTCACACCTCCTGGTTATTTTTGCTCTTGCCCGAAGTGCATTTGATATCTTCAGAGCTTGTGTATTAAGAAAACAAAAGGACACTTAAAGGAGGTGACCCATAAAAGGAAAGCTCTTTGGACCTTAAAATAACAACGGGCTAAATGTCTGGGTTTTGTCTTTCCATTTGCTTTAAAGATCATTCTGGTCTTTTATTCTCTTGGGGAAGTGTTAACTGAAGTGAGAATGCATTACCCTTTAGAAAGCCACAGCTATCACTAGTAATGAAAAGGATTTAGCTGAAAAACTCCCTGAGGTCTATGGAGTAAGTTCCATAGGCTTGAGAAGCAGTTTGGGAAAGCTAAAAGATGGCTTGCTGCAAAACCTACCCTTTCTCGTCTGGAATTACTACAAAAACAAAAAGTATCGCCTTAAGATCAACATGGTTTCTCAGCTGTTCTATATAGTATAGTTTAAAAAAAACATTAAAATCTTCAAAATCTGTTTTTTCCTGCAGCTTTTAATTTAGCCACATTGTTTGCTAAATGTTTTAGTATGGTCTGTCAAACATGTGGTCTTTGGACAAAAATAAACTTGAAAAGAAAGGGGGGCAGGGGGGAGGAGGGGGAGAGCTGTCTTCTTCACAAGTCTTTTTCCTATTCAACTGAGAGTATTGTTCTTGCTGAAATATTCTTACTCAACATAGACTCAATTATGGCACCCTTGCTGCTGCTGAGTAAGCTGTTGTGCTGAAGGTATGTGAATAAGAAAGGTCTAGATTGTCACATTTTTGTTGCTGTTAATGTTGTGCCTCCAAGACAGTCATAAACTAGACTTATTTTTCTCCTCATTTTCCCCTGCCCCAGGTTGGAAGGTTTGAAGTTAACCTCATCAGTCCGGACACCAAATCTGTTGTGCTTGAAAAGAATTTTAAAGATATCTCCTCATGTTCTCAGGTAAGCATTAATAAGAAGCAATATGTAGATCATCAGGAGAAAAGGAATTTATTTGTTCTTTAGCTGGGTTGCCTTGCTGGTCTATAGGCAGCAGAAAAAAAGAAGCATAGAATTCTCTTTCAGCATTCTGTGCCGTTTTCCTTTATTCAGGGTCAAAGGCCATTTTTAGCCAGTTGATCCTATCTAAATTACCCTGAAAGTAAGTAAATTGCTGTTTGACCCCATTGGCTCCTTAAAAAAAAAAAAAAAAAAAAAGTGGGAGACAGCAGGGAATTTCGAGTGGTTGTGGCTAATGCACATACAGATCCTACACAAAGTTTGGTGCGTCTGCTTTTTGTGGGAGTACAGCTGAAGAAATTGGATATTAAACTGTGATTGCTTCATGAACACTTGCAGCAGATTTGAAGTACTGATTTGCCCTTACAGGAGTGAGAGCTGTTTTTCAAATTGGTGCTTTCACTCATCTGGAAGCACAATCATAATGCAAAGAGATCCCAAAGAGCTTAAGTACAGAAAAGATGAATGCAAAATGACCAGTCTGAGCTCTGGTAGTGGCAACTTCTATCATTGGTCAAAAGATAAACTGTTTTGCTTTGGGAAGAGCACTGGATATAATTTTGGAAGTAGCTTAATCTCCATTTAGGATGCTCTGAGTGTGCTGTTTCGGGGCAGCTGCACTCCGGAAAGCCTCTAGAATGAAAGGAGGAGAGAATCAGATCAGCCTTCCAGAGAAACAATAGTTCACCTGCATCATTTCTTCTGGAGAACATGGCAGTAGGTGAAACCAGCTATGTCTAGTAATAAGTAAATGTGTCTTGTAACATTAAATGCCAGGGCCAAGGGATTTACCTTTCTGTCTTGCTGTTGTTCATCACTTGCTTTCTTTGGGCACTTTCTGTTTTGAAGTCTTACTTTATTATTACCTTCTTTCATTTGCCATGCACATGCATCACTTCAGGCCTCCTTAAATGTTATTGTAGTCTAAAGTATACTTCCTGGCATGCTTTAAACCTGTATTTCATTGTAATGCTAGTAAATCTGCTCTTGCAGGACTGTGTTACCAGTACCAATACAAATTAAGAACTGGTCAGTACTTCTAACTCAAGTGGAGCCTTGAGCTACCAACTAAAGGTCCAGGCCCTTAAACAGACTTTGCTGTTTAACTACAATTTGTATTGGGCTTGGTAGAGAAAAAAATCAAGTGCAAATATAGAATCGGACAGTATAATCAAACAGTGATGTATTTATTAATAGCTTTTAATAAATATAGATCAAAGAGATTATTAAAGCAGTAGTATGGAAAGCAAAATTTGCAGACGTCTCAAGTCTTCTGCTGTTTGGTACTACCCTGAATAAAAGTGACACTTCAACTTTATGTACTGGGCTCCTGGGTTGCATATACATACTGATAATAGTCAAACAAAACAGTCCTAAGTGGGGACAACCTTTGTTCTACTGATTTTAAAGTGGGGTGAAGACCGTGGCAGACGAGTAAAATAACTGTGTCCAGTAAATAGTGTAAGTCGTGCTGTGTGTTGGGCTTTGGAGATGGAGTTTTTCGCTACACCTCTTTGCTTTCATATGGAGCAAAGCTTTTGTGATTTTGCATGCTTGAGTAACTCAAACAGGCGCTAACAATACTGTGGGGGTTTTGTTTGGGTTTTTTTCTAATGCAGAATGGCTACTTTAGAGAAGTCAGGGATTGGGGTTTTTTTTTCCTCTATTTAATAGAAATGAAACATTTATTTGCTCAAGACTAAAGATTTGGTTGCATAAACCCCATCAGTACTTTTTTCGGTGCTAGCGACAGGGCTCCTCCGTTATGTATTTATAGGGCAGTGACTTAGTGCATATTGTGGGACTGCAGCCTAGGAGTGTTTGTTCTGAGCTTTGCAGATGATGAAAAGGAGATGTTCCCTTCAGCTTGCATTCTGAATTATTTTAGTCTGGTCTAATAAAGGTATTTTTATTCTGTAGCTTAAGTATGGTTGATGTGCTGCATTCAGTTCATTATCCGCACTCCATATAATTGTCAAAGCAGCAAATATAATTGATGATAAATCCCTGTGTGTGCTGCCTAAGCTCAGGTGTCAGACAGCTGTAGAAGTTTTTTCGTTGTGGCCTTGCTGACCTTGAGGGACCCCAGAACAGCAACAAACTTTGCTCTTTTGGCACGACAAGTCCAGCCACCCTCTTAAAGAAATGTGATGGAGGTACTGTTAATTGAGGAATGTCCTGTGCTATTTACACTTCAGTGATGCAAGTGTCATGTCCATCTCCCCCACAAATGTTCTTGTGTGGAGACTGAGAAATTGGACAGCTGTGGACTTGTTCAGGAGCACTGTCAGCAGAGAACTGGCATTGCACTGAACCATTTTGAGTAAATGTTCTCCTTGCAAAACAGAAGGCAACATTTCACTGTTACATAGATCAACATATGTGTTATGTGTCTGTTCTTTTTCATTTTATGCTTTTGAAGACTTCATGTGTCACAGGAAAATGAGTTCAATTAAGTCAGGATTAGTATGAACTGTGGTAAATTAATGTAGTTTGTGCCATCTTAGATGCCCTCTGCACCTTTGTTAAGTTTTGTTTAAGTAGCATAGATACAACTTTTGGAAATTTGTTTTTAAAAACTACAGCGTACTGTGACAATATGTTCAGTCTGTCACGTACGGCATTACCAATTTTGTCTAGAGTGTTTTCTGTAGTGACAAGCAAGTTGTTTTGCCTCTTCTCCTCTTTCTACAATATAGGTGTTTTCTTTGGAGATGGATCCAAGCAACTGAGTTGTGCCTTCTGTTGTATTTGGACTTGAGGGATTAAGCTTTCTTTTGGAGAAAATCTACTATTACTATACTCAGATGATAAAAACATTGGCAAAAGCTTTAACAATAGTGAGTCATGTTCCATGAACTGAGACTGGGAATATAGTGCTTCTTAGGAAGCAACTCTCTTTGATCTTCTCAGTGCTGTTTTCAGCAAGGCAATGTTCCCTGTCAAGCAGTTAGACTAGGATCTTGATACTACACATCAATAGTAATGTGTAGTAAGTCTTGAAACTTCTGGTATCTAACTCGGTTTCAAATAATTTATTTAAGAATTAGGTTGGAATTTTGCATGCCACCACTCATTCCCTGCTCTTTTTGGTGTAGTCCTACCTTACTTTAGAGGAAAGTGAAGATCTGTCGCTACTTTGATGCTAGTCCAGTCCCATGTTTTGGTGTGGGCTCATCACATACATTTTCAACTGCAGAGATGATTTCAGATACAACCTAGGACTCTTTAGTTTGCTGCCTGAAAATCCATTTTCCTAATGGAAGAAATTCAGGTCCAGGTCTATTGCTGTATAACTTTTGGTTTGTATAAAGAGCTTTATGTAACTAATAAATGCAAAAAGCAATTTAAAAGATAACTGCTGTAGTGGTAAAATAGATCATTAGGAGTATGCGTTCATAGTTTCTCGATTTTTGTATTGGCAAGTGTTGGAGTCTGTTACCTATTTGTGGAAGCAAAACCTGTTTAGGAAATAGTCTACTAATGCTGTTTTTTTTAAACTCTCTTAGGGTATAAAACACGTTGATCACTTTGGTTTCATTTGCCGGGAATCTGTTGAACCTGGGTTGAGCCAGTATGTTTGCTATGTGTTCCAGTGTGCAAGTGAGTCTCTGGTGAGTATTTATTAACAATTCTGACCTTTCCGTCGGAGGATGTCTGAGACATTTCCTAAACCATGGGAGTCTCTGTTATTCTGCCGTGTCAACTGAGACTCAGTGGTCACGTCTTCTCAGGTGTGAGTCCTCAGTTGTGAATATGAAAACATGTAATAGGAAATACCTACATCCTGTTCATATATAGCTATATCCTGCTACTCCACTGATGCATATATCAAGAACATGTAGAAAAAATCCAGATGGTTGAGTTTGCACATGCAGACTGTGAGCGTATTTGGGCTCTGTATTTGATTGTAACTCTTGCATTTCTAATGATTAAGACATTTGGTTCCACATTAAACATGTAATTACATGCGTTGAATCAGTAACAAAGCTGATGATAAAACCCAAACATACTTTTCAGGGTAGGGTTTAAACTACTGGCTGATCCTGCGTGTGTCTTTAGCCTGCATGTGACTTTATCATTTTACCTGTAGCCTGTTTTGTTCCTCAGGAGAAGAAAATAACAGCATCTTGTGAGAGAAGAAAACCATAGTATGTGTGGATGTATGTAGCTATAAAAAAGTCAGTTGGACATTTGATAAAGTATATATATCAGTCTATTGAACTTCCAGGTGCCAGTGATTTAACTGATAAAGGTAGCTTAGCTTAATGATGTGAGATGCAAACAAGGAGATCATTTTAGCTACTACATTTTTATTTTAAAGCTCTGACACTTTAAAAAGAAGCTGGTTTCTGTTTTTTTCTGTTCCGAAACATGTTTGTTCCTGATGGCTGTGCTAACAGCTGCTAGCTCTTTTTCAGCTAATCTTAAAACCCTTCTAGCTAGCTGAACATGTAATTTTTTAATCCATTGACTAGCTTGAGAGTGAATAGATTACATTAATAAAACTTCAAACAGCTAACAGCCCTAGATGTACAATAGTAGCTGAGGCTGCACTTCTGTCAGTATGAGAGCTTCTTATGAAATCAGCTCCGACTCTGTATTAACAGAGAATGTTACATCTGACCTACTGATAAATCTGACCATGCATAATTCAAAGACTAAAAATGTGGTATATAAAGAAACCATGTATTTATGAACCTCCTCACGTATTCTAGTACTGATGTGTGTGAGTATGCCCACATTGCAATATGAAATGAACATTCCTGAGCTACTTCCAGGTGCAGTTGCTTGGACCCCAGTGGCAGTTGGATTGTGGCAGGGCAGAGCTGTAAAACCTAATGCTTTCCAAATTCTGTGCTGCCAGGCAGGCTGTGGTACCAGGCTTGTGTATGTTCGCTCTAAACCTAGCTACAGTCTGTGCTACAGTTCTCATGATTTTAGTGTAGTCATAATCCATATGCTTAGCACTGTACTGTGGATCTTATTTGAGAGGCATTGTTACCAACTCTTAAAAATTTATCAGTCTGTATTGCAAGATGGATATTCACTGTTCAATGCCCCGCTTCATTGCTAAAGAGGGAGCACCCAGAAATTCCTGGTAGTGCTTAAAACTGGGGTTAAAAAAAAAAAAAAGGTAAAAAACCTCAAAACCTAAATGTATTGGGACACAAACTAAATCAAATATCCACAGTCAAGGCCCCCCTGCCCCCACCCAGGTGAAAGACACTCAAAGAAAGTCTTTGTTTTCAATGTCAGACTACATGATTTTGGTCTCAAATATTTATTTCAGCTTTCTACTTCCTGCTTATAAAAAAACCCAACAGGTAAAATCAAGGATATGATTTGGCAGTAGAATACTAATTTCTTTCCTAAGATTGTCATCAAGCTGTTGTCTCCCTCTTTCCATGCTAGTTCAAAGACTCAAGTGACCAGCTCTTTAGTAAGCATTGTATTCCTCTAAAATACAGACAGGGAACTCCAAGTGCTTTGTGTATAAGGTCTGGGAGTGTATTTGGATGAGTGTGGAGAAACACTGTCACCTTGACCTCTCTTACATGAAAGTTTGAGCTTTTCCACTGCTGTTGTGTGGGAACATAGCACCGCTGTGTTTGTGTTAGTGGTAAAGATCAGGGCAGACTGCAAGGCAGGCCAGCAGTACTTAAAGGTAAGTTGGTGATTGTAATGAAGCTGGTAGCCAGTTTAGCAGCCTGGAGAAAAGTGAACTGCTGTGGGAAGCTCCCGTCTGCCAGCGGGATGAATCTGTGGGATTTTGCGCTAAAATGATGCAGTGGTAGGAAGCAAATCATTCAGAGGGAGCATGTGCAGTTTACAGGAGAAACGTGAAGCTAAGGGAAAAGAAATTAATGCTTTTTACTTAGCCAGCATATATTCAAGCCAAAAATTCCCACTTGCAGCTTCTTAAAACAGCAGCTGCCTGCCCAGTAAGCTTGGGCGGCAGCAGCAGATAGATACTCAAAATTACACTGTCTGGCTGAACTTGAAGAATGGTGAGCGTCCACAGAAAAGGTAAAAAGCTGGAAATTCAACCTTGATCTCTTTAGAAGACAGCAAAAGGTTTTATTTTGATTATAAAGCACCTCTCTGTGATGTGATTTATAAATCTAATTTGACATATATGGCATGCATTTTTGTTTATATACTCTCTTTTCCCTCCTTCCTCTATAGGTTGATGAGGTAATGCTAACCCTGAAACAAGCCTTTAGCACTGCTGCAGCTCTGCAAAATGCCAAGACGCAGGTTAAACTGTGTGAGGCCTGCCCTATGCATTCATTGCACAAACTTTGTGAAAGAATTGAAGGTAGCAGCTGAGTTTATTTTCTAATTGTGTTTTTCTGATTAGTCTAGAATTTTAATTATGTTAGCCAGCGCTTTCAACTTAAGCGATATAAGGACAGAGGGAAAAGAATCCCAATAAGCAATTCTAACCATCCTTTGCACTCTCTGTAATCAAGTGGAGGTGATTGCAGTAATGATCCTGCAACTGAATGCAGTATAGCTTCTGTTATAGATACATACTCTTTCATCATCATACCTCTCTTAAATTTTAAGCAGTGCAGAAAAATCCACCAGTTCACCTTCCATTTGGTTTTTTTTTTAATTTTTTTTCCCCGAAGGTGCAGGCTTTCAAAATGAGTCATAAAAAGACAGTTCTGATCAAAAATGGTCTTGCTTTCTTGTGTTTATTCTTTCCTGTCTGGAATTATTTTTTCCTTCTTTGTGTTTATTCTCTTACACACTTCAAAACCTAGTTCTGTTATGGGGAAATAAATGATTGAGTTAGGAGATTAATAACCAATAAAGAAAGTTAGGGCAATTACCTGGCTTCAAATAAGAGTAGACAAACCTTTGTAATTTCTCTGGAAGTGAGGTATGCCAGAACACATGCAAAAAAAAAATCTTACAAGATATAATCAAAAAAATAAATAATTAGTAACAGGATGCTATTTTTATAGTCACTCCACTATGTCTCCTTGCGAAGTGTTGTACAAAAAAAACCCCAAGTATGTTATAGTAGTCTTTTATCTTCTGCCCTGGTGATGATGGTGCTGGCAATTGCCGGTTCTCCCATTCATGAGGTACGTAGCTCCCTCTGGTGGATGAAAAGCAAAGTATAAAATCTTGGTGGAGCGAAATTCTGCTAGGTTGTGAAGAGTACTTACTGCGTTTAACAACAGATATTCAGAAGTGATAAAACTTTACAGGGAAAGTCCTCTGTAAATGAAAAACTGTAGAGGCTTCTTTATAAGGCAGCGTAAGTATCTTGAACACAGGTACTTGCAAGCCTGGGATGAGTATCCGGTATTAAAATAAAATCTCTTCTAGGACAACAACTTGAGTACCACAATAATAGTTCCATAAACTTTGTTCTTAGTGACTGAAAAGACATACTTTACTGTTCCTTTGTTTTTATCCATCTGCTTTGTTTAGAGTGTAGAAATTTATCATAATCCAACCTAGAGCTTCATGAATTTGGAAAAATCTTTATCTGTTCTGATTTTACAGTTTTCTGTTAATGATATCTACCTTGGATGGAAGACCCATGTATCTTCATTTGATTCAGGGGTTTTGTTTTCCCCCATGATTGCCCTGTATCAAACATCAGGAATTCTTTCCTTTATTCTTACTGTTTTTTTGCTATTCTTGATTTTAAGTCTCTTCAGTTCTCTGGTATGACCGTACCATACCATTTGCTTGTGTAGAAATGCATCTAAGTTTTTCAATTAACAGCACCTGAAAACTTAGGAGGATCCTGTGCGTTGAGTATGTCTCCGGTTATATCCCTGATCTGTTCCTCTTTTCCTCCTCTGCCGTACAGTTGTCAGGCTTCCAGCTGTCAGTGATCTCTTGGTACTAGGACAGAAGACATCAGCGGGGTAGGGAGCACAACCTTTTACACAGGAGCCAGACACTTAGCTGCTGCTAGTTCTGTTTTTACCGCTAAAGAAAGGAGACAAAACCATGTGGTTTAGCAAAACCTGAAGCATTTTGTATCATGTATACTGCAGATATACAGCTGTTATATGTTAAACTTGTTTCAACTCAAATGAAGGCTTAAATCTTCTACTATCATTGTTTTCGAAAGTTTTTTGAGAGATCATTTGAGAGTCTAGAAGCTTTAATGTTCCTTTCTTTTCTCAGGACTCTATCCACCAAGAGCCAAACTTGTAATTCAGAGACATCTGTCGTCACTAACTGATAATGAGCAAGCAGACATTTTTGAACGTGTTCAGGTAATATGTTAGAAGCTCTTCAAATTTGAAAAAGACCATGATAAAATGGACTAGACGTTTTTGGTTTTGATTGTTTGGTTTGTTATGCAGCTGATCTAGAATTTACTAATTTTTCCACTAAACATCATACTGAAATAGCATGCTCCAACCTAACCTCATGTGCGATACACTGCTGTCGGAAAAGTTTTGATTCCCAAGTCTGCAGAGATGCTGTGTGTTCATACCCAGAGGGTTTTTTTTCTGAGCTTAGTTCTTCATCTGTAAACACATTTCCCTACTTAAAATTGTTAGGGGAGTGAGCTGAGAGCAGATGAGACAAGCAGATACTGGGAACGTGTCTGGCCTTTACAGAAGTTGCCTTTTTTGACTTACTCTGAGGCAAGGTTCTGGTGCAAGCAAGTGTACTCAAGTATATGAAGCATACAATAATTTAGGCTCCCAAAGGCTACGCTCATCCCTAGCTCATTCCCTGAAGAAGGGAGTGGCTGTTTGATTTTCCTGTGTTCCTTACTCCATTTATAAGGCTATAGAATGGCAGACAGCCTCAGAAAACAAAATGTGTGGGCATAAGGGTCCCTCCCCTCCACAGCCTGTAACATTTTTCCATGTGGAAAGTCTTGGTCTGTTCTACTCAGGAGTACGGAGGCACACAAAGAGTAGTCAATTTGGCATACTAATAGTATGCTGTAGCATCTGGCATATTGGTATATTAATTTCAAAGAATACATACGTATGTAAGGGAAAATAAGCAAATCATGACTTGAAAGAACTTTTTTCTCTTCTTCGCTGTTACTGACAGAAAATGAAGCCTGACAGTGACCAGGAAGAAAATGAACTTGTGATCTTGCATCTGCGCCAGCTCTGTGAAACTAAGCAGAAAATGCATGTTCACATTGGTGAAGCACCATCGGTAAAGCTTATTTTTGTGTTATTCCTCTCCTTCCTCTCACCCTATTATAATGCAACCTGCAATTTTATCAGGGCCACTGCTAGAGTTCATTAGGGATAGCTGAAGCTGGGTATTGTAATTGAGAGGACTGTGAAAGACAATTAATTTGATTTATAGTGGCATGCTTGTGTTTTGTTAAGTTTGGGGGGCACAAAAGGAGGGAAGAAAGACAAGCAATTATTTTTAGGTCTAGATTTCCTTACTGTGTGAGGATACCTCTTCTGTCCTTTTTTGTTCTCCCTGATCCCCACTCCCAAACAGTTATTTCTAGGGAGAACAGGGATGAAGAGGGCATTAGTTTCAGTTTAAACTACAAACTTATCTAGCAAAGAGAATGGGTGACAGTACTGTTAAATTCATATGCTTTTGCAAGATAGTCTTTAGGGATGGAATGTGCTTTTAACTGTGGGGTTTTATGCGTTTGTGTTTTAGGGGGTGTGGGGTTTTTTGTTTGTGTTTTTGTTTGTGCTGTTTTTTATAATGAAGGCCAAGGATATGTTGTTTATTATATAACTTGGTTCAGCTCTGGTCTTTGGAGGTCTGTGATTACAAAAAAGAATTGCCAAAGCTGAATTGTGCCCTTGCTTATTTCAACAGACTGTTTCTAACAGTGCAATTCCAGAAGGCACCACGAGCGGTGGCAGGTTTAAACTTGACATTTTGAAAAACAAGGCCAAGAAATCCTTGACTAGCTCACTGGAAAATATCTTCTCAAGGGTAAGATTAACAACTCATTGTCAGCAGCTCTCTCAGATAACCTTGACAGTAGAGACCTAGCAGATTATTTTTTTGTTTTGTTTTTGGTTTTGGCCTCAGTCTGATAAATACTTAATGAGGCAATATTGTGAAATCTGAGGGTTACAGCTGGGTTGATAGTGACTTAGCTGTGCTAGAAAGTTTATGTAAGCCCACACATACAGAGGAAAAAGGGCAACTTTCTGAATAGGTTCATTGTAGGTGGCAAGAGATTTAGCTGAGCATTATCGGATGCGTTGCTTCAGAATAAAAAACATCAATCAGGATGGTTACATGATCCCATAAAGAGACATTTTATCTTATTTTTTGGAAGTGTGAATAAATGTGCCTGCATAAATGGGAAATCTTTCTGTTCTGTGAAATAATGCCTTACTGCTCGTGGCTAAAATTGCTCTTATTGATCACTGAGAATCTTTAGAAAGTAGTAACAAAGTTGTCCTTTTGCAGGGGAAAAAAATCCAAACCAGTAGACTTAAAAAGTGAGTTGTTGCTAGCCAGGTATGTTGTGGAATTGCAGAGAATTACCGGAACTTTTTTATATTAAAGTGGAGAATAGGTGTATAGAGGAGTAACTGAAGAAGGCTGGGTGTCTGGGATCCAGTATGTTGTTCCAGAGGAGGTGTGATGGGCTGTGAATACTGGTTGGTGAGGCTTAAATATAATTTGGAGCAGTGAAATTAAGTTCCTTCTGCTAGTAATTTTAAAAGTACCATGCTGGATCAAGGTCTAAGTTGCACTTGGCCTGCAGCTTATATGGGCATGCCATAAAGTAACCTACAAATGTAGGATGCCACAGGTGTTCCCTGTAAAGGAGGCAAAATATTATTTGCCAGGGAGAATGCTTAGAGCTTTCAGTTAGGTGTGAATTTGATCTAGGACTGAAGCTAGAATTAGAACTCTCCTGGTCAAATCTGACCTCTGTTGTGCAGCAAGTTTTACACACTAGGGACTTGGTCTGAAGCAGGGGTGGGGGATGGAGAGAGGAGGAGGGAGGGTGGAGAGCAACGATGGTCAAAAGATACAGATAATTTCAGCAGTCTGGAATATCATCACATGGTGACAGCTACAGTCATGCCTGTGCTGAGTCTGATTTGTTTTCCACATCTAAAGGGGCATGTGACTGGAAAGTGATCTAGCTCTGACCAGTGGGTTATTAACCCTGTGGTGGCTGTGGAACAGGCATTCATCACTGGGAACAACCCAGTAAAGCAGCCCTGACATATACAGACATACTAGTACTCCACTCATGTCAAGGAAGAATCACTTAGATGGCTTCAGTTGAGTATCTGAAGGGAAATTGCTTATATATTGTTGGTTTTGATATAGTATGTTTCTTCTCACCAGGGCCACTGTAGCATACTGCATGTTATAGCATAAGGATCTGTACAGTCCATGATTGGGTTCAAGAGAAGTGGACACCTGAGTCTGGATTAGGGGCATTTTAAGTTTGCTCTTTAAGAAGTGGATTTGCAGTTGTGAGGAAGGTTGTCTCATCTTTAACTTAAAGCTGCAATAGATCAGGAGCAGCAGTAGAGTATCGTGATACACATAGGGGTTCACCCTTGCAGACCCATTTAAAGGTTACACAATGCAAGACCGAGAAAAATACTTTATAGTGCAGCTCAACCACTAATTATTTGATTAAAGCAGGTATATACAATGAGTATCTCTGTGCATGTATACTGTGTTATGTGCATAAACATGTTAGACAGTGATAGTTCCGATAGTTCTCATTCTTCATCAAGCTATTACAACAAGCCCAATGGATCATGGCTAATTTCTAAAGGTATTTAGGCACCAAATACCTATTGGTGTGGTGGGTTTTCCCCTCCTTAAATCAGCTGCAAATCACATGGTATTGATGTAATGGGATGCAATTATGCATGACTTATCTTCATTTTAAAGTACATTTAGTAACAAAGAGACCAAGAACTTTCAGTTTTGTTTGGTTTTTGTTTGTTTGTTTAAGTCGGCATTTGGCATCTTTTTGTAGATGAAAACATTTCAGTAAAAAGTAAAAGTCAGAATATGTGGGGGAGAGACGCAGCCTCAATCTTAGCAAAACTAGAAATAAGTATGTAGTAACCAGATATATAGGAACACTTTAAGTGGATGGCGTCTTAACTAGGTAAATAGCATCAAGTGACATTTGAAGCTACTTGAAGGAGTAGCTGCTCACTGCTCACCATAGGGAAACATGCTGGGTTCTGTGCTCTGGCTTCACATAGGCCCAGAGGAATGTCACTTTTTTACTTGTTTGTTTTGCTGGACTGATCTTATTTTTGTCAGGTTTGAACTGAAAACAGGCAGTGGCTTCCTAATGAGGTACCTTAGAAAAATAAATATAACCTCTGTTTGACCTCATGAACAGATTTCTTCCAGCCCATGCTGCACTAACATTTTCTGTTGCTTTTTTCTGAACGAGAAAGCCCTTCTTACAGTGCCAAAAATGTGTGTTTTTAAAGCTAGTGAGAAACTTCCAAGTTATCCTTTGCTCTTGTTTTATTGTGAAGGGTCAGTGAAGAGAGAGGGCAGTGTATTCATTGGTAATGAGCTTAAATGGGATAAAGTACTTAAAAGGCACTCTAAGTCTTGAAAATAAACCTTGCCAGGAAAAAGTAGGCTAAATAAATACTGCTGATAGTTTTCCCAAAACCTAGACTATTTTTCCCAGATAAAGTTACTGAAAGCAACTTGCTTCAGCAGATGGAAGTGTCCCAACAGCGTCCATCACCAACATTTAATGGGAGTTAAAGTTAGGAGTGGAAGGTAGTCAAAAGTATTGTGGCTCTATTGCCTCTTCCTGTGAAACCACGTGTTAACAAGTTCAGAAAAGATCTGCTAACGCTAGTTTTTAGCAAATTTGCCTTGGGTTTATCTGCAGTATAACTGGAAAGTCTTGTTTGTATCTGGTACTATTTGGTTGGATTTGCAGCCAGAGGACATTTAGTGCTTTCACTACTTCTGCCCGGTTGTACTTAATTTGTCTGAAATATATAGATATGGAGTAAACTCTGCTGAGATTGTAGTATGTCAAATGCATCTGTTAGCTGCAGTGCATGCACAGTACTGAAGTCTGGAGCTTTTTGAAGTCGGCTGTTTTACCTCAAATAGATCAGGAAATACTCAGTTGCTTCGGACAACAGAGCTACAAGTTTAAAGCTCTTGGGAGAAAGGGTAGAAGATACAGTTTTGCCAGCTGAAGATGCCACTGCTTGTAAAATCCAGTGCTTACCCTGTGATCTGTCATCTTATGTCAAATGTGTCACGTGCCTGAACTGTCCTTTGTTCACCTGCATGGCTGTTGCCATCTTGGCTTAACCTTCAGAAAGAGGAAAAAGACCAGGTTAAATTACCTACCTTTTTTTCTTGCAGGGAGCCAACAGGATGCGAGGCCGCCTGGGAAGCGTGGACAGCTTTGAGCGCTGCAACAGCCTTGCTTCTGACAAAGTACGTAAAGAGCTTAGTTAAAATTGGCACGTTTTTATACACGAGCGTTAATGAAGCATAGATACGGCAGTCTGCTTTGATTTAAGGGAAGCAGGACAAAGCACATCAATTTCCAAAACTCAAGTAAGAGTTTCCACTGGGAGGTGGATGGTGTGAGAACGCTGACATGTATGTTGACTTGAAGCTTCAGCTTAATCTGCTGTTTGACTGCCAGTCCTGTTTTTCTACACTTCCCTCGCCTCTACAAAAAGCAGGGAGTTTCTTGTCAGCTTCTGCCTTGTTTCACTGAAGTAATTAAAAAAAACTCGTTATCTCAACAAAAGGAAATGCTCTGAAGGTGAAGAATCCCTTCTGTAAGTAACAGTTGCTTTAGGGAAGTAAGAATTTTTGACCTAAAACCAGCTGTTGGGGATGCTGTATGGGGGCGAGCGGGCGGAACTCTGTTCACTTTCTTTTTGTTTCCTGTTTTTAATGTTTTACCTCACGTGAGGATTGGTTGGTGGTTTTCCCAAGAGGTGAAGATTCTATTATGGTTTTCCTGCTACAGTTGCTCACAAACTGGCTGTGCAATAACAGCCTGTCTTCCAGGATATCTTTCTGACAGTACAGGAAGTATGCTCACGATATGTCGAGGAAACTAGCTGAAAGCAGTTTCCCTAGTCTCTTCAACTCCTGTATTTTCCTGAAAGAGCCAGAAGTCCGGTAGCTGGAATGCTGATCCCTGGGAGAGGATGCCCAGAGTAATTAGTACGTTGTTTGTGCTGCATATACATTTATATTCCTCCCTCCTCTTTTTTTTTTTTTTTTTTTTTTTTAAAGAAGGATGCTACTGGCTTTGAATACGTTATCAAAGGATGTCTGGTTTTGGTGATAATTAGCATACAATAGGCCACGACCAAGAAGGGGGAGAGGCTTTGGTGCCCTGATGCGGCGCGCAGCCGGTGGGGCTAGGCGAGAGCTCTGGCAGGGCGCTGAGCCGCGGGCCTCACACCACCAGCACTTCCTTTCAGGACGCTTCGCCGGGTGATTCCCCACCAGCTACTCCTCCGGCGTCCCCCGTGTCCTCGGCCTGGCAGCCGTTTCCAGAGGAAGGCTCGGACTCCCCCCAGTTCAGGAGGCGCGCGCACACCTTCAGCCACCCCCCCTCCAGCGCCCGGCGGAGGATAACCTTCCAGAACGGGAGGTCCCAGAGCGCCCGGTCCCCGCTGCTGCGGCAGAGCTGCGTCGAGGCGACAAGGTGAGTCGGGGCACGCCGCGCCGTGCGCCTGCTCCCCCATGCCGCTTCAGTACGCGAGCCTCACCCGCGTGCCTTCTTACGGGAGCTGTTCCTGCACTGCTCTGGGTTTTATTTATTTTTCTTTTCATCCGTCTTCTCTGCCACAGAGAGTTTGGTGCTTTGCAGTAACTCATTAATCCCAACATTAATGGTTCAAGGGAAGCATCAATCCAGTGAATTGATCATCCGGTGGGATGCCGGCACCTAACTATTTATTTGTCACCTCCGAGCTGAGCCTTTTTGGCAGTGTTGGAAGTCAGGCCCTTTGGAGAAGAGGTCTTCACTGCGTTTAGATGTGGAGATGGTAGCCTGATGGTTTCATGCCAGGATGAAAAAGGCACTGACAGTTTCACGTGTCCATCACTGTGTTAGCCAGAGCTCCCAGGGAGTGTGTTGAGAATTGGAGGTGGTGAGGAGCCTCACAAAAGGGCTTACGGATTACACACGTCCGCTGAACTGTCAGGCATGCCAGTTCCTTGTTTGCCTTTCTCCAGAGCTTCCCTCTGTAACTTCTTTCCTCTTCCTTTTTGGAGTCTCTCCAGCTACCAAGTGGAGGAGCGTTCCCTCAGGGGTTCCCTCGCTCAGCCAGAAGGGGTCCCCGCAGCTCCTTGTGGGCCTCTGGCTCTGCTTTCTGTTTCTGCCTCCATCCTGGCTGCCTGCAGTAAGTGACCATGCAAATGCCAGTACCTTTACAAGATTCAGGCCCAAATGAGCTGATTTTTTTTATTTTCTGTTAGAGGAGCCCTTTCTCCAAACCGCTTGTCTGTTTCAGTACTTCGCTGCAATTCTGCTTTTTGTGGGCTCTTTCTAAAAATGGTTAGAAACCATAATTTCTCTCCCCTTTCATGTCTAGATCAGTGTGAATGCTGCACCAGCTTGCAGAGAAAGGCAAAAAAGTTTATTCTGTTTAAGAGAGCGGAGGGGGTTGAAGGGTAAGAAACTAGCCTTGAAGTAGCTTTGTTACATTGTGTTTCTGAAAAGATAAATACTGTGGTTTTTACTGAAATAAACTTTGGTTATTTTTTTTTCCCCACTGACCATGTTGTACACAAACAGGAAACCCTGGCAGTTCAAACTGAAGGACTTGCTGACTTCACTTCTTTGTATTAACTTTTTAAGAAGTCGCTGATTAAGCGGCATCATCAGCAGATTTTCAGTCAAAACAGTTTGTAGCAACTTGGTTTTAGGCTGGGATTTTTCCTTCTCTCCTTTCCTATTGAGGATTCATCAAAAGTGTTAAGTAAAAGAAACTTAATTTATTTTTATGCTCCCCCCCAACGCTTGTTACTATTACTAAATAATGTTTTACTGTATAGTAGTTAAACATACAAACTAAACACTTCACAAAAAAATATCCAAAAATATTGCATTTAAATAATATCTAATGTGTTCTAGCAATACATGTTATCTACAAAAGCAAGAGGAAACTGAATGGAAGAAACAAAGTGTTTCATGTTATTGGAAACAAGTTTCTAAGGATATTTTCTGTACATTTCAGAGACTCTTTTTCTGAGTTTACTTTGAGAATAAACACGGCTAAAGAAATAAGGTGGTCTGCCTTTTCCTGCAATGTCATTGAAATGTTTCCTGAAAGAAATCAGCTGTAACAGCAAAATCAATATCAGGGAAACTGCCCAGCAGTGCATTTGGTACATTTTATCTTCTGGGAAACAAAGTTCCTATAAGCCAAGATGAGGTTCTTGGCCAGTATCTTTAATCTGAATGTTTTTTTGTTGTGTCCGAATACATGCTGACCCATCTGCTATGTTCTCTTGTTGCCTGCACAGCCCTGTTGTTGGGGTTTGGCACACTCTCAATGAAAATGAATCTGCGTCACCTGGTCTCCCTTCCTCTGTCTCTGCCCCTTCCTTCCTGAAAACCTTATACCAGGGCTCAGGAAGGTTGCTCCAGCACTCGGAAAGCCAGTTCTCCAAGAGGTGAGAGTGTTGTATCCTTCCTAGTTCTTCAGTGCCACCAGCTTAAGATCAGGATTCCAAGTGCAGTGCAGCACATGGGATCTCTCCCACTCTGCCTTGTGATCCTGCATTTCTAACAGACTTCCTAAGTACTTGATGCAAATGGGCGAATAGGCTTTTGGCCAAAAAAGCCTGTTAAAAATAGAGGCTTGTCTGCTAACATCTTGTAGCTTTGACCTGTTTCTGTTGCAGTGTTGCAAATCTGCTGCATTGGTTTGTTGCTTGAAATGCAGTGTTTTTTAGGAGTGTCACACCAATTTAATGCTTTCTCTGCTGAATGCAAACCAGCATGTGTTGCTGTGATCATTGGTATGTGAAAATAAGAAAAAAGCAGTGTGACGAGTGCGCAGTACTAATGTGGGATGCCTGTGCATGAGGAAGGGGAAATGCCAAAATCAGCTGGGTGATACTAGCTGTGATGTGAGATGTTTAGAGAGAATCAGCAAATATATTCCAATCGAAGAGGAGTGGGGAAGAAGCGAAGTGCAAGAAGGGCTTTCTGACATCAGTGTGAAAGACAGTGTCTGAGTGGAAGTCACACTACTTTTTACTGTAAGAGGAGGCTCTCCTTCAGGACAGTGCTTGAGGAAGCTGCATATGGGTTGTTTTTCTGAAGTAGGCCTGTAGTGAATAAGGTGGAGCCGTAGTTTTGAACTTCTTGATCTTTTTTTTGCCAGTCGCTGGCCTTTCTATTCCTCTTCTGTCAATGACCACTCCTTTTTCCTTCATCAGTCTGTCCTTGTTCACTGAACTACTTGTGTTTCTGGTACTCTTCATCTCTGAGTGTAGCTCTCCCCTAATCATTCACAATAGAAGACTGTGGAATTCTAGAAGGTGCTTTTGTGACTGTTTCTCCCTGGAAAAATAACAGTAGCTTACATTCTTACTGAAAACAAGTGTTGAGATCTGGATTCTGGGTGTGTTAGACTCTAATATCTGGGATTTCCGTTGTATGAGATGGATGTAAAAGTTTTTAGGGGTGCTGAAAGATATTTTTTTCATCTTGTGGAGCACAATTTCATTAAACACTGATTAGTTTGTCATCTTCATTTTTAGGGTAGAATGTAAGAAATCATGTAAATATACAAACTAATGCAAAAGGCAGTTGACCTGAAGGTGATTCTAAGGTACAGTTTGGGTTAGTTAATCTCTAATAATACATGTGTTAGAACAAATACAAAGTATGTATCATCTCCTTAAGCACAATTTATTGTACGTTGATTTCACTTACATTTGAAAGAGTAACATCAGAAAGAGACAATCTGTTATTGGTGTACAGCATGCAGCCAAAAACTGTAATGTAGACATAATTACAAAACACCTAGTGGGAAAATTCTACAGTTTGGGTCCTTCCAGCAGAATAATCTTGTATATAGGTGGAATAAGGTGATAGATCCTTACAGGAAGGTGACTGTATAGCCTTCATGGCAGGATGCCTGCTGGCCCTGCCCCTCACCACCCTCCACTCCCCTGCAATCCCACAGCTTTTAAGAAGTAAACGATAAATTGTCCAAATTCACTTTCTAATACAGGGATAATGTAAATTAATCATTAATTTTCAGAGGTGTTTCCAAAACCGGTCTTCAAAATATTTCACAGTTTTGAAGACAGAGTCACTTTAAGATGACCCCACCTTTTTACCCCAGCTCAAATGAATAAGGAATAAGCAATAAGCAGTGTAAGTTTCTGAAATTTGAGAGGAGAGATTGCCATCTTGTCCAGTGTAGAAGCAGGCTTTTAATATCGCCTGTTCTAATCCTTGTGTCCAGTAATAGTTACTGTATGAGTGCATGGGATGCTTAGATTTTCCATTCCCTACTATGCTGTGGTAGCACTGGGCTAAGTAGCAGGTGAATTATGAAAGCTGAATTTAAAGAAACCAATGAGCACACACTCAGGGTGTGCAGAGAAATGGACAAAAAACTCCAACCAACCCCAAAACCTGTCTCTTACAGACTACCTCTTATTTGGGTTCCAGTCCAACTTTGCTTCTGTGTTCCCATCAGTTAGCAGGCTTGGTCCAAGCTGAGCTCCTGCCCAGGTCAGTTTGTACAAACAGCTGGATCCCATTAAACCTAGCTTTCTGGATTTGGGGAATGTAGGTATTGAGTATTGTACTAAAACTGTACTATAATGCCAGCAAATTCCAAGCTGAAATTTCTGAGGCTATAACTCTTTCTGGAATTGGTTTTGTATGCTGGTCAAGATACTGTGTTTCATTATAATGAAGTTTTGAACTGCAAGGTGGGTTGATCTTCAAATTCGGAGTAATTCCCAAAAGACCACCCTGTTTCTACTTAGCTTTTATAGTATACAGGTTTCTGACACCATTTAATCTTGAATTTGTGTGAAAACTCCTATGAAAATGGGGTCTCATTAGCTATAGGTCTCGCTGGGAGCAACTGGGCCTGAACTGTAATGGTAAGGAAATGGCAGTAGCAAGGGTGAAGTGTTGACATCTGGTTGGGTTCATGAGGTGATTAAAACAGATATAGTCAGAAAGAAGTGCCAGATGGATAATGCTGATGATGAGAGTGACTTGGGTAATCCAGCTGTCAATTGAGCTGGCTAATAGAGAATGAAATATATTGTCCAGCTGACAGTGGCTGAAACTCTTTAAACTTTCCCTGATTTAGCTTGCAAATGTGCGTTGTGCCATGAGGTTTACAAATGAGAGGAAGTTCAAATTTTTTACAGTAGGGTTTTTCTTATGGGTTGTTTTGTTTTGTTTCTTTGGGGTTTTTTTCCTTTGGGAATTTTTCACAGGGAGGACCATCATCTGTCCCAGTAGGCTCAATATGAGGTGTTCTTAGCATGCTCATGTGAGTGAACATTAGGTTAACGTGGTAGCCCTTTACGATCTGAAGACTACAAGCTGTTTAACTGTTAGGAACCCTAATTAAAACTTCAGTGCAATTTCCTCTCTAAGAATAAACGTGGTTACTAGAAGTGTATCCTGGCCACATTGCACTGGAGAAAAATTCTTTATAGTCTGACTTCTCATATCATGTAACTTTGAGACAACACATGATGCAGCAGGTAGCTTTTCTTGTGGTCTGGTGAACTTCAATGTGCAGGAGCAGCGCCCGTTTCATTTGGAATTCATTTTAGAAAGATATTTGATTTATAGCAGTCAGATGGGCCTATGCAAATAACACTAAGCCAGGATCAGCTGGAGACCTGGGAGTTAAAAAGCAATTCTGCTTATTATCTGTGTTGTATATGTTTTGAATGATGTATACAAGATGATCCTGACCATATTTACGTCTCATTTGGCATACGGTCACAAACTCAGAAACTGATTCTAGGGTGTTGGAGATACAGGGTACAGTGGCTCTCGCCTGATTGTAGACGGCTTCATTCTCATCTAGTCAGTGGAGAGGTGTTGGTGTTTCTGCAGCACAGTTGCTCTCATCCTGATGTGATTGTCTTTAATATTCTGACATTTACAGAACTGATCCTGCCTGTTCATCTGTGGTCCTTCCTGAACACTAATACAGCCAGTTGTGCCTGTCACTGGGAACATCTTCATTTAGAAAGCATGAATCATGCCCTAGAAGTATCTTGACCTCCAATAAAAAGGAAGCCTCAGTTGACTTGCTAGGATTTAAATGGCTGTGTTAGAGATACCTAAAGCCAGGAGAAAAAATAAAAATAAGAATTATTCTCCAGATAAGTTCACTGTGGTGAAAGACACATCTTTTTTTCCCAAATGTTTTTGGGGAGGCTGAGCTTTTTGAGTCAGATTCTAATGATCACTACTATGATGCTTTCTGTGGAAGAGAGAAAACACTGATCTATTTTCTGCTTTAAGGAATGAACAGTATAGTAAAGTTGGATAACAAAACGATATTGGCATGTGCCTTCAGAATGTTGTTACTGCATGGTCAATTCATTTGTCTAGAGAGAAGTCTAGGGTGGAAGTGGTTGCATAATCTCGACTTTTGACAAGTATGTTGTGTAGCATTTAATATTGAACACAAGCACACATAAGGATTAAAAAAAAATATCCTGCCAACAAGGAGGTGAACAAAGAGGATTTGAGAGCATCATCTGTTTTTAAACTTTCATTTCTGTAACTTCTGGAATTTCTGGCTTTTATTCAAAGCTACTCCTGAAAATTAGACTATTAGAAGGATCTGGGTTGTTGTTGTTTTTTAATACAAAAATAAAAGCAGCGCTTTTAAAAATGGAACAACCTTCAGCATAGGTTTCACTAGCCCACACCGTCTCCCTTCATTGCATTGTTATGCAGGGATAATTGAAGCTGATTTATTGCCACTTGAATTTGAACAGATTGCTTTTTTAAAACAGCTTCATTTCTCATGAAAAAAAGTTAAGTACTTAATGTGCTTTAAACAAAATAGCAGAATGGAGTTATTTAGAATAAAAATATATGACAGTTGTGACAATAAATAGAGAGGTGTAAACTGATTGGAACTAGTTTTTCTTCTTCCCAGAGGGGAGGTATACTTCATGTATTTGGCTTACATATAGGCTTCTGCTAGCTTAAGTCCTGGGAATTGAAATGTTAGTTGTCTTTCTGTACTTGATCTGGGAGATTTTGTATCACCTCAGCCTCAAAATTGCAGAGGAGACTGAGTTGACTTAGCTGCTAGTTAAAGCAATCAAGAGAAGAAGTTGAAATGAAAGTGAACTGGGGAAAAATACAAACCTTGGCGTGAGCAACAACAGTATTTATTCTCAAGTCAGTTGGCTTGTATGGACTCAAGTACAAAACAGTTTAGGTAAGTACTGGATAAAGAGTTCAACAAGAATTGGGGTAGCTTTGTGATTTTTTCAGTCATCAGTCTTTAGGAGCATTGTGAAGAACAGTTTTGGGAAGAGATTTAGGAAACTGAAACCAAGCAATAAAGATGCTTGTAATCTGAACAAGTTTTGGGGGTTTCTTCTCCCCCTGACCAACTAGCTGTGTCATCTTCATACTGGGCATTGTCTGATAGAATAGTGAATGGGGTGGTGCTTTGGTCAAACTGAGTTGCAGGTACTGACATAAAAAGCTTAGATGATTGTACTCTTTACTCTTGAGTACTTAGGTTGTCACTTGTAACAGTGTAACAATGAAAGTACAGACTGAGATATTGGAGGCATTATATTGAATTTATAGCTTTTCTTGTTTTAGTGCGTACAAACTGATGAATGCATTTTCGTTTCTGTGTTGGGTAAGGAGCATAGGCTAAGTAGCCTTACGGAGAACCATTATTCTTCAAATTGAACTGTGATGCATTTGTCTCAATTATAGAGTATTACATTGTTACTGTTTTCAGGAGCTGCATAGGAGGTGTGTTAAGTGAAAAAAATTATTAAAAAATCAGAAATACTCCATTTTGTGGAATTTCGCTATTGAACTATGTGACTTTGGCCTTTCATATGTCTGTTTTACCAAGCTAAAATACTGTGATGTGGAAGTTGTACCGTAATGTAGTTGTCATTTTCTTAAAATGAATGAGTAAGAGTGAAGTGTGGGGTTTTTTTTTTAATCCATTCTTGCAATCATGTCCTACTTTGCAGTTGAGTTTTTTAGTGTCTCTTCTGTAATTTGTTAAGATTTTATGTGCTGCCATCTCTTAATTTGCAGTGCATTGACTCAGGTGCATTTTGTCTCGCTTAGTCGTTGGTAGGTGGCAGCAGGACAGGAACTTGTAGAGAGTAGTTGTCTGTTTTTTCTTCTTGGTGGCTATGTTACTGTATAACCCAAGAAATACTCATCCTCTGCTTTTCCCCAGTGTCTAGGCTCTACAATCCATAGTTTATAGAACATGCATACATTTCTTGAGTTTGAGGTAGCAACTTCTTTTGGAAGTGGAAAATGTCATCTAAAAACTGGAATTGATGAATGGACTATTTCTGCTAGTTGACCTTGCAACATGTTTCCCATGTAGATGTTTAAGTCTGTGTGTTATCACAACAGGGTTTTTTCTTAAGAATTCTTGAGAATTTATCCTTTCTGTGTTGAGGTTTGGTATCGGTGCCCTGACAGGGAAGTTGTGAAAGTCTTTTTCCCCAGGTTGAGGGGTAGTGAAAACTCTGCTCTGCTTTTCATAGCAGTGACTGAACTCCATTTAAGAAGTTGCTGCTGTTGTTTTGGAGTTGCTTTTGCTTTTAGTCTCTCTGCTCACATTAATAAACCTCTTCATTTTGCAGGGAGCTGATAGCTAATGGTCAGATACGCAGTTTTCTTTACCCCCATGTTCTTTAGAGGATCTGTATGATGTGTTGCTGGGCTGTCTGAGCAGAGCATCTACCTGCCTGGCTGTTAAAATCCACGGCTATTTTAAAACCTGAAGTAATCTTGCAAATATGACCAAGAGCCAAGCCAGCCAGTTAAGTTTAGGTGTGAGAGATTGTAGACTAGGGAGTAAGTATTGTGCAGCTTCTGTTTTGAGGTAGGGAATATGTAACCGAGTTACCTCATCTGTTTTTTGTACCAGCCTTCTGAACCATTTCATCATGGAATGGGAGATGCTATCTTTTTACTCTGACTTCTTCCTGCTTTTACTCTTTAGGGTATTGTTTCATGCCTTTAGATCTGATACTAGGCTGGGACTTGTCTATCTTGAAATGAGGAAACTTCCTTTGCTCACTTTCCAGCCTCACTTTGCTAAATCTCGGTGTTTTCACAGGTGCCCTTGCCTTCATTGAATACGGCAAGGTGCGCACATGAGACTTTCAAAAGTTTTCCTCTAATCGCTCATCATACAGCTCTTTGAAGGAGAGAGTGATTAACGTTAGTTGCTTGAAATATCAGGGGGATTTTGGAAGAGAGGGTTTAACAACAGAAATACGGGTCCTGAGAACTGTATGATTTGTACACTTCATGAGGCAGCACGTGTGACTAATCCATCCCACTGTAAACTCTGCAACTGAAATGACATAAACGGCTTTGTTTCATACCCTAAAATAGCCCCTGTCTTATTCTGACTTCCGTGTAAATTTTACTGCTATAAATTGTACACTATTCCTAGGACTGCCTGCACATTTAGGAGCACAGTAGCTGATTTTGTACACAGCAGCAGAAAGGAAGATTTCATTCTCTTGTTACGTAGCTTCTATTTAGTAAGCCCTGGAATTACTCAGGTTTTGTGTTCTAACATGTGATATGTAAGACCTGAAATAGAGAGAAGTAGTTTCATTACAGTTATTTATAGAAACATGACTTATAATCATTAATACATCCAAACTCAATACCTTATTTCGAAGAGTTGCTGGACTGCAGTACCTTTGGAAAACACCTCTAGACTCAATATTAGTTTTGTAGTTGATGTTTGGCTAGCACAAGCATTGGTTACCCCATCATGAAAGACTCTGTAAGTTGGCCAAAGATTTTCAGAGTTTTCTGTTGCTGTTTTGGTTAGTGCAACACGGGGCTCTACCGAGATCACCTACTAACAGTATGATGCATAGGGAATTGCGGCACTGTAGAAGCTAAATCGGGAGTAGAGAATAATTCAGGCTGTCTGTTATCCAGGGCTCCCAGTCCTTAGCACTGTTCTTGGGGGAGGGCAGGGGTGGTGCCTAATGCTGTGTAAGCGAACCTCAAGACATAATTATTTCCCTGCCAGGATATGGAAGCAAGGTCTGATACCTGTGTATGGTAGTGAGTCCAGTTTTCTCACTGAGGCTTACAGATGTCAAGGAGCTGTTGCAGATCATTAGCACAGGGACAGCTTTGATCGCCAAAGAGGCCAATTCTAGCTTGGTGCGTTATCATTCAGCACAGAGTATTTGATATGAAAAGCGCTGATTGAGATGATCTAGCTGCTAGACTCGTGTAGGTGAAACTTCATAGTCTGCTTCCCTTGCAGATCTCTCCTTTTGTGGAGGCCACGCGTGGGGAGACGGACTGCAGCTGGCAAATGCAGTTACCTGCATCTGACCTACCACTAAAAATGTAGTGAACACTTAACATGCTAGGCTTTCCTTTCATCTAACTCTTTTTAGGGACTTTGCACTGTAGCATGAAAATTCTTCACAGCATGAAGGTCTGAGTGTAGCTACCGCTGCGTTGATCTAGCAGTTTTCCTTGTGATGAAGATGAAGCTGCAGACACAGTTCTGCATATTTGATGCTGTCTTCCCAAGAAGCCTGTAAGTGTGTGTCATGCTGTTGACATTCCATGGAAGGATTTATGATGGATAATTAACATACCTTTTGCTATATGAGATCTATGTACCTACTTTACTACCACAGATGCAAAATGCTGAAATATTTCTGAAAGTGGCTCAAGTATTTACAAAAGCTACATGTCCTTTCCGTTGGCAATAGTCAGTAGAGAAGTGTGCCTGGTGTCCTCTTATAATGATCTCCCAGCAAAGCTTCCTTGTATCCTCTCCTTGCCTCTTCCAGCAACATAAGCTACTCTTAAAATCATTATGTAAATACATTTCTATGTGGCCTGCATGGATAAGCAAGGAGCTTCTGGCAAAACTCAAACAGAAGAAGAGAGTTAATGGAATGTGAAAAAAATGACAGGCCACTCGGGAGGAACATAGGAATGTCAGAATTCCTATATATGCAAGGATGTAATGAGGAAAGCTAAGGTCTGCGTGGAATTAAATCTGGCAGGGGATGTCAAGTACAACAAGAAGAGCTTATTCAGGTACAACAGTAGGAAGAGGATGACTAAGGAAAATGCGAGCCCACTGCTGAATGAGATGGGTGCCCTGGTGATGAAAGATACAGAGAACGTGGAGTCACTGAAGGAAGACTTTCCCTTGGTTGAGGAGAATCATCTAGATAAACTTGGCACCCACAAATCCATGGGTCCCCACGGAATGCACCCATGAGTGCTGAGGGAGCTGGCAGATGTTATTTGCTAAGTCGCTCTCCATCATCTTTGAAAGGTCCTGGAGGACAGGAGAGGTGCCTGAGGACTGGAGGAAAGCCTGTGTCACTCCAGTCTCCAAAAAGGGCAAAGAGGAGGACCCAGGAAAGGCTGGTCAGTCTCACCTCCATCCCTGGAAAGGTCATGGAACAGCTTCATCCTGGAGGTCATCTGGAAGCATGTGGAGGAAAAGAAGGTTATGAGGAGCAGTCAGAATGGATTCACCAAAGGGAAATCATGCCTGACCAACCTAATGGCCTTCTATTATGGAATGACTGGCTGGGTAGGTGAGGGGAGAGCAGTGGATGTTATCTGCCTTGACTTCAGCAAGGCTTTTGTTGCTGTTTCCCATAACACCCTCATAGATAGGCTCAGGAAGTGTGGGTTAGATGAGTGGACAGCGAGGTGGATCGAGAACTGGCTGAATCATCAGCCGGTTTTCTGATGATACAAAACTGGGAGGAGTGGCTAGTACACCAGAAGGCTGTGCTGCCATTCAGTGAGACCTGGACAGGCTGGAGAATTGGGTGGGGAGGAACCTAATGATGTTCAACAAAGGCAAGTGTGGGGTCCTGCACCTGGAAAGGAACAACTCCATGCACCAGGACAGGCCCGGGGCTGACCTGCTGGAAGGCAGCTCTGCGGAGAAGGACCTGGGAGTTCTGGTGGACAGCAAGTAGCCCATGAGCCAGCAGCGTGCCCTGGTGGCCAAGAAGGCCAGTGGGATCCTGGGGGGCATCAGAAGGAATGTGTCCAGCAGGTCGAGGGAGGTGATTCTCCCCCTCCACTCTACCCTGGTGAGGCCACATCTGGAGTGCTGTGTCCAGTTCTGGGCTCCCCAGTTCCAGAGACAAGGAACCACTGGAGAGGGTCCAGCAGAGGACTACTAAGATGATGAGGGGACTGGAGCGTCTCCCTTATGAGGAAAGGCCAAGAGAGCTGGGACTGTGTAGCCTGGGGGAGAAAAGACTGAGAGGGGGTCTTGTCAATGCATACAAATATCTTAAGGGCGAGTGTCAAGAGGACGGGCCAAACTCTCTTCCGTGGTGTCCACTGACAGGACAAGGGGCCATGGGCACAAACTGCAACACAGGAGGTTCCATCCAAATATGGGGAAAAACTTCTTCACTTTGAGGGTGACAGAGCACCGGAACAGGCTGCCCAGAGAGGCTGTGCAGTCTCCTTCTCTGGAGACATTCAAAACCTGCCTGGACATGATTCTGCATAACCTGCTGTAGGTGACCCTGCTTTAGCAGGAGGTTGGACTAGATGACCTCCAGAGGCCCCTTCCAACCCCAACCATTCTGTGAAATATTACCATTCTTTTCTCTTAGCTTTTATTCTAAGCTTCCAGTTGAGCACTGCATGAATGCTATGAGTTCTTCCTGGTGGTATATATTGCAAACTTCACAGCACTGTGTTACAAGAAAACAATTGGGCACATCTGTATTCAGGGTGAAGCTCGCATAGAGCACACTTTACCTTCTAAAACTTCCCAGTAAATACTCCTGCAGGTTTGGCTGTACATTAGACAGACTTAATAAAGACTTTTATTTCCCCCCCACCTCCAAAGATGACTGACTTTGATCACCCCATCTGCTTTTTCTTTCCTTCAGTGATGGGGAGGGAAAGAAAAGAACATCAACCGTCTGCAGCAGTGAATCTCTAAATGCTGTGGGGGCCACGCTCACACCTCGCCGCATCTCCTGGCGGCGGAGAATATTCCTGCAGGTAGCTTCACCTATGAATAAATCTTCTTCCAAGATGCAGCATCCAGGTCTGTGTGTGCTTTTAAAGAAAATAAACAAGCAGTTGTTACTGAATAGTTATTACTATAGTGAACTGCAATGCGAAAATATGAAAGGGAGAAGGGAGTCAGCTTGCTAGAGCCTTGCTAGAAATCAGTTGTACTCAGCTGGCTTTAGGTCTTTGTTGCTTTGAACACAGGATTCTGTCATCAAAATCAAATTAATTGCAATCTCCCATGGCTGTGCTGGTAGCAAGCAAATGAAGAACTACCTCTTGCTGACAAAGATAGCCTCTTTAACAGTTTGCATATTTTTACCCTAGCGTGTTTACGTAACAGCAGTGTTATGTTCTGCCTTGTCCTTGTACCGCACATAGCACCTGTTCATTGTGTTAATAATTCTTACAGCTTTAGATCATTTAAAGTAGGAAACTCTGAAATACCTGAAATCCTGCTCTGTTGATAGAGTCCCATTGGCAGAATTCACAACCGTAGGTAAATGACGAAGTCTTCATTTAGTAACCATGAAGTGCTGTAGCACTGCCTATAGTGCAGCTTAGCAGATGGAAAAAGTTGCTTTTATTATAGAGCCTGCGGTAAATCATGGCAGTAAACAAGCTCAGCTGTAAAGGAAACTTTATGGATAAACACCTCTTTGTAACTCTAGAAGGAGCTAGAGGGGAGAAGGGTTGAAATACTGGCTGACCTTTTATTTACCTTTATTTAATTTTAAAAATTAAAAAAACTTTAAATAAAACACTTTATTTAAAAATAATTCTCTACTGCTAAACTGCATTCTTTGGAATAAGCATCTCACTGCTGAATGTAGAAGACAGCTATATTTGTTCTACTGTGACTTAGATTTTTGTGATACGTCAAGCAATCTGAGTTTCCTGTAATAGCTTTCTGATTCTTTGCAGATGGTCATGATGGAAGTGAATTGTTACCATTATCACCTCTTGCTCCACCCCTCGAGGAGGACCCTCTTGTTCTAGTATTGCAAAATGAGGATGGTCCGGATAAAACTGGAGAGAGGAAAAACTCAGAAGAACTACAAAGTCTGTGGAGAAAAGCCATTCATCAACAAATTCTGTTACTTCGAATGGAAAAAGAAAACCAGAAGCTGGAAGGTTAGCTACTTAGAAAATACCCCAAAAACTATTACAAATTCTGCTGCCTGAAGCTGAAAACTGTACTGGTGTTGGGCACCTCAGAGATGTGGTTCTGTGACTTTTTGGTTAACGGTGCTAGAAAAAAATGTGTTTACCCACTCTTATCTCAAGTCTACCAGGTTCTTTGTCTGCCTGCAAACTCTTATTAATGAGTCACCTCAGTTAAAGAAGGTAACTTTTCCTTTTTTAGTGCGCATTAGGCAAAAGTTTCTACAGTCTGGATTTTAGCTAAGTCTAGGAATTCTAGTGTGAGGTGGAGGCAAGAGAACAGATGCTGTGTGAGCATTCAAGTATGGTAAACCTTACCCTCTGTATCTCATTACAGTCCTTCGCAGTGTATGGGATTTCTGTCCAGGCTTTCTGTCCTGCGTTAACCACATCACAGTGGTAATTTATAAATATTCAAATGCAAATATGATTTTTAGGAACTGGCTCATGAAGTATGTCAGAAAGTTCTTTTCTTGAATGATGAACACTGTACACTGAAAATTGAGTGCCCTTGCTGAGGGATCTGAAGTTGGCCAAGCTGACTTGTCAGCTGCCTGAGCTTTTGGCTAAGATACTTTATTATGACTGGTCAAGACTCGCACAAATAAAAGATAGTATGCAATGTCTATCCTAGTTTATAGAAGTTCTTCGGTATAATAGATTAACAGCTTTTGGTGCAAGTTGAAAATTTTCTCTCATTTTCAAATGTTATCTCTGTAATTGCTGCCCTCATCTTCTCCTATATGGTCTATAACTTCATTATGTGGTAGTCTGATTCTTCAAACAAAACATAACGATCTTGTTAAGGTCAGTTAAATCTTTTTCCTTCTTTAGTGATGCTTACTGAGAAGGCAGAGAGAGGAAGGAAAAACAGTAGGACAGAAGTCTTTCCATGTCCCTACAAACGTACATCCTTGAATGTATTTCCTGCACAAGTAGCATATTTCTTTGTGCATTCTCTCTACAGTTTGTCACCTTGTAGATTCATAGGGAACATCTACAGAGAAGTCTGCTTTAACTTCAGCCATAATCTTCACTTACTGTTTTAGCAAATGGTTAGTCTCCTGTTGTAGGGTGGGGAAGCTGGACATCTGCTGTAGTGACTAATTTTATGTTATTCCCTCTGGTAGTATGAGATGCTGAGGGACAGGCTCTTCTCTGTACCTGCCCTGCGTTACTGGAGGTACTGAAAATCATAATCAGTTCAGTTCCTTAAGACTTAGTTGTAAGTTATTTCCATTCTGTAACGGATATGTAGAAACTAAGTTATTCCTGCCTGATTATTTGTGGTGAAAACAGGAGTGTCAGCAGTGGAGACTCCGAACTGGCACTTACCTGCCAGCCCACATCTTGGTTTGTAATCCAAGAAGCGTATCTCCATTCTCCTATGCAGGTTCATAAGTACTGCTAATGAAACTGGTGCTCTGGCTAGCTAGAATTTATCACCTTGTTTTCAAAGGGTGAAAAGTAAACTGTCTCAATGCCTATCTGTAGGCTTCCTTCCTCTGGGCTGCTGTAACACGGGCCATTTTACGGACCAGGCATATGCAGAACTGATGCATCCCAAAAAAGTACTGGTTTGTGCAGTGGTTGGCATCCTAGCTTGCAATTAAATGTAGATCTCAGAAATGTAAAATGTAATAACAGAAATGCAGCTATTTCTCTACTTGAAGCCACGTTCCTAGCTGTGAATTTATTCAGCTGTATATGACTGGTTTAGAACTGGAATTGCTGTGGAATTGTTTTTAGTGATTTTCTCTTAATGTTTTGTTGATTTTTATTTACAAAATATTAATAGAACTTCTTTTCCTATTCCTTTTGCTGTCGAGGAGACTTGAATACTATTAGCTCTTTGTTTTACAGAAGGTAAGTTCTGTGAATTGCACAAACTTGCTTTTTTCTGAGAAGCTTCACACTACTTTTTCCAATAGATCACCTAGAAATACAAGAACTACAAAAAGTAGCAGGCCACCTAGCAATGATTAGGAAGAACATTAACTAAGATGGTTGCAAGCAGCCAAGGGTGGCATGGTAGGCAAGGCAGGTACAATCAACAGGCAAGCTTGCTGACTTTCACTGGGGTTAACCACAGAGCCAGAGTATTTTTCAGAGAAAGATAACCTATGCACTTAATCCTGGAGTTCGTTGTCACACTGAAATATGTTACTGTTGTCTTGAATCTGTCATATTGCTTATGAGTGAGCATTCTCGGATTAAATCATAAAGCAATAAGGTAGCATTTAAAATTGTCCCAGTTGGACTGCAGATTCTTGTGGCAATCACATTCCCATTTTTATGGAAGTGTGCTGCACGTTGCATGATAGTTGTTTATACAAAGCCCCCTGTAGTCTTGAACAGATAGGATCTCAGAGGTGTAACATACAACTTCTAGAAATAATGTCACCTATGTTTTGGAGTGGGCTAGGCAATGATCTTATGGATTCATTCAATACTGGCTATGTCCAAAGCGAGATAACTAGGAAAAGGAACAGATTGTTTTGTTTTGCAGGTTGTATTAAAACGTGAGAGCTTGCTTTCACCTTGAGGTGATGATGGGGACAGAGATACAACTGTTAAGAGGAAGGAGTCTCCTCCAAGGAGCGAGTACTGCATGCAGATCAAGGCAAATTTGGGATAAATCACTTGCAGCTTTCAGAGGTCATGTTGTGAAATGTACAATTCAGTCCAATGATAATTAAACCTATCTCTGTAAGTTAAGACACATTCAGGTCTTCATTCTAGTTTTTTACACTAGTAGTATGAGGTATTGGGAGTGATTTTCTGCATGCGTATCATGTGTAGTAAAATAACCACAGTTAATTCTCAGTAATGGACATAAAAGCTACTCCTTCGTGAAGTTCCAGAGTAACAGTGCAGCTTTATTTCAGAAATAGTGAGTCCTCTGGGATAAATATTTTTGCAATATTCTATTCTTTTGCAAAGTTCTATTCAACAAACCTTTTAAGTTTACAGCAACACCAGTTTTGTGCTCAGCCCAGATATACCTTCCTGGATATGGTTCACGTTGGTTCATTCTGTTTCCTTCTTGTCAGTTTGATGATGCCAGGTAGCAGGGCCAAGAGCTCTTGCCACTGTCTTAAGGAACACATAAAAACTGGAGCCAACGTGACAGACTCCAGTTTAGAAGACTTGCCTGCTTGCTTGCCTAAATCTCTAATAGAAACATTCATATGGTTGGGACTTTCCATATTAAAACAATCGTAATGTTCAATATAAACAAGAGAAAAAATTATCAAAGGTGTTTTTGCAGTTGAGAGAAGCAGCAGATGTGGTGAAGTTGTGTTGAGTGGGTTTTTCTTCTTGCCCTAAGCCTTAAAAAATGTTTTCATGTACTTCATGAATTACTAATGTTCATGGCCCAGTAACAGAAGCTAAATTGTTGCCTGCAGGATCTTATGACAAAAGACTGGCCCCATCTCAGCTAACAGCTGATAAATTGTAGAAGGTGTATTTATGCCTAGACAGATTATCAGGTAGATATATCTAACTTGAATTGGGTTTGCATATTTGATGTCTTTTATAATTTTCTGATGTTCTGTTTTTCTGTGTGCTCTTTCTTTGTGTTCTAGCAAGCAGAGATGAGCTCCAATCAAGAAAAGTAAAACTGGACTATGATGAAGTTGGTACATGTCAGAAAGATGTCA
This sequence comes from Falco biarmicus, assembly GCF_023638135.1. Classification (NCBI taxonomy): domain Eukaryota; kingdom Metazoa; phylum Chordata; class Aves; order Falconiformes; family Falconidae; genus Falco; species Falco biarmicus. The sequence goes on along the minus strand of NC_079289.1, from coordinate 45,272,352 downwards.
TAAATGTTTGGGATAAGAAGTTGCTGAACTGCAGAGCCAAAATCCGATGTGACATGGAAGATATTCATTCCACTTTGAAAGAAGGTATTTGTGTCTTTTAACTATGAAGTCTGAAGATAGATTTTTTTGTTGTTCCTTTTTGATACTGAAGGAAATCTGCCAGCAGTACAGTTTTTCCAGTAGCACAAAATTATGAAAAAATTGCCTTCTTTCTACAAATGGACCCACCTCCTGCTGCCAAACAGAAAATAGGTTGTGCTGTGCCTGCAACTAACAATGTCAGCAATGCAGAAATATGTATATTCATACTCCTGAAAGTAGTGTCTTGTGCCCATGTATTATTAGACTGAAGATTAAACTTGGAGCTTCCGCAGCTAACACTGTGACCTTCTGATTTCTGGTCCATGGCTGCTATCCAACTGCCAGTTTCAGATGCTCTAATTTTACTTACTTACTAAGAAGGCAGGACCAGAATCTCTAATGTGGACTGTGCCCAAACCCTAGGGTAATCGCAGCCAAGCTTTGGGGAGTCAGAATATGGTCTTCTAGTATTTTATTTCCTTAAGTGAAAGGCTGAGGATTTTGGTTTGAAGATCTTTTTGTGGCCTAGAAGGGGAGCCATAGGGCCTTGTTAGTGTAATGCAGATATGGAGTCTGCACCACTGTGCTCTCCTCCATAGAAGCTCACGTCAGTGTTACAGATGCTGAAAAATAATATTTCAGTGTAATCTGGCTGTGGTACAGAAGGGAAGTTTAAATTGCTTCTGAAGGAAAGTGTGGTAGAAATAAGGTGGTTCCGGTTAGGGACATGCAGAAGACTGCAAGCAAATTACTTTACCTTGCTGCCCTATCTTCTGCTGCTGGGCTGCAGTTCAGAGTTGGGAACAAGGATATGCCTTTTCTAACTTATATTCTGTTAAATAATTATTTGCCTGGAAAGTATTAGAAGAGTTGTCAATTCATTTTGACTTTCAAAGGTCAGTTTACAGAGTCAGATTTCGAAGGGGGATGTGTGTGAAAGTCCAAAAGTAGTATTTTAATTTAGTTTATGCTTTCACAGATGCCTGGCTGACTTGAGAGAAATGATGCCTTTCAGTATGAGTGGTTCTGTGTCCTTCCTTTTGGTGTGCAGCGTTAATGCTTTTAGTTTTGAACTGAGCATTTTATAGTCTGTACATCTTTCTCCAAGCCTATGGACTGATATGAGCAGCCCTTTGGAAAGGGGAAGAGGAGGTGGACTTCGCTGTGTTTTATACCTGTGAATTTAGTTCAGCCTTTCTAAACAGGCCGGACTGCATTCTGTGTGTGATTGTGCATCTTCTCCTGCTGGAGGCTATAACAGCTCAGAAGTGGCAGAACAAGTGATGTTGGTACCGTAGTTGCCCAGTGTAGGTACTGTTAGTTTGTAGTTAATGTTTAGTTAGTGGGACTGAACTGTGGCTGGTGAGTGAATACACTGCAGAGCAGACAATTTCTCAAGCTGACTGTAAGGGATCTTCCAGAGTGGTTTGGCCAAGGTTATAATAGACCAAGGTTATGACAAAGCAAATTCTTGTGTTATAGCACTATAAAAACATGGCCCTGCTTAGGCCTCTTCTTTTCCTGACTGACCTGCAGGTGTACCAAAAAGTCGTCGGGGAGAAATTTGGCAGTTTTTGGCTGTGCAACATCGAGTCAGACACAGACTGCCAAACAAGCAGCAGCCTCCCGATGTCTCTTACAAAGAACTTCTGAAACAACTGACTGCACAACAGCATGCCATCCTTGTAGATCTAGGTACGTCTGTTTGTAGCTGGGAGGTTTTTCTGACTTGTTTCGTGGGTCTTTGAGTAAAAACACAGCAAAGTTAATGGAAGCTGTTGTTGGAGGGAGGTATCAGCACCACTTCCTATGTCAGGATGCATTCTGTGCTTGCCACTGAATGTCCTCTAAGCAGATGTTTTCTGAGGTTATGCTGTTTGTATTTATGCTCTTATACATCTGTCTGAAAAGAGATATCAAGCAGTTGCTTCTGCTGGTTCAATGCAGATGAGAATATTATATTAGCTCAATGGATACTGTCTAAAATTGGTGGTAAAGTACAGATTGATCTGACTAAAGTCAACCTGCATATGAAAGCAAAGAAAGAAGTGCTGGCAGACGGATCTAGGATTTTTTGAGGAGAACTGGGTAGTGATTACTCTTTTCTCTTTATGTCAGGACGGACATTCCCTACGCATCCTTACTTTTCTGCCCACCTCGGAGCAGGACAGCTATCACTCTTTAATCTCCTGAAAGCGTACTCTTTGCTGGACAAAGAAGTGGGTTATTGTCAAGGTATCAGCTTTGTAGCTGGAGTGCTGCTTCTACATATGAGTGAAGAACAGGCCTTTGAAATGCTGAAATTCCTCATGTATGACCTTGGCTTCCGTAAACAGTACAGGCCAGACATGATGTCACTACAGGTAAGTCAGTTGTTCCTACTAAAGCAAACCAGAGTTTTAAATGAGTTTTGAGCTCTTAGAGATTGCTCGTTCTTCAGGGCCTTATGAAGCTTCTTACGCGGTTTTGGAAGTTATGAGGTGCATGCAGTTGTTGTTGAGCCCCTCTCTGCCTCTCAGTTTGCAAGCAGAGAAGTTCAGAACTTGCAGAATTTTCCTGTCACACATCCCCACCATTTACTGTTTGGAAAGTCTGCGTCTGTATAGATGGAGATTAAAAATAAATTTGATTTTATTTTTCTTCAGTCCATGAGCACCGAGATGTAGATTTTTCTCTTGTAACTCCAAGGCAAATCAATAGTGACACCCAGTGGCCGGTCAGGGTACTCCGCAGGCATTTGTACTTGGGGCTGCTCTGTCTTGCCTTGTCATTTGCACCTCTCTCATCGTCCTTTGCCTCACCACCCTCAACACAGCAAGACAACAGACCAGTTTTTAATCTTTTTATTTTGGATGAGAAACGATGCATGTTCTGCAATATTAGTCTTTCAACAGCTAGCTATAGATACTCAAGGCTGTTTTGGAAGGAGACAGAAAATCAGATCTGTATAAACTTCACAGTTTAAAGTCTGAGAAAACTTCCACCTTGGGATGCAACTGTCCACTAACTTATAATAATTGGGGCTTAGAGCATATAGTTATTTAAAGGGATACGCCACTGCTGAGCTAAATCTTGTAATCCACATTTGAGAAAGAGAAAACTAAGAGGCAGATACAAAAGTCTTTTTTTTTTTTTTTTCCCCATGCTCCCTGCATAGCAAACACTTATAATTACATAAAAACTGAAGTAGGAGTTTCAGTCCAATTTTCATGACCAGTCACTTTAGGTGCTTATTTGGCAAATGTCCAGAAAAATAGAATAGATTGTAGTTAAAGAAATTGTATATGCTTATTCAAAAAAATGGTAGAGAGGAGTGTTTTACTGTGACTGTAAGTATACTATAAGACGTTTGTTGTGATCAATTAAGGGTGAAAAGCCACAGAGTCATAAAGAGCATCATTCTGCCTCTTCCCTGTTCCCCCCCAACCCCCCAATAAGTTTTGAACCAGTGGGGTCTAAGTGTGATAAATGCATGGTTGTGGGATTTTTTTCGCCTAGAAGATGCTGTCTTAGTGTTTGTATGTTATACTGCAGCTGTAGACTGTCAAGGACTTCTGATGATTTGGGAACATTCAGAGATCCAGGATTTTACCTTTTGATTTAAATGAGTCTGAAAATTTCATTGTCAGAAGCTCTTAGGAAGAACACTTTTTACGTTCGAGAAAGGTCACTGGTTGTATAGTACTGTTTGCCCTTTAAATGAAATGACCTCTCTTTACCCCACAGTTTGCTCCTAGGCAGTTATTCTGTTCTAGACAAAAGTACAAGTTTTGTCTGCTCAAGACAAACTAGACTATTGAGGATGACTTAAAGGATCTCACTAAAGCCTAACCCTTTGTTTTGCTTTTTAACAGGAGTAGAGTACTTGCAAATTCTTTCGCATTTACAATACTGAAACACAAGTAAGCTTATATGCAGAGTTAGCTTCTGTCCTGAGCAGACAAGCATTGTATGTTTCTTTAGGATAATGAAAACTTATTTGACTTACATTTTTAATTGTTATCTGGAAAAAGTAGTAATCTAGATCCTTAGTTCATAATTAACTCATCCAATTGGTGTATGGCCTCTGCAATACTCTTCTAATTTCACATGTAAATGTATTTTGTATCAATGCTGTCCAAACAGTGCTTAATTATTAACTTTGGCAATTAATGTAAGAACTCAAAACGCATGCACAAATTTAGCTAATTTGTCTTAATGAGAAGTGATCTGTCTGCTTGCGGAAACTGCTGACTGATAATAGTATCAAGTGCAGTCAGATTTTGGTGGGGAAGAATCATAACCACTAAAAGCAGGAAAGTAGATGGATCCAAGAAATAATTTTCTTATTGAGGAATGGATTCACCTGAAGCATGAGGCACTGTTGACAGCAAAGCTGGACCTGACAACTAATCAATATATGTCTGCTTCTCATCCATCTTCTGCTTTATGATGGAAGCATTGGCCTGTGCTGTGAGTGACTTACTAGGGAATATAAACTATCAAAATGGCAAGGAAATAATTTGGCAGAAAGTGATATTTCTGGCAATGAGTAGCAACTTCTAACCATTTTGCTTTGCAACCTTTTACAGGTTGTATAACAGCACTTTATGTATCAGTATCTTAAATTTTTCTGGACCGCTGGCATGTTGGAGGTTTGTTGGGAAGTATGTATGTGGTACACCTCTAATGACCACTGTATCTAATGTACTTTGTGGGGACAGAAGCAGTCTAAAGTGATGATTGTAGCAGAGGAGTTTTAAATGCAGCAAAATTATTGCCAAGATTCAAAGGATGAAAGCTGAAATGTGTAAATTTAGCCAGAAATAGTTCAACTCTATAATGGGGAGTTTTGGCATCTTAAAAGAGGTACTTCTACTTTCATTGCTGCAAGACTGAATGCTCTGGTTTGTTGATAAAGTTAGATCAATATATTCTCTTCTTACTTTAAGCCTGTGAATCTGAAATGATATTTCATTAATAATCAGGTTCAAACTCTTATTTATTATTGACTGCTGTGTTGGTTTTAATTCATTAGGGGTGGGTTGTTTATGTGTGAGTAGAAATCACTTGAGGCCCTAGGCAACAATTAAGCTTCATTTTACAGTGGCGTCTGTACTAGAGTTTCTTTCCCTCAAGTGGAATGTGAATGGTGTGGAAAACTAAATAAAGCTGAACTTTTCTTTCTCTACTTCTTTTCCCCCCTGCAACCCCCTCATGCACTGTAGATTCAGATGTATCAGCTCTCAAGGCTCCTTCATGATTATCACAGAGACCTGTATAATCATCTTGAAGAAAATGAGATCAGTCCCAGTCTTTATGCTGCACCGTGGTTTCTTACATTGTTCGCATCTCAATTCCCATTAGGATTTGTAGCCAGAGTATTTGGTAAGAAAGTTTATTCTGTTGCAATAATAAAAAGAACAATGTTGTCCATTGTGTTTTGAAACTCTCAGGGATTAGTTTTCTACATACTTGGGACATTTGGGGTGACTGTTTTGCGTGGCAAGTAGCAGTGCTCTTCATGGTGGGATGTCAGCTCCTTTTCAAAAAGGAAAACTGAAATGTATTCTTTGAAACATTGGACTTGAGCAATTAAGTATGTCTACTGTTACTAGCCAAGGGACTTCTGATGGGTAAACAGCAGGACATTTATTGTTGCAAATGTACTTTATGCACCAAGTATTCCATTTATATCTATAGAAAAGTTCATCTTGCAAACTGAAAAAAGAGAATGCATTGGTTTTCAAGAACATGTTTCTGAATAATTGATTCTAAAGTGGTTTCTAATAAAAATTCAAATAAACTTGAACTTAAAGGCTGGTTCAGGTATTCATGTATGTATTGAATAGTTCCCTAGTCTTAGAATGCCTCTTATTCCATTTAGAGGGTTTTTTCATGACTCCTCTTCAGATAATGTCTAGTGCAGAAGCTTAAATATTGATTGTGCCTTGTAGTGTTTACATTATCAGCATGTCAGGTACCTGGGTTTGTGTTCTTTTATTGTCAGTAAGAGCTGCCAGCTTAATCAAATCTCTAGTAGTGCAGATACATGTAAAAAAAATTACATGTTAATATGAAACTCAATGTGCTTAGATATGCACCAAAAAACTGGGAGCATATGCTGTGTACTTCCTCTTGAATCAGACTTTTTTCCCATTTGATTTTTCTGTTTTCATACAACACCTTTTGTCTTTTCTGATGAAATTCAACTTGACTTCTGTCTCATGTTTTATTAATGGAGTGAGTTAGGTTTTTAATTTGTTTGGTGGGGGGGGTTGGGGGGGGAAGAGAGGCTTGTTTGGTTTTCATTTTTTTTTGACCCAGTGATTTCTCCATTACAGAGGTTTTTTTCCTTTTACAGTAAACTTTTTCTAACTGCTCTTTAGGTGAACCAAAGACTGGTGTATCTGTTTTTCAGTGGTATGCACGATCGGTGCCTCTCTTTCCCAGTGAGATTATTGAATACTGGGACACTCAAGTGTTTTGGATTTTTTTGATTTGTTTTTCAAGGCTGAACTGTTCTTTTCTTTTTTTTTTTTGTTTTCAGTAGGCTTTGAATTTGGAAAACAAATTTTTTAAGGGTGGGGAGCGTCAGCATTCTTTTCTTTGTAAATAAGCTGAGCAAGGCATGTTCCCATTTTAAAAATCAAAATCACTGAGTTGTTTTACTTCCTAATGCTTTGGATTCTTGCATCTTTGGTGTCTTATGGGCCATTGTCAGATACCACTAACAGATGGTTAGTGTCCACCCATCACAAATTATGCTGCTTGAATGTGCATCATAGACTTGAGAAGGGAGACCTTTAGGAACTGTGTATGAGTGAGATGGCTGCCTCACGAGTGTCCTGGTGCTCCCCTCTGATACTGGATTAGCGCCAGTGATAACGTCTCCGCGTCAGGATCAGAAGTTGAGTTTATTCAGTCATGGAGCCCTGCTCTTGGTGGTGTGACAGAGCCAACAGTACAGGAGGCTTATTTGAACTGCTCATGTGCTGCGTTCACCTCGGTAACTGCAACTCCACCACTGCCACTGAGACAGTTTCTAGTTACTCTGAACAAGTTTCCAGTTTCTGTACAGTCTGTATCTACTGACTTCTGCAGAGCCTGGACTTCACCCTCACATTCACGTAGTTATACCTCAAAGTAAGGGGTTTGGGCTTAAATTACAGCCAATGTGATCACTACTGTGGATTTTGAGAATAATGTGTTTGGTTATGAAATCTACATGATCATTTTTTAAGGACTAGCTTTTGCCTGTAGAAAACAGTAAAACTTCAGTATGTTGTGTTGTGATCCACTTCCCAATTGCTTTTCAATCATAAATACACTTAAAACCAGTTAGCAGTTAGCTAACAGTCTATAGTTTGCTATAATAGTCTATAGTAGACAATAATGAAATGCTTATTGCAGGTAACAGTTACAGACGTAACAGGCATGTTGTATTTTCTTTAATGCTCTCTCATGTCTGTAAGGTGACAGAAAATGCTTTTATATGCTTTAACCTCATGTTGAAATAAGACAGATTGCACTTCTGAACTGAATAAATATGTGTTATGATTGATTACAAAGAACATCCCAGCAAATACATGTATTTACCCAATTACTTTAGCTCACGTTTTCAAGATATTTCAATTACTTTCTTTTTTAGACATTATTTTTCTTCAAGGAACAGAAGTCATATTTAAAGTAGCACTGAGCCTGCTTAGCAGTCAAGAAACATCTATAATGGGATGTGAGAGTTTTGAGAACACTGTTGATTTTCTTAAAACCACTATTCCAGATATGACTCACCCTCAAATGGAAAAAATTATTACTCAGGTAAGTTGTTTTTCACTGCTCTTTACTTCCCCCCCCCCCCCCCCCCCTTTAGTGTACTTTAAATGAATCATGCCCAAGGCATAGGTAAAAGTCTTCTCAGTGTGTTCCTTTTGGTTTTAAATGCAAATGAGTAATTTTCCCAGTAACTTGTATAGAAATAGGATATGAGCTAATTTCAATGGGTTTTGAACTGCAATTCTAGCAAGACTTTAGTTGCTACCTCAAGGTTTAGTACAAAGGTTATTTCGTGCCTCAGATATTGGGAAAACATGACTTTGCTTATAAATTTCACATCACCATCAGAAGGGTAAAAGTAGCCTATTTTCCAAACTTAAAGCCAGCTATTGCTCCCTGCTAGCGGGTGGGCAGTCCAGCAGTTTGTGACAGGAACCGCAACTTGCCATGTTGGAAGAGGCAGCATCACAGCAACTTCTCCTCCTGATCCTTCTGACTTCTGGTTGCACGGGGCCAGGTACCCCCATGGGAACTTTGCTGATACTTCCAACTTAAAATTCTACAAGTTAGGAGGTTGGTGAGGCCCTGTTTTCATGATACTTAATAAAATCAAGGTCAGGCAAACTTTTGCTGTTCTGTTGTGGGGGCAGCTTCCATCCTCTTTGGGATCACTTTTAGGGTGAGAATAGAAGAGAAACAAAGAACTACTGATGCTGGTATAGGAAAAGCTTCTTGTGAAATACTGTCAGTGGCTGGGATCTTCATGTCTCTACATCATCTTCCTCTGCACTGAAGCTGCAAATTGAAAGTAAGCCTCAGTACAGTACCTTAACTGTGAAGGGGCTTTTTGAGCAGTTTTCCTGTTCAGGTGACAGTTTGGAGGTAATAGAAGAGTTCTAGAAAACCACATCCACGTGCAGGAGTGCAGTTAACACTGTTGCATTCCTGTGGTTTGGTTTATGCTTGTGTATTTCAGGTGCTGTCGGTTAAGAATTCATTTTTAGATGACATGTAAATCTTCATTCCCTTATTGCAGTGATTGTGATTGCTGTGCTAAACCAGCATCAGGCACTTCAACGTCTATCTTCACAACTCACTGATTCTGGCGATGATAGAGATGGTAGTTCAATATTTTTGATGTTATTAGAAATTAAATCTCTGTCTGTGGTCTGCGTGGGTTGCAGAGCAATTGTGCTGTGGTGAGCATGGTAGAAGTGGCTTTGTGCAAAGACAAGACTGATTGAGTAAAGGATGGGTGATCTTACCTGAGCAGAGGTGGTTGTGGTTATATGCAGGGTCAGTTCAGCTCTGAGATGAAGGCTGCCTGCTTGCCTGTGGTGTGGTCTCATGCTGAATAGCCTTCTGGATCTGCATGCACATGTAGACTGCCTATATCGTATTGCTCCTACACCTAGGCTGGCTGAACGGGGTCATTTGGCTGTCTCAGAGCTGTAATTCCCAAGACCATCCTTTTATAGTGGATAATAAAAGAAATATGTAGACATCATGCAGGACTACAGTACACAAAGAATTGACCAGGTAGCCTCATAGAGGAAAATGGCACTTGCCCAGTTTGAACACTGTATGTAACTTAAAGTTTACCTCATTTGAATTACCTAAAGAACAGTGAAGGTAATGCAGAATCTGTTTTGTTTGGGGGATCTGTGTGTGTGTGTGTGTGTGTGTGTGTGCTCTGTTGCTGTAATGTTTGTAATCTCTAGAACAAGGAACAAAATTAATGTCACTGTAGACATCCTTCCTTTCCTAGCCTAAACTATTTGGTAACTTTCAGAAGCTGAGAGGCTGTGATTAGATGTATAAACAGGTAAGGGTCATGTGGTCTCATCACTGTTAGATGCTCAATTCCATAGTCTTCACTTTGTTACCAAAGCATCCCAACAAGAAAATAGTGTATCTTCACAGAGAGACAGAGCACAGGGAAACTGTAACCATGAAGAGTATTCTTGTAAAAGTCTGTAAATGGGCACTTGGAGTCAAGAGATCCAGTTTTGAGGGTGGAGATCGGATATTCCTAGATTATTATTCCTCATAGTGTGATCCTGCTCCTATCACAAGCTGGTGAGACTTGAATTTCAAAATTTCCTCTTGAACTTCTTAATATTCCTGAGTAAGAGATGATAAGACTTGATCATATTATAAAATTCTTGGATTACATAAGACTTTTCTGCTGATATATCTCATAGTAAGAGATGGTATTTGGTAATGGTAAAAACGATGATCCGATTTTTCTAAAGTCTGATTTATTATGGCTCCAATAAGAACTTTAGATGCTAAAATGCTCTAACTGGAGATTCTCCCTTAAAATACTTTTTGAGAGGAACAGGAAAAAACATTAAGTTAATTGAGCAGAGTTGCCTCTTAGCTGAACATTCACGTGGAATATGTGCTCTCTATTGTAGTTTAAAAAATATTTTTTTTCTCTCGTGGCAGGTGTTCGAGATGGATATTTCAAAACAGCTCCACGCCTACGAAGTAGAGTACCACGTTCTTCAGGATGAACTGCAGGAAAATGTGAATCCCTGTGATGAAGGTGAACCCCTGGAGAAGCTGGAGAGGGCAAACAGTCATCTGAAGAGACAAAACATGGATTTGTTGGAGAAGCTGCAGGTAAATGATTTAAGACTACAAACGCATGGAGAGATCATTTCTGTGATTCAGCCAATAGCCAGTTTTTGTGTTTATGGCCTCAGGGTGTTGTGCTATTTTCTTTTGGTATTGAAAACAGGGATCATTTGGGTTTTTTACTAGTATTATTATTATTTATTTATTTTATTTGTGGCTACCTGGGCTTTTATGTCTGTTCTGAAAATGCACCAAGGACATAGAATAAATATGAGTGACTGATTTGAAAGGCTCTATCAATGCTCTTCTGTTCTTCCAGAGTGCTATGCTATAACGCATCTTCCTCAATTCCTTAACCTCTTCATCTTTTTGTTTGTATACCTTCTTCATTCCTCTGCTTGGGCCTTTTCCTGGGAATGTTTGGAATTCCCCCACCTCTCACAGAGAGACATTTGCTACTGCTGAGGTCCAGGGTTTCTGATTACTAGTCATTGTTTTTTGTTTCCCAGAAGCAGCTATAAGTCTTTTGTTGGGAAATAGTGAACACTGTCTGCCTCTAGACTTAACACTGACGTTCTGTTTCCCTCTAATCTCCATCCTAATTTACTTTATTACATAGGGTTCCCATTGCTCCGTCACTGTCAGACAAGTTGTCTCTTCCAGTTCTACTATAGCTGCTGATTTCCTTTTTCTCCTTGCAGCTCCAGTTCCTTGTTACTCTCAACTGTCCGTTGTTTGCTGCAACTTGCATGTCTCCTTCCCTCTGTAAAGCTTTTGGGAATCCTTCAGATTGATCTGGTCTGGTTACTATAAGGAGATTCTGTGTATGATACACAGCAGGCATTCCTTGTATCATCTGCCTACACAGATGTCTTTTAGAAACATCTATGTAATTAAAGTTCTTTCCATATTATATAGCATGTCGTAATATAAAAAAAGGTTGTTCAGAACGTCTCAATTTATTATAAAGATAATGCTGTTGTTTACAGGTTGCTCATGCTAAAATTCAGAGTCTGGAGTCCAACCTGGAGACTATTTTGACTCGAGAGAACAAAATGAAGACTGTAATTCAGTCCCTGGAACAGGAGAAGATAACATATCAAAAGACTCTTGAGCAGATAATGAAGTATTTGCCAGCGGAAGTTTTGTCTGACTGTGAACTGCTCCTGAAGGAAGTAAACTACAACCCAAATAATAAAATAAAATAAGGAGTAAGCCATAAACCAAGGTTTTCTAGGCAGCATTTTTTCAAAAAAAGGGAAAGAAAAGATGAGTATGCTGCTTTCAGAGGACTTAGCAATAGGCAACAGTATTACCCAAAACTAGTGCTGGGACACTCATAGCTACAGATGGGCCTTCAAATGTCAGTATGCAAATTCAGGCTATTAATTTTTTTATGATTCTGTAAATAAATCGCAAGGGGGAAATAAAGGATTCTTATATGTAATTATGATGAGTAGATGTATATTTAGAGTTGATCTAAAGGAAAAGAGAAATTTCAGTAGTCAAAGCCAAGATAATGGCGATCTGCAAATTCACTCTGGATGTGCTTGTCTTGTAGCAAAATGAGGATAGTGTGTCTTTATATATATGTATGTTGAATAATACTTGAAGAAAAAAAACAAAAAAGAATGTAATTTTCCCTCCAAAGAGCAGCATGTTTCACATCTTCTGTGGAAAATCTGTGTGAACTCATGTGTGCCTCTCTTTTAATTCTACTGACATTGTGCGCGCAGACCAATAAGCAGAACAAGTATCATGGCTTGGTTCGTGCGGAAAGAGCTCTTGTGCCATCTGCTGCCTGGGCTGTCGCCGTCAGCGACGTAATTACACACGCATGTTGGAACTGGAAACCAAAAGCATAATGTCATAGCTCCGCCTCTGTAACTCAGAGCTAAGAAATAGGTATCTATACACGCTCGCAGAACTTGTAAAGGCAAGAGCTAACAGTGACTGCTACTTCCTTCCTGGCCGGTTTGCTTCTGCCTGTCTCGGGGTTGGTCACGATGACGGGAGGAAGTGAGCGATCCTGATGTTAATTTTCTGCAAGAGACTTGCTGTCGTAAGAGTCAGGCATGCAAGAAGTTCTCATTTAACCAAAGAAATACTGCAAGGAGCCTTGTCTTATCATAGTGGGAGCCAGAAAGCTATTCTTAAATTTTATTTGAAGAGAAAATTGAGGCAGATTGCAGGAAGTTGAGCATAAGTGCACGCAAGAGGACCAAGCAAGTTTCAAATGTTATATACCTTTCAGTTTTCGCTTACACAGTGGGTATACATTTCAAAAGGGATTCTGAAGTACAGGTGTCGTTTTAATAATGCTTTCCAGGTTATTCCTGTTTTAATACTAGTTTGTGGTTTTCTTTTTAAAACAAAAGTCATGAATTCTTGTGTTCTGGGCAGAAGGTGGGTAAGCTCTGATCATTTCAAGGGAGAAAATATGTTTATAAAGGTATAAAAAGATGCACATAGATTTGAAAATGTTTTTGAGTGGAATTTATGAGAAGGTTTAGACAAATGTGTAATAGACATGTACTTTGGAGTGCATGTCTGAACCGTTAATTGAGTGTTACAGTGGCTCATGTTATCTCTTACCATTTATACTGTATTTCAGGAAAGACATACTCTTTTTAGTAAGAAAAACAATTAAGCAAAGTGCCAAATCCAGCAGTGTCTTTATGCATAAGTTTGTCCAATTTAGAAAGCAAGGACTGAATATCACTGCTTTCTAAATATTATGCTTTATGTTAACATGAAAGTGAGGAGCAACAATGCTGATTTGCTGCACGCTGCTGTGGAACTTAGGGGCTTGGGGTCTCCTAGGTTTGGTTTTTGTTGTTTTTTACTTCTGTGATGTTTTACTTGATTAAATATACTGATTTACTTAACAATCCTTCTTTTTACAGTTAGGGTGAAAGGTCTTAACATTGTGTGTAAAATTGTGGAATCTGTCTAGATATTTCAAGAACGTTATATTGTCCTAGGTGGAAAAATGCCAAGTGAAAAGACAGTTCTTTGCAGTGTTGTTCAGAGTAAGTTTTAGCTGGCGTGTACATACAAAACCAATCCCAGGAACTGCAGTAGCATTTATTACAAAGAATCAAGGTTATTCAGATACATCTCTTTTTTTTTTCTTTTTTTCTTTTTTTTTTTTTTTTGTAATAAGATGCACTGAACGTGCTTTATCCTCTGTTTCACTTATAAAATTTTTCATGTAATGCCTGGAGTAATTCCAATAAATGTCATTGCTGCATTTCTCATGACCTCTGGCTAGTTTTATTTTTTTGCACCTCAAGTACCAATCTCATTCTCAATAGTGCTGTTTACATGAAAGACAAAAAGCATCTGTTTTTAGTTTCTAGTTGTGGAGAAAAGAACTACAGGAATTGTAGAAGGACATGGGAAGGGTCGGAATTCCAATTAGGGAAAATAGTCTTACATTGTTCTTAACTGAAGATTAAATGATTAAAAGGTATTTTTCTTCTGTAGCAGTTCATTTGGTACGTATGCATGTTGGGAATAGTAATTTGATGAACTCTGCGCTGCACATCTAGCTTGGGAGGAGGAGGAGGACACTGTATCAACAAGTAGGAATAAACTACAGAAGTAAACCCCCAATTAGGTAAGTGCCTCATAACATTAGGGCATATGTGATAGCATTTGTATTCTGAACACAAGTGTGCCTTGCTAACTGAGTATCTCTAGAGTGTTTAGCTTGAAGTCTGCACTCCAGCAGATATCCTCCAGACCATCTTCAGATGAATAGCCAGCAAGATTATCTGGAAGATTGAACAGCATGTGTGTTTGCGTCCATCTGTTTGTCTCTCCCTCTCTATCATTTAGGTAGCTTTACAGCTGTTCTGTTCTGGTTGCAGTTGTGCGACTGTGAATTGTAAGGTGCAGTGAGCCAGACAGAGCTGCAAGGATATTTGCTTGGGAGAAAGGATGGTTCCTGGGTTTGGACAAATTGTTCTTTTAATCTTGTTTTTCTCTTTGAAAAAAAAAAAAAAAGTTTTCAGAATAAAGCTATTGTTCTGCTTGAGCTAAGCGGAACAGCACTCTCCATTTTTGCAGTCAACTTGCAGAGAACTAACTCAGGAGGAAAAAGTATTTGCTGTTTTCAGGAACAGCTAACTTAGACTGGTTTCTGCTGGCAGAGGGTTTTTTTAAAAGTCTGGGAAGACATCCATCCTTTTAGGTAGCAAACTAGCCTGTAAATGAAGAGTACCGCTTGCCAGGAATACAGTTGAAATAGGTCAGTCTGGTAAGAAGAAGGGCTAATATAAGCAACACTCTGGTATTCACATCATTTATGGGTGGGAAACTTGGCCAAGAAAGTTGTAGGGTTTTGGTCAGTTGGTTTTCTGGTTTTCTTTCGGGGGTTTTTTTTTGGAGTGTGTTTCTGGTTTTAGTTTTGTTTTTCCTTCTCCTAAAAAGGAGAGTATTTCTCTCCTTGAAAGAGGAATGTTTATTTAAGGTGCCTTTAAGTTTAATTTTGTTCACTTTTCTCTAAAAAAGCCTCAGATTTTTACAGAAAAAAAAATAGTCTTCTGATAAATGGCGTGTTCCAGTTGAAGACCTAACTGGAAATCACAAATCTAGCTAAACTTAAGTGGTTTGATGATGCCCTCTTCAACATCATACTGCTTTGCTTAATATCACTACAAGGCAGGCAAACAATTTGTAACACAGGAAAGAATTTCAGCAGTTTGGTCCAAGAATTTGATGCCAGTATAATCCAGAGGGTCTACATTTGGACACTTAATCTAAACCTAAAACCACATAAGTATTGGTGTGAGTAGCCTTTTGTGTATTGAGGTGAATAGCCCCAGGCACTATTAATAGTGGTTATCCACTAAGTCGTTGTAGTCATAGATGGGCGTTGACAGACACCTGCAGGTGGTAACATGTCAAGCTTTGTGGCAGGCTACACCATCCATTTGAGGAATTGTAGTTGATTTTATATTTCTGTAGTTCAGCTTTTACTGTCAGTGTTAGCTATTGAATGCATTTAACATACGCTTTGCCTTCCTCAGTCTTTCTAGTGACTAGAAAGAACAAAATTTAACTTCCTTCCATACTGAATGCTTGGCCATATCCTTCCTCCATACATCTAGTGTGCAAAGGATAGAGTTTATATTCCTGGAGTTTAAAATATGTTAGCTGACTGTCTGATAGCATATTAAACGCAGCAGTGACAGTAAAAAGCTGGGGAGTAAAGCAGAGATTACTGTGTGCCTTGAGCAGCGACGACTTGCATGCTGACTGGCTTGCAATGAAGTGGAATCTGGATGGGTTGGTACTTGGTGTGCTGTTTGGTTTTATTTTAATGTTGACCTTAATCCTGGACCAAAGGAAGGAGCTAGAGGTGCTCCTCTACCAAAATGTTGTGTTGGAATTTCCTTGAGAGGTTTTCCGCTCCTTTGCTATTCTCTTTAGAACTCTTGCTCAGCAACTAGGAATTGTTAACAAGGGAATTGGGAGTTGTTTGTAGTCTTATCATCAGAAGAACTTCTCTTGGAGTTTATCCAGACTGTTCCTGTACTCAAATTACAACTTGCTCAAGTCTTTGCTCTGATTATTTTAATATATTGGGGTTTATTTTTAGTAGGAGCGCATGCTGAGGGATGACATAAATGCCGTACATCATGTCCTGCCAAAACGTATATGTGGAGAAGTGTAGAGTGAGCTTGTGCTTGTGAAACACTGGATTAAGAGAAGTCACTTCTTAGTGTGGGAAACCGGTCTGTATCTGACCTCAAAATAAGAGACCCAGTTTCACTGGCTCTGTGTACTCCTCTTCTGTCATCTGTCTGAATGCCTACTTCAGTTGTCTGTGTACAATTAGCATTTGGAGCTGCAGATATTTAGGTGTACGTGTCCATTTTTGTCTTAAAAGTTTAATGGGCTTGAGCGTGAATGGAGGAGGAATGAAGCGTTCTGTATCATATAAGCATTCTCTTCACATCCAGAGTAGCCATCCAGCCGAACAACTTCATTTCAGAACAGAAGAAACACACAGTGAAGAAAACTGGTTTGAGCCTATAGTTGCTTTTCCCTTGCCTGGGCAAGTGGGCTACCCAAAATAGAATATCTAAAGTTGGAAGGGACCCATAAAGTTCATTGAGTCCAACCCCCGGCTCCTCACAGGAATGCCTAAAACTAAACCATATGACTAAGAGCATTGCCCAGGTGCTTCTTGAACTCTTGACAGGCTTGGTGCTGTGACCACTTACCTGAGGAGTCTGTTCCAGTGACCAACCACTTGTCTCAGTGAAGAACCGTTTTCCTAATGTCCAAGCTGAACTTCCCCTGATACAGCTTCATACCATTTCCTTGTGTCCTGTTGCTGGTCACAGAGAGAAGATCAGCACCTCCTCCTTCTGCTGCCCCCCTTGAGGAAGCTGTAGAGTGAGATGAGGGCACCCCTTGGCCTTCTCTTCACCAAGCTGAGCAAACTACGTGACTGACCTCAGTAACTCCTCTTAAATCTTGCCCCTCAGGGTCTTTCGTCATCTTTATCACTCTTGTCTGGACACATTCTAATAGCATGATGCCTTTCTTGTATTGAAGCACACAGTACTGGAGGTGGGGCTACACCAGTGCAGCGTAGGTGGAGTGGGACAATCACCTCCCTTGAGCTTAATGCACCCCAGGACAGGACACGTTTGGCCCTTTTGGCTGCCAGAGCACACTGCTGATTCATTTTCAACTTGCCATCAGCCCAAACCCCCAGATCTCTTTCCGTGGGGTTGCTCCCCAGCCTCTCATCCCCCACTTTGTATGTGTAACCAGGGTTATGCTGTCCCAGGTGGAGAATCAGGCACTTGCTCTTGTTAAATTATGTACAGCTGGTGATTGCCCAGCTCTCTGGTCTATCCAGATCCTTCTGTAAGGCCTCTCTACCCTTGAGGGAGCCCACAGCTCCCTCATGGTTTATTATCATTGGCCGTCCTGGGGAATAGGGATTCTCAGGGGCGCAGTGTCAAGAGTAGATCCAGGCTAGCTGGAGCCTGGAAGAAGCCACAATAGGACCGTGCAAAGCCTGGCTTGCTTAGCATCCAGGAATGCAGTCTGTGCATGTCTCTGGGAGGGCTGGACATCACCTCTGTGCTGCACCTCAGGGCTTCTTGCTTCAGAGTGAGGTCAAGTCTGGTGCTGTGGACCTGTTTTTCCTGTGCAGTTTGTGCTCCTGGAAGTTGTCTTCTGGTTTAATTTTATGTGCTGAAACCACACACTGTTACAAGTCAAACTGGAATAAGTAGGGATGAGTGGAAGGTTTCCTTCAGTGTCCACCTGGTGCTGACTAAAGCCCAGCTGCAGGCCCCCAGTCGGTCAGCATCCCATCAGCGCTACTCCGGGAGCATACAAGACTTGTTCTGTATGAAGCTGTTGGGCTGTCTGCACTGTCCTCTCCAGCACTCGGTAAAGGGTGAGGGGTTTTATTTTTTTTTCCAGCACTACAAAAAAAATTAGCCTTAATTTTTTTAATTCTATTGCCCACGAGGTGTCAGTGTTGCTTTTGCACGTGCAACCGGTGCGTGCCCCTGCCCGTGGTTGCACGGCTCCTGTGCTGTGCACGGATGCAAACAGCACACTGTGGCTCTTATTTTAAAGAGGAGAATTAACTTATTCTCTTGCCCGATGAAGCATGATGCTGTATTTGCACACTTTCTAATAAAATGTGACGTTCACGATCAAAGAATTTATTGTAGTGAGAGGACTTACTAAATGACAGATACAGTCTTCTCGGAAACAGATGCCTCAGTTGCAGTGTTTAGCCTCTGCTCTTCTGTGAGAGAACTATGGAGGCACTTTTACACCCTACAACAGGCATATTGTCCCCAGCAATCTGTTCCTGGGTGTCTCCTTTTGGACTGTTCTGGTTGAGCCGGATTTATTTTTATGTCTCTTGCAACCAACATTAAGCTGATCTGGTCTGACTGCAGTCTGATTCTGCACTTACTTTATCTTTTTTAAAATAAGACTTCCTTGAAATAAGCTTCTCCATGCCCACCAAGTCTCAGAGAACCAGTCCTTCTTCCCAGGTTTTCCTTTAGTTAATCTTACCAGGTTTTCAGCGATCAGAACAAAAATGAAGGGTTTGCTCCGGTTTTTCCCAGAACTACAGAGAAAACGTGATTTGCTCCTTCCATTTTCTATTTAACACCTTTTCCCTCCAACAGCATCGCTTTCAGATGTCGTGCTTGCACTGAAATGTGGAGGACACGTTCAAGATAACATGCTGTTCCAACCACGAAGACGCAGCTGTTCTCAAATACGTCTGGACAACAAGTACAAGGCATGTTTACCTCCCAACCGGAGCCTAATGTTCAAACCATACTCAGGTAATTATGGCATCAGCATTTCCCTGGAGACTTCTGGGCATAAATAAAGAGACCACATCTCTTCTACAATGTGTTTGCATTTCTAAAAGCACCAAATTATAGATGGGCCTAATGGGTTGAAGGTGCTTAAAGCAGGGCCAGTGCACTTCATGTGCAATATACCATCATTTGAAAAGCTATCACGTTGTGGAAACATCATTCAAGTGCTAATTTAAATAATACTAACATCTAACATGAAGGCATGCTCTGACATTTATAGGTTTAATGTCTATTTCTGCACTCTACCAAAATAGATGGGCTGTGGGTGGATCTATGATTATTGCTGTGCATTAGCAAGACAAAAATTGTGTAGGCAGCTGGTATTATGCCTGGGTAAATATAGATGAGGGAGAATCTACAGAGTAATTTTTTGATGTCACATATTTATTTAAGAAATAATTAGAAACAGCATTAACTTCAGCAGTGTTTAAGGCTTTGGAGAGGGAGAGAGGATCTTAAAAATTTGTTGACCAGGTATGTCTCCATCCCGCATAGCCTGTGGTCCAGTAGCAGGGATGGGGTTACGCAGTCACGGACAGGAGCAGTGATTCCCTGCCATCCTTTGCCTGCTGAGCAAACATGACTGTTGAGCTGAATGCATTGCCAAGACATCATCCTGGTCAAAATTTGTGACGTTTATGTCCTCTGCCCATGTGGTAATCCTGAAAACTTCAGAGAGCTTTGACGGGCTGAAATGGGTATTTTTTCGCTGACTCCTGGTATAGCATATTGTGGAAGGAGCAAAGGTAGCAATCGTTTTGGAAGAACATAATTTTATCATTTTCTGGCTGAAACAAGTAAAAGCTACTTGGTCCTTCCTACTCCAAATGGACCAGTGAAGGGAAGCAAGGTATGCTCCACCACTAAATTGCTCGCAGTGGCATAACTGCTGTTAGTAACATGTGCTTGTGCGTAACTATAACAATATGTAAATCGGAGGGGACCTTCTCACAGTTTTCTAATGGAGACTGGTAGGTAAAGTTCTCCAGAGCTTTTGGTACCTCTTTTCTGTGTAAGGATAATCTTGACATAGTACTGCAGTAAACTTTGTAGGTTGGGTGATTTGGTTCTGTCATTGCGGGGGGTGTGGGAACAACAACAACATAACAGTGCAGTGGAGGGAGGCCCAGCTCTGACACTTGGTACCAACTGCTTTTAAAGCCTGACCTGGGCAAGTCCCCATTGTCCTCAGAACCAAATGTGCAAACTAGTATTAAACTGGGAGTGTGTGTTTCTTTTCCTCTTTATAGAGTTTTCCCAATTCTATGTCCTCTACAGGAGGACAGAATCCCACAGCATATCTTGTTTTCCCTTCAGGCCAGCTGATCCCCACATGTGTAGTCTTTCCCTTCTTGTGTTTCACAGCATTTTTAACGAAGGATGAAACCACTGACCATTTCCTTGGCTTATGGGCGATGTTCTTGCCAGCTTCAGCTTGCTGGACAAATCGTTTTTCTAAGAAATGCATTTCCATCAGGCCCAATGGGCAGTGGCATTGCTGCCCATCTCTTGTGAAAAGGCAGAGCGCCCTGTCTGGCAGTTTCGGAGGGTTAGTTTGCCTGCTCCTGCAGAGGTTATGCACAAGCAGTTCAAGAGGATGCTTCATATGCCTGCCACAGCTGTATCCTTGTTAAAGGTCCAGGGTCTGGGTGACTGTAACACCCCTAGTACATGAAGGTGTTGGGAATTTTTTAACTGTCTCTCGGTGGAAGTCAGTCTGATGCAGCTAAACAGCCCTGGAGGAAACTTCAGTTTAGCCGGAGGGGAGGGGGCTAGGAATGTGTAAAGTGGTTGTGTGGGGGAGGGCAGGAAGAAATGGAATTATGGCAGGAAATTATAAAGTAGATGTGGCAAATGCTTTGGTTCTTACAGCAACTTATTTATACCAAAACACATGATAACATGCCATTTTTTGAGGATTTCTGGCTTTTTTACATTTTCCTACTTATTCCTTAAAAAAAGTATGTATTTTATTTAGTACCACCTGAAATGATCATAGCATCCTAGAAAGCCAAAGCACTAGAATGATGTGAAGTTGCTAAGTGGAGAAGATGCATTTTGGAAATTATATTCATTTGTGATATAACCGGGCCTGAGAGATGCTACAACACAAATCTGGTAAGGCAGCAGAAATTGTACAGTGTCCCAAGAAACTTAGTGCTGAAGAGGTGGGAAGAAGGATGAGAGTGAGGTGATAAGAAGAGCATCATGGGCCCAGGGCAGTTATGATAAGTTTAGGCAGACATACAAGTATTTTGTAGATGCCTGGTTTTAGAAATGGGAAGGTTTGATTTAGTCTTCATCAAGCTTTCTGGCTCAGCACCGGCTTTATAGAGACACCTCCAAAGAGTAGATCTCATTCATCTAATTCTGATATCCACCTTTCTCTGGCTGTGGTGGGTCCTAAAACATTTGCCCATGTCTTTCTTCCCCCCCACCCCCCACCCCCCCAAATACCAGTAGAAGAGAAGAGGTGTGGTACCTCTTTTCTTTGCCTCTATATAATAACCTAATGGTTAGCACAATTGTTAAGGAAGCAAAAAGCCTGATTTCTGGGCAGAAAGGCATCCTGGAAAAAATGCAAGTGGAAATATGTAACATAGACAGCCTCCACAGCCTGTTTGCTTATTCTTATACTTAGAGATTCAAATAATGAGCATGATTAAACTCTCAAAGGATCTCAATTACTGACTCTCTCTCCCATTTATGGCATGCTTTGAGGGAAATTATAATGAACATACTATTAAACAAAACATGAACCCTCAGGCTATCTGGGCTATGGCAGATCCTCTGCTCCTTGGAGCATGCATAAGTCTCTCTCCCTGCTCCCCTGTGTGAGCCAGGATCCTGATAGGACTTTCTGGCCCTTCCTTGCTCCTGGACCCTAGAGTCAGGGTCTCTAGCCACCATGTCAGGGAGGGCAGGAAAGGGAGAAGAGGGGAGGGTGATGCTCTTGCTGTCTCTCCACACATGCCATGATCTGAGGCACTGCTGTTCTCCAGCTGCAGTGTCACCCAAGTTACTAGTGTTTGGGCTTTTTCTTATTTCTTCTTCCTTTTCTTTCCTCTCATGCCAGGGGAGTTGGAGCCTGAAGGGAGTCTCAGCGTAAACCTCTGAACACAAAAATAAACTGGTCCATGCCGTATGCGATAGGAAAATGAACAGCAGAAAAACTTTGCCTGGAGCTGCAGGGAAAGGTGAAGGATTTGCTGCTGCAGATGCCTTAAGTAGAGTGTGTTGGAGTTTAGGACCTGGTTCAATAGAACCATCATAAAATAAATGTGTGCTCTACCTACCATCTGTAGTGCGTGCACAGCAGCAAACCACTCCAGACACAGCTAAAAGTGCCCAAAGGCAGAGAAGGAAAAGGAGAAACAGAAGGGAAGGAGAGAATATGTATTACAGGGGAAAAAAGGGCTGGAGTTGCATTGGGTATGTGAGGAGAAACCTGTACTGCTTTTCTGCTGGAGGTGCCTGTCACCATGAGGTCTAGAGTCACGAATCAGTTTGGTGATACCTCTCTTGGGCTCATCCAGCAACCCCCTCTGAGCTGTAAACGTTCAAGATCAAATGGTTGCCTCCCTTTCACTGTAGCAAAGTTGGGAGGAGAAGGCACCTACAACCAAGTCCTTGGCAGCCCTCAAAACACCTTGACAGCCCCCACAATCACTGCTCCCCACAGACAGGGTTCCTTTTCCTACGTGAAACAAGCCATGTGCTAGGTTTTGCCACAAAACTGAAGGCACTTCAGTCCCTTCCCAAAGACCAAGTTCAGCACCATTCAAACTTCTGAAATCCAGGAAAGGAAGAGGTGAGCTTCTGAGTGAAGATCCAGTGCACAAATCTCTTGGGTTCGGCCTCTGAACTGTGGGTGAAGAGGAGCTCTTGTTTTCAGAGAAACCCAAATACCAAGCCAGGTAGTTAGAGCGTGCGACCTCCTTGGGGTCAGCTTTTTGTAATCCTCCAAATGCAACAGCATCCGTCTGGTCTGATTGTTGCCTTTTTTTTTTTTTTTTTTTGTAACGTTAAAATATACATTGCTCTGTGCATGTAAGGGATAAATACAATTGCAGTACAGGGGGCTCAAGGGCGTGTAGCATATTTCTTTGACTTTGCAGGGCCGGTAAACCTTGTGTACTGAGAGTGGCTTCCTTTGGGCATCCTTTTACAGAAGCTTTTAATCCTTGCTTTCCCCCCACATGAGAAGCCACACGTAGTCATGGCTATTATAACATGTAGGATTAACTTAAAGTACAGCACTGAGCTTGCAAGGGTTTGGAGTGTTGAGATTTCTGCAGTCTGCTATCTAAGTATTTAAGCACTCTGCTCATTTACATCGTCTAATTGTTACATTTGTTAACAGTTAATCTCTCACTCAATCCTACATCTGATCTCTACTAGGCAAATGTTGTCAGAGCAATCAAATAGAAATGCATTAGATGCAGACAGGAGGAAAAAGAAAGCAAAAAGATAACCACCAGTTTCTCAGCAGCGTTTGTAGCCCTTTAACCATAGAGCAAATCTGATGTGGTTGCCGATTCTACTTCCTTATTCAATTTTGTCCCTAATAGCCATGGGAACAAAGAAATGTCAGTAAAAGTAACCATTTTACTGAGTTCCTTTCTGACCGCAGCCTGCACTAAAAGCTTTGTTATTGCTCTCCTCTCTGCATGCTGGAGGGAAAGGAGGGAGAAAGCAAGGTAGTTCGCAGAGCGCAAGGATCACTGCAGATGTGGCGGGGAGGGACAGAGCAGCAGGAGGCCAGGCTGAGATAGTGATGACCCGGGCATTGAGAAGCGATGCAATCCTGAGAGAAAACAAGACCGTCTCAGTATGCCCTCCCCGTCTGCCTCCTGCCCCTGTTCCTTATGCTTCAGCCCAGAAACCTGAAGTGAAGGGGCAGGGGCAGGTGGTGGTGGAGCAGCAGTGGAGAGAGCTCCACAGAGTGTAGACACTCGCGAAGGCAAGGTGGGCTGCTTAGGGGTTAAGAAGCAGTCCCCAACTTTCCTCTGCTCTTTCACTGGCCTCTGTAACCCCCCCAGTGAAGGCTGAGATGGGGCTGGGAAGGAAGCAGGAGTGGGTGGCTCTAAGCAAAGAAGCACAGAGATTATGAGGGCTGGAGGAATTGCTGGGAAGGGCAGTTGTCATCGGTGTGGGATATAGGCAGGAAGCAGCTGGGGACGTTAAGCTGTGAGAAAGGGGAACAACTTTTCTTTAAGAAAATGGGTGGAGGCAGCAAAAAGCAGGACTGTGGAAGTGTGTATATGAGATGCAAGTTGCAGAGGAGGTGTCTGACAGACATCAGTGTTTCCCTGATGAAGGCTGTGCAATGCCCTGGCTGGAGTGTGAGATTCAGCAGGCTGTGCTAATAATAAAAATAAAAATTAGAGAAAAAGACAGAAAAAGATGGTCATATCTGATAGCCATGAGTATTGTCACACCATGAATAGGAGTACTTGAAGGTAAGTGTACTTGAAGGTTGAAGTGTCTACCTAGAACTCACTTGGACCTGATAGCAAAGCACAAGCATGTGATAGAGGTGTCAGGCCAGGGATCTCCTGCTCTTCAGAGCAGAACCTGGATGTGGAGGAACTTGAATACTCAAGGGACTATTGCTAAAATGGCTAGATGTGTAGGACCATGTAGCAGCCAGCCCAGCACTAGCATTGCAGGTGGTTTTGGTGCAGAGTCCTACCGCAGACATGAAGGTCTGACCACAGCCGGGACTGATGCTGGTAATGTGGCTGCACTGAGGAATGGTGATGGAACACCCATGTGCTCTTGCCACGTGTCAACAGCAGGTGAGGGTGACAGAGATCTGGTTGGTCTACTGAAACTGCTCAGTGGTTGTTAGCTTGACATAGGTTTTGCATATGTATGGATGTGATTGGGTCAAATTTGGTGACAGTTTTACAAGTTCCTCTCAGAACTTTGACTGTGCATGACACCGCTGTGTGGAAAGCCTTCTGGAGCTCTTAGCTCTCCTCGGTTCTCCTTGCTGATGGTGGGTTTTGGTTCTGCGTAGTTTTACCCCAGGGGAAATTAACAATTCTCATCAAAATTCTCTGTAGGCTTCTAAATTAAAAGATATGAGTGTGAGAAGAAGAAATACTAGCAAAATCCCACTCGCTAGAGTTAGGTCCCTGCTTCTGTCACAGAACTTCTGTTGGCTCTGAATAGCGGCACTTACTTGTGCTGTTCAACGCAGCTGGAGACAAGAGGGTAAATGTTGCTATAAGGATGAATGCCAATGTTACACATATATTTTTAAAGGTATCTGCTGTATTACTGTAGGTTATTTAAACAAGACTTTCTTGCTCTGGAGCCTGAAAACAGCATAGCAAAATGTGGTTTTGTTCGTTTGTTGTTGGTGGTGGTTTTTTTTAACTTTAACCATCTTTCTGTATTTCAGGACTGGAATGTAATCATAAAAGTGAACACGGCTCTTCAGATTGTTCTTTCTGTAAGCGCGGCTTCGTAATGGAGATTTAGTGGGCTGTAAACAGGATGTCGTATGGTGCTCTCTGTCAAAAATTAATGATGGCAATGAAGATTAAATTATTCTTCCGTGAAAATACAGCACATACGCGGAGAGATGTTTGCAAGCAGGCTTAAAATAGGCCGTTCCCTGAGGACAGCCTGGGAAGTTTACTGGCTGTTTGCTGTTCCTGGTGAGAGTCTGGGTCTGCCACAAAGGGGAGCTGTGTTTAATTCCTGCAAAACCCTGGGACACAAAGGGAGGCTTTTGTTTCTCTTCCTTCCAGGTGGAAGCTGTAGGCTGTGGTGCCTGGGATAATCTGATACTCGGCTACCTGCGGTGTACTCCCAGGGCTCCAGTTTGCACCGCTGGCCTCCTTTCGCTGCCCTTCGCTGTCAGAGCTCAGCGTGCCGGTCTGGGAGGATTCACTGTGAATTCGACTGTGCGTGTTGAGGGGGGTGGAGGGAGAGGGAGAAGGGATTTTCCACAAATGGAAACTGAAAACCTGCAGCACATCTATATGGAAAAGGCTTCCACTCCATCATCTGCTTCTGATTGTGATTTTTTTCCCCTAGGTGCAGCACGAACATGTCAGTGGGAGAAAAAAAAAAAAAATTATGTTTCCCGAGACAGGTTTGTCCTGATGCTGGCCGGTATGGATTGCTTGGTGTGCCAAGCGAAGCTGTTTCATGTGAGGCACGGTTTTCTGCCATGCAGCTCTCGGGAAGCCTGTGTGGCTGCTTTCTGTTTCATTTTTTGGCGGTAGGTGGCTGTCTGCCTCTGCAGAGGCTCAGCCCAGGCCAGCCTATTCCCCATTCTCCAAACCTGTTTTCCACATTACCGCTCGGTAAAGATGTAAATATTAAGCAGAAGATTTCATGCCTTCCACAAGGGCACGGCTTTCTCAGCAAATTCATTCCTGGTACTGGGGAGAAAATTAGGAAACTACATCTTGGAGGGAAGACGTCATCGTGACCTTTTATTTCTTTGTGGAAGAACTACTACCAATATTCCAGCTCAATGATCTTTGTCTTCCCACAGCTTCAGCACTTACCAGTTAGGATCCTGAAAAGCATCAGGTTTGAGGATTTTTACATTTTTGAATGCCCTCTTTTTTTCTTAGTGTTGTGAGCTGCCTTGATTTTTTAAATTATTTTGTTTTTTTTTTAAATATTCATTCTCCCCATCATATCCTGTGTGGTAGATCTTTGTAGTGGTATAATCCTTTGAGCCATCTAGACCTGGGAAAACACCTCTTTCCCCCTTGTTTTTGAAACCTGTTGTCTAAGAAGACTACGCATTTGTGTATGCTTAGAATATGTGAGCTGATAGAAGCAAAAGGGGAAAAAGAGGTGACTATGGTACCGACTGCATCCCCTCGCATGGGGAACACAGTGCTCTGTGGCAGAGAGTGGCTCTTTTCAAACAGGTGCTGCACTGGACCTTCGGCACACACAGATGTATAAACTGAATCACACCTGACATTTTAACTCTCCTTTGAAGCTCCATCGCTATAGTGAAGCTAAAGTGTATCCAGTATGTAAAACCAGACTATTCCTGTATCTTCGTAAAGATCTCTGCTCCTCCAATTACTTGCACATTTCATGGGGAAAATTACTACCCTGATAGATTTAGTCTTTCCATGAGCAATGAATATTGTTGTTGCTCAGGAATTAGCTGAATAACATGAATTACACTGGTAAAGTTAACCCAAACAGTGTGCAAGCATGTCTTTCTGTTTTGACCCATCAGTTGGAGATTACCAGCACTGGCTCCTGCTTTGGGGCAAAGATGACCTTTTCTGCCATGGGCAAGGAGACCTGGGAGGGCTTCTCAGGTTTGCCTTTCAAATGTACGCTCTGTACCTGGGTAGGTGCATGGCATTTTTGATGCTGCTGTTCTTTGATGTGGGGAATGGTGTCTCTTCTGAGAAAATATCTCATTAAAGTAGATTTTATTTTATATGCTAAGACATGATCCTTGGCTCTTCCATCGTAGTGGGGAGAACTGAGAAGTAGCCACCTAGCATGGGCTGCCTAGAAGACAGTGAGGACAAAATAACCACCTGTGCCTCTGTGAGCATTGCCCAATACACTGCATACTCCTATGCTATGCGATGGGCAGCTGTCTGCACCGATTTTCATCTTCCACCGCACACACACTTACATGTTTTCCTATTCTGGTCATTATATTGAGATCTCTCCTATGGCTCCAAAGTATGCATTTTGCTTTTCTGGATTCAGCACAGCAGGTCTGATTTAAGTCCTGCAAGCTGTGTAGCCACTTCTGTCTCTGTGAATGCAGGTAAAGTCTAAAACACTCTCACAATGAAGTCGCCTCAGCTCTGGCACAGATCAGGGAGTTGCCACCTGCTTTGTATATCCAAGCAATTTGCAGCTGCTTTCGCAGCCCAGGGATGACTACCTATGGGCCTGGGACAGAGATCAGACTTGTGGGCAGCCTGTGGAGAGAGGATGGCAATGTCCTCCAAATGACAGAGTGAGGTGGAGAAGCCTGCCATGGGTTTCCACAAGGCTGCCTCCAAATGTTGCTTCGGTCTGGTGTGGGAAAGCAAAGGAGATGATCAAAGCTGTCATTTATGGATCATACCTACTTTTCAGGCTCTCTGTTTCCAGCTGTGGCATATCAAAAAAAAAACAAACCTGCACTTCTGCAGAGAGATGCCTGTGGGGCTGTTGGAGGACCTTTTTGGCTCAAATCCCATCCAATGGTAAGTGCCTGTCCAAGCATCCCTTTACTGTAGCTGCCTACTTCTGGGTAGGGATAAACTGTCTGAATAATGTATGGGCACTTTTTAAAATGTCTGTCACTCACAGTAAGTGCAGATAGTGACAGCAATAGATAGGGGACACTTCTGCGTTTTCAGGTAAATCCTCTGTATTTCTTTACACATCTGCTGAATTGACTTGAGTTGGGGATTCTTGCCACTGAGTCCCCAAGAATGATCTTTAATCCTCAAAGTACAAGACCAGCTGAAGTTTTATAAATACTGCCTAGTTTTTCTCTACCTGCAAAACAATTCAAGCAGCACAGTGTAAGGAGTAATACAGCTACCGCTCACACTGGCCTCAGGATGCGAGTGTTTACATTGCCTCCCGGATTTTCCAGATCATCAATTGAGAAGTCAGTTCTGAAAGATGATTAAATCAAATAACATTTTATTTAATAAGTCATCTTCCTTCTGGCGTAAGTCAATTAAGTGGTCTTGTCTAGACTTGTAATGAAATCTCTCTGGAATTTGGCCAAGGAAAGGTATTAACCTTACTAAAAGGCAAAGACTTTGCACCTAATTGATGTGCAGCTCCGCCAAATCTACAAACACAGAGTTGTGAATTCCTTAACTGAACAAGTAAAGGTATTGTTTTCAAATGAAGCATGTTCTTCTTTTCATTTCTTGGGCACGGCTATCAGTGAAATACAATCCTAACTACCGCTTTGAACCTGACCTGCCCTGAAGGGAGAGTAGCAGAAAATATGAAATTAGTTGCTAAAAACATAACAATTGTGATTGAAACAGAAGCAGCTCTAGAGAGAGTGCTGTCCTTTGCCACATGGTAAAACAGAGGTGAAACAGTCCAGAATGAATGGCTTTGTTACGTTTCTGATAAAAAATAATAAAGTGCTCTGTAATGGTAGCAACGAGCATAAATAAGGAATAAGGATGTCTCGTTGTAGAGAGTCTGCCCAGACATGACAACAAGAATGAGTCTTGAAATTATCGGGGAGTTTGTGCATATTTCAGGAATTTTCAGATATTATCCCATGTATTTCAAATAAGCCAGAAAAAATATGGTTATCTGAATAAAGCACCCAACTTTTATCTTCTATTTGTGACTAATATTTGATTTTTCTAGCCATGTGAGTAGGCTAGTCAACATCCAAGCCTAGGAGAAAGTAGTTAAGAGGAGATACTCTGTTTTTCCACTGACTTTTCTCAGAGGAGAAGATCATGAATAATTTCACAAGCTTCTAATACATTGGACTGTAAAGACATATGCAGTGGAAAACATCTTAAACATCTTGTTGCTGCTCTATATTTTAGAAGATTTTTTTTCAAGTTCTTAATTGAATAAAAACCAAAATATCTTTTGCCCTTAATCCAAGCTCTTTCCCCAGTTCCGTGAAGGAATCTTTTTCTAGGTTCCTGTGTTCAGTAATGTAAATCCAGTCAATCAATTCAACTCCGTGTATTCAGCGGCAGTACAGAAAGGCTAGTACAGCTGGGACATCACTCTTCGTAACCTCTACTCTTCGTATCTGTGGTGGTCTTAGAGAAGTACAGAGAGAGACAAGTATACCTCTTCTCAGATATATTTGTACAGGCTATATTTGGAAGACATCATGTGATGTAAATTTCCATTGTTAATTCATTGTAGTAACTCCCCCCACCCCACCCCCCAACAAAACCCACCAAAAAACCTTCCAAGTTCTCAATCCCTGAAGCGCACTGATGGGAAATCGCAGTATCCCATAGTGGTCTGTGGGTCAACATGTCCTTCAGGAAATTGCAGCTACCCTTTGCGCAGCTTCTGCAACCCTACTGTGAAACTAAACGAGGGCTCTCTTTCACATGTGAGTTGCTCTTGAACCTCAGTGAACCTGATATAATAAGCAGGTCTACGTATAGGGCAGCACAGGCTGTCAAACGAACTAGCAAGTACGTGCTGTTGTAACGGAAAATGTGTAACAGAGAATGTCAAAAGGAAACGGACCATAAGAATGGTGCCTCAGACATAACTGGCTAGTCTTGCTTGGTCCATTTCTCAGGTTTTACTGTGGACATGAAAGCTGTGAGCTTTTTTTTTTTTTTTTTTTTTTTTTTCTTCTTCTTCAATAAAGCTTGCTAATAAAAGGGGCATCTCCTTGTACTGGAGACTATAAAATCTCCTTCTCTTTATTCTGGAGCTGACAGGCAGCATGGCTGGCATATCTGTGTCTTTGTTCTTTTACATGCTGCAGTTTCATTCACCTTCTCTTCCCCTGGAAAGACCTAGATAAAGTGTGATTGATCACCTGCTTGGATCTACAGCAAATTATCTCATTCAAAATGTTAATTTGGACCCATTCATGCTCAGGTGAGAGAGTACAATTTAAAAGGCTTTTTGAAAAAAGCTCCTTTCAGCTCCTAAGTTCATTATGAGCATTGAGGGATTTTATTGAACTTGAGGTTTTTCCCCCAAGCATCATATTGTCCCACCCTGTCACATCCATAGGATACATCATGGATACTGTGACAAGGACAGTCAGCTGAAACACATGTTCATACTTGTGTAAGGCCCCATGGGGACGTGAGACTGTACTTCACCACAGACCTTATCCAAAGCCCAAAGATCTCAGTGATATGATTAGCCCTGAATTTGAATTTTTGCTGAAGTTTGACTCAAAAGCAAAGCCACAAAACCCAACCCACTAGAGAAACAGGCATCACCTTTGCAGCTATATGGATGGCTTTGCTTTGTTGAGGAATCACAGGTAAGACTTCTATTTATTACTAAGTTATTGATATACAGAAAATAAGCCTGGGCAAGCTGGTTCCATTACGTATTGCTTTGAGGGACCAGAGTGTTTCACTGCATAGGTTAATATTTCAATTTCTGAGCACTCAACAGTTCTTTCAAAAGGTGATTCTAAATGTAGTTTGTATTCAGGACTGCATTCGTGTTTGGCGATTGGATTGAGTCCTATAAATATTGTGCACAAAGAGAATACTATCTTTTAAAATCACTATAAGAATGATCTTAGAGTTGGTATGAAAGAGTTAAAATTTTTTTAAGCATCTGAATTTGAACAAATTAATCCCACCCTCATGATTGCCAATCATAATAACATCCAGATTTTTGTGGACTGCGAAGCTCTTTATAGAGGAGTTTGCTATTGTTAGCCCTGCTTAAGGTGAAGAAACCATGACATAGCAAAGGAACTGGCCCAGCATCACTCAGGCAGTGATGAAAGTGACAAGAACAGAGTCCAGATCCCCTTTGTCCCAACCCAGTGAACTTTACATAGGTCACTAAACACCATTATCCTCATTTTGTGAAGGGCAAAAACTGACCCTAAGCAGAATGGAAAGGCATGGGACCTGTGTCCTGACTGGCATCCCAAACCCGAGTCTCTCACCTGGGGCATCACCACCTTAGCTCAAGTCTTTGGGGACTCTACCATTCCTCGTATTGTTATTCCTTCTGATTTCTACATTGTTCTGGCATTTGGGGGCGGGGGCAGGGGGGCAACACCAAACAAAAAATCTTTTTAGTTTTCTTTTCTGAATTTCAACCAGACCATTATGCTGAGCTGAGCATTTCTGAATTGAAGCAAATCCGATTGCAGTGGCCTTGCCATAGGCACACCCTAATTAACAGCAAAAAATTCCATATGTTCCACCCTTCACGCAGGCATGCCTGCTCTGTGACCTAAATGCTCTGATTCGTCTAGCGTAGGAGAGTTTTCACACTGGGGGCAACTTTGACTTGTGTTGTTGCCTATATCTGTTTGCCTTTCAGGTGGTTTATCTTCTTTTCCCCTCAGTCCTCAGTGACTACTTCCAAAGGCATTTGTTTGCTTCACCAGGTATTTTTAGCCCCACACCCTGTTTTTTCTTTCTTCATCTCCCAGTAAAGTTATGATGCTCAATTTATGACATGGCAATTATTTTCATGGCAACAGACCGTGGCATTATAGAACAGGAACATAATGACTTCACTGAAGAATCAAGCAGAAGCAGCCAGGTTCTGGTTAGGGAAAGCTCTTTTTTAACAAAACATGAATATCCTCTAAAACAATAGAAGGAAAATTGTTGTTAAAGTTGCATAAACAACCTTTATCATCTTTTTCCTGGGGAGCAAAGCCTTCCAGTGATGCACAGTAAATCTTTGAGAAACGTTCAAATCCTGGAAACTCTTTTAGCACTTTTTTGTAGTTTACTCTGATGTATTTGGACTTCTTGGGTTTTTTTAACTGGGTAGGGATGGGCCTTGAAGTCTCCAAAGAGCAGCCTTTCACAAGAGCTTTCCATTGCTGCTATTATGTTAGTGTTCTACTGTATATATACGACAAGAGGTATACATGGTACTTTACAGATGAATAAAATGACAAGTCTTTCCCTCCAGCTGCCCTGAATCATCTGAACAAAGGAGAAAGTGAAGCTTGGGTTAGGCTGGAAATAAACTCTCCTGCAGTAGTTCTCTACTTTGAACTTGGAAATGCAGGCAGTTAATGATTTTTACTATTTGCTCTGGGTTTTTAACCAGTTTCTCAAAACACTTGTGCTCTTTTTTAAGGCTTGTCAAGTTTCAGGCAACTCATGATGTGAATCCTACTCTTACCAGAATTGATTATTTCATCTTATCTGCATTTCTTCTCTTCAGAAGTCATCTCTAGGCAGATATTACGGCTTCATCAGGGCAATCGATGCATTCGGATGGGTTGAGCTCCAGAGCACTGGAGCCAAGACCATAAGCACAGGTGGGAGCGAGCAGTGAGCCAGTGCAGGCAAGTGGGGAGCCAAAACAGAGCTGAAGCAAAGTCATCAGGCTAAATGAAGGGGGGTTTGAAATATTGTAAGGCATTTTGATTCAGTAGAAATCTTTTTTTGACTGAAGCACCACATGCCTCACTAGTGTGGGAACAGGCTGGGGCAGGTGTGGTGGGAGCTTGGCAAAGGTCCTTCTCCCCCTTTTTTTCATGCAGGCATTGTACATTGGGGAAGATGCCCGGGTTTATGACAAGATGTGACATATATAACATCATAAATAAATAACCAACAGGAAAGACTAAGGCCTCGTAATGTTGTTTCTGTGAACACAAACGTGCAGTGAACAAATTGCATGAAAGTGGATGATTCCTGTAACTGGACTTCAAGTGCAGAAATTCATCACTTCTATAGCCTTTGTATTCCAGACTTGTAATGGCTGTTCCTCCGTAGGAGAAAATTGCTATGATAATCCATCTCCCCTTCCAGGTTCTAGTGATAGCTGCGTCTTACGTACTTGAGGACGGTATTAGTGTATGGTGACACTGCACTCTATCTTTCTGGAATCAGTTGTAAATGCTGTGGACATCCAAGCCAGGCTGCTCTTTTTTAATGGGGGTGTTTTCTGTATGAAAGATCTACCTTGGCCTTGGAGCCGTTGGGGTTTAGTGGGGTGTTTCATGGGACTCAAGCTAGCCCTCTGCAACCGGGATGAATTTCACTCTGAGCTCGTTTTCATTAAACTCTTTGCAAATACGGCATTCAACATTTGCTCCTCCCAGCTCTGTACCACCCATCTTTATTTTTCGCTGACTCCCCAAAGCCCTAATTTGCAGTGCTGCTATGAAAAACCTGACAGGAACGTATGACAGCTCTGGCCAATCTCTCCCTTTAGATGTAAGACAGTTAATAACCTTTTTAGAAGGATGAGGCAGAAAGCCTGTATATATCATCTCTCTGTATTTAATAAGCTACATATGTGGCCCATCCACTGCATCTGTCTGGGAAAAACCCAGGTTTCTGATGTTGCTAGAGGTTGCTATTTTCATGGTGCAGCTGAAAAAGATGTCGGTGCCATCTTAGCCGGGGTCAATCAGTCACCTGAAGCACGTCCACGACCCATGTGGTTCAGCTGTCCCAGCTGAGAGAAACTCACCCACTGCCATTGTCAGAATTTGGATTTTAAAAAAGGGGGTATAAAGAGGTTCTTCAGGTTGCAGGTGTTCTTAATATTTGGGGGGCAAAATCCAACTTTTAATATTTAAAAGACTTATGAATGCTGTGTTGTTTTTTTTTTCTTAAAACTTAAAATTACCACAGATGTTTCATAGGCATATTCTAAGATGTTTTAATGGACTATGTATTCAGTGACTAATCCTGAAAGACCTTTGTAAGACTGCAGAGCTGTACAGGGGTTTGTGTGCACCAGCCAAAGGAAAGGCAGATTCTTGGGAAGGTAGATCAGAGGCATTTGACACTGGTGTCTCCATGGGAAAAAACCAGCTAAGATGCCTGTCTCTCAGCCTCCCTTCAGGTAATACAACAGTCAGAGGCAACCTGGACGCAGCTCAGGGGTTTAGCATCAGCCTCTGAACTGACGCAGCCTCGATGAGGCAGGACTGTGTGCTGGTACTGTGTTCCCATCACACTCCACTGTCTTTCTTCCTGCCAAGGATCTGGCAAGCAGTGCCACGGAGCGAAACAAAAAGTGTTTCATTCAAGGAACACAAAGCCAAACTCAGATTTAGCTGGATATCCAAAAATATTAGCTCACAAATGAGGGTGGAAACACTCCCCCAACAGAGTTCAAAATTCTTTGGCAGCCCAGCTGGGTCTGGGGCTGCTGATACTGTAAATAATGAGGAATTGGTGCAAAGGCTTGGATCTGCACATGCTTGCTGTCTGTGCAGCGAATGGTCCACAGCTGGCAGGTTTGCCACAAACCCACCGGGGGCTCAGCTGCCATGCCACGGGGCCACGGCGTGCAGCTCCGCTGCTGGGGCTCCGCTGGCAGGGGGAGAAGAAGCGATGTACCGTCTGTTACCCTGTCTAAATATCTGTGGCATCGACAACTGCTTTATAATGATTACGGTTATTTGATCCCCCTATTTAATCGTGTTATAAGAATCTATTTGTTTCGCGGCTGCCTGGTTTCTAAGGGCTGTGCAACAAAAGCCTTGGCATGGCCAGAGCCTCTGTGTTTGTCAGCGATTTGCAAGGCTCGCCGACCGAGTGCTAATTCTGGTAGGGTGCAAGAGGACCACCGGGGGACAGTATCTTTGTTAGGTGAGCAACACCAACAGTGCCAGAGCGTGCGGCGAGTGTGCAGGTGATGGCTCAAAAGAAGGGATCAAAGGGAGGCAGAAATGCGCATCCTAATCCAAGGGAGCTGGGGAAACTGCTCACCTGCCCGTTTGCTGCACACGATGGAGCAGAAGGGAAACTTACAGTCTGGCTCGGCTGCCTCCTCCCAGGGCTGGAGACTGGTTGCCATGGATATCTGGTGATGGGAGGGCACCAGCAGTGCTGCGGCCTGAGGGGACTGTCTGGGGTGAAGGATGAAGTGGAGGATGCCTGTAGGGTGGGGTGGGCATCAGCAGGGATTTTTCCAGTGGTGGAGAAGCAGAAGGGGTCTGGGGGCTGCGTGAGGCCTTCCTGAGAGTGGGGCACACCCCACACACCCCCACTCCCCGGTGGTGCTGACGGGGTGACAGTCACAGCACGAAGTCTTGGGATGAATTAGCTGTACCCCAAGGGCTCAGAGGGTTATTTCTGAGCTGTACTTTTGACACTTCTGTGTGTCTGCGCAAAATTTGGCTGGGTTGTACTTTGAAGCCTCTGGTTCTGCTCTCCAGCCGTGAAGCAGATGCAGAGCTGGCACTGGCAATAAAACTGGCATTGCAGGAGTGTGTGTCTGCATGTGCATGTGTGTGCAGTGCCATGCTGGACAGTGTGGGGTGTTCTTGTTTCTGTTGGCTTTTTTCTCTCTTCAACAAAGAACCCAGTTCTACAACATTGTTTTTGAGAGCCCGGCTGCTGATTTCAACAGTGCATTTGTGCAGATACGAGTCTTTCTTGTATGAGTGAAAACAATGTGATTGCCTGAACTTGTGCATTTCTTGCTCTGCTGCTCACTTGCTGCAGTCCTGATCCTCTCCCGTTTTACTGTTGCTCAGAAATTGTAAATGCCTGTGTGAAGAATAACAAATTGCAGTTATTCTTCTGTTTTGCTGAATTAGCAGGAATGAACCCGAGGTATGCTCTTCTGCAACAATATTTAATAATGATATGTGACCAATTTTTTTTACAGCCCTGGTCATTTCAAGCCCTGTACTTACTGGATTCTCCACTGCCATAGTAGTTTAATTCAAACCTCTCTGTTTGAGCTCCATCCCAGTATGACCCTATAAAAATAGGATGGAATTTACTGGAAATGTATGAAACACACAGATTTGAACTTGTAATCATGTCTGTCACTAAGTAAGGCCCGACGAGGTGCAGTTAAAAGCTGTATTTTCTGTGGGGAAAAACCAGTGTGGGACATGGAGGTGAGGTCTGAGGAAGCAGGGCTGCCTTGTGGCTCATTTAGCTGTGC
The DNA here is from genome assembly GCF_023638135.1 of Falco biarmicus. Lineage (NCBI taxonomy): Eukaryota > Metazoa > Chordata > Aves > Falconiformes > Falconidae > Falco > Falco biarmicus. Next base: position 45,235,984 of record NC_079289.1, on the reverse strand, counting down.
TGTACCGGTGATAAACTAGTCTTGCTGAGGACACAAGATGGATTTATTTTCATTAAAAGAAAAGAAATATATGCATCATTGATTCTTTATACACTCTGCATGGAAGCACATCAATGAAAATTTATTCCCAGAGGTGTACTCATCTCTAGGCAGTGTTCCTGCTTCAAGATGCTTAGGAGTTACGGGGTGATCTGGTGGACATGAATATGTTTAACCTTAGAAACATGAGTAATAGCCACATTCAAGTGTCATCGAAGTCAAGCATTTGCAGGATCAAGGCTTTAAAGGGTGCAGTCTTGTAGAAACACTCCATGCATTCTGCTTTGATGAACAGAAGTATTTGCAAATGGTGATATTTTATGGCTAAGGACATTTTATAATATAAAACACTAGTGCAGCTAATATGTAAAATACTGAAGGCAGCAACTGCCCGGAGTATATTTTTTATGATTGTTTTCTACAGAGGTGATTATGGTTACTGATGGATTTTCACTGAAATACTTGGAGCTGATCACAGATATGATTGTCAGGTTACATTAATGGGTACCTACATACACCCTTGGTAAGTGCAACATGTGTCCTAAATGTCACAAGACAAATTAATCCCTGGTGGAATATTGTTAATTGGTAGGGTTATGTGAATGATTACTCCATTATGAATCACCATAAATCCATTCTAGCAACTGGACAGATTTTCTTGTTTATAGGAATAAAAGGAAGCAGCAATCATGTTTCCAATCTGCTTTCATGGTCTAAGAAATAAGTTTAGTACCGAATCCTGTTATTTTGGATTTAATAGGAAAGGCTTCTTATACAAAGGCCAAGAGAAAGGGAGATAATCCATCTAATATGCTAATTTCCTAAAACTAAGGACACCAAAGCTATCATTAAAACAATTCAAACCCAGAATTACAAACAGATTCAATTGAATGTTAAGATGGGAAACTATGTACTTTGAAAGTGTGACATATTTATATTGACATAACTGAACAAAATTTTGGTGATTAAATGTAATGTCCCTACTGAAAAGAAAATTCTGTCAAAAGGGGAATGAATACACAACTAGTCTTATTACTGGTTTTAAAAATGCTGCAGCCATTAGAAAGCAAGGGATTCTGGGTAACAAAATTGAGGGGTTTTGAAGATGAAACGAGAGTTGTTGGGAGGCACCGTCTCAATATAGCTTGTCAGGATGGGAAGGGGCCTGGCTTTGAGAAGGAAGGGAGGTCCACAGCTAAGATCTGCTGAACATTGGGACTCACCTCATATTGTGTTCCTTTCATGTGTTAATGTGCTACCTATCATTGCACATGGAAAAGTAAATGTTTATGGGGAAACTGACCATTTCATACCATAATTCACTAAAATAAACCTATCAGTGTTTTGGGAAATGTCCTTAATCTGGTCCTTGGAAACTAGTCTGTGGGAAAATGACATACTCATCATCACTTTTGCCTCCCAGTAACCTACTTGCCAAACTGGTCCATAGCTTCTTGTCCTGCTGCTTTGCTTATCACTGGGTCATTATCCTGCCTGTCTTTGCCATATTCTAGCTCTTTGTTCTGCCCATCTGCCATTTGCAGTATTATATCTTACTACCCACAGGCCAGCACACACAAAACAGTTCTGCAGTGATTTAAGCGTTTTACATAATTCTTAATCTGCAAGGAAATTTAATATGAAGTGTGGACAAAATGGAGATGAAGCCATGCTAATCTCTTTGGCATTCTTCATCAGCCGAAGTGGACGTTTAACTCATAAGCAGTAGTGTCCTTTCTCAACAGCAAGGGCAAGCTAATGAGCCAAAGCAGCAAATCATTTAGGTCTTCTTTGCAGAAGCATAGTTTAGGAAGCATAACACTCCTTGTCCAATAGAATAGACTTATCTAATACAGAAATCAAAGGAGACAGCATTAGCCAACAAGTAATCCTCTAAACTACAGAAGATACAGAACAATCAAAGCACTGACATCCCATAGGTGTTTCTTTTCGTTTTGACCAGATAATGTTGAAAGATGTGGAGAGCAACTGGACTGAATGACTCAGTCTCTCCTCACAGTACCTACAGAACAGACGCTAGCAGTATTAGCTCTGTGCACTGTCCTGCCCCACCCATACAGCCAACTTTTGGAGTAAAGGGAATATTCAGTCATTAGCTGTGTGCTGAAGCCACCAGGGGTGTCATCTGGGGTGACCTTTGATAAGGAGGCCAGTCCACTTTGATCTGCACTCAGAGTGCTGGGTCATTGCACTGGACAATTAATTCCTCTTCAACTTGATGGAGGGGAAAATGTTCCCCCTATCCCAGTGCCATTGCACAGGTGTGACACTGAATGCAACAAAGCTGCAGACAAACAACAGTAGCTGTACTGTGGCTGGAAGTGCACCCAAGGGCTCTTTCCTCAGTTCTGGTCTCCTGATGAGGCTGGTTTCGAGAGGGTAAGCCATGTGCCTTTTGGGGAAATATGGCTGCTCCAAATTCTACAGTAGACAATGTCAGCATAACATAATAGCAGTATTTTCCTATTTTCCTATAGCATTTCATGGTGGCATGCTCTTGTACGCCGTGATGTGAATGCTGTGACACTGGGGTGCAGGTAGCCGCAAAGTCATGCAGGGATGTGTCTCACAAGACAACTGCTTAGGAGTTATTGCCTTCCTAGAGACACACACATGAAAGCTAAAGTTTTGATAAACCAAACACTCACATGCATAATTAAGCAGCTACACGTTGTTGTGTGTCATACCAATTTGATGATCGAGATGAAGTGCAATAATTTTCAAAAGTAATAAGGGAAATACAAACAGCAATAATATAACTGTGTACAGCAGGAACAAGGCAGAACTGGCATTAGTCTTTGTTAGAACAAGGGAATGTCTTTGTAGATCCACAAACAACATGATCTCAATAATTTCTGAACTTGGAAACAGATGTACAGTATATTCCCTCCAGCGTTAATGTTTTGATTTTCAGCTCATCTGCCAGAGAAATTACAATCAATGAGAAAGTGGGTGGGAGGGGAAGGAAATAAAGAAATCCCCGTATCTCCAAGTGTCTTGCTGTGGCAGTACGTTTTCAAAAGCCACACTAGCTGTGTCACTCAGTACTCTAAGACATTCCCTATTAATATAAAACAAACCAAAAATCATAACTGCTTTAATACCAAAAGCTACACAGCACATATAAGAAAGTTGAGCAGAAGGAGGAATTGGGAACCTATTACATGTCTGGCTTTAGAGAATCCATGGTCATAAGCAATAAAACAACAGTCATTTGCCAAGACAAACTTGCAATTCATGATGGGGTAGCTTTTCAGGACTTGCCGTCACTATGGAGCACTGTTAAATATCTGGCCCATGATGGGAATGGCCCATGGTAGAAGAATGACAGGCTGAGCGTGTGGGCAGTGTAGCCCAGTGTATTACTTGTGTCACTGCAGTGGCAGAGGAGACACGGAGAGAGGGAGAGAGACAGAGAGACATGCCAATAGGTTGGGCTCCTGCGTCTCCCGAAACCTGAAGGATGGAAAGCTGCGGGAAATTAGTCTGGAAATGCCTTGCGTACATACAGGCACAGATGGTGCAGTTTCAAAGGCAAAACATTCTCTTTGCAGAAAGACAAGTCCTTCCTTGTAACAACAGTTCACTGCCAACAGGAGCGAGGGAGTGTCCCTGGGAGAGGGAATCTGTACTCCTCTTGTATTTAGGCTTAATCCTCATGGCAGGCAGGCATGGATCGGTCTGTTGCAGATGGCAGGGTCTTGGGAAAGGCAGCAGGGTGCATGTGCTGCTCTGCGTTGCAAACTCTGTTTTTTTCCCCAGAGAAACAAGTGGCCAAGGCAGGAACAGTGCAGAGAATGGCCAGTATGTCTTTATTTCAGTCACTCGGAAATAAATCCAAAGTCAGCTTGCTGAACACAGACTTACGTTTCTATATGGCTCTTGCTGGTGGGTTTGCACATGTTTCCTCCCAAACCAGAGGAAACTGTGTTTATATGTTATAAAATGTAGATAAAGACCAGAAGATCATACCATTGTTGAAATACATTGAAAAGTGTTGAAATATGAAATGCCTTTCATGTTTCCAGGCACCTGGCAGGGTAGGGCCACGTCACGAAGCTCTCGTGGCCGCTCACAGCTGGCCAGCTTCCTCCGCTTCGGCTTGGCCCATTTCTCTCCTTTGTTGCAGTGTCAGCATCAGCCATAAGCCAGTCCAGACCCTTCAGACAGAGAGGACCTACATCAGGAGACATGGGTTGATACTAAAGCATCTCAGGTTATCGTCTGCCAAATGCCTACAGTGTGTCTCACCACAGGTGAAGCTGTTCCCCATGTGGACACCACAAGAGTTTTCCTCCAGGTGAGACTGGCAGGGAACACTGGAGGGTATTTTTGACCATAGCATGGGAACTTGGACAACTTTTTAAGAACTTCCGTGTTTTCTTTTTAACACGTGTCCTTTTATTGTAGGGATCTAGAACATTTCTGATGTTCTTGAGCTCTCCTGCTTTTGTCCATGGCTCATTATAGCTGTGTTTTCAGTCTTTTACTGTAGACTTAAAGTTTGGTACCAGATATTAAAGATATTCTGTGATCTGAGGGGAAACTTGGAGAAGACTTTCTATGAACTCTTACGGATTCATCTGCCTTAAGCTGAGCATCTAACATAGCACCAAAATCCTGAGCTAGTACCCCAAAGCTCCTTTTGCTCCCCAAAGCAGGAATCCTCAGAGAATGATTCATTTCATTGCAATGCAGCTGTTTAGCTAGGTTAGATGTAACGCCTGCGCTCTCCGCTATCTATAAAATGACCTTATGGAACCTGGGCAAATTGCTATGGCCAGTGAATCCTATTCTGAATGCCTGTGACCTGATTTTCTATGCATGTGGCTGTGGTAACTGTTTCTATCTGTATGCCCCACTTCTAAGCAATTGCCAGGTTATCCTAAGTGAAGAGATTTTAGCAGACATTTGGCTGTGGCTGGTTCGTGCACTGTTTGCATCACAGGTAGCAGGGGAAGAGAGGGCAGTGGCAGCTTGGTGAGGGGGTAGGATCCAGCTACAACCAAAGAGGAGAGTCTCCTTTTCACTAACTTGGTACGCTGAGTGGTGAGAAGGTCTAGCTCATGAAGAGCTGAAAAGCCAGGAGGTACTCAGAGTGGGTAACGGAAAGTGTTTATCTTCTTATTTAGAGAATTTTTCTTTCTGTTGCATAGTCAATATTTATCTTGTGCCTTACTGGGCTTACTGCTTCACCTTCCTTTTCAATAGTCTGCATTACCAAGAAGGACAAAAGAAATTAATTTTACTGAGTTTGAAACACTGTTTTATTTGGGTTTTCCAAATACTGCAGCTATTGTTTCTGACCAACAGTGCTCAGGAACAGGAATGAATACAATGAGGAAATTTTACCGACTCACAATTCCTAATTTTTACCTACTCAAAAGTTTGTTGGAAGAGGCAAGCAAAGGTATGCTTTAGTTTGCAAGGAGGACATTAACAAACAGCACAGGTGTTCACCATTCTGAGTCTGAAAATTCATTTCCCATGGGTTCACATCAACTTCCTTGTGGTTCAAGATGTTGCTGGATTCTCGATTCTCCTCTCTGCCTGCAAACGCAGCAGCACATCAAATGCTGACAGTGAGCTGTACTGATGCTGATGTTCAGTAGATAAGCCCTGAAAGCTGGCCAGAAGTGTTTCAGCCATGTGTGCCTCCCTTTCCATAGTTTCTTTCTGAACAGCATGTTAAAGCAGTTCTGAGTCTGATTGGGAGAGGTGTCCACCCACATCCCTGCATGACATAGGCTATTAGTGTTTATTAGCACTCAATAACACAAGTCTCATTATGAAACATGCCTTTCCTATTTAAAAAAAAATTACGATGACATGCCAGTCGTAATTCAGCACTTGATGGGCTAGTCTAAGGCTACACTTCATGTTTAGGAAATTTTTTTTACTTCTGTCTCTCCTTTGGGTTTTCATTTTTTTAATTTTGTTTTGTTTTGTTTCTTTTTAATATCAGTCAGGGAATTTAAGGCAATTGAAAAGCACTTGGAGCTTTATGATTTTGTCCACTACTTGTCTTTAAATAATGCATTCCTGTGTCTAAAGAATGGATACATGTGTAGAGCTGTAAAAGTGAAAAACCTACTTTTCTATTTACTAGTATTTATAGCTTTTTCCTCATTTATATAATAGTGCATTTCTTCCTTTGTGTGTATCTGTGCCTCTGACAGGCACTCAGGCAAATCTTTTATTTGCCTCAACTTCCCACTTTTCAGCTACTACAAAAAGGAACATTTTCCTTTACCCCATAACCTTGAAGATGATGCTTATGTAAGGAACTGTAAAACAATTTACGTCAGAGAGAAAAAAATTACCTCTTACCTCATTTGATCTGTCATACTAGCTAACTATTTTTCCAATGTATTTCCAGTTTAATTTTAAACTGTAGGAACTTCAAATGTGGTTTAAAATATCCTGCACAACTATCCCCAACTATATGGACATAATTCTCTACTCACTTTTGATGGTGATGAGCTTTTATATAAATGGCCCCATCCTTATAGGCACAAGGAATAGCGAGTATTGTTTTGCCGGGAGACCTGTACCTGCGAAGGTAATTCTCAGCCGTGTTTAAGGCCTGTGGAGAGTGCAATAACAACTAAACAAGCATTTTCCTCTCTGAACTCCAAGCCAGCACCAGGGATCGTACTTCAGAGTCATGTTATTACAACTGTAGATGATCTATTGCCAACTACCTAACTACGAAGAAAACTTGCTGCAGCTAAGAAGTGCCCACTAGAGATCAACACTTCTCTGCAGCACTTCATCTTTTTTAAACAAGGGATAAATAAATTTCTTTAATTTCTGGCTCTTGGATTTTCTTTTTTCAAAATTCTCCCAGTGAGGGGTGGTTGCTGCTAAAATAATTGTCTGGGGTTTTAAGTCCCATGATACTTGTAATCTCTGAGATGTTGTGAAGGTTGGAGACAGCCTTGCAGGGGCTTTGGTGCATCCAAACTGCAGCTTGTGCTCCTTCTGTTCCCTTCGCTGGCAGTTGTTTCCAGCGTAGCCCACCCTGGCACAGGGGGTCACAGTACAAGGAGACACTAGCTATTGCTAATGTTGCTTCAGAGCCAGAGATGCGCAGGAAAGGTTTTTCATGTCTGAAAAAGAATCTGTGAGGATTTTCCTAGCCTTAATCAGGATGAAAAGATGAAAATCTAGTGGGGGGAGAGGGATCAACTTGGAAGAAACCCCCCCCAAACATCAGACTACACCATTTGGAAATTTTTGTTCCAGATTATTAGGCTTTGTTGCTATAAATGAACTACTTAAAAGAACAGATATTTTGATCTCCAAGAAGCAGCTATATCTCCTATAAAAGTTAAGTACAAACTGGCACGTACTCATGATTAAAACCTCATCATTTCAAATCACAGACAACAGTCCAGTACTCAGCAATCTAACACTTTCCAAGAAAAAAAAAAAAAAAAACCCACCAAAAAAACCCCCAACAACCAGGGGAAATTTCTCAACTAGAAATATTCAGTAGTGCTGCACAAAGATTTCTGAGTCTGTCATTTCACCATCGTGTCTGCTGGTGAAACTAAGAGAGCCTCTGGGGGAAGCAGACCTTCTCTCCCATCCCCACCTGCTCACTCCAGCACTGCCCCCACCCTTTCCGCTAGGGCTGTGTAGCACAGACGAGGAGGAGGATGCTCCAGAGTAAGGTTAAGGAGCACATGTGGTGGCTGGGCACGGGGTACCATTATTGATATGGTGATAAACTGCACTGCCAGCTGCTGCTGCAGGGAGAAATCTTGCATTTTCCCAGCTTCCCATCCCACTGCACCCTTGCACCAGCACAGAAAGCTTTGCTGATCTTGTGGCATGCTGGTTCAGGGAGTTCATTTGACAGCAAAGTAAGTATTAAAATAACAAGAAAAATATTTTCTTGCTAGTTTAGGACCCTTTGCCTAAGAAGATGCCAACACAGTGGAAGAAGATGGGCTGTGTGTCTTGGATGGGGAGAGTCAGGTCTAGCTGTGCAGCAGCTGCTTCATTCAGCTCAGCTATGTCTCAAAATCACACTTTGAATTTGGTCTGGATCAGTTTCCCTGTCTGATTCACTGTTTGACCACACAGATGTTTGCGCTGGGCTTGGGGGAGCCAGCATGGCTGTGGGAAGTAGGGGCCTGGGGCATGGAAAGGAGGAGGGAAGGGGACAGGGTGATCCTCCAGTGATGCTGTTGTGCACAGCCTGTGAAACTGCAACCAGCTGAGCTGCTAGAGAAATGCTGAGCTCACAGGGGCACCAGAGCTTTAAATTCTTATTGAAACCATTGTTAGGGCTCAAATGATGTGACAAGAGCTCCCACAGCTTTGGTTACGTCAGAATTTTGCCCCTGCTAGCACACCCCACCACTCAGCACCAGCAGTGTCTCTGCTGAACTCTTCCAGATGATGACACAGAAGCAGCACTATGGTGGGACTAGGTAGAGGATATATTCCTTTGATGGATATGGGCAGGGAGCTGAGGAGATTGCTTGGAGAGCCATGACGAAATGTTCCATGTGGAGGTGGTGGTGGTGGTCAAGAGTTTCAGCTTACTGGGAGTGGGTCTTTTAGGGGCAGTAGAAATAAGGGGGACAGAGACGTTTCTTCTGGAAGAGGTAGAAATGGGAAGAGCCATCTATTGTCCATGCTTCACACTCTTCCTCCCACTGCCAGGACACCCAGCTCTCAGGTCGCCAGGGTACGGGTGGTGCATCCCTGCTGGGAGCCCTGCACCCTCCAGCAGAAGCCCAGCCTGGCTGTGTGGGGAGGCCGGGTCCTGGTCCTGCCTGGTCCTGCACCAGCACTGACCCAGTTGGCTCTCCCCTGGCCAGGTGCTGGTTTGCACCTGAAACGCTCCATGGAGAGAGGTGGGGATGAACCCTTGAAGGGCTGTATGTGAGAGGATGGAGGTGAAGGAGCAGCCTCAAGTTGAGCACCTGTGTCAGCTGGATGGAGTCTGTAGGATGAAAAAGCAAAACTTTTCTTAAGGTCTTCATTGCCTAGGGTCCGGCCAAAAATGTGTTTTCACTCACCTTCATAGAAGTGAGGAATCAAAGGTGATGCTAAATATAAGCAAAACAACAGACACAGTGGAGAACAACAGGCAGGTAAAACATGCTTAGAAATCATCACAGGCAGAGATGGGCATAGCTTCACAACTCATACTTCCAGTTCTGTGCTCAGTTCCTCAAACAAAACTTCCTTTAGTAAACACGAATGGTCTCATATGGTGTTTACAGCCCAGATTTGTTGAGAAGCTTTGCAAATCTGAAAAGGAAGATTGATGTGGTAGAAAGCTCAACAGGTAGGTTTTACTACAAGGAAACTTTTGTAATTTACATTTTTTCCAATTTTAAGAAAGAAAGGAGAGAGGAATAGTCATCATAAACTGGGAAATACAATGAGAGGGCAGCATCCAGGGCAAGTCACCTGTGAGAGAGGAAAACCCTGGGCCAAAGGAAGAGCCAGCCTTGCAGGAGAGACGTCTCGAGGAAGCTGCAGTGTGACAAGTGGGAGAGCAGAGCTCAGCCTAGAAAAGAATCTCTGGAGAGCTCAGCATAGCAACAAAAACAAGCATGCATACTGTATAAAAAATTTCAGGTATGACAGCATCTCAGCTATGTGTCTAAAGAGCACAGAAAGAAAAAATGAACAACAAAAAAAAGGGGGGGTGCTGTCCTGTTAGGTGTGGTTTGCCTTTAAAAATTAATGCATCTCAAAACTGGCATTTCTTAAAGTTTCTTCCAGTTGTTAGCACCGGATGCCAGGAATGCAAATGAGCAGCTGCCCTTCCCAGACTCTATTTTGGATTTTACATAGTTGAGAGAATCTTTAGACCTTAGAGCATATTTATTCTTTGATTTCTTTTGATAAAACAGTCTGCAGCCTGGGTAAACACTCAAGATGGCATTGAGCCAAGCAGTTTGTCTACACAGGCAGCTTTTTGTTTCTCCAGCCTTCATTCAGATTTAAAGCTGAGCAGTTCTAAGCAGTGGATGCACCCTGGAGAATCACTTTCAGCCCCCACAAACAAAGCTGAAATCTGTGAATTTTCATTCTTATGTCCAGATTCAACCAAGTCAACTGTCCATATACATCTCAGAGATTATTTGGGCAATCTTTTTAATAGTCTGTCAAAAGCACTCACCACCATCCCAGTCCCATGAGGTCCAGGTCTGATCTCAGACTAGTTTATGCCATCATAGTTTTTTTAGCGCTAGAAAAGTTTTTCTCCAATGTATATAAATATATACCAAGTTGAATCAGACTGACTTGGGGCCAAGGCTTTGGTATTCAATCAAAGGTTTATGTCTCTACCTTGTGGTTTAAAAGACCTTCACTTAGCATCAAAGTACTTACAGTTTGTCTTTCTGTTAAACAGGTTGGTATTTCCACTCCTAGAACCAATGAGGTACAGATTAATGGTTAATCAAACAGCTAATCCAGTGGCTAGGACACATGGTGGAGACTGATGAATCACTGGTTCAGGGACAATCTCAGATTGTTATACGGTGCCTCATCCGTCACATTGGCTTCAGCTCACACTGAACCCCAAATCACTCATAATTCCTGTCCATTTGCTAACACTCTGCCCCAAGTCTGAAGTGAGCTGAGACAACCCATAAATACTGAAGTACACCTAAGTACATTACCCACATTATATGGATAGTCTGTACTTGTCCTGCAGATGACTTCATAATGGAGACTAATCAAATATAAACAAGACAATTGGCATTTCCTAACTTTCAGGTTCTTGATTTTAGTAATTTCAATAATTTTAGTGAAATTTTACTGTTGGGTTTTATGTGCAACGGTTTATATTAGTAGAGCTTTCTTTTATGCACCACTTCTGTAGCTCCCTGAAGTCCACAGGAGGGCTGAGTGATTACCCTTTCCCGTGGGATAAAGCTCTGATTTTAGCTTTATTGAGATGGCAAATAGAAATCATCTGCTGATCAAAAACTTAATTTTGCCCAGTCTGCACCCTGAGTCAATATACGTCTATATTTAGATGGATGCATGAAACGTACTTGCGGTTAGATCCATCTATTCTGTTTTCGTTGCAACAGCAGATTACAGTCTGAAGCTACTCAGAAGTCAGAGGAAGAGCCAGTGGTGAGGAGTTCATGGATGGTATATAGCTGAGACTGATAAACCTGTAAGTATCTACCACCTCTACTTGAGTGACACATAGCAGTGGTCAGTCTGTAGACTGTATTGACCCTGTAGACAAATGTATTGACCCTGTCTAAAGTAAAGTGAAGCAGGGAAGGGGAGTACACTATAGGCATCTTTAGGTTCTCAAGTTGTATATAAGTATGTGAGCCTAAATATAAACCTTTTGTTTCAATTTTGGGAGACTAGGCTTAGTACTATTACAGACAAGTTTGCAGATAACAAAGAATACGGGGAAGAGGCAAATTTCCATCTCACTAATAAAATCACGTATATCATATATACCTGCACATTATATACATAAAAATATGCCCTTACCACTTCTTTTGATCCAAACTATGTGAAAATAATAAAAAAGGTCTGCATTTTAAGTGATTTACATGGAAAACTGTTTGATATGGTCTGTCTGTTCTGTCCGTGCAGGCAAAGCTGGTTATCTTTTTAGCCTACATAGTAAGGTTGATAAAGTTTTAAACATGGTGTAATAAGAAACCTGAAAGCCTAATGCTGGAAAAAACGTAGGAATGAGGGAGGGAACACCAATTTAATTTAACTCATATTATTTGTATAATAGATTTTTAGCTGAATTAAACTAATCCTTAGCATCAGCATTATAATGACTCTGCTTCCCTAAGGCTTTGTTACTTGGAGTCCCAAAACAAAAGTCTGCGGTGTCATTTTCTTGCTGCTGCCCTGAGTAATATTAAAGCCACAAACAGTTGATCACAGGCTCCTACTGAGCAGAATGGTTGTGGCAAATGTGTCAAACCTGGAATATGTCTCCATGAGACATATACCAGAGGGGTAGTACTCCATGATGTCTGGTTTAAGCTTGAATCCATATTAAGGCAGAAAATTGAATTTTTTATTCATCACATTCTTCCTAGTAGGTTATGCCTTTTGACAGACAAATAATCTTATTTTATCCGCTTCTATGCTACAAATGATCTACAAATAAGGAGATATCCAATGTTTAGCATAGTTTATAAGCTTACGCTCTTTAGCACAACTTTCTAGTAACTAATTTTGCCAGTTTTTCTCTGGGGAGTTGGGTTTTGATCATGGTGACTGACTCTTTTTGTCTCAGTAGGTACATCTGCAGCATATGTAAGCAAAGATCCAAAACCAGGCTCAGGTTCTGATTTCCCTTCAGATCCTGTGCTCACATGAGAAAATTTGGGCTTGGGCTACACCTTTTCACTAGCTCGAACACGGAGCTACTTGCACTGGCAATGGGTTGAGCATAGCATCTCTCATCAGAGCGCCACACGCCAGGCGACAAGATCACATCCTCGTGGGTCTCCTTCCAGAAGGCTGCCTGCATTGCCTGACCCAGAGGGACCAGGAGCTGCTGCGTGGCAGAGCGCACAGGCAAGCAAGAGTCAGGGAATATGTCAGGCTTGGCTCACTACCCAGCCCAGTCTCAGTATCTCCTTTCCCCCACTGCACCGATACATTTAATAGTATAGCTGTACTGTTGCAATGCAGCATCAACATACAGAAAGTACATGCTGTGATCTCAAAACACTACAGATGGCTTAGTACTGCATATGGGAGCATATAGGATGGTGTTTTGCACCATGGGACATATAGCTCCTGGACTGGAGCTGGGGTTGGGCTGCAGTTTGGACAGAACAAGCTGGTATTTGTCTGCTGTAGCCCATGCAGACACAGCCCAAGACCGGTATATCATCTCTCTCCAGTGGGGCTGCAGAAGGAGGCAGCTGCTTCCACTCCTTGCTCAGCTTCTAACAGGGAAGCAGAGAAGCCTTTGAAATTATTAGTTAGTGCCAGAACTGCTAACAACAGCTATTAAAGTCCTTGCCAAAGATGTTTTTTTCATGCTTGGGGTTACACATTTAACAGAAACGAGGGGCACAAGGAGGACATGGGAAAAAATGAAAGAAGATGAGCCATTTCTTTTCTTCCAAGAAACAGGGAAAGTGATTATTTCTCAGGTTGTTCAGCCATTTGAGATTTAAACTAAACTGTTTCTAAATCAATATAAACTAAGGTCAACTCTTACATAAACACTCTTACATTTTTCCTTTTTTTTTTTTTTTTATTAGATGAGTTAAGGCAGACAGATACAAAACCAACCAGAACAAGAAGTGAGCAAGAGCTATTAAATGTTCTTCTGGTGTTTCATTTTTTATTTTAGTTTTGCTTTGATTAAGTTAGGCTCCATCTTGCAAAGGTGTTATAGTAAAGAAGTCACAATATTAGTCAGTCTGCTGACTCTGTAGAAGCAGTTTTTTCCTTCTAGTGACACCTGCCTTTGTTTTTTTTCTTCTGTAGTGAATTTATCAGAGGGAGAAAGAGCTGAACCTGCTTTTTATTGACTAACGAAAAGATTATTCATTGTCTTCCAAAAAATAACATTTGGTAGCATTGTCTAGCTGAGACAGCGCTGAGGTAGGGCACAAGAGAGACCTCTACTCTTCTGTTGTGTGCCTGTGAAACGAGTCGTATCATCTCTTCATTCCTTAGTTTCCCCAGTAGCCTAATTTGTAAAGTGTTTGAAAATGCATGGATGAATTACCTCCGTTCTGCCTTTACTGTGAGAATCCACTGAAGTCAACTAGGTTGGACAAATGCCACCAGTGGAAAAATTTGCCTGTCATACACTTAAAGAAAAAAAGACCAGTGCTGATATGCAAATAAATAAAAGAGTACAGCCTATCTTTTGAATCTCAGGCTGAGATTGTGATTTTGGCAGCTGGGAAACCCAAACACACACATTTGCCTTGAAAACTAATGAGACAAAACCATGGATCACTCCAGTGCTATTCATAATGTTACTTCTCACAGTAAATGCATATTTTGGGCCATTGGACATGAGTTATACCTATCTTATAACAGTCAGGACCCCTCCCTCCCCCCCCCCCCCCCCCCCCCCCAGTATTATATGAATACACAGTGGTACAAGATGCAATCACACATCTTAGTTCAGGAAGGACTTGCTAATGTTTATAATATCTTCCACATTCAGATGGGTAGAAGACAACAGTACACAGTGCATTTTTTTGACTTGTCCCCAGTTTAATCACTGAAAAAAAATGAAGAGATACACATGTATTGGCAAAAGAGAGCCAGTGCCACATTTACAGAAATGGCTTTGCTCTAACAGCATGGTCTACAAACACCAAATACAATCCTTCCTGTATCCCTCTGTAGGGCAACAAGGTGGAAATTCCCATTCTCCGCTAATTTAGTGGAAACTAAGAGGCTCTGGTCTTGTATTACAAAATCATTGCTCTTGTTTTCTATAGCAAGGTGCTATTGAGATATAATGAAAGTCAGAGCAAAATTGCGCTTTTATTTTCTCTGCTGTCTGTGCACTCGTTGTCAGCGCCTAAGCCTATACAGACAAGGTGTTTGAGGTACCACCTGATGCAGCTCTGCTTACGTATAGTTCCTTTCCTGTACTGTTTTTGTGGTAGTGTTCCTCTGGCCCCATTTCCTACCAGAGACAGAGGCTTGCTGGAAGAAGACCAAGAAGATGAAATTTCAGCCCACTTGAAGTTAATGGCAAAACAATAATTGACTTTAACAGGGCTGTAATTTTAGCACCTAACACCATAAAGCAGCCTTCAGTACAATTGATTTCCTAAATTGCATTCACTGAATATATGGTTTATTCTAAGGGTTTCCAAATGTTAGTTGTTCAGAACGTACCCACAGCAGCCTCTGGCTTCTTTTTTCTTTCCTCTGTAACAACAAATTTCATAGTTATAATTAAGAAATTAATTTAAAGGTTTACCTGAATAAAGGATGGGATAATAGTCTGTCTAAACTCACAATGGCACAAAATGACTAGTACTAAGAACACGTAGGATTCTCAACACATGATGATTCACAATCATAAAAAACCCCACCTCATGCCCTGAAAGCAGGGCACAGAACTGTCTTCCTTAGTAGAAGTGGGTTTTAGACTGAAGAGTTGAGTCAAAACCAAGCTAAAACCCCTTACCAACTGCTTCAGGCATTGGGACTAATCCTGAACCTGAGCCTTTGTTTTGAAGTCTCATTGAACTTGAACTGGAATTGAATCAAGACAAGCGCAGTCTCAGCTGGGCCCAAATCTGATCTCAGAAGCAAATTTTGCTGGTTTTATTTCCTCCATGAAATTAGGTAGATACATCTCAAGTTATTTTATCAGCAGCACCTCAAGCTGGAGACGCTGTGGTCAGTGTGAAGACAGAAAGATGATTTATGACTAGAGGGAGGATTGAGAAAATTAAGACTTCTTTGGAATATGAGTAGATGGAACCATTTTTGCATGTAGTGAGTAGGAAGGATAACACAGGGAGATGAGCAACATGAGGCAGAGATGGTCTGACAGTGGTGTCAGGAGCAGTTACTAGATGATTAGGACTAAGCTGCACCTAAATGGGTTTCCAGATGACAGCTGTGACCCTCCAAATCCTACCCCTTACCCAAGAACTGAAACACTTTATCCATTAACACTGGCTTTTTTAGCAGTCTCACAATGGCATATATTTAGCACATTATTGCATAATTATATATCATAACATGTAATTACATATTGCAATATGTAATACTGCATATTACATAGGATACAGTTATCCTATGCAGTGTATTATTATTCATCTAAGTATCAATAAAATGTGGTTAAGAGCTTATAGTCTCTATGTGGAATGTAAACTCATCTAATATGAAACAGTAGTAAAATCAGTATGACATATATTCAAAGGAAAATGGGTTTAACAAACAAGGTCAATAAATTTTTGATCTGTAAACACCCAGAGTAGAACAAATGCTATTGTTTGTGTCAGATAGTCAAAGAAGGAATCAGAAAATGAACTGAGTAACCACTGAAAAATCAATTAGCATCCTGGCTGAAAGCACTAATACATAAACACGGATTTTTTTCTGAATCATAAACACATGTGAAAGAGAAACGTCTCACCTGATATCCACAAAGCTGTCTAGACATGAAATGTAATGCTGCTGTTAGTAAATGCACATAACCTTTGATCAAACTACTGCAGGTAGAAACCCACAATTTTGTAAGAAAACACAAATAAAATTACAGCGTGGTTTACCAACAGGTGTTCTCTGCATATCTTTGATTGTATTTGTTACAGGCTTATTCTGCTGAGCTGAATCCCACTAATTGTATTAGGGGGAATATCTATTTGCTTGATTTGTGTTAGTAATTGTTTCTATTTGAGTTCCAGCTTCTGAACTGCAGGTGAAACCTAGTAAAAGCACAGAAAGAGACCTCTTTCTTGCCTGACAGCACAGTGTAGCTTTGTCTCACCCACATGGTGATGCACAGCACAGGTAGGTACAGTCAGGGTGGCGTATGCCGATTGATTTGGTGGCTTGTTAGAGGCAAGATTTTATAATCTTGTGTTTTCAATTCCATACCAGCTTTCTAGAAAGCAGATGAGAAGTAAACTGTGCTCTAAGCTACACAAGGTTTCATGCGAACAGGTTAGGAGCTTGTGCCAGATCTAAAGTTGCTAGCTGATTTACCCATCTTGTCAGTAGGCTATTAGAAGAGAACGTACCTTTATTAGACCTCTGGCTGAGCTAAACACAGCAGTTCCTGGAAGATATGATGTGGTTATTCCTGAAAGAACCAAACAAAATGAAACTAGCTGATCTGCAATTAATCTGGCTTCTTCTGGTCTTACTTCATAGCATGTAAAACAAGGTAAAAAAGAAGAGGTAGTTGCAGAGAGCTTATGTCCTGCCCTCAGCTCTGGCAAGCAGTCAAGCATTTATATGTGACTGATGGATGGCAAGTGTTTGCTGAAATACCCCTGAAGCTTTAATGAAGCACACCTGTGGCTAAGATGGCATTTACACAGAGAATCAGTGCAGCCATTAAAACCATCCCCTGGCTTGTACTTCTTCAAGCCCACCCTTGGTGCAAGAGTGAGGGCTCTGCTGACCTGATAGCTCCCCTGAGCAGAGGTGGTACATCCAGCTCTGGAAATGGTCCTGGTGCAGGCTGCTAAAGTGGGAGATGTTTATAGCCCCGGGGGAGCTTTATGATGATGTGTTTGTAATTTATGAGGTTGGGTTTTTTTACTTTTTTTCTTTCTATTTTTCTTTTTTTCACCTTTCCCTCCCCAACGGCTGCATTTTAAATCATCAACGTGATTTTCATTCATTCTTGTGCCAGGATATAAATCACTCACCTCCCAACAGCTATTCATGTGTCTGCAGCAAAGTGCTTTCTGTGTGGTAATTTGAAAATCAATGAGGGGAAAACTGGTACAGATCAATAATGTAGGATTTTTTGGGGTGTTTAGTGCAGAAAATGGAATAAAGGATATTCTTTGCGGATAACACATCTGTTACAGCCCATTACAAATAGGGGAACTGGGATTTAATGGTAAGTCTGGCACGTGGCACTATTATTGTCCTAACCAAATAAAGAATATGTGTTTACAAGGAATACATTAATGCTTGATGAGGCATGGATAGCACCATAAAATATCAGTTGCTTCATGTATTTACGAGGTGAATAGTGACTATTACCAATTTTGTAGAAAAGTCTATCTTGCATTAAAAGGCTTGTGATGAGGAATTTTATAGCCACAAACACCAATGACATTAAAGAAGACAGAGCTAGATGCTGCAGAGCACATAAGGAAATATCTTGTCTGAAAAAAATGCTTTTGATGCTGTGCTGTGCTTTGAACTTTTTATTTCCCCCCCCATGGGGCTGAGGTAAGCAGACATAAATTTGGCCTTCCCAGGAGAGCCAAGCAGAGGAGCAGTGCTCCCTCCTTCATGGCAGTCACGACCCTTTCTATCTCTGAAACCTGTGACTGTCCCACTGCAGCCCCAGCGTGGTACCCTACTGCCACCGCCCTGGTTAAAAACAACCAAAGTCTTCCTGGTTCTCTTCTGCAAGGGGTGGCCCCTGAGATGCGTCCTTGGAGCACTGCGGGAAAAGGTAGCGTGATTTACAGGATGCTTTTAGAAGAAATAACCCACATTCAGAACATCTGCGTAAAGATTGTTTCTGCTTTTAGAGTGTAATGTTATTTAGTCTTCAAAAAGAGCTAAGGGGAAAGCTTTCTTGCTTATGGCAACACTTCTTGAATGGACTACCAGGGAACCTCAGATTGCATCTCCATCTGACCTGCAAAGAGGAGCCCTTTATGCAATTATATCTATTTTTTTATGGGTTTGGGAGTGGCAGAGGTGTGGAGGCGTTGATGGTAGAAGGTGGATTTTGAACAGAATGATTTTGGCAGTTTTGTACTGTGCAACCTCTCAGATTTCTGCTTCCACAGCAGTTTAACAGTAGAGTGCCCTGTAGTTGCACTTTTTTTTTTTTTTTTTTGTGGAAGTGCAGTGTGCTAATGTAACCCTTTTCTTACTCTAAGAAATGGGTCCCCTAAGTTGGCATGGCATGTAGTTTCTAGAATACTGTTGAATAAAGGATATGAAATATTTTACTTGACACTTCATATTGCTCCTGATTGCCAGCTTGAAAATTACAACAGCAGTGACAAAAGCTGAAAGACCCATTCTGCTGGCCTGATTCATAGGAAAACAATATATTTTTGTACAAGCTGCCACAGCAAAATCCCCTTGAAACGTTACTCAACATGACTGGATTGCAGAGTCAGGTCCTCTTTGAATAAAAGTCTTTAACTTTCAGAAGAACTGAAGGAGTATGGTTTCATCATTATAGCAAAAATAGATGCCAATGAAGAAAAGATTAATTTTCCCGTCTCTTGCTGAATCCTTGAAGACTTTATATGATTCAGTGTATTTTATGAGCTGTGTTTCCAGGAATGCTGGCAGAAAACAGGGCAATTGCTATTTCACCATCATGTCAGCTTGGTTTTAACCGGCCTCCACTGACTTTTGGAAAAACGAGGAGCAATAGGAGCCATTGACCAGCTCTGTTTGTGTATACCCCTGTACGGCTCCCCAAACTCGCCAGCTCACCTGCTTCATTGGCCTTACAGCACATACGGGCCATGTGAAATTACTCTGGGAGGGGGAGCAGGGCAAAGCGTGGGTCAACGCTGTCCTCTGAGCAGAGGAGGCAGGAGTCTTCCCAACTGCCCAGCCAGCAAAACAAGCCATTCCCAAATCTGCACGGTGCTGTGCTGTCTGGCATGCTCTTGTGCAGTATCGCTGCTACGGTGTCCTCGCAGAGGCAGCTGCCTGGATTGTAAGCTGGAAGCAAAACCCTGCCCCTTACTCTGCCTCCCCTCCTGCACCTGCCCCATTTTATATGTTTTTATGGGATGGTGACATAAAATATATGATATTTTTTTTAGCTGGCCAAGCCAGAATCTGCTATCCAGCTCATCCCAAAGGAGTGCTGCTGCATACTCTGCATATGTATCCTATTTTCTCTGGGAGTGATGCAGGTTCACAAACGTAAAGCTCCAGTGCCCCCTTAAATGCCTTATACAGCCAGGCTGTCCCCAGGGGGTTGGCAGAAAGGACCAAGAGCTTAAAAGAGGCCTCTGCCCTCCAGAGCAGTCACTGGGTTATTCTGCCCTCCATGTTCAGACACTTTACAGCAAAATAATTTTACCTGTGTTCAAGAGAATATACTTTCTGAGTCTTAAATGCTGCTGTTTAGGTCAGTCTAGAAATCTCTCCTGCTGTCTGTAATCATGACCTGTGGTGGATGCTGAGGGAAAGGGTGACAGGAAAAGGATGTGAACAGCGTGACCTTGAATTTGCTATGCTCTTTAGCTTACAGAAATCAGCTGCTTTGGGTCTTTGGAGATGAGAGTTGCATGCAGATATTCATACAGAGGTGCCACCTCTCAGACGTTCACTCGGTCGGTTGCTTCCTAAACCCTTTTTCCTGTGGGTGACTCTCACCACAGGATGCCAGTGAATACCACGATTCTGTTCTGTGCCGTATAAAAAAAAAAAAAATCATTCTGCTTGTTTTTAAAATTTTTCTGGATAAATTCACTGGGAACTCTTTAGTTCTTGCATTATGAGAAATAGTCAGAATCATGACCCATTTCATCTGCTCTGTAGCACTTGGATTTTGCAAACCTACGTCACATCCTCCTGGATATGCTTCTCTCCAGGATAAAGAGTCTACAGCAGTGACCCTTCATATGGGAGCTGCTTCATCCTTCGGATGGCTTTCTCTCTACCTTTCACAGCTCTGTTTGATCTGGAAGTGGAGTGGCAAGAGCTGTGTGTGATTGCACTATGGAAACACACAGTGACAGGATGATGTTTGTCTGTGCTCTTGTCTTTCTGACCACTGCTGAATGTTGCAACACAGGCTGTGTATCTGGGCAGACGGGCAGACTTGCCTAGTACCAGGTATGCAGCCAAACAGGTTTCAATGATTTTAGCTTTCTAGTAACTATTTCAATGATGCTAGAATCTGAATTTTTATATTCTTTAGGTTATACCCAAAATAGTGCACTGGAAAGAGGAAGGGTAAAAAAAAACAACAAAAAAACCCCCAACCTAAATCCTTTCTAATTGTGATTCCTCGTTTTCTGATGGGACCAAACTTTATGGCCTGATTGAGTTTTACTGTGTTGGATTTTATACCTGCAACCATTCCAGTACTAAATATTACTCACCCCAGACCTCAGGAAAGTGTAATTTTATGGAATAAAGCCCACATTTGAAGGGTGAGCTGGAAAACTTGTTCTTAAACCATTTGATGAAAGCTGGGTAGAGTTCAAAACATTAAGAGGTAGTCCCAGGGAACATGGATTAGTGACCAGAATTCAAGAAAAGCAGTCAGACATGAATAATAAATTGCATTTGTTACAAGACTCTGTGGTTTCTCACATAGGCATTTACATGGTACATATAAAACTTATATGTATGAGGTACAGTTTCCAGACTTTTTTTCTTTACTTTTTGTAATTCTATTTTATAGGCAGAATTAATGTCATGTGTTTTGTCCACTTGAGCACATCTATATATCACAGCTCAGCTCCAAATGTCATGGACAATTTATGTTGTAGTACTTATAGCCAATACGCAAAACATCAACACGATGGCCATCGACCCTGGCTGGGCCCATGGGCAGCTGTGCTGAGCAAGTAACCACGCTGCTGGTGACACTATACTTTGCTCTGCCTGTCAGTCTGGGCAGTGGCATGGCAGATCAGCGTTTTACTTTTTAAATTGTGTGTTGCCAGGAGCAACATCACAGGGCATT
This sequence comes from Falco biarmicus, assembly GCF_023638135.1. Lineage (NCBI taxonomy): Eukaryota > Metazoa > Chordata > Aves > Falconiformes > Falconidae > Falco > Falco biarmicus. The sequence continues at coordinate 45,214,578 of NC_079289.1, read as the reverse complement.
GCTGCCTGCAGGCTGGTGTAGGGACCTAAGTCAGTGAGCTATAATCTTTGTGCTTATGCATAATAAGGTATATGCCTGCACATTGACAAAGATCACATTTGCAAAATATATTTTCCTTTCCTTTTCCATGCCACCAAGGACTAAAGGGATACATGGCAGTGGTCCCAAGAATGAAGACTTGCAGTCTCTATATGATCCAGCTGCTTCATGTGGCTGGATTCTGGGGTCTTGCTGCTTAGAAAGAGTATTAGGCAGCAGGTCTGCCCCTGGGATGTGTACTTGTAGGATCCAGAGGTAAGACACCCGTCCAAACCTCGACAGTTTGAAAATTTACAGGATTTGAAAACTGGATGCAAAGTAACAGCAATTCAAACAAATCCACTTGCATTTTTTTTTCTGTGTAAATTATAAGCAACTTGAATAGACAATTGTTATTTGATAAAACTTTAATGAAAGATGTATACTTCCCATAGAAAACATCGATATTTTATTTTAAAGAACCCTCTGTACCTGAAATTCCTGAAAGTTCTGGGGAAGAGAAAGGTATTTTTAAAAGGTTTTTCAAAGATGAAAACAAGCCAATAACTGGTCCAATTTTCTGACCAGCAGTAATCCATGCAATTGAATGGCACTAGTGGGCTCTTTAAGGACACTCCACATATTTTCTCCTGTTTTCTCTGTTGCTTCTATCTAGGATTAGGACTATTTTTGTTTGACACTAAGTGAGCTCTTTCCTTGTAGAAGGTGATGTTTCTTCATGTATCCTTCAAGTGAATTCAGGCAGGAAGAGAACATTTTTAATGAAAATGTGCTTGCAAATATGGTCTTGCTGGAAAAAGTAATTATTTAATAGGTTTTGTGCACTAAAGTATCAACATACTAAAAACTACTTTCCTCATACTTCACATCTCCAGTGTTTTAGAAAGTGAAAAGCATGCTTCAGAGTTTCCATTCCCATTCCATATATGCTTCTTTTGAAAGAGCATTTCACAGGCTGTTGGCCTCTTTGCAGATCTGGAATACCACGGCTACGGTAATGTTGAAATGCATGGATAAAGCTGTCTCTGGGTTGACTTTTATATGGATTAAGAAATATTGCAGATTAAGCTGAAGCTATTTTAATCATCTGCAGCAAAAACACTGAACACATAATCTGGAAGAACTAGGTAGCAAAATAGTGCAAAAATATACCTGTTGCTCTGAGAACAAGACATAGTATAAAAATCTTTACTATAAAAATTATCCAAAGCTCAGGCTTCCCTGTCTCCTTATACAAGCAGAATCAAATGGATGGAAGAGGGAAGAGAGGTGAAATGGTGAGAGCAGGTCTATGAAAAGATAGATCTTTTTCCAAAAAAATTGTTAAAAAAAAATCGTGGAACTGAAACCATGAAATGGGGACAGAAAAAATCATTACATGACTTAGCCATGTTCCTGTCATATAGTCATCCCTGCTGCTATGCAGTCTGAAGCAACGTGACTGCAAATTGCATGTAGGGAAACTCCATTGATAATTATATTGCAGCATATAAGACTATCAAGTGTCATTCATATACCGATTGTATACTGCTAGTTGTGCTGTCCAGGCTCAGAGAGGTGAGCATCTTCTGGATTTGTGGCTAACTTAAATGAATAAATTTCTTCTTAGCAATATGAATCATAAAACAGGTTAGCTAGGAACAACATCTGCCTACCAATGAGCCAGGCCCTCAGGGGTGAAGGTGGCCTTGCCCTTTAGTCCAGCCATACACAAGTCATATTCTGATATTTGAGGGATTAAAGGGTAGATCACTATGGTTTCATTAACATTTGTTATTTGTTAATTTGGATAGCAATTGTTTGTTAGTTTTAGCTGTTCTGATACCAAGATTGATAGGAAATTCTTCAGATTATATTTTTCTTATGTTATTTGGGATATTTCTGTTCACTTTGGTTGAAGATAGAACACTGCGATTTCTGTGGCTGTGTTGCTATAGATCATCACCGAATACACCATTGCTCTTTGTAAGACTTTGATGTTTTGCATCAAGTATCCTAATATTTTGGTCATCTTGTTTCTCTCTGTTTCCCTTCCCTCTGGACAGGACTAAAATACACCAGATAAATAGTTGCAAAGACAACACTAAAGGACTAAGAACTGATAAAGAAAGAAAATTAGTTTTGTCTTTCCGGTTTCCTTACTTAAACAATATCTAAGCGTCTCTTCCTGAGTGCCATGGAATGTTAATAATGCCAAAGGTCTTGCTGTGATAACTTGATTTGAAGTCTCGCTATATTTTGGCCCTGGCTGTGATCTGAAGCTCTGAACTCTTTAGATTAGTAAAATCCAGAGGTGGGGTGCATGTGGAGAGAACATCTGTTTGCAACTGATGTCGTCTTTCAAAGGGTAATCTCTTATGCATGGAGTGAGGCTGTATTCCACTGCATCTCTTGCTGTGATCACTGATCATGTAGACATACCTCAAGCTAACTTTAAATGTCTCATTTGGATAGGGCTACTAGCAAAGCAGAAGACACTTGGCGTTCAGCACAGACTGAACCACCTGAATGTTTTTCTCAGTGGCTGGGTGGATTTTGATACCAGATCTAGTTTAAAACAAGATTGAACAAGTCTCTGTGTGTTTCAGTTATGGCTTTGACCACTACAAATGTGCATCCTGATTAGCATAAAGGTAAATTAAAAAGCTGTAAATAGAAAAGTTGGCTTTATATATGCTGTTATAGAAATACTATGTTACTATGTTGATGTCCAAAATACTTTTACTGCATGCTCCCAGCACTACATTAAAGACCTGATTCTTCATTCCTTTATATACTCAGTGAAGTTGCTCATTATTTACGGCAGGTAAGAATCAGGCATCAGACCTTTTGGCTTGTGGCTGCATAGGATGCCCCAGGATGCCAGCCTTTTCTAAATGGCCTTTTCCAACTGACCTTGCAAGAAAGCTCACTTTAATGACTGCACCAAAATACATATAAAAGAGCTGTGTGGCTTTTCTTGACAAATTTATCCCACATAATTTCGACAGATGGAAAATAGTATTTTGTTCATGCTCTTTTATTTTTCCCCCAGTCTTTTTTTTTTTTTTTTTTTTTTTCTCCAGAATGATCTTTAAGCAAAAATACTTGCTGAGAAGCCAGGGAAGCATCATGCCTTTATACAAGCCTTGAGGCCATGTTTTTTTTCCTGCTTACAGTGCCTTATCAGGACCTGGTTGTTTCAGGACTGCCTCCTTCCTTTTCCACATTATCTTTGCAGGAAAAGAAAGGGTCAGCTTCCATCTTGCTGCCCTCTCAATGATCTTTCCAGAACTTGTGCTTATCAATTCTCCTTCCTGCCTGCAGGTCCGGCATCACAGAGGAAAGGAAATGAGCTGAGGGGAAGATTGCTGCTCCTTCCCTCCACACAGGTAGAGGTAGGTCTGCACACATGGGTTTTCTCTCTGTCTTTGGCTTCGTATAGCAGAATCTCAGGAAAAAAATAATAACTCAGGTTGGAAGGGACATCTGCCTCCAGTCCAGCCTTCTGCTCAAATCAGAGACAACTTTGAAGACCAGCTTCAGAGTTCTCTGTGCTTTCTCGTGAGGTAGTTGCAGACAGTAATAGTATCTTTTTCTTGAAGGTAATCAGTCCTAAGTCTTGTAGTTTCTCCTTGTACACAGTGTGCTCCAGCCCCCAGCCAGGTTGGTTGCCCTTGCTGTGCTCATTCCAGTATGTCCATGCCTCCCTTGCACTGGGGAGCCCAGAAGCAGACCCAACACTCCAGATATGTCTTGCCTGGGCTGAATAGAGAGCAAAGACCACCTTCTGCGACATGCTGGTCAAGCTCCCATTAATGTAGCCCAAGATGTCGTTGGCTGCCTTTGCCAGAAGGGCACAATAATGACCTGTGGTGAATGTGCTGTCCAAAAAGACCTCCCTGTCCTTGGCCAACTGCTTTCCAGCTGGTGGGTCCTCAGTGTGTACCACTGCATGGACTTATTCCTCCCGAGTGTGCAGCTTCACATTTCTCTCTGTTGACTTTGATAAGGTGACCACTTTTCCATCTTACTGTGGTCCCTCTGAATGGTAGCCCTGCCTCCCAGTGTACTGACTGTTTCCTCAAGTACCCAGCTTTGGTGTCACGTGTCAGCTCCTGACTTCCTTTGGGTTATTGTTTTTTATTATTATTATTATTGTTCATTATAGGGAGGATTCAAAGACTTTGGCTATAAGTATAGCCAAAAAAATCCCCCCATCTGTATAAGTAAGTTAGACACGGCCTCTACTGTTCCAAAACATGATGGCTAGCTGACACGCAAAAGGTTCCTAAAAAGGGTGGCTGCATTTGTGTATAACAGTCCTCCTTGGACCAGATTACATCCTGAGTTATGCCTGGGAATTGTCTGGGAGTATTTTAGCTGCCCTGGGCCAAAGCCACACCAAAGACTTCTCCAACAGTTCAGCACCGTAGCTGGCTGAACATAAGTGCCCAGAGATACTGCCTGGAGATATTTAGTTTACTACTATAGGCACAGCATCCAGGTTCAGTCACGTTTATCAACCGGACGATCTTCTTGTGTTAGAAAGAACAGAACCTTGTCCTCTTGAAAGCTAATTAGCTGTAAAGTGGCAACAAAATTATAACTCAGATCCATTCTCATCCGAATGCAGCAAGGTCAGGTGAAGAGTTTAGTGTTTTCAGGCCTGTTGTTAGGGCCATGAAACATAAGGTTTTGTGTGTTAATTTTCCCACTCTTAGGCAAAGCATAGAACAGTGGGTACTTGGTGATATGCTGTAGTTATGGCTGGTCTACACTTAGTGAACCATCCAAGCAAGCTTGATACACACTAAATATGAAGGCTTGCTTCACTAAGAACTGATTGCTGCTGTAGATTTCTCTCCATTAGGACTTTCTTCTCTTTCCCATCCTTTCCTTTTCCTTGCCAAATGGTCTGGGAACTCCTCCCAACACCACAAACCCCAGACCCATGGTCTCCTACAGCACATACACAAACACTTCCTCTCCTACTGCAGGTGACTTAGGACATCCCCACTTTCCCCCAGAGATGACTCCTAACTTTACAGCCTTAATCTCTTTTTTGCTGCCCTTGCTTTAGTTTATGGTCTGTCTCATGTTTTCCAGTATAGATGCATGTGACGTCTTTCTAGTGTTAGCCAAAACAAGACAATTTCCTTCCAGAAGAACTGGCACAGTACTTCTCTTGGAACCTGGCATCAATTTGATGGGAACACTTAAGGACGTAGTAACTAAAGTAGATCTGCAACCAGATAGGAGGGAACAGTAACCCTTGATAGGTGGTGACAGGGAGAGAAAATAGCCTGGAAAAGAGAGGAAGTGGTGTGGGGGGTAGTAATATCTTTGGCTGGCAAAACTGTAGAAGAAGAGTCTGTGGGTCTTTGTCTGCAGCCTCATTAGTTCTGTGTTTGCATTATAATTCTGAGGCAAACAAGAAGCACCCCTGTGGCTCTATCCCTCCCACAGTGCCTGCTGTCCTGCTTCCATTTAGCAAATGTGACCTTCTTTGTCCTTACGTGTTGCGCTTCCAACTTTTTCAGCTCTTTGTCCACAACAAGTGCTAAATGAAATTAAAAATAAAACAGAAGCATAAGCCAAACTGCACCCTGTTGTATTACAACCATGTGTCCTATAACCACAATAAAATTCTACTGTGATAAATCTTTAAATAGGGGTCAATAAAGCAATAATACTGTGCAGTGGAAACTGATCATTTCACATAATGACTGATTTATTACACCATTAACTTGTCCTTAGCTTTGTCTTAGGGCAGTTTACTAAGTGAGTGCTTGTTAACTACTGAAATTAACTGTTTCTTGGGGAAAATACTCCAATGAGTCTGTAAGTTATTGACAGGTGTAAGATTAGTCCTTCAGTCTACCATAACAGTAAAGACTGTAGTGCAAAAGAAAAACATGGATAATTTGAACCTTTTCTGTCATTAAGGTATCAAAGATAACATGTGAATGTATGAAAGTAACTGCAATGAGTAAATAATAGGCTACAGTAACCGATGGTAAAAAAATTAGCCTTTGGGAGATGGATTATTTTTGTTTAGTTGCAGCAGGTATGAAGTTCAAATGAGTGATGAAATCCTAGCAGGCAATGCCTTTGGCCAGTGGAGGCTTGTCATGGCACTCCTTCTGACTGATTGTGTCACGAAAGAGATGTTGCAGGAGGGTAGAGGAAGGCCATGTCAAGAGTAAGAAATTTAAAGCTTTATGAAAGGAAGTAATATGACTGTGGTAGCAGAGCACAGTTCTTCGAGACCCAGTAACTGCTGTCCCAGAGTCCTGTACTTTCTCCTGGGTGGTCAGGAGGAACCAGTCTCTGACTCCTGCCCTCCCCAGAGGGACAGCGTCCCTTCACTCATACCTATCCTGTCTTTGTCACTGACATTGAAGTGCTTCAAAATGTTATTTGGCTGAAGAGGTGTGGGCTAGCCCATGTTCAGGATGGGACCTAAACCTCAGGGTGGATTATCCTGCACTGAGATGTGCTTACCAAGTCAACTATTTGCTCCAGAGTGGAGTTAACGTATGTGCAGTGGAGATAGGACCTTAGTGTGGAGCAGTGGGCTGACTGTAGGGATGCAGCTTTAAGAACATACATGGAAGGGAATCAAATATGTTTGTGACAGTTTTCTGACACAGAGGCCAGCTGGTGTGGAATGGACTTTGGCCATGCAATTAAACCTTTTAGCTTCCAAACCAGGTGTCAGCACTCAAATTGAGCTTGGTCCCTGACCTGTGCTCAGGAGAGAACTATTTTTGGAGAGGACTGCTTTGCATTGAAACCATGCCAGGGTCTGCTCCAATAGTACCGGGGGCTGATTGCATTCTATTGCCCTGAAGCATTTCCTGACACTAATTTATTTTATGTATGTAGTTTTAGAGCTTTAGGGGGCTGAGGAAAGTTATCTGGGATCTGTACAACCATCATGATTTTTTATTTCATGCTAGTGCAGCTCCACTGACTACAGTGAGCTTACTCTACATTCACCCTGGTTTGATTGAGATAAAAAAATTTCTTACTTGATTTTGGAAGAAAAAATGTCCACTTTCTCCTGCTTATAGTTCAGTCTTCCAAAATTTAATGCATGGGTAAAGCCCAGCTTTCTAATAAGCTGATTAAATTACGAACATACCCCTACACAGGAAAATTATCTATAATTCGGACGTAGCAGAAATGGGCTTATTACAGAGGAAGTTTGTTAGCAGTGGTGTACAAATTGCCAAAGATGATTATGAGAGGAAACATCAGAAGGAGCAAGAAAAGAAGTATCTCATAATGGAGGTATGTGTGGAGAGCCAGGAAAGAGCAGAAATGTGTGGAATAGTGATACTGGAAGTGGAAATACACATGGAAAGAGTTAAGATTGAGCAGAAATGAAAAAAAGATCAAGACAGCATAGACATTATTACAGGTAGCAGATAGGAGACCTGGAAATAGAAAAATGTGAAGGGACAAGGAAATGAAGTAAGCAAGGCTATAAGGTAGTGACGAGAGAAGCTGGGGTACTAAGTGAGGAAACGAGATATGTACCCAGTTTGAAGCAGGCACTTGAGGCTTGGGAATGGGGACACAGAGAAGAAATCTGGAACCAGCCATGGAGCTGCTGAGATGTGGGGCTCAGGTGGGGAACTGGAGGAGTCAGAGTGCTTGGGAAACACAAAGGAAAGGGAAGGAGACCTCGACACTGGAGAAAAGATTGGCAGAAAAAGCCCTGGCATGAAGGGAACGGAGCACTGATGGAAGCTCTGGCATATGCATGAGTTGGCCACGTTGAGGGGAGAAGGAAGGTGGACGTGAATCATCTGCCATTACAGAGTGTGCGAGAGGGTGCTCTGCAAGAGTGAGGGGGGGAAGGCAGCAGGCAGGCTCTGCTGAGGGGGAGAAGGAGAGGAAACTTAAGAGTCCCTGTTGGATGCAATGAAGTGTGTGACACACTAGGCTTTAAAATGCTTATAAATCAGTGTCAGGAACAAGTCTGCCAACAATTGCAGGATGAGAAAAATAGAAACTGAAAACCTCACTATCATCCTGGGAAAGAACACATTTTTAAATGCTGCCTGCCTCCTACACGAAGCTGAGTACATCTGAAAATATCCCCTAATTTGCATACAAATAGCTACATAAATTGGACTTGATCTTGCTTTCGGTTGCAGACAGAGGCATGGGAACAAGAGGCAGCACAGTGCAGTGAATGTTGTGCCGGACTTAGTCTGCAGCTCTCCTCCAGCCTCACTTTCTGATCTTGGGTGGGAGGCCCTTTGGACAAAAAGTGGCAGGAAGAATCTTTTATGTTCAAGGGGAGCATAGGTGTAGTTACTGGGGACAGTGGAGACCGTATCCTTGAGAAAGCTGTCTTTTTGGGTTATTTAGAGTAAGACTGTCTTCCTTAATTTTGGATGGTAAAAAGTTATGCACCTAAGTCTGAGACAATTACCTTAGGCTTGATTGATACTGAAAGGAGGAAAATAGGTGGAAAGCCATTCTTCTGACCTATTATAATTGCCTGTCATAGCATAAGATGAATTGCCCTTGGGAGATGGGGTCTATAGACAGTCATAAAAGGAACATAATCTAAGTACATTGGATTCAAATGTCCAAATGGTAGGCATCTGAATTACAGCAGATGACTCCAACCCAAATTGTCTTTCTTTCAGAAGTTTGTCTGAAAATACTTAGTGGCAATACTTAACGTTCCCTGTAAATGTTTTTCAGAGCTTGAAATGTGACGTGTAAACATACCCTATAGTATAAATAGTAAAAATATCCCCAAATTCCATGTTTTTGCACTTGAAAAATCAGGTTTTGTGACAACATTGAAATTTCAACATTTCAAAGTGTTTTTCTCACTCCTTTTTTTCCTCCAACTTTAATAATTTGAAACAAAAATATTGATTTGTAACTCCTATGCAGGCCAAGTCACACTGCATGCAGATGATTAAGTTTTCTTCTAGGAAAATTAAGTCTATTATTAGAAAGTAGCTTCTTTGGCAGAGTTATTAAAAATCTCAAATAGAAATAAAATCTCTTTATAAGCTCTCACATATACTGGAAAAAAAATCCCATTTTTTGGATTAAGTTATTTCCCAGCCAACACTTGGAAATGTTTTTACTGAAAGGTGACATTGTGTGTGTGGGATCCAGGTCAGTTATGTTTAGCCATTTATTGGCTGTCTAAACCATTTGTTTCCTACTCTAGCTGGTAGAGAGGTGTCCCTGAAGTCAACTCATTCCACACTTAAAATAGGCACCCAGGGCAAATGAGATTGATTCTTTGTAGGTGCAACTCTTCCATACTGACTACTGAGAGATCACAGTTTAGACAAAGAGGATATTTATGTGCCTATAGCGAAGACAAATGTCTCATGTGGTGTGCTCTACTTGAAAACTTATGGCCATTGATTTCAAAAGACCCCAGGATCACTGGTGTTACTGCTGCCTTCACAGCATCTTCTCTAGGAATTCAGAGGTAGTGAGACTACCAGCATCACTGGATCCACTCTTGTATGTCAAGCAGTGATCACAAAAAAACATGTCTTCAGACCTTTTTTAAATGCAGCCAGGCTCTGCATCTCCTCATTGCTGAAGCATACTCTTCCTTTTGGGAGGCTGTTCTATAGCATCAGTCTTATTTGCTTTTAAGTTTGCCTGTAGAAGAATGAAGCTGAGTTAATTATCATTGATAATATACAACTGTGGGCTGGCTTCAGGGGCGGCGGGTTGGCCAGTGTAGATAAGGTGCAGCTGTGGCTGGTTCTGTTAAGTGGTTGAGAGGCAATGGAGAGAGAGCAGCCGAGGAAGAGACAGAGGAGAAACAGGGAGAAGAGAGGAAAGAGAATGAGCGTCCTGGGTGAGAAGAGACACCAGGAGAAGGCAGCAGAGGGACTGGTGTGAATAGTATGTTGGTATGTGATAGTAAAAGAACTTGTTGCAGCTGGCTAGTCTGGAGAGTGCTGGGACATTTGCTGGTACTGCTTGTTCCAGCAAGAGGGATGATCAGCAGGTATTTGCTGTTCCTGCCCTGCTCTTTCCCTGCTTAAGGCCCGTGTTGTGTACCTGGCTTCTTGGCAGACTGCACAGCCCTCTGTGCTCTGTATGTGTCTGGCTGACAAACCTGCTGGATCTCCTTAGTAAAAGCCTACAACCATGTTCAGACTTTTTTTTTTTTTTTCTGATACCAATATGTATGTGTTGTCCTTTCTCTTTGCCTTGTGGCTGTACTTCTCCCTATTTTCTGTTTCGATACTGAATAGTCTGCATTTCAGTTTATATTCTTCTCCAGTTTCTGGTTCTCAGGTATCTCAATCACCTCCCATTGCTTTACCCCATAGGGTTAGTTTCTCTCATACTCATTGTTACCTAGCCTCCTTTTTTTACCCCCCTGTTGTGTTTTCCAGTGCAGGGAACCTGTTCCTCAGCACTCTTTTTGTATAGCTTGCTTCTCTTTCTGGTTTATCATGCTCCCATTTGTGGGAAACCATCTTCATGTAAATTATGCCTTGTCTTTTTGTCCTCCTGTACTTTTCCTGCTTTTAAAACTTCAGATACTTCAGCTAAAACATGTCTAAAAGCCTCATTCCCTGGATAAATATCTGAATAACCTGTCAGTGCAGTGTTTGTGGGGAGGTGTCTGATGTCTGAGTAGAACAGTTCCATCAAATACCATAGCAGTTTCTTAAATTGTATCTCCATTAATGGGTGGTTGTTACACCCATCAGTTCTCAGGAGGTCCAGCCCTCCCCGTAACAATAAATAGTTCCCTTGCTAGAACTCCTATGTTGTTATTCCTTTGCCAGAGCTGAGCTGTACTGGAGCCACAGGAAGTCAAAGCCTTTTAACTGCGCTCAACATTAAACTGCTGCAGGTGGTTAAATGTTTTGCCCAGATAGTGTTACAGACTTGGAACTAGCTAGTGTAAATACAACCCTGTCAACAGCTGTAGATGCAGAGAGAGAGGCCTTTTCCATACCTTTGATGTTGGCATCGTAACGCACATAGATATTCATGTCACTGGTCAAAAAACAGGAACAAACAGGAAGGACATGGGAAAGCTCACACTGAAAAAAAATCAGCGAGAAGTACCAAAAGGAGCTGGGCAGAAATCACTCTTGCTGTGCTCACTTGAGAGGGTTCTGCATTTCCTACAGGACCTCTCTGATGGGCTGGATGTTGTGCTGGCCCTTTCCCTCGCAGCAGACCCTGACTGAGTATTGCCTCAGCCTTGTGGAGGTTTCTTCTGATATTACAGAGCCTGCAGGGCTGTGGCAGTGGAGTGACCTCCTTTGCTCACTTGATGAATGGCTTCAGATTGAGATTGAAGGGAGTTTGTACACAAGGGGCTCCAGAATATGTGCACAAGCTTTTACAAGACTTCTCGGGCAATTTGCCAAAAGGTTAGCAGCTTTAGACTAGATTGATTTTTCTTAACCTCCCACTGTGAGATAAAACCAAGTATCTGATAGTGGCAGCCACTGAAAGAGGATGTAGAAGTGTAGCCCTAGCAGAGCAGGAGATTGGTATGGGGTGTAAAGGAGGGTGTTTGAGCTGAGAGGCAGAGGTACTTCTGAGGCCAGTGCTGGCTGCACCTAACCACTTTCTGTTTCTAGGAAGCTATTTATGACTTACAAACATTCAAAATTCAACTTGAAACCAGTGGCAAATTTAGGTCAAATTGAAAGAACAGCTCTGATGGAACAAAAGCAAGCAAACAAAAAATCCAAAAAAAGGTGTTGGCAATGTCAAAGAGATTAGTTTCAGCATTCTCCAAATGCAATGTTTCATATTTTTGAGATGGATTCAAAAAAAGCATCTGCTGAAGGAATTCCCGCTCTCACGATCCTGGTGATTAGGGCACTAGCCCAGCGTGCTGAAGACCCCAAAATCTATCCCTATCTGATTCTGCAAGGGAATCAGGATATCTACTTTCTTCTTCTAAGGAGGCTTTTCCCACTGAGCAATCAAGTACTGAATCTTTAGTTTTCTTTCTCTCTGTTGGACCTATTCCACTTTGAAATCAGATTGTTATAAACAAATATTCACTGGGAAGGAGAGAGACTCCACAGGCTGGGAGTCTAGAGGAGCGAAAGGTGAGCTCAGCTCTTTCTTCCAAGTTGCATGTCAAGGGGGAGTTGGGCCCAGGCAAGTGCTTTTATCAGCTTACTCTGGAGAGAAGCACCAAGTGCTGCCACATCCTTCTCATATTTCTTTGAATGGCTCTACAGACTAGCTTTTCATGCATGCTTTTTCTTTTTCTTTACTTTTTTTGTGGTTTTTTTTTTTAATATGGTGCAATATCTGGAGATTAGAAGAAACATAATTTCCACCCAAATGAAATTTTTCATGGTTTGTTCTATCCAAACACTATATTATTTTGTGATGCTTTTTCCCCTCCAGATTTTCGTTTTGCTTCCTCAACTTTTCGGTTCATGCGCTGAACCAAATAATAAGTCATTCTTGTGGCACGTATTCAGCTTCCTACTGGACTTCCAATTCAGTGGAAACTTATAAAGTAGAATCATATATTTTACATTTTCTTTTCTCCACAGGAGTGGGTGACTGAATCTTCCTTTTATTTATGTCCTTGTTTAATAGCATTACTCTGATTTTGTTAAGTCACCATTTCTGCATCAGAAATAATGATCTCATGGTCTCACCCATTAAAAATAATTCATGAAAGGTACAAGCCCCACAGTTTGTATTACTCTCCCATTATTCCATTTTTCTGGGACCTTTTTCTTTCTGTCGTGCTTTGTTGTAACAGGCAGAGAATAAAACTGTTTGCAATAATTTCTAGGCTGTTTTGCATAGTATGTTGTGTTTCAAATCCTTTAATCCTTCAAGTAAGAAACAAATCCTAACTTTACAACATTGGCCTGCCAAGAACTTGTGGGAATGAAGGATTTAGAAAGCCTATGGTAAAGGGATTACTAAACATTACTATCGCTTAATGACTATTACTATGGGCAAATTCAGATGCCAGTGTGAAATCAACGCATTCAGCAAGCAGTAGGAGAGATATAACAGAGAGGAAAAATTAGGATCAGTAAATTTTCTAACTAGGAGCCAGGCTATTTGTGGGAGGATATAATTTCATTAACATGTGGCAACTCAAATCTCAGGCATGTCAAATCTTCAGGATGCACCAAACTCTTTGATGACTGTCAAGGGAGGGAAAAGAACAACTTGGCTACTTGGTTGGCTAAATATGGAGCATGTTCCCTATTACCTGTTTTCTGCATGCTTGATGTGGAGAAGATCTGCAGTGAAGAAGTCTGGGCATGCCCTACTGCCCATCTAGAGCCTTCCTTATTACCATGGTGGTTGTCACCGGTGGGGTAGGATGCAGAAACCCAGTGACTGAAGTAGAATTTTCCATGAAGCTGTGCATGCTGTTTCCATCTACCGAGCAGCTGATAACTGTGATGCAGAACCACAGCTCAAAATAGAGGAATAATGATGGAGGTGGGCAAGAGGGGCTCTTGAGCTCTGCCTTGTTGCTTGCTCTCGCTTTCCCACATTTCACATTTTCTCATCTATTGAAATAAAGACAATGGTAATTAACTGCGTACCTCTCATAGGTGATGTGAAGTTTAATTGGTGCATGTACTCTTCAGCTGCAAGATAACTTAGTGCTGTATTGCTGTAATGCCGCTTTCTAATCTTGTGTGAGAAACGAGACACATTACTCAGAAACTGCTTGTATCCAAAAAGTGGGAGAGGCAGAAGAGGGTGAAGTAAAAGAGCTTTTGCTGGCATGGTTTTCAGCGTGTTGATAGTAATGGTCTGGAATGAAAAGGCTAGTCAGTAAAACCATCCTTGCTAAATCTGTCCATTAGGAATAAAAGAATTTTGAACGTTTACCAAATGTACACAGATATACTTGCACTTCTAGTGACTTACTGGATATAATACAGTAAGACTACCTCAATAGCAATAACATTTTTCACAAGAAATGTAACTCTAAAATCTTCTGCTCTTGGTGTAAACAGTGCATTTATAGTCTGCTTGGCAGCGAAGGTAATTATCTCCTAATGAACACAGAATTGTGGTTAGGGAACAATCATGATAAAGGAAGAGAAGTAACTATTTTTTTAAATGGAATTATACATGTCTTGCTCTTATTATGATAATTTGCTTTTCTCCTGTTATGCTTCTTTTCTATATTCCACTAGACTATTAAATCAATAACAGTCTCTACAGTGTCTGAAAAAAAGTTCAAGACAAATGAACTTTTCCCATATGGATGTAATATTTGCAGCCATAAATAAATTCTTAAGGGTTTTGTCAGGCTTTTCACACACCCACAGATTCTGCTATCAGCCAGTAAATCCTTGTTTAAGACACTATGAGATCAGATTTCCCTGGATGAAGTGTTGGCCAAAATGGGGAGAAAATAACATTGCAGAGAAGCTAGTATTTCCAGGTTCTGCCTTCCCCTCCAACCCAAGAAGAATATTCTCTTCCCCTCTGCTTTTCTTCAGGATTTCCTACCATGGTGTCTACTTGGAGTTGGGAAGGAGAAGCAGATAGTGCCCTTGGTGTGCTTTTTATTTTTTTTCTAATAGCAGAGGGGATTTGAAAAGTCAGGCATCCAGCAGGTCATCTGGAATCATTGCTGTCTTTTCCTCTTCTAGCAGGACATCTGCTCAGCTAGCTCAGTCCCTGTGCAATAGCACAAAAAAAGCCTCCATGATTTCTCCAGTGATGTTTGAGAGTATCACTTGAGATTCCTCTGTAGCATACACCGGGGTCCTATAAATGCTTTCAAGAAAGGTTTGCTTGCAGCTATTCACATAATACTTCATATAATATTGCACTTTCCTATAGACCATAGCTCTCCACCTCTAAAAACTCTGCCTGGGAGTCAGATATGCAGATACTAATGTAGTGCGGTTGCAGGGAATACCATGGTCTCATCAGTGACTCTGTCAGACAAAAATAAAACAGTACCCTTTTTATCACAGGAAGAAAGAATATGACATATAGAACCTCATCATCTTCCTGGAAGTCAGAGCAATGCTCTGTATGCTGTTTAATCCTGAATAACCTGTTTATTTTTTTATCTAGGGCTGTTAGTGATTTATTTTGGGGGAGCGGCTTCTTTTACACACAATACTTCCTTCAGAGTTTTTTCCTTTTGAAGCCATGGCAACTGTAGCCATGGCATTTACCACCTATAAGAATTATTAATACTCCACAGTTGAGCTGGTTTTAGTAATTAACAGATGAAAGGCAATGGCTCAATAACAGTAATACCTCTAATCAGCAGGGTGTATCTTACATGTGTACTGGACTTCTGTACACAGCAGAATCTGGTGATGTCAGCTACACATTAGTTCCTACAGTCACAGTAAAATAAATACCACTGAGGGACTCTGTAAAGTCCCTACTCATTCTTCTGCCCTGAAGCAGGATAAGTTACAGGATTAGTTATCACTCTGCTAACATCCTGACTGAATTTTGCACAACCTGTTCTTACAACATTCCTGTGATGGAGATTCCTCACCTACCTAGGCAGGTTTGACAGTCTCATTCCAGTGTTCTGTTATCTTCACTGTTTACCCTTTTCATCCTGGTGTTCAACTGGAGTCTGCACCCTGCACCTCTTAATTCTTGTCTTATCCGGACATGGAGAACAACTTTGATGCCTTTTCCTTAAGGCAGTCTTGATGAAATTGAATGCTGTTCTAGGAAAACAGCAAAAATGAGAGGCACGTGCCTGCAAACCATCTTTCATATGAATGGTTTATGAGCTTCCATGAGCCAATTTACATGATTCTTGCTCACAAGTAGAGTTTTGCAGCCTGACCAGCGTGGCTAGCTAAGTCTCTAGTTGGTGGTGTCTACGGGCCCTGCATGCAGCCCATTGCAATACCTTGTGGTGGAATTAAGAAACACTGAGCGATACACAGGTTGCAACTCCTACATCAAATACTGGTGGGACCCGAATAAACATAAATCATGGTGGGCCTATTTCCAGATGAAATGTTGCATGGACTATTTTTCAGTGAGATTTTTAATGAATCTTCTAATGCATCATCAGCAGCTGATCATAGCATTTAGGAATCGGTAAATTATTGAAATTTACCTTTGAAATTTAATTTAATAAAATATGCCAGGAAGTCTGGAAAGAGATGGTATAAATATATTTACTGAATGCTCATCTGTTTACCTTTTTAATCATTATGCTTAGTCTTGATAGAATCACACTCGGTGGTTCACTCACAGTGGCAGGACTGACTTTACTTCTCTGACCTTTCATATGACCCCAGACAAATTGTTAATAGAGAATTTCCTCTCCCCCAAAAAAGGGTCTGCTTTTGAATTTTCACAGCAACAAGTCAAATGTCAATAATTGTTGAACAAATTCACATGCAAGATATTTGTGTGAGTTTGTGAATAACCCCAAAAGACTGACTAACCACACATAGAATTTCAGAAAAAGGAATTCAGATTCAGGAGACGTGGGATTTCCACCAGGAATATGCAATGGCCCCAAATTCACTGGCTCGCATTAAAGTTCACATTACAGTACTTTTAATTGTAACGCTTAGGTGGGATTAATAGTTTTGCTCAGCAAGAAAACTGAGTCTCTTGAAGTTTAAGCAATGTGTACGTGGGGACTTGCCAAGTTCCTTTCAGAACTAGCGTTCAACACACCAGACCTGTACATTCAGCACAAAGTAAATTAATAATTTTTTCAGACATGGTTTTATAGATCTGAGCTTATCACCTAACCCCTTGTTCTGTGTTTATACACTAGACAGTAGGGCCTAAACTTTGCCCCTCCTTTATCAGTTACATAAAATTCAGGACTTGACACTTTCCAAGGTAGCAATGGCTGAAGACATCTGGCATCCCTTTTTATGTTCAGATCTTGCCTATGAAAAGCATCATGACAGATTTGAAAACAGAGGCAGTATAACTGGGCATTACCTAGATAATGTGCCAGATGTGCAATTAAGTTTGATGCAATATTAAACTCCTCTTGGTTAATTAACAAATTTGGATATCTCAGCTATATCCTGCTGAAGAATTAGCCAGTCAATACCCCAAAGTGCAGTGCATGTTTTGAAGCTGTCTATTACCAAAAGCCATTAACAGATAGACATACATTAAGAGATCTGTCATGGGACTGAGCATCCGGATACCTCTCACAGCCCTATCACAGTATGGGTAAGGCTTTATCTACACAGCAGAATTAAGACAGGGCTATAGCCTGTGCTAGGGTACCTGTGCTAATGTACCCTCTACATCTTCAGTAACAACCAAGACAAGCGACAACATTGACAAGATTGTACTGTGGTGTAGCCATGAAAGTCTGTTATACTGTGTCTTGTTACTGATCTTTATCTGTTCTAGCAAAATCAAGGTAGGACAGATGTGCTACCTTATGCTGCAAACACACATCCATTTAACTGTGAGGCATGCACAGAAACATTGATTCCAATGCTGAAAAAAAGTGGTGGGCTGGAGTGAGCGGCATAATCCAGGAAAAGAGGCCAGCTGGAAACTAATTTCCTGCTGCCTTTATTACTCTAAAAACTAAATCAGGTTTTGTGTCTGGATGGGGCTGCTGAAAAGCACAACTTTTAAAAAGTTACTTTTCTTCCCACTTCAAACTCCTGAATCTAAACAAGTTCCATGCACTTCTTTCTGGAAGAACAGCTTTAGAAAAACCACTGGATTGAAACAGCCCAAGCCAGCATAAGAGTAAGAATTTCCATTGGTGAATACTAGTCAGATAGAAATAGCTTGTTTAGTGGGGAAAAAACAGTAGGAGAAAAATTAGTCCTTAACAGAAAAATAACCCATGTATTTTATTTCTCATTAATGGTGGAGCTTTGTAAGCAGGGCAGTACATCATATCTTTGCATTCTCTCTCTGTCTAAACAATGGAATCATGAAATAAATATGTTTGTCTCCTTGAATATCCTTCTCAGTTGCACTTTTCCCACTAGTCTTTGCTGGAATTCCTTCTAATATTCCAAACCTCTGCCAAGACGTTAAACAGCTTTTTCTTCTCCTGGAAGAAGAGAACTACCACAAAAATTTTTCCTTCTTTTCCTCCAAAAAACTTTTTTTTTCATATGGGATTTGGAAAAGACTGTTCACTTTGGGATTTATCTTTGACAGGAATGGGTTCTAGATTTACAGAATTTTTAAGATCTAGTAATTTGGGAAACAAAAGAACTAATTGAAATTTGTGCCTTATCAAGATACAGATCTGACAGTGTCTTAAGCTGGGGATGTGGATTTTTTTAGCTGGAGAAAATAAGTCTGTGTCTGTATAATTTTTAAAGTAGCTTTTTTTTCTGTATTTTTGCCAAACGGTGGCATGGAAAAAACCCCCTGTGTGTGTGTCTGTTGAAGGAAAGCAGAGCGGTTCTGTCATTAGATCCACCGGTATTCCCACAGAAGATTCCGACAGCAGATTCCTGTAGGAATGGTGACCAGTCAGGCCATGAGAAACCATAACGGGCTCTGTTAAAGGAAGTGTCAGACTGGCAAGGAGAATTCCCTTGGCCACATGTAAATATGACATGAAGCAAATTATTTCTGTATCTAGTCACTGCAATAGGCATGTGAATATGATGTATGGTGTCCCAGGAAAACCATCTGCACAAAGTCCTCCCACAGCACAATGTTTCCTTTGCAGGCACCTTGCCTTCCACCTTTTGTTTCTATTAACAGCATCAGAGTCCTAGAAAGACCCCAAAGAAATGCTGCCTGCCATGCCACCCTGCTGCAAAAGCTGGTGGGATGGATGAGGATGCCTGGCCCCACTGCAAGGGATGTGCTAATGGATTAAACAAAGCCAAGTTCTTCTCCCTGGAAGCCAAGCCAGCTGGGCTGGCTCAGAGCTACCTGAAGCCACCTGTACAGTGAAAGTGGTGTGGCTGAGTCAAATACGTTGTGGCCCTTTCGTAACAGGGCAGATGTAGCTGGTGGGTCTAACTTTTCAGAAAATTTAACGGTCACCAAAAGAACAACACAAAACAAACCCACAAAATGCAGAAACAAATCTAGAAAAACAAAGAAGCTCAAAGGTAGGAGGAGTACTTTAATGGAGATCAGTAAGCTGGAGACTAGTTGAGACATGCTAGTTGTGGCAGCTTTTGAAAGAGAGGGAAGAAGAAACCACAAAAGGAGTAACATTTTCTGTTGAAGATAACTAGAGAGACCTGAGGAATTAGATGAGGTTAAATTCAAGGGCTCTGAGTCATTCAGAATAATGCAGATAACACTGTACCATCCCTGCTGGTGTAATGGAAAGCCTTTTATTGTAACTGTATGGAAGTGGTGGGTTAGATAAGAATAACCATGTAAGCAGGCTGGTTTGTCGCTTTAATATACCTCTTTCACCTCTAGTGTCTAAAAATTTCCTTATAAATATGAAGTAAAACACACCTGGGTTTTGAAATACCATTGCTCATAGTATCTCTGGCGGTAGATTCTCAAAATGTAGCTGTAAAGGCTCTTGGAGTCACTTGAATTTACCTGGTAAAGCAAAGGAGGGATGCTCTGCTTACAGCAGCCAGATCCCAGCCTCAGAGTAGCGTGAAGGCTTTTTGAAGGCTGTCACAAAGTGACCAGAAGGAAGAAGGAAGTATTTGAGCTCTGGAAATGTGGTACAAACATGCTCACATCTAGAAACAGCTAAGATACCTCACCCATTTTAAAGTGTCATAGATTGAACGGCCTTTTTAACTTCTTCAGGCTTAAAGAGATTTACTGAAGGCTAAGTGTAAATCAGCCTTGCAAAATCCCTATGGATGAAGGTGAGAAGCTTTTTTTGATGAGTACCATATTGGGATAAGCATGTGAATTACCTTTCAGGTTTTTTGTTTTGTCCCCAGGCCTCAGAGAAAGAGCTGAATGAGTGAAATTTGCATAAGAATTTTGAAATGTTGCCCCGTTGTTTTCTTAGAGGCTCAGTTTAATGTAGAAAACATCTGCCTGCCTTTGAGTGCTCTGTGGATCATTTGGTTGTTTGAGAAATCCCATTTCACTCCTTCCTCCATTGCCTGGCTGGGAAGTGCTTGCTTTTGGTACCTGTCAGACGAGAGAAAGAAGCAACAGGGGAAAAAAAGAAAGAGAAAGAGGAAAAAAAAAAAAAAAGCAAGCTGTTTTATGCACTTAACATACTTGTTTCCCCCAGGCGTGGAAGTAACCAGAACTTGGCAAATTCTGCATCAGAGCAGTTCTAAGCACTCATGACAGTATTCAAGGCCAAATGTAACAGAGATAATAATAGATACTAATTAGAGTCATTAGAAAAACTATTTTGATTTCAATGGTGCTATTAGTAATATAAATAGAAGCAGAGATTCCTGGACCTGCTAAGCCTCATTTTAAGGGTTACATCCCTAGTTTGAACACTGGCTTGGAGGAAGGCTTTTCCTCCCCAGAATTTTCTTCCCCTCTGAGGAATTCATTCCTCTTTCTTTCTTTCAGTACTTAAGTCTAACAGCCCTTTAGGGTTTACGGAATATGCACTAGTTTTGTTTAACATTTGCTTAGCACCTTTTGCATCATTACTTTTCTGTAATTAGAGCACCTAGTGGCTATGGTGATAGACACTGTAGAAATTAGTGATATAGACAACTAATTTTCTTTTTAACACTCTTAAAAGTACAACATCTTTGCTTTGCTATTTTACATTGGCTGTCTTACAGTGAGTCTGAACATACTTTTCCCCATACCTTGTTCCGTAAAAAAATATAATGATTTTTCTGTGTTCTATTACTTGTCTTTTTGTTATTCCCTAAAGGTACACTTGAAACCAAATTATTCTGCTTTCTATGGTGATGTTTTCTCTTTTCTGTATCTTCCACATAGCTGTATAAGAAAACTGTGACTACACCTTTCTAATTTTGTCTGACATAGCTAACTCAGACAACATTTATTTTAAAAAAAATCAAAACTTGTAGAACCACTGAGAAAAAACCTTATAAGCGGCATAAGAATATTAATCTTTATTTGATTGTGTGGCAGAAGCCACACTTTCCTTCCAGAATCTTGCACAGGAAAAGGATGCATCAGCAACTTTCCTCCAGATTAAAAGGGTGGGATACAGTTACTTTGGTATTTAAGATTTTCAAGGTAGTCCTGCCCATCCAGACAGCTGCAGGTCTTCTGGGATTCCTGTGTCATGTCTTAGATAACCAACAGGATTTCAAATTGTATGGCACATAAGCTTAGGTACCTGCATCACCTCCCAATAGTCCAGATCTGAGACTTATCCTATTACTTTTCTATATAATCTAGATATCATTGTGAGAGACACAGTAATCACCTAAGCATAGGCATCTATTGCCATCTGGGGCACCATGGGGTGTCTGAGGCACCTGTGTAGGTAGGTAGACATGACCCAGGTTCTACAGGACACTGTGCCTTCCAGGGCTGGCAGCTGAAGACAAAGCGAGAGACCATATGGTATTTAAAACCACAATATGTACCTATATTTAGGCACTGTGCCCCACTCTTGGTGTCTGTTTTGCTTCTTTATGGTCCATAAATCCTGAAACTCTGTGGATGTGCTATGTGGCCAGAGGGGCTATGTAATATTTTTTCCACTTGATCTGTTCATTTTAGATTGTGATATTTCTTGCAGTGTGTTTTTTGTCTCTCCCAGGTTTTTTTTTTTCTTCCCCTCAGTAATTGCAAAGCAGTTCATGTTCATAAGGGATTCCCTAAAGGGGAAAGGTGTTGAATTTTTGACATAGACTTTTTTCATTTGTGTTTACTAGGCATTGAAATTAAATATGTGTTAATAAAGAACAAGCATTTGATTAGAGTTTATAACTTTAAAATATTTTTCTTCCTCTGTCAGCACTCTCTTTGCTCATTTCATGCCTTAATTCTAAGCTTTTTTACAATCACAGATGCACTTTTATGATAAGTATGGTCTTTCTTTTAATCTACCACATGTACAGTATTTTATACAACACGAAGAAAAGCAGTGAAAAGCAGACTGTTACAGTGACACAGCCCAACCGAGCTACTTGATGTCTCCCACCGGCTCTGTGTGAGGGTCCCTGGGCTTTTGCTCTCCCCTGCTTGCTAGCTAATAAGCAAACAGCATTGAGGTTGAATTACAGAGTTTTAATTCATCTCAAAAGATCTGAGTGCTAAGTGTTAAGAGATCTGCTGTTCAGGGTGTGAAGAGTGGTGCTTTCTTCTCTGCCATACACTTCCCGTGTGACCTTGGGAAAGTCAGTCACTTTGAATTTCAGAAAAGGCTGCAGGAATTCAAGATTCAGCCAAAAGTGGAAGGCGGTGAAGCCTCTGCTGAACTGCCAGCAGCAAATGAGTCCCCCAGATCCCAGATGCAGAAGGGGTCACTGACACTGCCAAATCTTCAGGTGGCCACGTGTACCCAGGGTGGGATTAGCCAAGGTGAAGGAAATAATACATTTTAACAGTGTCCTGTCTCCTCCTGCTTGCTTGGGGCATTAGAGCCATCAGGACCATCTCTGTGGTAGGGTAGCACAAGAAATGGTATTCTGGCTTCCCAGGCCTGAATAAGTCTTCACTAATGTGTGGTCTCACATACCTGGTGTCATCTGTACCAAAAATAAAAAAGGGGTGTGTGTGTGTGGCATTGGCAAAGTGTCCTTAATGAATATTGTGCATTTTAGACCACTCAAATATTCAGAGATAAAAAGCCACTTGAGCACAGCAAAGTGTTACCTAAATATGGCCGAGATAATGTGGCATGATGTGGAAGGTAGCATTGCATTTCTGGTTTCTACATATGTTTTTATATATATATATAATGTATAGAAATATATTCTACATATATGTTTATTCTTAAAATTATTCACATTTGTTATAATATTCTAAACACATACTTTTCATTGTTGTTTTCTGGAAGCTTGGGTAACACACAGTCCCAAATGGTAAAATACAGACTATCCCTTTACTCAGTAAATAGCTTCCCAGGCTTGCAACTCAGGAGAAAATTTTTACCCACTTATTTTTCTGGTAAATTAGGTTTGCTGCCCTCTGTATGAGCAACAAGAACTTGGTCTCATCAAACTAGTACAAACTACAGCAAAAAGTACAGCACAGAGACAGATTTTAATATGTTAGAGGAAAAAAGAATGCTCCTTTCAATCTTCATGCTGAAAGGTTTGGGGTTGTGCACTTGCGTTTTAATAAACTACAAAAAGATCATCCAGCCAATGTTTTTATGGGGCCTTGACAGTCTTCAGAAATGTGCTGGTGGCCTAGGACCTGGGGGAGAAGATCTGCATCCTTCAGAAGACACAGGGGGCTGGATGCCCAAAGGGACTGAAACACTGCTATGAGAGAAAGCTGATGGCACATGTCAGCTAGCAGAACATCTTTTTACATGTGTATTTGTCAACATCTCGGAAGTTGTGGGATTTTTTTTTTTTGTTAAAAGCTGTAGGAGCTGTGGGTGTTAGTGTGTGAAGTACTGGGGCCACCGGGCTTGGCCAGAGGCAGCAGCTCACCCCAAACTGATCTACCTGGCTGCCCTGGGGCAGATGACTGGGATGAACAGGCATCTGAGAGCTCTAGGGAAAGAAGGAAAGATATCTTCTTTTTGGCACCCTTCTCATCTTCAGTGGTTTTATAAAGGCCCTGCACATGCTGGGGTGAGACCTGCAGCCTGGCTGCTAGACCAGAACATTGAAGGTGTCCCAGGAGGTTGCATGCTTTGCTAATGCTGCTGGGCATCTGCCTCCTGTGAATGATGGGTGACAGCATCGCAGCTGAGCAGGGTGACCATCAAAATCTGCAGCAGTTGTACTGAAACCTTTTTATACAGCAGCCTAACCATAGCATAGTTTTTTGACTCCCAGAAGCTTGACACATCCCATAGGGACAACGAACCGTGAATGAGGTGCAACTGAAGAGGAAGGGAGTGACAAGCTGTGCCAGCAGTCACTGGTAGTTCGTAGGAGAAGGATTTGGTGTAAACAATATATTTGGGGCCAACTCACAACATGTATTGTATTTTTCTTCCCTCTCTCTCCCTTCTTTCACCCCGAGCCGTTCCTTCAGGTTACACCATTTGTTTAACTCACAGCCTGTGCGCTAAGCAGTATTGCTTATGGGTCAGTTGAGTGTCTCCGCTTTCTAAGTGTCAGTGGGTTTTTTGTTAAGTACTGTTCATGACTGAAACTAGGCTTGCTTCCTAGCAAAGAGGGTACAGGCATTTTTAGCAAGATGGGAATTAACAGTATGAATGGTCTCCCTTCTTCTGGGATCTGGGCTTTTTCTGTAGTGATGGAAATGAAAACTGTGAGCCTCAATTCTGAAATGTATTGCTTTTATTGGGAAATGTAATAACCAAATCTGTGTTCTGCTTTATGTACATTCTGATACATACTTTGGTGCTCATGCTTTTCTGTGCCTGACATGGGACACTGGTGAGCTTGTTAGGGATGGTGCATTTGCATAACATCCCCTGGATCCATCTATCTGCTTGCCTTTCTAAAATCATTTACCTGTTACTATAATTATTATTACTTCAGCTGGGCAATCTGAATTTTTCTGTGTATTTTCCAAACATATAAAAGAGTCAGTTTTGAATTTGGAACCAGGATTTTCCTTCACAGAATGAGCTTCCATCTACATTAGCAACTTTGTGCTTCTGCTGGAGATGTTACTGGGCAGGATCCAGCCTGCTACCCAAATCACACCTTCGCTTCACATGCTTGGCTAACTGGTCCACCTAAAATAAGATGCTTACAAAGCCAGTTAAAGGAAGACAGGTGTTTTTTAATGCCTCCAGGGAAAAATCTGGTCTTAACTTAACTTAAAACTTAGGTGCCCAAACTAGATGGACAAGATTTCTGGAGTACTGGAGGACTCTGCAGGTATTAGGAGCAGGATTTAGTTGACTAAATGTCAGATTTATGAGAATCAAATGTGTATCATATGTGTCAGAGAGAGGTACTCACACTTCCTACACAGTGAATGAAGAAAATTAAACATTGCTATAGCACAATTCCTCTGAAGGTATTTTAACATTATCTGATATGTATTACAGATGTAACTGTTTCTTTTCGTTTACTGGGGTAAGGGGACAAGTTTGGATTAGGTGTTCTGGACACTGCCCATATTATGGGCATAATGGATTTTTTTGATTTCTAACATATGAAAAATAATTTGAAAAGTTGAAATAAAGAGAGCAGAGGAAAGAGAACATACAAACACTGGACAATTTAAAGCACTTTTCTCAAACCCAGGCAAACTATTTTTCCTGTATTTTTGCTATTTGATCTTTTCTTCAACCTCTCTTTAAAAATCTAAATAAATATTGAAAGTAAAATGTTTTGAAATGAAAAATCTTGACACTCAGGGAGCAAACTATCCTGCCAAAAATAGAGTTGTTCAGTGATTTTGGTGTCTGCGGAGTTGAGGATAGCTGGAGAGCAGCCAGTTTCCAAACTGCATGGATTTTCCATGCTGAAATCCTAATTTAGGCAAACTGGTTTTTGCTTTCAGTTCTTGATGTTGTATTTTTCCAAACTTTGAATTTGCTTGGTTTCTTCTTTCATCGGCTTCTTTAACTATTTCCCCTGCCTTCTTACTCACTGAGAGAAGATTGAGACGAAAGGACAGAAAATACCCCCTCAAAAAACTCTCTTATCTCTTCTTTGTGCTATTATTTGTTTCAGTATAAAGTACTAGAAAAAGATAAAAAGTCAAAGAATTTGTAGTGGGGGAACAGATACACACATCTTTGAGTTTTTCACAGTTGAAAAAGTAAGAAAAAATAGAAAATATCTAAAAAGAAACAGAAATTAGGCCTGTTGGTTCAAAGCTGTTTATTGAAACTTGTCCCTAGGAATGAATAACCACTGAAAAAAGACAGTTTTTGAAGTGTATCTACTTCTATTCCAACAAGAAACTAGGTTTTTTTAGATCAGTATTTTACAGAGGGAAGGTCTAGAATCAATGCATGTATTATCCTCTGCAAGGAGCTGAACTGACTTCACTTGCCCAGCACTATGCTTGACTGGTGGCTGCTGTCTCACTTTAGGTAGCTCCATACTTAGCTTGCTACACAGTTAAGTTACTGTGCTAGTTTTTTAATTAATTTACATTAATGTGACATTTTAGTCACTTTAAAGTTGAGAGTGGGGACTCCATAT
This sequence comes from Falco biarmicus, assembly GCF_023638135.1. Lineage (NCBI taxonomy): Eukaryota > Metazoa > Chordata > Aves > Falconiformes > Falconidae > Falco > Falco biarmicus. The sequence continues at coordinate 45,188,410 of NC_079289.1, read as the reverse complement.
TTTATTTTCCTGGTTTTCCAGAGGGCAAAATCTGTACCTGGTTAACGCAATTTGCCGGCTGTAATGTCTTCGCTCTATACAACAGCTGTAATGCCATCCCTCTATACAATAACGCAATGACAGCTTTTCAGCTTCCATGTTACTTCACAGTGAGGCAATTCTTACTGAGCTGGCTTGCCTGAGTATGTACAACCTGAGTTAACTCTCTTGTAAAGGCAGCCCACGGTACGACAGACACGCTGCAAAATTAGCTCAAGCTTTCGTGTGTAGCCAGAGGCCGTACTTTCCTCAGAAAGCCAAAAATGAGGAGTTTAAGGAATGATTTTCAGGGCAAAAGGGCATTAATCTCAAGGGGAGTGGCAAGAGAGAATTTAGCAATGGAGTGTGTCCTGGCCACAGGAACAGTGCTTGGATTTGAGGGTGCTAGGAGTGACTCCTTGAGCAGCAAGTTTGCAGGTGACACCAAGCTGAGTGGTGCCTCGTGCCTGAGGGGTGTGATGCCATTCAGAGGGACCTGGAGAAGCTCAAGAAGTGGGCCCATGTGAACCTCATGAGGTTCAGCAAGGCCAAGTGCAAGGTTCTGCATCTGGGTTGGGGCAACCCCCAGTATCAATACAGGCTGGGGGGTGAAAGGATTGAGAGTAGCCCTGAGGAGAAGGGCTTGAGGGTGCTAGAGGATGAAAAGCTGGACATGAACTGACAACATGCACTTGAAGCCCAGAAGGCCATCTGTATGCTGGGCTGTATCAAAAGAAGCATGGCCAGCAGGTTGAAGGAGGTGATTCTCCCTCTCTCGTGAGAGCCCACCTGAAGTACTGTATCCAGCCTTGGGGTTTCTAGTACAAGAAAGACACAGACTCTAGTACAAGAAAGACACAGACTTGTTGGAGCTGGTTCAGAGGAGGGCCACAAACATGATCAGAGGGCTGGAACACCTCTCCTATGAAGAAAGGCTGAGACAATTGGGAATGTTCAGCCTGGAGAAGAGGCTGCAGGGAGACCTTATTGCAGCCTTCCAGTACTTACAGGGGGCTTATAAGAAAGATGGGGACAAACTTTTTAGTAGGGTCTGTTGTGATAGGGCAAGGAATAATGGTTTTAAACTAAAAAAGGGCAGATTTAGACTAGATAGAAGGAAGAAATTTTTTATGATGGGAGTAGTGAAACACTGGAACAGGTTGCCTAGAAAGGTGGTAGATGCCCTATCCTTGGAACCTTTCAAGGTCAGGTTGCACATGGCTCCGAACAACACAATCTAGTAGATGTCCCGTGCTCATTTCAGGGGGCACTGGACTAGATGACCTTTAAACGTCCATTCCAACACATTCTGTTCTATGGTTCTATGACTCTGTGATTCTATGATTAAGACCAAGACCTGGACTTTTTTGGTTAGCACGAGAGACATGGCATAGCCTGCACTGGCCACATTTTTCACTTGGGCAATCAAGAAGTCAGGACTATAAAAATCAAACTATAATTAAGAAGACCTAATGATGTCTGAATTTGCTTCCTTGCTAATTCGATTTCTTCCACGGCCAAAGACTCAGTCAACCCAGTGAAGCCCCATGTCACAACAGGTTTCACACTGGTCACTGACATATGTTTGTTTATGGTAAAGGAAACCTAGTGTCATTCTGCTTAAGTTCAGACATCTAAAGGAAACTTTCAATTTAGGAGTCTTGCTTTCCTTTTTTTTATCTACATAATGAACTACTCACTGGAAGTACCTTTCTCTCGCCAGTGATCTTACATAGACCCTAAAGGAAAAGCACCACTGATGGCCTCCTACAGCTTGGTGGGGTGAGTTTAAGCTACATACTGTAAGGCTCAGAAGGACTGCAGCCCTGTGCTCTAGACGCATCTGAGTTTCTCCTTCCATTTCTGGGAAGACAGGCTGCAGTGCCAGAGGCAGGATGTGAGAAGCCAGATGTGCCTCTTACCTTCCAGGTTACCCAGCTAACGTGGCAGGCTAAACCCCGTGGTGGGAAGGAGCCATGGTTTAGGGTCACAAGCAAACAGCTGCGGGCCACACTGCTCTGTGTCAACACTCGCTGACTTTTCTTAAACAGCACATCCAAAATTTTGTCTAGTTCACATTCAAGGAAGAAACTAGTGTAATAAGGAGTTTTGGAGATAAAAAATAAAGGGTAGATGGAAGCCTTAGGTGCAAGGGCAGAAAGCCCTAGATAAACATGGCTCTGTCCCTCTATCCGGGCAGTTGTCCCTGGGGAGAGCTGAACTTTTTGTAACTTTGTACAACTCTTTTACATCAGTGACTCTTAGGTGGGTTGGGCTGCTGGCTTTGCAAGAAACGACAACTTTAGCTGTTTCTTAATACAGACATCCCTTTAGTGCTTTAAAACAAAACAAAAAGACCCCATTTAATTCCACCAGGCCTTTTGTGCTGTGACCTCTGTGCACTGCTCGAGTTACACAGCAAGGAAAAGGTGTACCTTTCTTCCATTACAGATTCATGAATTTTTAAACTTGTGGCATGGGGCAGCCACTATCAAGTGACAAAGGGAAACTGGTATTGTGTCCCGCCATGCCCCAAGAGAGTCGACATGAAGCAGTGGGACCTGAAATGAAAGATGCAACTCTGATGCTACAAAAAAAGCAGCAGAAAATCTTCCCTCTTTCCTACCTCTCTTTTTTGTCTCATCACTTTTACCTCATTATCTTTGTGTATCTAAGTATTGTTCAACGGAAATGACAAGAAGCACTTAATTAACAAAGAACAAATCAGTGTCAGTGTGAATCTATTGACTAATGTGCCTCCAGCAGGGCAAATAGGAAAGTGTTGAAATATAGCAGCCCAAATACAATCTCTCCAGTCACCAAAGTCCTTTAAGCACATCTGTGTCTATACCACTATTTTGCTTTTTCTTTTTAGCTGAGAAGAGAAAAAAATCTGGACACTTCCCCTTACAGTTGCAGGAGTTTCTTTTGCCTACTTTGTATATCTTAATTGTGGGCTTGCATATGCATGAGGTATTTCCAACATTAGGTGGACACTCATGTTTCCTGCTTCTAACAGAGGCTTCATCTTGCTAAACCAAGGTATAAGCATCTTTGTGAAGGACCAGTATGGAGCTAATGAAAAATCTCTTAACACCAGAGTACCTCTGTGGAGTCCAGTTATCCCAAAGGAGTTGTAGTTACTTTCCCAATACGTTTTTGAATCAGGCTTGGGATCACTGTGTCTAAATATGCTTTGTTAGACTGATAACTGAAGGCAGTAATCTCACTTGGGCTATAGAATTAAGCAGAAAATTTTGACAATTAATACATTAATGTTATGAACCTTTCTTATCTTCTGTTGATTTGTAATTCTGTGAGCTGTTATACTCCAATCATAAAAGAAAAGGATTCTAGAAAGAAAGTTGCCCATTCAAAGACACTTCTATTAAGCTAGTAAAAAAGAACTTGCTAGTGTCCATTTTTTACAGCAATTAATAAAATTCATGTTTGGATTTTGGCTGAACTCTGAAAAATAATTTTTCTTAGTTTCCTTACCTAAAAAAAAGATGAGAACCTGAAAAATGTTTCGTTTTCTTTTTTAAAATATCTGATATAACGTGTTCAATTTGACGTTTTTTCTGAGCAGTCCTTTTTCTGTTAGAAAGCAGTAACCTGAAAATAAGTGCATGAAAAGTATGTTTTTTTCTGTAAAGATATATACAGTGAATATGCAGTAGACTACATGGAGAGGAGAGAGCTGAGGGGAAAAGTTTGCTGACAATACAGGTAAAATGAAGTGAAAGTGAAGAAGTTCTGATCTGTTTGTTTGTTTCTTACAGGACTTCAGTTTTCTCTGTATTAAGATCACAACATCTTTTTTCCCCTTTATATCACATTCCTCCTTTAATATTCTGGCACAATGAAAAATAACATAAAATACTAGTGGTTTTTAAGTGTTTGCAAAAACTTACAAGGAAGGTTGGGAGTCACTGTGGACAACTGGTAAGGAAAGAGAAGGTGTTACTCTTCAGTGAGCATCTGGAGGGTAACAAGTTCTACTAACATTGGAAGGAAAATAGTCATGTTAACATCTTTTAAAGTTTTGGGAACTGGCACACATATTTGTTGCTTCCACTTTGTCCTGAAAGACAAAATACTAGAGAAATCAGCTACCCACCTACCTATGATACCTGTCAGTATAGTAAGAAAAAGGAAATTAATATTTATATCTAATAGTGAACGTGTACACACAGGATAAGCACTGCTTTCAGTGGATTGTGTCCTCAGATTCACTTTTCCCTTTCAATGGGCCTTCACATCAACCCCTTTTATCATTCACAGCTAAGATAACTTATGATCTGGACACTTTCTTCCAATATTTTTTTCTTTCTTTTTCAACTCCAGGGGAATTCGATAATGAATGAAATTAATTATGACCTTGCCATTTTTTCCCATACCATTCCTGGACTTTTTACTTCTATTGATGAAACCATGGCGAAAACTGGGTAATGAACTAGTAAGAGCACCGAAGTAAAATGCTTGTAGGAGAGAAACTACAGGTAAAGGAAAGGATGGGTCAGGAACAAAAGCGATGTCTGGTTTCTGGCTGAGTTGTGGAGTTCATACTGCTCCAAAGACTTGTTCTGAAAAGGAACTAGTACTTCTGGAAGTGTTACTGGGTATCTTTACTTTGATTGAGTAATACTTCTGTTCATCACTGATACTGTTGAGGGGATTTAACTGTTCTATAGTATTTGCTGTGTGTGGATGGATTTGCAGTTAGTGAACAAAGGGGTTTGGGTGTATTTCTTTAATGCTCAAGGTTGAAATTTTAACTTATTTCCTGGGAAATGAGTGAAATGAAGTTTGATAATGCTAATTTATCCTAGATTCATCCAGTCAATATTTCCATAGGAAACCACTTCAGCTTTTTTAATCTCAGCGTACTACTTTATTGACTCTTCAGTGGCTCTTTGTATCCATATACTTTAATAACATATATAGCCAAGGAAGTTGGAGCTTGTACCAAGTGCCCTTCTGAAAAGAATTGTTAGGATTTGCCTGATGATTTCAGTCTTTGTAGACTTGAGAAGAAATATTCTGCCACTTTTGAAAGACGAGACTATTCAAAGTAACTACTTCTCCACATAAACCTGTGCACTACCTTGTGTTTTCTAACCTTCTTTGGCCATGCACAAAAGAAAGTATGAGACATTGTCAAGCTTGAACTTAAATTATGGGGGGCGGGGGGGGGGGGGGGGGGGGGGAATGATAGAGATGGAGTAGATGGGATATTTTATGGAGACTTCTGCAGCTGCCAAACAGGGGTTTTGGTAAATGACCATTACTATAGTTATTATACAGGAATCTTCTCCCACAAAATGTGCATATGATCACAGAGAAGAAAAACCTTGCCCAATTATAGCTATAGGCTGCATCATATCACTTTATCGCCCCATATCAGAATGTTCTTATTAAATGCCTGTTAAATGTTTCCACATTATTCTTGCTTTAAGATGCTCACGATTTGAATAAAGGTTTGCCTTTCAGATACATTTTGCATTCCTCTTTGCTTATAGTAACTAGCTTGGAGGTTTATGGCACTGAATTTTGAGGATTACTTGCAGTGATTGCTTGCACCTTTTTAATAGTTGTAGTTCAGGAAAGAATTTTTCATCTGATCCATACAAAGGTGTTAATTCTGGTCAACTGCGTGTTTTCCAAGACCTGTGCAAAATGTGTTCATGCAGCCAAATGCAGAGGGAGGGGTGAGCTTACCGAGGTGTAACAGCTGTGGAGAATATGGGAAGTGGGGATGAATGAGTTGCTGATCTGCTTCTCCTTATGAGGGGAGAACAGGGCTGCTTGGAGGGAGGGTGTTTCTTGGCTGATGCAAGGAGAATTAGCAAGGTGTATCTCTTGGGCACAGGATATTCTGAAATCTCTAGAGTGTGCAGGAAATTTGGTTTGTGAGGTGTTTGTGACCATGTTGTTTGGATATAATCTGAAACATCTCCAGTATTTACACCAGGAAAGATATAAAATAAACAACAAGGAGTTGCTTCAGGTCACAAAGCACGCCATATCAGATAAGGGTGAGTGCAGCACCAGTCTAGATAGGTCAGCTTCACGGCTACGGGACCACAGGTGTACCAGAGACAGGATCCTGCACAGACCACCAAGGGCCACTGAGGAAAGCTGATGTTATCTTAACTTTCCATGGAAAATCTGTGCTTGCTAGAGATCCTGTCAAGGGATAACTAACAATCACACTGCCTTAGTGTGAACAAACCATGAACAGAAAGGGTCTGTCCTTGAACACAGTAGGGAAAAAACAACAGTTCTGAAAAAGTCTTAAATGTGATTAACATTAACTTTCATGCTTATGTATCTGATCAATTGTCCAATGAGGTCAATGAAAACCCACTTACTTCCATGGATCTTCAGTCAAGTAATCTATTCGTGAAGTGTACTCTTTATTTGGCTTCTGTTGCCCAAAGATAGGCAAACCACTTATGTACAGTAATATCTCACCTATTGTAGTGCAATGTACTCATTCTATAATATAAAGGCATTAAAGAACAGAAATAGTAGAACAGTAGGATCCTCGAAAACTTTTGATAGTCTTCCATGTGTCATCCAAAATCTGAGCTTCCCCTGTAACCTTTCATTTTTGCAGTTGTTGACAATATCCTCCAGATAATATGCTTTTTTTTTTTTTGTCATCCTCTGAGTTCTACGCATTTTAAAGGGTACAATGATATGTAGCAGACATTTCCTCCAGTGTGTTAAATATTTCCTGGGGAAGTTTCAAAACCCTGCTACTCCTCTTTGATATATGCCTGGTACAGTCTTGCCTTGTGAATGGGACTTGCATAGTGGCATAAAGCTTACCTGAAAAATATCTAAAGGTAAGTCTGAGAAGAATGCGTACTCATTTACATATATAAAAACTCACAGCAGCTGCTGGTGTTCAAACACATTTCTCATGAAAATGTTTGCAAACAGGTTTGGGGTTTTTTTAGCGTAATCGAACCAAGATACTACATCTGGGAAAGATTTGTTGCTATCAAAAGTAGGGACCAGAGGGGCATGAGAAATACAGCTCTCTAACTGGAATTCTTTTGCATTAATATGACTCTACTTACAGGTGAATGGATGCTGCCTCATCTGGTCCATCATGCTGAGAGAGCAGCTGCTATATATGAATTTGGGAGGTATTTGTTTTCCATACACGTATATATAATCTTGTCTCCATAGGGACATCTGTGGAATTAAATTGTTTGATCTGGGTTTAATTCTACAGTCTAGTTAGTATCTTACATCTCAGAGTAGATCTAGGAAAAATTTAAAGCGTGCACTATGCTGTTTCATAGAAGAATCTACTATTCCACCTAACCTGAATAAAAGTTTTACTGAAAAAGAACAATCTTCAGAACACTTATTCATCCTCAGTCAATTATAGTAAAGGAACTGACTATTGAAACACACTCTGCACAGGCTTAACATTGTAGGCTGGGACACTCACTCTGTTTAGCATTAGTTAAAGGTAAGTATTATTAAGTTTCTATTAGCAGATAAAAGAAATTCAAACCAAATCCAACATTACTGAGATCTTTGCAAATACTAAACATAAAGCTTTGATTGCTACTTTTTCAATCTTGATTTAAGCTTAAATGTACATGTAATATACCTGTATTGTCAAAAGAGTGTTTATAGCAATAGAGAGCATTGCCTGGGCTACTGAAAAGCTTAATCACCTACCTGCCTGCACTAGTTTCACCACAAAATACAGTGTTTCTAAAGTGATACGTGTGATTAGCGACATGATGTTAGATTTGGAATTTAGACCTTGCTGCAGTAGGGAGTGTGGAAGAACTTCAGCCTACAGCTTTATGCTTAAACTAAGCTTTTTGTTCTTGCAAAACCAAAAAATCCTGATGTAAAGACAAAATTACTTTCATTTTCACCAGAGCTGAAGTGTGCTCAGGTAGAGAAGATGCATGCAGACTGCAGGTGCAACTTAGCTGCTCTCAGTGCATGGGACCACAAAAAGAAGTCACATCATAGTCCCTTGTCTGCCTTTTCTGTGTGATATGTTTTATCTGTAGTGTTGGTTCCACCAGCTGCTTTTTGCCAAGTATGTGATGTGTCATGGCCATGAATATGTGTGTGTAATACCTGCTCAGCCTATCCTCTTGTCTCCCTTTGGCTTGCCTCCACTTTCCCACCTGTAGAGGGTCCTTCCAATATGGCAGGGTATCCTTTGGCCTCTCACTGCTCCAACCTCAGCAGCTCCTAAGTGTTACTCTTGGAGAGAGATTTTAGACAGCCTTCAGATCTACAGCTAAATTTCCTAGTATGTGGCTACAAAAAGAAAGCACCCTGGAAAATATGAGAAGACAAACCTGACAATGTGTTTGGGTATACCACTGCCTGTAGCATATGTTAGACAGGAGCAGAGTGCAGTAAATTCTGTCACCTTGCTCTCCACCCCTTTTTGAGATTACTTTCAAATATGCAGAAGTCTTGTTCACAAACACACAAACTGCGAGTGCTTAATGAGGCAGTGCTATGTGTTGCAAAACTAATATCAATTTCTGCTTTCTTCCCTTTTTTCCCATGTCTGAGACTGACCCTTACTTTGTTTGCAATCCTTTCCTGCAAAATCTGAAGTTGGGGGGGGGGGGGGGGCGGGGAATAGAACCCAATACTTAATGTATTTGAGGAAAAGAGACAAGAATTTTAAAAATAGAAAATTTCTCATTTCACTTTGTATGTTAAGCATTTTGATGTATTGGACTGGTCTAGTGATATAAGTAGAAATGTGCTTAAGTTCATAAAACCTTATTCTTACTCTCTCTGTGTTGCTTCATAGAGCACACCATAACATACAGATGTAGTTTTCTTTATTTCTGCTGGGGCTGAAAAGTCACATAACCATCCTCTCTGACTTGACTCTGTTCTTCAGTGTTACAGTAGTCCAAGTACTAGAAAACCTGATTTGGAATATCTTGGAGACTTCACAGGACAATAATTTGTAGGAATTTTGTTTTCAGACAATGTCATCTAAAGGACCAATATTTAACAAGCAATTAAAGCAGAACTGAGAGGGTTTTGGTTTTTACCACAACACCATGGGGATAATTTCATGTCTCCCATCAAATAATTCAGATTCATGGTTTGAGGCACAAAACGATAGCAGCTTGTTAGAAGCAGAGCATTATTTATCCTTGTAATAATTTGTGAAGCTTTAGTTTCTTTTTTATTATTATTTTTTAACACAATGCTTTTCTTATGTCAGTGTTGATATAACAAATATGAGCAACTCATTCACACACAATCCTTGTCTTGTTCATTCTGAGCCTATGTTTTAAAAGTGTCATTATAACTATTTGTGCTTATGTGAACAACGTGGGGTTGGAAGCTCACTTAGTATTCAGCAGTTTTCAAACATTGGCTTCAAATTCATTCTGATGGGAAAAATACTATTTTTAAAAGATGTATTTATTTACTTACTTGTTTTTCATCAGGAAAGGTAACTCATCTCATGATGCAAACCTCTTGGGAAATCTATCTTGTTCCAGAAATATTTCTGCATTCATTAGAAATGCTGATGGAATCTGTGCAAGTCATAAAAAGTTTAGTTACAGCTATGTAAAAGGAAGATCTGTATTTTATTTCCTTTTTTTTTTTTTAATATTTATCTTGAAAGGAAGCCTTGCAAATGGTACAAATGATTCAGTTCATCAAACTTCCAGTTTCTCTGAACAATACCAGTTACAACAGCACAATCCCAGCTTTGATCCATTAACTGTTAGAGGCATTCTTATTCCCGATTACAGGACAAACTGTATTATTTATATTCCTGAAGGTCTGTCTGTGGTGAACAAAAGCAAGGGATTTTTATAAAAATCTAAGTAGCTAAGGCCAAACTTTTTCTTAACTGGCACAGGTCAGAATTGTGTAGAAGAACAGCTGATGTTGCAGAAAGACATGATAAATGAAACATTGAAGCATTCCACTGTGTACACACAGTTCTGAAGGATTTCAAGCTGGGACCCCTACCTGTGTCACACTTTGGTCAACTGGGTTCCTGTTTCTCCTCTTTCTTATTTTTCATTTTTTAAGTCACAGTACATGATTTACTCAGACCACACCAGCATGCTACAACAGTTATTTAAGTTTAGCCAGTGGTTTTGTATTAGAAATGCTCTATTTTTGGAAGTTTCTAACTAGACTATAAAAATAACTTTGGACAGGCTTGGAGTTAGAAAGCTTCTGCATAGACATTGTGTTAAAAAAATGTAATTATAAACAGCAGGCTGTATTTGGAAAAAAGTACATGCAACTAATTTATGTAACAGACCCCAGTCACCCTCTGTGTACTGTCACTTCCCTACCAAAGCAGTATCTCAAGATTTTGCTCGTACATTTATTACACACTTTTACCAGCTTTACGCATGTTTCTATATACCTGCTGTATTCCTAGATTTTCTGTATTTTTAAAATTTATCTTCTGCATACCTTGATCCACATACAGCCTTCTTTACCCTGAAAGAACCATATTGCTAAAGATGTAGAGGTTAGGTGAGTGGTGGGTGATGCGCACACAACCATGGAAGCTGGTAGCTTAGTCTTTCCAGTAGGTAGCTGGAGGGTTTTTCAGTTCCTCTGTACCTTACCAGCTGCATTCATGAGAGTCTGCAGAAGCTGTGAAGAAGTTGTGAGGGACTGTTGTGCAGGGCCCTTTACCATCCCTTTCTTCTGTCACAGGGATGCTGGCAGGAGAGATGGGGCTCAAGTGGAGCTGTGCCAGCACTCAGACACTGCAAAGATGAGATCACCATCAGCCTTTACTAAGCCAATAAAGTAGCTACAGAATGTGGAGGAGAAAAGAGAGAGGAAAGGAGCCCCATGACGAAAATTTTCGATGTCTAAATAAATCTAAGTCATGCTTGTGGGGTGCTTTTTTTTTTGTTGTTGTTAGAAGGAGGCCGTGGAGAATGGAGTAGGACCCTGAGTCATGTCTGTGTTGTTAGAAAGCTGCCAGCTCTGTTTTAGTTACGTTCATTTTTATCCTTTCTGCTGTCTTTGCTTGCAAGTTGGCCTGATTCTTCACATCATGGAGGCACAGCCAGCAGAGGAAGGGATGTGATTCCTGGGTCACTGAAGCACAGTTGCTTCAAGCAATGAGCTAGCTCCTGTTACTCAGATTTGGTACAATAGGCAGCGGGTCACCTAAGTGACAAAGTCTGTTTTTTCCAGATCAGGTTACAAGACGTCATCTGGCAGAGGAACCAGAAGGTTATAGAAAAGGATAATGGAGCATTTTTAGCAGCTCAGGCTGAAGAAAAGATATCTGCTCCAGGAGCTAGGCAGGGTGGGAGGGAAACAACACAAACAGACATGGAGGGAAGAACAAAATAAAATTAAGAGCATAGTTTTCAGGTATCAGGGATGGATTCAGCCCACCTGCCTTAGGTGCTTCACTTTGTGGTGTCTATTGAAGTACCCCTAATGGAGATGCTTTGAATCCCTCTCTAGTCACTGGGGGAAGCAGCTGCTCACAGAGATTTCCAGAGACAGATCATGTCTGTGAGATGCTGCATGCTGGGTGAGTGGGATCCTATCCTTGGTAGATGAATAATCTTCAGTAACAACTTATAGTTTGTCCTTTAAGTAAAAGGAGCTGTGTTTCAATTCCTTGCAAAGCTTCTCTATACATGCATACATGTCTACTAAAAGGATGATATCCAGGGATGGAAGGCTCTGATTTCTGGCATGTGAGAGGAATCTGAGAAGTTGGTACTTTGCCCTGGGATGTGCAACTGCATTGTGAGTTCTTGGCCTCAGTAGATTTGCAAGACAGAGGATGTGACTCTTTGGGAATACGCCACAGGGATTCAGGGGCTTCTAGACACAGCTTAGGCTCCAGAGGCTTGCAAGTGCTACGTATGCAAAGTCTGGGTTCCCAGTAGACCTTCTGAGCTTTCAACAGAGGGTGTGTGATTAGGTTTTGTCCCCTGAGATAGTGAGAGTCTCCATTTCCTCCATGCATATTCAGCATTTATGTTCTTTTAGGCTTGGATGATGTTTTCTTTTTATACAGAGAAGAGAAAGGTCCCTGTTATTAACTTGAGAGCCTGAGAGTCTCTGGAATCTGGCTTTAGAATACATATTTTTCTGTGTTCTTTAAAATATTATTTTGTAGTATGTAAGGCTGTACTTACATGAATATTTTCTTCAGCAGCAAAACAAGTTTAAATTATACCCTCAGGCAAATAAAACATCTGTAATGACATTGCTGGAAATTTCACAATTTCAATTGCATATTTACAAGGAATATACTCATTTTAAGTTTGAGAGGCTAATACTGAGTTATGTGTGGAAGTATCTATTGATCAAAACAGCCATAGATGATCTCAGAGCAAAATACTTTTTTAAACTTGCCAAAGAAAGCCTCGCAGACAAAACCAGCAGGTATGTTTGAACATTTACAATTCAGTGTTTCAGGCTGTTAAGCACTTTGTCCCATTCTGAATCGAATGCTCTTTCAGATAAGAAGGTGGCAGAAGTCACCAATCTTTAAGACTGGGAAAGCATATTTCCAAGGTGTACTAGGACTACCGTTCAGCTACATCCCAAAGAAGTGCCTATATTTTGTTCATTCACAAAATTAAATCTTCACTAACTGCATTCAAGAATCTCTTCCTCCCTCTAAGAAACTAACAGGCTTCTGCTTCTAACACTTGTGGATTGCTTTTAAAAATATGAACTAAATGTAAACTCACACAATGTTGTTTTCCCGAGTTAGCTAACCCTGAAATTGTAAGTCTTGGCCAATTTCTTTAATAAAGGGCTTGACTGAGAAACCCTGGAAATTGCTGAAATATCAACACATTGACTCTTTCTTCAGAAATACATAGTTAATGTATGACTCCTATAATCCAAATATATATCTGTGCCTTGTGAGTTTCCAGAAAATCTCAGTTGGAATGTACTCATCTGCCAAGATCTTCATCTTCCCATTGCCCACCATGCCCTGCATTCTGCAGGCACAGGAGAATGGCAGGCAACATAAGACTAGAAAACATCTTCTTCTCCATCATGATAAAGATCACATAAAAATGTAACTGGACTACCTCTGGTAGCAGGCTGTCTGGCCTTTTCTTAAGAAACCTCTATGGCAGAGGATGAGTGTAAAAAGACACCCAAAACTCCTTAAAAAACTGAAAATCTGCTGTATCGGTGTGGGATGCTACTATCCTTGCTGTAGCATTTAGCTGTGCTTATTAAGGGCAAAATAAGGATGGGACTACGGTAATTCAGTTTTAACCCCTAAGTCTACTCAGATAAAACTAGTCTGATTCCGGAAGGCAGTTGCTATGCTCCTTTATTGCTAACATTTTAGTTATACTGCAACAAGTGCATTCACTTATACTAGGTGATCATGGCAGGATTAGTCACATGAATCAAGACAAGAGGCTTGGGTAAAATTAGAAACTAAGTAATAGAATTTATTTTATTGTACTACAAAAAGCCATGGGTCCACTCTAAACTGGCACTGGAATTATAAGGTTTGGGTTGAAGTCTGTTGTGGAAAACTCCAATTTCCTGTTCCTCTATGAAACCAAGCCACCTGATATTTTTGTTTGGTGGGGGAGAAAGTAAAGACCCAGTCCATCCAGATAATTTCTAAATTGTATTCTTCAAGGGGGGTGAAACAATTTCAAGAGTTTCATTGCCACTGCTTCTCAAGCTCTTACAGGGTGCAAACAGGGAGGTCTCTGGAGGTGCCCCACAGGGAATTTCTGATCACCTCCAATAATTAGTCCTGTGCATTTGGCAGCAAAGAAATGAAAAAAGTACTTGTACCATCTCAAAGTCATTTTCTATTGCTAATGATCTGGTTTTGTCACATGTGTAACAGGACTAGGAAACAGCATAGTTTTCTTATTAACTCACATATGTTCACCACTTATTTTTTCCTTAGAGTTGAATCTTATTCAACTTAATCCTTTTCCACCAGTTTCCTGAATGTTTATTGTGAATAATCTTTGAATGTTTTAGTCCTTAGTACTTGATTTCTACCTTGGTATATAACCAATGAGGTTTTTATGTAATTTTTTTTTTTAAAACTGAATCCTTCTCCGCGCCCCCCGCCCCCTCCCCCCCCCCCAGCAAAACCCACAGCTGGCTAAGAACTCTGTCATTTTATACCATTACTTTTTTCTATTATGTAGTTTCAGAATTGAAACTTAATTGGAAGGTTGCTACCTACTTCTGGACAAACAAGTTTTCTGCATGAGAAGGTTTCTTCCCCTCTCTGTCTCCAAGGCAGTTAGAATTTAAACAAGTTTACATAAAGATCAAATTATATTTCAACAGCATTAAGTCATGCAAAGATTACTATTAGCTGATGCTTCCATGACTCATGCCTCTCACTTATGTAGGACCAGGATGTGGCTTAGACCATCCAATGGAAGAAAAGAAAAAAAGTAAAATTTAACACTTGGAAAGGAGCACAATAAAACCAGCATAAATCTATAAAAGTTATTGGTTTTGTTTCTAGATCATTATCCTTATGCTGTACTAAAGCATCTGTCCTTTGCTTCCATCTAGTTTACTAGGAGATTCAGGTTGCTCTGTGTCTCTGACCTTTCCTCTTCATTATTTCTAAGTCCACCAATCTTTGTGTCATCTGCAAATTTGATCAGCAATGATTTTTGGTTGTTTTCTCTCTTTTTTTTCTCTGCTAGGTTCCTGAAAGGTCCAAAACACAATCTGTGCAGGACTCCATCAGCAACACTCCCATATAGTAGTGAATGCCTGTTTACAATTACATTTTGAAACCTATCAGTTAGCCAGCTCTTAATGCATTTAATGTTGTGTCTGCTATATCGATTTTACATCATTTGAGTTTCCTGATCAAAATATTATGTGGTACTAAGTCAAATGCCTTACAGAAATCTAAGTATATTACATTATCACTATTACTTTTATGAAACAAATTTGTAACCTCATCAAAAAAGACAGGAAAATGTCTCTGACAAAGTCTATTTTCCATAAAACCAGGGCAATTGGCATTAATTGCATTATTCTCCTTTAATGCTATATTAATCAAGCTCTCTTTTCCTGTTTTATTTTACCATGGGCTGCAGTCCTGCTGACAGCCTTATTGTGGACTCAGGTCTCATTAATCCTTTCAAGATATTGCAACAGCATTATGTTTTTCTTTCAGCTAGCTGGAATTTTCCCAATATTCCAAGAATTACTAAAATTAGTTTTAGCATACAGATAGATGTGGGGGAAAGGATGCATAAAACAGGGGGTTTTATGCCTTTCTTACTTGGAAAAGATACTAGGACCATTGCCATTTACCTAAACCTGCTGCATCCAGTGTGAAGTCACAGCACAAGAGATGGTAAAAAAAGCCCTTTTTGTTTCCAGAATAAATCACCTCTCTGGCAGCCTGCCCACTTCTCCTGGCCAGTGGGGTGAAAAGCCAGATGAAATCATATGCCTGTCTTTGCAGCACTCTCTGCAGCTACCCATGCCCAAGGATCACAGTTGTTACTGGGATCGCCTGGGAGGAACAGAGAGATTTTTTAGACCAGGTTTACATTAGAAATCACAAAGTATCTGAATTTGCATAGACTTTATCCAGTTTTTCAGGTTGCTTTGTAGGATTTTTTGATTCAATCTCAGCAGGTTGATTAAATACTATATTGACTTAAATAAAATGAAGTGGCTGAAAAGAGTGTCGCTGTACCAGTGGGTGTGACATGGGCTATGATTTCTTTTTTGGGAAGAGAATCAGACAGATAGTCAACTGTCTGCACAGAGGCAGAAGAGAAAGCCAGTTGTCCTGAAACACTTGGATTTTGTATATCTTTGAGTTGAAAATTCCTTTTCACCAGCTGAAATGTTATTTCTGGCAGTCCTTCCTGCAAGGAAATGGAGTGAGTGGGAGCTGCAGAGCCCCAGAGCATCACACAGGCTGCTTATTGAGCAGCACCCTTAGTTACTGATGTGTGAACAAGAGGATGCTGGGCAGCCAAAGGCTCCATAGCCCCTGATGTGGGCAGAACATTTGCTGCCTTTCATGGGACTTGGGCTTTTCTAGATCAAAAATTTCTGGATGAGACAGGAAAGCAGGTTATCTTGAAGTGCTGGGAAGCAAATGACAGACATCCTCATGAGCTACTCAAAGGTCTGTATGAAAGAAAAGAACTGGACAGCTGAAGTGACATTAATATGGGAGATGTTGTGCAAAGTGCACTTAATGGAATGTTTACCGTTTCCCCAGATTTTATTTCATACACTGAGATCCCCCATCCCCTTCCCCACCCTGTGTTTTCTGAGAGATTGGTAGTACATCAGCGCATCCTCCTAGTGCACAGAAGGGTTCTGCAGAAGACACGTCAAATTGGATTTACATGCCATTTTTTAGGCAAAGGCAAGCAAATTTAGGCCATGCTCTGAAGAGAGAAGTATAAATCACCTCTGAACCTGAATCCATGGAGCACTAATTAGATTAGTGCAGAGTCTGAATTAATAAACTTTACAGAGAGGCAGTTTTGTCTCACTCTTGCACCTCTACCACTGAAAACTGAGTGGTTTATAAGGTGCA
This sequence comes from Falco biarmicus, assembly GCF_023638135.1. NCBI lineage: Eukaryota > Metazoa > Chordata > Aves > Falconiformes > Falconidae > Falco > Falco biarmicus. The sequence goes on along the minus strand of NC_079289.1, from coordinate 45,171,813 downwards.
TTTACCTTAAAAGCTATTGCAGCCATTATAAAGAATCAAGCCAAAGACTCTCTAGAGTGTTTTTGTCAGATGAATTCGAACTGGTTAGCTTTTTAATGAAGAAATGTAGCTTTCGAAATGCTAGACTACTCCATTTTGTTAGTTTAAAGAGTGAAGATGAAAAAAAAAATCTTTTGATTTAGCTTAGTTTTATACAGAAAGGTTTGATCATGAAAAAGTTGTAGTTTATTGAACAAAACCCAACACATTGAACAGCAAATTTCAAATGCTCCAAAATGATTTTCTGTGCAAGCTTCCATAAGGCTGCTTTGTAATGATTCAAAGCAAATTTTTTTGACAGACCCACAAAATTTTTTCCTATTTTCTGATCAGTCAAGTTGAAATGTACTCTTACTGATACGTAATTTCTATGATCTTGGCAATAGTAGACTTCTTGGGTGGAGAGCAAAAACTACTCAGACAAAAAAGTATGTGTCTGAAAGGCATGGGCAGGGTGTGACACCAAAATGCATGCGTTACCCATTTTTCAAGGCTTACTTTGAAATTCACAAATCCTCTAAGACTTCAACCTATGGTGAGTCTAAAAAAAGGAAATTGTGATTGCTTCACTTATCTTCCATCAAGATGCAAGACTGCAATGTGAGTGTCAATTCACACTGACACTAAAGCCTTCCCATGGATTTCTTAGCATGTGGTCATCACCATTTGGCAAAAAACCCCCAACAAACCCTAAGGTGAAAGCAAGCTGCATAACATTCTTGCTGTGCAGTCCCTGAATACAGACAATCAGTCATCACAGCAAAGTTTGGGTAGATAAATAATGCTTAAACAGCAGTCCTAGAAGTTCAGGTTTTGAAATTGCTTCACATTTAGTGAAAACTGACCAGCATGTTCTCATGAATGAAACAAAAAGCTTTCCAAAGTGCTGGCTATGATTTTATACTGCTTTTGTAATCGTACTAAAGGGAAATCTAAGAAATGCCTCCACTGTCAACAGTATAACTATTCCTTACTCTTTGTTACATGGCCAAATTCTAAAGTTTTAATCTGGTTATTTTAACAGAAATGTTTCTAGCCACTATTATTTCATAACCAGGCTGGTGGGACTGAATGGATATCTAAAGCTGCAAAGACAATGCAGATGCCTGAGGTTCACTTTTCTTGTTGTGGAAGGCATAATTGGCTCTCATTAGAGGCAACTTCCATGATGGCAAACATCACCTTCCCTCTAGCAATACATCTAGAGAAGCCTTCTGTTAGTGAGCAATGCAGCCTTAGGGAAAGCTGTTTCCATACTACACTGCCAACAAAAATCTACAAGATTTTTTTTTTTTCTGGACTGTCTCTGGTATTGTAAGTGACAGACCTGAGGTATCCACCAGCCATTGCCATTAGTCATTTCTCTCATGGAAATGCTGAAAAATGAAGTGAAAAATGAAGCCTGAGATTCAAGTCAGTGCTCCGCTGCTTGGTGCATGCATTCCTGCTCCCAATCAACAAAGACCTGCCGATTATGCAGTTTACTTGGCTAGCAGGCAAAAGAATAGAATTAGAGTATGAGTGGGGGGGGTGTGTGTGAAATTTTTTTCATATTATTACTAAGCAAATGCCATCACTTGAAAGGATCTCGCTGTTTCTGATTTTTCTTTACTAGCTGCCTTTCTTCCCAAAAGACATGCCATGCTTTGTTACCCAAACTCTGATTACAGACCTGTAGGAAGTTGACCTGTGCATGAGTGAACTCTTCCTCCCAATCTGAACAGTCTTCCATGTTTGAAAAACTTGTATTCAGCACTGTATTTGTGTGGACACTCATGGAATCACTAATGTAAGTCAATAGCTGAAAGCTCATTTATGTCTAGTTCAAATGACGGGAGCTTTAATAGCACTTTTCTCCCTTTTTTATGACAGCATATTGTTTAGTCCTATTCAGAGAGGAAAAAGCAACCTTCTTGAAGGCATTCAGAGTTCTGAGATAGTTAAATAGGTTCCGATCTTGAAATATTTTCTCATAACATATTGTCTTCCTTTTCAAAATTTGGTGTAAAATTCCACCATTAAATGAGGTAGTAGTTTGCATTTACTTCACATGGAATAAAATCACTCCTCAAGGTGCAGTGCCAAAGCGAGGCTACAAAACTAGGAGAAACAAGATCCACCATTAGTAGATGCAGAGCTAGTTGCTTCAGACGGTATAAGCCCACATGGCTGGTTGGCTCTTTGGTTAGTATCTTCTAGCATGGAAGGAAACTTTTTAATGAAATACTAGGACAATGGCTGAATCTCTTGGGAGAGCCATATAAATTCATTAAAATTCATCATGCATCCAGCAATCTTTTTTTTAAACTAAAAAAAAGCATAACATATAAATCCAAGTTAATATTAATCTCTTTCTTTTTTTGCAACTTCCCCTCTCCCTCCACTTTCTTTTACCTCCTCCTGTCCTAAGCCTAAGAAGAATGGAAATTCTTACTGAGATCAGTCCATTATAAGAAGATTGCATATAGATTAAGAAACAGAAGATTTATGGAGGACTCAGATTTGTAGAAGATTGAGGATTCATTTAAGGGCATTTGGAAGCCTTTTATGGATTATATATACAAAACAATGTTACGTCTTAGAAAAACTTGTAATTCATTGTTATTTCCTACTTGACTGTAAGGTGGGAGAAAGACTACATTTTATAGTGTTGTGAACCAAGATTCCCCCCACACACCCCATGTAATAGAGTTGCTTTGCTTCCTTTCCTTTTCCTTGTTGGGGTGTGTGTTCTCAATTACAGAATACAGCGCCTCTTATGACAAATAATTATTTTTTCGCAAAAAGAACAATTGTTCAAAAGCCACCAAGAACAATAAAGGAGGAGTAGGAACACAATGCCTCGGTTCTAAAAAAGCAGATTCTTATTTAAGTAGAAACCACAGAAATATTGATAGGAACCATGTTAACTCTCCTTTGGGTGTAATGCATCATTTGGCTGATATGAAACAGGACTGAGGTTTTTGCCTTCTCTTTATTGGACTAATTAGGTACCTTGCTAGGTCTTCACTTAAGTAAGCTGAAAAATCATCTGTTAGTCAAAAACCCCCTGTGAACCTTAATCTTCTTGAGGATGCCTTCAGCATGGTTACTCTATATGGGGTCTGTGGTGTGCTGTCTCCAGAGACTCTGCTATCCTTAACGATGCTCTTCTGATCTGCTTTGTGAGCTTTCCTCTGAGGTTACACAGAGGGTCGTAGGGCCATGGCTGGGAGATCTCTTTGGGTTCCCACATTAAGCCCAGAGCCATCAAAGGAAAAACTTCTAATTGCAACGACCATTTCTCCTTCAAAGGCCTTGCTACCCCTCCACTTTCCTTAAGGGAATTCCTATATCCCAGGGAGTTGGCAGAAATCCTCAGACCCTTTGGAGGCCAAAGACTCTGTCTTGGGATGGCAGAATTAAAGCAGTATTAATGTGCTGCTCAGGTGCAGTGCATTGAAGGGAAGTGGTTCTTGAATTATTTTTTTTTCTGACTTGATACTTGAGTTTCCTGACATTACGTTTGCTCCAGGAGTCTCTTTTTCATTTATGTTTTTTAACCTAGCTATGAATGTTATTTAGCAGCTTGCCTTTTTTTGGAGTGCTGCCATTTATTCCTTATATTTGCTGACTTCCATTGAAGTAAGTTGAACATTTAATTTGGAGGATCTCATTTTTGTCTATGACTTTTACCAGCTGATTGCTTGTTGCTGGTGCATAGTGGGTAGATGTCAGTAGCTAATTCCTATGTTACTAATGTTTTTTTGGTACAGCAATAATGGTCTTAAATATTATGCGCATGTTTTCCATGCTTGTTTTAAAGGATGACTTCTTTGACATATTTTTCTCCACATTAAATTCGGTCATAGTATATGCCAACAGTAGTATGTGTTTTCTTCCCATGATTTAAAATATTGTAAAATTTGAAGGGAGAAATATGAAAAAGTGGTCGTGGAATTTAGGCAAAGTGACCCTTGGAATTAGGACAGAAGAAGGAGAATAAACAACCTGTTTGTTTATCTAACATTTGTTTTTCTTTATCTAAGATCTTTTTTTCAGTTTCTTTAACACAGAATTGGTGCTTAACCAATCCAAGATCCATACTTCTCTGCCCTTGCCCTTACAGTTGTGAATGAGACTTCTTTTTAGGTTTTATTACATATCTAGGGGCTTTTAAAGATTTCTTTGGTGAGATTATTATCTCTTATTAAACATATATCCAGGGCAAAAGAGCATTTTGAACATCTGGGTATGACTGTGCTCTGTATTATTTATTCCATAGAGACTTAGAGATTTCCAAAACAACTGAGCCACTGCATAAGTTCTCCAGGCATCCTTGGCATAGTTAAAATATATTTCTAAACATGCCACTCTGCTCCTGTTAATGGCTGTTCTTATAATCATATTTTCTTAATGTTTATGAGAAAGGAACCCTCCCATATGGCTGAAAAAGCTCAGGCTCTTTCAGAAGAGGAGAATTTGGTTGAACTCACAGAACTAATTAAGGGTTTCACTAGGATTTGTTGTTGTTGTTGTTGCTTGCTTGTGGCCATTCTAAATAGCTGAGGAAGTTTATTTGCCTGAGTTGGAGAATAGCCTAGATGTTGTAAAGAAAATTTTGAGCTGATTATATCTTGATGGAGATACATCAGGGCTATAGGTCTGATAAAATGTCTGGGGAAGGGAAAGGGAATAGCAAAACCACTGAGAAAATATGTTTGCCAGTTAACTGCTCCTGCGGCACAGGAATTCTAGCTGGAAAGAAGAAATAGCCATGACAATTCTTGCTCTGATGGGTAGCCTGTTAGGACAAAGGGTTGCAGGCAGGCAGGGTGGGTTCCCTTAACAAAAGAGAAGCCTTCACTAAAACTGGGGCTGAAGAGATCTAGAAGCCTTCTGAAGTATTTATTTGAGGTTTCCATGTTCTGCTGGATGAGTGCATCATTAAAATAGCTCTTTCTCTCACTAGGAAATCCTGTGCAATATGCTACACATGATTGATAAAGACAGAAGAAGAATTCAGATGGTCTTGAAACTATTGTTCAAGACTAATCAAGCATGACTAATTTTAATCATAACAGCTTTTTGGCTGGTATCTGGAGCAAATGATGTTTTTCTAAATTAGCACTCTCAGTCTTTATAAGAAGTTATTGAGATGTGTCTGCAGAAAGTTATTTGCAAATCCTTTTTATTTTCACTTGGGTATTCAAGTGCTGCTGTGCATTTCTTCAGTAACATTTCTGATGAAATATGCCACCTAGCTGAACTGGATCCCAAATCCAGACAGCATATCTGATTTTGTAGTGATTTACAGAGCTAAGTATGACATCAATTTGACATATAACCTGCCTCACCAGACTGACAAAATACTGGAGGGGGGTGGAAAAATTACACTATATAACCACCTTTGACGTGCCAAAGCTGTGCTGTCAGATTACTCTGGTCCCGTGGTCCTTGGAGCTGACAGACTGCCCTGCTGTATGGTCTGTATTGGCTGAAGAATTGACTTTTTGGGCCTCCTGGAAGTCCATCATTCTCAAAAGCAGGAATGAGCTAAGGCTGATCTCTTCTTGAAATATTTGCTGAGCTTGAAGGACAATTCTTCTTCTCAACTGATGCTTCAAGACTGTTGCTCTCCTTTTTTTCCCATCTGTCCCTACACTACCTCCTTGTACTCTGAACTGCCTCCACACCAGTGACATCGTTATCAAAACTTTATTTATTATGGTTCAGCCCAGCTTCAGCCATAGCAAACCAGCAAGTTGACTGGTGTGGGTATCTATTGCAAAACACACCAGTTTCATTTCATGTACAGCAAATGAAAATAGCTTGATATGATACCACCTCAGCTTGAGAAGAATCAGTGCAGTGGCAATGGCCCTTAACCTGGGTGTGGTAGAGGACTTCTGACAACCCCTCATTGTAGCTGGGTGTGCCAAGACCAAAATTTAAATATATCTCTGAGGGAAGAAGTGTTCCCATTCTCTGACAGAGCAAGAATTTAATATCCACCATTAAAAAGACAGCAACCCTGCCCTGTATCAGCCAACTATAACTGTTCACTCGTGTAGATTTGCAGTGATCATAACCACCTGATGTGTGTTTATTGGTAACAAAACACTTCAGAGCAGGCAAGGGTAAGCTTCCTATGCAAATATATTGTGTGCGTATTTTTTAATGCTTTAATTCTTGAAAACACGGATTTTACCAAACAATTTTTCACACAGGTATTTTTAAAGATGAGTTTGAGGATGAAAGTTACTCTTGTCTGAGTCAAAAGCTTCTTCCAGAAGAGCACAGTGAAACATTAAAAGAGTGCCTCATTGTCACCTGAAACTCTCAAGTAGCATCTGCTGGGGATATGCTCTGCTTATTCTGACTGGTACTGCCATGATAAAAACATCTGCAGTGCTGTATTTATAGCCTGTGTCTGCTCCTGGAGTACACAAGTAATTGCTGCCTTATCTCATGAAATCACAAGACTTATGGCTGTTGAAGAGTCTTTTGTTTCATGGAGAGGTGAACAGTGATGAAGAGGATGGAGGAGTTTTACAATAGTATATAAGGATCTACAAAAGCAGCTGCCTTTGCGCTGCTTGCTTAAAAAATCATTAAGGTGCCAGGGATCAGAAATTATTCCCAGCTGAAAGATGTAAGTAGCCCCCTTAGCTGCACTTTGGTTTTCCCAGAGGGGTCTAATGTGTGAAATAAGACTTACAAGGACTACCAGGAACGGCAGGCTTTGCTCTTTCCTGGCTCAGCCAAGGGTTAATTTTATTTTTTTTTAACTTGAAAATAATGTCAACTTAAAGAACTACTTGTCAAACAGGCTGTTGGCAGTTTATTTATCCGGGCTGGCTGGTGAACAGGGAGCCTATGAGGTCCTAAACTAATATATGGCTCTGTTAGTCAAAATCAACAACTTAAACTTTACCTGCAAGCTCACAAACACATAGTATAGCCTGTGAAATGCCGGGTTGGTATTTACAGTGGGGTATTCGGCATAGCAGTCAGCTTTGTACGCTCTGAGCCAGCTTCAGTTTCTATATGGATCCGAGCTGTAAATATCTGAGCACTTGCTTTAGGAGCATAACATGGACACAACTACATCTGCCTCTGAATGAGCTGTCACAGCACCCTGCCTGTGCCTTGATAACCAAGTAGGAATACTTCTTCCTTCTTATTCAACAGTGCACAGCCATGGGGTCTCTTTTTCTGCATTTGTGCTACTATAACCATTTCTAAAATCAATGCTGCTGAAAAAAAGCATAAATTCTGAGCACTTAGTTCTTCTAAAATTCACAATGTGGTCTCTGGGGTTCTTTGTAGTTGTGATTGAGCTATCAGGGTAACACTATTCTTTGTGTCTTCCTTAAATTGAAATAACCACTTGTAAAAAATCATGACTTAGCTTCCCCTCACCCTAGTTCTCCTTCGGATATGAGTTTTGCTGGAATGGATGATGACGCTAATGAGCCTTTTGGTGGGATATGTAACTTGGGCAGTTAGCATTTGAGTTCTGCATGTCTGAGTAATCAGTCTCTTTCAGCTTTACACACTTCCATACTGCTACTGACTGTGAAGGAAAGCCATATTCTAATAAATCTGCAAAACTAATTTTTAACTTCACGAGGTCCTACGGCAAGCTGAGCTCAGAAGAATAACCTTATTTTACTTGACAGCTTTACAGGTAAGATTCAGATTGTAGCTGTATAGAGGTTTCTTCTGCAGCTGATGGACTTGACCAGAAGGTGATTGATTTCCCTCTAAGGTAAGGGCCCATCTGTGTCAGATATTTGTCTGTCTCCACTGCTTAAAGAAAGAATTCAGATGATGAACTCAAGAAACATATATATGATTAAATAACTTAATTTTGCTCCTGGGTCTGCTCCTTGATTGCCTGCATAATGAGTCACAAAACATAGATATGACCGTTTTGAAAAATCTGCCAGACACACACATGAGTATAGATTTCTGTGTTAGGTGCCAGCTTTTAAAATCTTGTTGTAGTGATGATAACTTGAAAAATGAGTGACTGGAATCAATCAGGTTTGTTTGATGTAAAATTCAGTGTTTATAACTATAGTATTGATTCAAGTTTTGCATCTGGCAAGTATCTTTTCTTTAGTGACTGTAAAATTTGGATGAAAGGTTAGCTGAAATATTTCATTCTCCTACCTGATAAGAATGAAAAAATATTTTAGACTAAATTGTAAGAACATGGCAAAATAATGATAAAATTGAAATTTGCTGATCCAGAGCTTTTGTTCTTAGACTTTGCCTCAAAGCGTACACCTGTTGACAGTATTTTTCTATTATTTCTCTATAAAAATTTTTTAAAATAATTTTTCTAACTGTTGTTACTTTTTGAACTTAGAAACCTGTCTTACAAATGATTATTATTTTTATTTTTTTTATCTACAAAGGGGAATTTCATAACTCAGGTGTACTTCTGCCATTTCTCTTGGTAAGATCACTTCATATTTACTTGGGATTTCAGGCTACATTGATAGTGCATTTGTAGTAACTGAATAAAGGAAATCGGTACATACCCTTGCTGAAAAGTGTTACCCAGATGGTATATTTTGGCATTGACAACATAGGCAGCTTTATTAATGTCTATGACAGCATCTTATTAACGGCTCCTCACAATTTATTGTAAAGAATTGATGGTAAGGCCAAGGGGATTTCAAGGAAACAAACACGAACTCAAGAGTTTCAGAAACTTTTAGTGAGACCTAAAAAATTGTTTTATACATAGCCTGGTAGAACATTAATAGTAAAAAACTAATGCCTTTGTGCACTTACCATGGGTTAAATATCTCAATCATTTTGGGCAAAAGCAGTCAGTTAATTTTTCTTTTTGTTTGTTTTTTGGTTTTAGTTTTTTTTTCTTTTTTAATTGAATACACCTTTGTTCAGTTTCTGGGTGAGAAGCAATAAAGATTCAGGATACCTGTGCCAGTCTGCAATAGAGATGCAGAATTATTCTTTCATTGCCAGCCATATTTAAATGTCAAGTGAGAACAAGAGATGAATATCACTTCTTCAGTCAAGGCAAAGTAACAAGTCAGGCCTTCAGGCTGTCTAGGATATCCAGTCAGGAACAGGAGAAGACAAGACTGGAGACTGGCCCACCTACAGTGTAGCTTAGGGAAGGTTTGTTTGCCCAGGCATGAACTTACATGGAACTTCTGGGCCATAGGCAGAGAGAGAGGGTGGTCAGGGCCAGAGTTTAAGCCTTAGACCAGGTCAGGATGGTCAGGGTCATTAAGATCTATTAGCATACTCAGGGCCCAGACAGATACTACTTTCATCAAAACTCTTTCCCACCCAGGTTACAGAAGCAACGCTCAATTTCCTTCCTAACTCTCATTCATCTTTAATGCAGCCCAGACCAGAAATATTCTTTCAAATTTTGTCCTCCACTGTCTTCTTCCTCTGTTTGTTCTCCTGGATGGCTTCCAGGGTTCAAATGGTTTTTTTGAGCAGTTCCATTCCTTGGTGAGCACTCCTGAACCCTGTGTTCAGGTGAACATGTTGGTGAGTGTTTCTCTGGGGTTTCTCTTTGGCTTGTCCACCTTCATCTTATCTTCAAGCAGCAGAATCCACGAGCTCACACTCAGCTTCTCTTTCAGCCTTGATAGTTCGCAGATCTTATCCTATTCAGGTTGCTTTTCCCTGTCTCATCTCAAACTCCAGCTTGTCTTTCTCACATCCTCTTGTGAGTGTCTGTCTGTCAGCTCAAGCTCAGCACAGCAAAAAAGGCCTTCCAGTCCTTGATCAACAGGATGCCACTGCTGAAATAGCAGGGGATAGCAGGGAAACACCACCGTCTTGCCTGCCACTACATCCACAAAACCAGAATATGGTGGTAATTTGCAGATTATTCCTCTGTAATATTCCTAAAGAGTCTTCCTCTCCATCCACACAGCTGATACGGAAATCCAGATATACTTAGGCTCTTGCTAGTGTAATGATACCTTTCCCAGTGCTCTTAAATACAAACTTTCTAGACTGTAACTAATAAGATAATTTCCCTAGCCCAATACTTTGGCAAAATTAATCCCCTTTGTGATATCTCCCTTCTTTTCTTAAGATGACTGACTCAACGGAAACCCTGACAGTACTTAAGAGCTTTGGCAACACTTAGGCATTATTTTAGCAGCACTGGTCCTCTTTGCAAGCCCAGGCACTTCAAAATTAAATATGTCTTCACTTGCTTAAGTTGAAGAGACTGAGCTGATACGGCTATGCCTTTAATACTAAAGAAGAAGTCCAAAGGATAACCTCAGGCTTTGTGTCCAGGTGCCGAGGATTAGCCCACACCATACTGCTGAGTACTACCCTCCTCTGTAAGAGATTTGTATTGTAAGGAGAATAGTAAAATACAAATTAAAGAATGACCTGGCAGTTAAGTAGCATGGACAATCAGGGGCCAGCTGGCCCTCTTGTATTTAGCAGTAATAGTTTGGACGGTGGGATGACATTGTGTTAGGTGCCATCAACATTACCCTAACTGAACAAATTATGTTATAAGGTATGTGGCAAATGATTTGGAAATTGGGAAAGAAATGCAGCTCAGTGGAGGTTAAACATTCTCACTGAGGAGAGGAAGGGAAGGGGGGAAATATGCTAAAAATACCATGCAAAAGTGTCTCATTTAACTACACTGAATAAAAGCTTATCAGCCATATTTCCCCTTTCATTTGGATGGGTACTTAGCAAGCTACATAAATATACACCTACACCTCTAGCCTGTTTTCGATTACACTGATATGCCACTGAAATTTTTACTGTGTTGCTAATAGTAACAGCAATAAGAATGTGAGGAAAACTCGGTTCAGGTTGCTGAAGCGATTTGCCTTAGAGACAGTTTCTGTAGTTAGGAGTTTTGATTAATATTCACAGAGGAAATCAGTTTTGTACACTCAAAGTGCTTGTCCTACTAAGTATAAATTCACATTTTTATACTAGGAGGGCCACTAGTATTATGAACAATATTTTTTTTTTCAGAAAAGTAAATCTCAAAAAAGGAGCATTCATTTCCTTTTACACTAATCATGTAGAGGAGAATTGTATTATCACAAAGTCCATTTGGCAAAGCAGACATAAAAGTGAGTGGTCACTGCCCTGCCATACCAGCTGATGCTATCAACAAGCTCTTTTGACAGTGCTTGAGTAAATGCTTTTTTCTTTCAAATCCTCAGATCAGTATTGTTTCTGAGGGATTTTTTTTTTTTTTTTTTTACAAATTCAGTTAAAAATTATTAGCTTTTAGAGGTTATAACTAGTAGCTTTACGTGCAACTTGTGTGTGAGCAATAAATATGACAAAGATGGCAATGAGTGAAGCTGATACTTTGTTTCAGCAATAACATAACCACATTAAAATAAACTAACAACTGTGACCCCTTCCTAACAAAACTGTGCAGAATTCTCCACCCAGGTTACTTTCTTTCCCTTCACAGCTCTGTTTCTACTATTAAATCTTTACATGCGAAAGGTAAACGGTTTTTTTAATGCATTGGAGGGAAAGGTCTGCGCAGCACCATTCCTTTTTTGTGTGTGGCTGGAAAACTGTAGGCAGCATGTGATTCCTATTGAGTATGATTTAGGTGGCACATCTGGCCACCAGCCTGGAGCTTGACTTTGAGAAGGCACCTCTGATGCAGGGAGTTGATGTCTGTGAGGCAAACCCAGCATATGTGAGCACGCACACACACAGACAGAGGGGAGAAAAACTGAAAAAAAAGGGGAAAAAAAAAAAGAAAAAAAGAGGCTGCCACTCCCGGGTAAACACACTGAGAACTGGGTGCTTTGTTAGGAGTTGAGCAGGGTGATATCTACACAAAGGTTTGCTGGTGTTTTTGTTTTTGCTCTGAGGACATGAACAGATGGCATATAAGATTGCCCAGGAAAGAGCATACTGAGGTTTAGCTGTTGCCTCTTCTGTTCCTAGGGGAAATCATACCAGCCTAGACAGCACAAACACTGTCAAGTCCAAGAGACAACATTCAGTTTTCTCTTGAAAAGTCACTATTTGGGTGAAGCTCAAGTGGTAACTCTTTAGTAGCTCAGTATGCAGGGAATTCTAGTGTAGACAGTTTGTGTATGTCCCTAGGGCAATGGAAATACCCTCTGTAGCCCTAAGACTATAAAATATAAACTCTGAAGAATGCAAAAGGTGAATGAGATGGCCATTTTCTGGGCTTTTCCAGGTGACTTTGAACAGAACCTTTTCGTATGGTGTTACAATGAAATTGAGGTTCCTCTGTGTTTGTGTGTTAATTTAAGCCTCAGAAACTACATTACTGCTTTGAAAGAAGTCTGGAGACTGCCATAAAAGAACCTGAGGTACTTGAAACCCTCATGCTGATATTTTCATCCATGCAAGTGATGTGAGCAAGTGGCACAATGTGAATGGAATTTCAGCCTTGCTTCTACAGAGCTAATGTGGTGTGATCTGGTACAGTTGTGTATATTCATGCTGTTGGGGTAACAGCAACTATCAGCCTGTTTTTGTACTGGTAATATTCCTGCAGTGCAATTTGTATCCATCACCATGAGAAAATATTACTGTAGAAACAGTGAGGGATAATAATAATAATAATAAGACACCCAGAAGCACTTAATTGAAAGAAGTAATTTGGAAAAAAGAAATCATGTCATAAAATACCTCACAAAGGTAGATAGTACTGTAAATGGTCAATAAAGCTTAGCACATTCTGAACAATTACAGTTTAAAGATGTTCATACATCTTCAGCAGCCTGCTTACCTGATCATCGTGCTGCTAGGTATTTCCATTTTGAAATTACTATTACTGGAATTCAAATTGAAAGTCCAGCCAAAACTGGTCAATGTATAAAAGATTGCCTACTAAATAAAACTGTGTTCTAATACTACACGTGGCAAGCAAGCGGAGTCTTTTAATAAGATAGTTGGGTTCAAGGTTGGTCACTATATGTCTTGTATTTGCAAGTCTTGTATGTGTGAATAGTTTTATTAAATGTGCAAATCCCCACTGGATGCTCTGATGTACATTTTGAACATGAGTTTTCAGAAGAATTAACCTAGCACTTAACTCCAATCTGCAATTCAAATTTCCACTTGCCTTTTGGGCAGTAGATCTCAAGTTTTGAAATTATTCCATATTCTATACAAAGGGTACTAGGTGAAGCAGACAAAATGCTCATCTTGGAAGGTGGAAGACAGAATGCTGCCTTTTAATATTACAGTTCTTGTCTACACTTGAGTTTTCTATGATTTTGTTCACTGACATGTCTACATGTTTCCTCCAGAAATTTGGCTGACATGGTGAGGTCTTCTTCAAGCTTCACAGAGTCCTTTGGCATGCTCTTTTTGTTAGGAGATACTTCAATGGAATATATGCTATTTATAACACCTGCATGAAATCTCTGTTTTAATCTAAGTTCTTCTAAGTGAAATATAACATTCTAAGAAGCAATCAGCTGGTATTCCTCTGTGTTTACAGCTGTAGGATAGCTAGAAATGGAACTTTGCTGTGGTCATTTCTTTTGCATTAGATAAGTACATAGAATAATAATGGCATAAACTTGTTTGTGTTAAAAATGACACTGTGCCTGTGACTTTAGCCACAGAATACCTCAGAGACTATCATCTGTTAATGAACTGCCTTTATTTCTCCTTCTCTGGATATGCCACACTCCTGGTGACAGTGCTGGGTGGTGAGAAGTATACAGATTGTGACTACATATCACTGAATCCTCAGTGGCTTTCTGTGTTGATTCCTCAGCCAAATTGATGTTGGCTGAGAGGATGCTGACATTTGTATGTCCTATTATATCCTCTGGGTCACCCTGAAGTTATTTATTACTAGTGGCCAGTGGGAGAATGCCTTGTCACTGTGAATCTCAGAAGAGAGAACAAAATCTGTTTTCTCTTTTTCTTCTTAGTGTGGTAGCATGTACCTGAAAAAACACCCAGAATTATTTCAGATGAAAGGTCCTATGCAGGTGCATAGCCCCTGATTCTAATCTCTTTCTGTTTCTCTGATAGGGAAGTAGATCTTTGTACTGATCCAATCAGTGAAAAATGTTATTTGAACTTTAGTCATAATAAAATCAAGCAATGGATCAGCTGGTATCAAGTCTCCTTTGCTTTTGCCATGCTCATCTATCACTTTTACAGACTGCTATATAATGTTAAAACTATTCATTTGTAATTTTTTGAAGTATGTACACCTCATGAAGCAGTCTGATTTTCTTTAAATTTATTTTGGCATCCAGAGCATGTGACAATTTTGTGTTTTGTCTCAGTAGTTATTTTATCAAATTATCAGACACCACTGTATTAGATTTAAACTTGCTCTACTGCTCCCGTGACATCCTGCAAATTGCAGTTCTCCTGTCAGTAAGGTATGCTCTCGATGCTATTGGAATTTATTTCTGTCAGCAAGGAAGACCCTCACATCTCTGGGATGGTATTAGTGATCAGTGTTCTCGTTCACATGGTCTCCTACCAGCTGACCTGTAGGTGAATTCCTGCCCACTGGAATGATGAGCATCCTCCAGCTCTGCAGGCATGAGCAGTGAGATCAGATTTCCCGAATCTGTCTGGCAGCTTTAAGTTTCAGCCTCCAAACCCTAAGGACAAAAAGATGTGGGGTCACATCAGCATGACCTATCTTTTGGAAGGCTAGGTTTTCACATTGAATAAATGTGAAGACAGTTGGGCATTACTTCATTTTAAGGGAACATTAATATTAACCAACAGTAGAATCCCAATGGGAATGTGTGGCTGCTGTTTGAATACCAAATCAAACTGTCACGACTGGTGTTGAACATTAAAATACAAAACAAAGCTGGTTACAACCTGGTGAATGTATTAGATTGAGAATTTATGTTAAGGGCACAAAATTGTTGCTTTGAGTACATGTCTGAGACTAAGCCACTGAAGGAATAGCCTTTTTCAGTCCGAAGGAAATTAATATGAGGATTAAAATAGCTATGTATAATCATAATATACCCATTTACACAAGTGTTTCAATGCATGATCTTACAGAACAAGACAGTTGAGTCTTGTCATTTAATTAAAATATGTCATTCCCCAAATCAGTACAGTATCATAAGTATACCTTTTCAGGAACATTTCTTACATTGTTTTACATTCAAATGCCTCTTCCTTTTTTTGCCAATTTGTATTAATTCTTTTTTCAATGCTTCTGCGATACAGATGTGAAGAGTACACCTCTCCTTGTTAGATGGACTACTTCATCCTGCTAGCCTTGTCAAATTATGAAATACAAGGTAAAATGTGTATGTCAGTGTGAAATGATTGGGAGCATGGCTAAGAAAATAGTGAAAAATACTTCCTTTGAATATTAATTAAATTAGGATACAAACACAATCAACACCATTTTATGAAAGCTTGCTGTGGTAATTTAATGCTTGGAATTTTCTATCAAGGACACTCCAAAAGGTGTATTCTTAGCTGAAACGCTTGGATGGTCTGTGGAAGTGAATTTTGATTACAGCTTGATTGTACAAGACCTGCTACAGACTTTACACTGGCGTACATAATATGAATTGTAAATACTGTAAACAGCTACAATACAAATCTGCTTTGTCAGAGACACTGAACTTACCTAAAGAATGGTCTATTTACAGCTCACTAGCTAGTTTGTGCTTAGACTTCTTGTGGACACCCTATGTCAGCTGGCTAACTCTACTGCAAAGATGAGGCAAGATATTTCTATTCCAGTGTATTCTAGTCCATGATTTTTTTTAATGTTATGGCATTTTTAGAATGAGCTAAGCCATGCCATCTTTACTGGTCACCGAGGGAATACACATGGGGAAATAAATTTAAAAGGTTTTCACACTCATAGCCTCCTTGGCAATAATCATCCTCATTTATTTGTGTTTGAGGAATTGCATTTCCCTGTTGTGTTCTGTGTGGAGTTATACTAGCAGTGCTATATAGTACATAGTGGGAAGAAATGTCCAAGCTCTGCCGCTTCTTTGCTTATCCTTCTATTCACTAGAGAGCTTGATGAAAGGAATGGTATACATAAGAAGTGGTAAAGGAATGGAAAGAGATGGAAAAAGCTGATAGAGCCTTATAGATGGCATAACTTTCTGAGGCAGGGTCATAACCTAGGACTTGCAGGATTTAGACATGAGAAACTGCTCTCCACAGCCAACTCTCAACTAGAATTTTTCATACTGAGCCACCTTCAATTTCGTCCCTCATTCGGAGCCCTTTGTTTCCCAACACGGTTGCTTACAAATACCCACAACAGGTTTTCAGTGAAGGGTGCCATAGAAATGCAAAACTACCACAACCCAACTCCCAGCATGGCATACTTTTTACATTATTGATCTCTGTTTAAGAATGAAGCGAAGTTCTCATTTACAATGTTCATTTACAGATACCTTTTTACTCTCTCAGGTACAAGAAAAAGAATATTTTCATTCTGGGGCTTCCTTCTCAGAACTACTTACACTCTATGTCTTCTAGTTATGATCTAAAGAGGACACTGTCATTGCTAAGTAAGAGGACAAGGCAGTCATTTCAAGTAATGGGCCTGAGATCATCCACAGCTTGTTCCCTTACTCTGTTTTCTGCCACTCAATTTAGCTTTCACTAAGACAAATGTGCTTGAGGAGGGTGGGTGCAAACCAGCTGATGCCGTTGGCCCAGGTGTTGGTCTCTGGTCTCCTTGTATTAATTGGTAAAGATATGGCCAATGCTGCTTTCCCAGTTGCCTGGACTTCTACACACCAGTATTGTCTGCTCTACCCCCTGTTATGTTCATTCTTGGTACTTTTTAGCAAGGTCTGGTCTCATAATCTTAACTCACTTGCTTTGAGTCTTCCTCTAGTTGATGTGTTTAGATGATGACTGTCTCATTCATAAAACACAACAGGCTGACTGTGGAGTCATCAGCTGTTGTTTCATGTCTAATTACAAGTTTTTCTTCCCCAAGTCCCATATGGAAAATAAAATATGTTCACGGTAACAAGAAGTTTCTTATGCCTCACTCTACCTCATTGAAACATATGCAAAACCTTTCTTCTCCCTGTCTATTGAGTAAAAAATATCAAAAGCTGGTATTCAAAGGCTCTCGAGCCAAAACAAATTCATGAGTAATCTTGAATGGCAATAAACCTGGGGCAAGCTATTCTCCAACACCAAGAAAAAAGAAAACGAAATTTTTCACTGTGAATCACTCTCACCTTTTGCTGTAATATTATGCAGTGATATTTCATTTTGAAAACAGTTTCCTCATCCGTTTTTCAAAAGGAGCAAGAAAGTACTCTCCAAGCTGCTTGTGTGGAATCATATACATGTCCAAAGAACAAATAAAACCACTTTTAAAATATTCTAAATGGAGGCAATGGGAGTTCTTTAGAAAATGTAACACAAAATTGTTTACAAATGCTCCATTTAGGTTATGTACAGTAACGTGAAAGTACATTTATTTTGCAACAGACTGTCTGCCTCATAGGCTCCTAATTTCTCTGTGTTCCTTCTTTAATTACTCCATCTGTTACTTACTTTCTTGATCTAATTAAGAGACCAAGATCTAGATTTCAACATAATTTGGACTTGATGCAGACCTGGTGATGTTACTAAGACCACTGGATCTGGCTTGACAGTATTTCTAATCTTAGTCCTAGGAAAGTAAGCAGGACCCCTTCCAAATCTTCAGGATCTGCCATCTAGCCCCATTTCACCTATGCTAAATCTATTAAATTTCACTCCTTAATCACCTCTTTGTCAGCTTCTTCTACCTTTTCCCTGGCATTGTCCTTTGAGCCTGAAACTTCTCTCCCTTAATCAGAAAACCTCTAAGTCTCCGTTGAGGACTCTTCAAAAGCTTCTTGCCCTCACTTCCTACAAACTACTATGGAGTAATAAATGCCTTCTGATACGCCACTATTTTGTTCCAGTTTCATTCTTGTTAAACCATATCTCCTGAAAGAAGATCCTAAATTGTGTTAATGAATTGGTCCCTGAAAATAGTTAGCTATCAAAGCTAACTCAGCCTGTTTTTCTTGATGTCAGTGCTTATCATGGGGACTTTCTCCTATTTGCATTAGATTGACATATATGGGATGCCACTGAGATGTGATCTTCCCAGTTACAAATGTTCTCCTTGCAGATGAGTGGGAGACAGTAATACCTCTACCAAGACTTTTACGACAGGAATGCTATGACATCCTGAGATATTTTCATTAAGTATTACCCTGCTTTTGGCTCATCCTCTTGTGAAACCCCTTCTGTTTGTCAATAGTGACAAAAGGGCAAAACTTGCATCAGCCTGAGTACTGATTTCGCTCCAGTCTTGCTGTGACCCTGCTTATTGACACCTTTTAACAGGCAGTGAATTAATTGAAAAGTTATTTTCGTTTTTGAGGTCATGCAAGAAATCTCTGTCAAAGCTAGTAGTCAAACATGATATATAAGTCACAGTCCAGTGGAAATGTCTTTTGTTAGTTTCTCACAAAACTCTTCAGGCTCCTGCTACAAGCAAGTGGAATGCCCCCAACAGGACAAAACATCATTCTAAGCAGGGAGCCATGTAATATAGCTAATAAGAAACTCTGAGGAATATGCTATGAACTCTGGACCAAACAAAATCACCACTCATCACTCACTGTGCTAAATATTTAATTATTTTCTGTCACCGCACTCTCCAAACTATCAAGCTGCAACAAAGTCTTTTACTATCTTATACCAACACACTCTTCATACAGTCCCTCTGCTGCCTTCTCCTCATCTCGTCTCATCCAGGGCATGTGTTCTCTCTCCTCTTGCTTCTTCCTCAGCTGCTCTCTCTCCATTGCCTCTCAACCACTTAACAGAACCAGCCACAGCTGCACCTTATCTACATCAGCCAACCCGCCACCCCTGAAGCCAACCCATAGCTGTATATTATCAATGATAATTAACCCAGCTTTGTTCTACTACAATTTCCTTGCTTTAAGTCAAGATGGTCTTTTCCAAAAGGGAACATAGAATCCATAGATCCATAAGTCACTTATACTTAGGGGAGGGCTGTCCTTGGAGTTTGGAGACTTGACTGCAAATCCCTATTTTCCCTGTTTGTATCTGGACCATGAGTTTAAAGACTCCTTTCCTGTGTCCCAGGTGGATAACCTAATTTTGGTTTATGGGTGCTATTCGGTGGGATTATCTTCAGCTCCTTCTGTTCGTTGTTTCCATTATATAAATATTTACGTACTACTTGGTACAGGAATTAGAGCACGACAGACCAGGTGAGTGTCCCACCAAGCTGCATACAACCTTCTTTTCCTCAGTAAAGTATTAGGGATCTTTAGGCTGATTGTGTGAGAATCATGCTAAAGTCAAAGTGAGAGTCCAGAATGCAAGGTTGCTAAACTATGTGATTTCTTTAGATGGCCACCAGCACAAAATAGGGGCTTACTAGGTGACATAATATTTCAGTGCTAGTTTTGAAGATTTCTGTAGTGTTTGAATATGGACTTAGGCACTCAAAGGGCAGCTAAGCACCCAATTCAGCCATTGTACATGTAGAAAGAGTGGGCATCATCACCCTGTCCAGGTCCTCAGCTTAGCTCTGGGAGTCAAGCTCCCTTCCTGGAACCTCAGATGTTTGCCTCAAGACCAATGCAAACCATCACCAAGTTTCACTGATAGCTCATGCCTAACTTTGGGCCTTACTGGTTTACAGCTGAGAACTAAGCAGAAGTAAAAGCACTAGAAAAAGCCAGGAAATGCATGTCTTTAAATATTTAATGAATGCAAAGGTTCTAAACATACAGATATTTGGAAACTGCAGACTCTACTTCCATGCTTTCAGTGAAAACCTTTGAGCTCTTACTGAAATACAAAGGGCTTTGAGGTATACAAGCTGCATGCTGCCTTGGCTGCTGCTAAATCTTCTAGCTACTAAACAAAATGTAAGAGACCATCTCTTCATAAAAAACAGTTCCTAATACTCTGAACACCTCGGGTTTTTTTTCTCTCCAACCTCTGCCAAGATTTAGGCAGAAGGCTATTAACAGTTGATAGGGCTACTAGTCTCTCCTGTTTTAGCAGGACAAGGTTATTCAAATGTTAATGGTCTTACTCAGTGTCTCTGCCACTGGCTGCTTTTGCCCATAAAATGGAAGATTTAATCCACACTGAAGGTTTTGGTCAGAGGTAAAGTTCAGAAAATCAAGCAGAATTTGTAAGTATACAGGGACAGATTCCCTGGGCTGTCTCAGTCACTTCAGCTGCTGTGGCCTTATCTTGCAACATCACCCAGTTGCATTTGTGAACTCTCTCTCAAACACTGTCATCCCTTAATCAGTTTTAACGATACAGTTTCTGTTGTAATTTAAGCTCAGGTAGTTCTGTTTCAGCAGAAGTCAAGCTGGTGAAAGCTGTGGTGTGTAGATGTTTTACAACAGTCTTGCCCTGGGAGAAAATAAGGGAGCTGACCTAGAATGTTTCCTTTCTTCCAAGGCTGTGATAAGTGAGCAATATCAAAATGATGTATAAAATATTTCTTTACTTATTTGCAAACAGAAGGGTGTCAATCTGCCATGAAGCAAGGAACCGCAATGTCAACATGCTATAGGGATGTATGAATAGCTGACAAAAACAGGTGTGCATGAAAGAAGTGTGATGTATTTTTCTGTAACAGTCATGACAGTATCTTTACCATTCATCTTCACAGGCAAGCACACACATGCACACACACACACGATATTCTCCTAGTTGTTTTTAGAGATAATTTGCCTGTTGAAAATCTGCATCTTTAAGACTTAGGAATTTATTTCTTAAAAAATTAGTGATATTAATTTAGATCTGCATCTCTAAATGTGATTTTTATTAAGGGCTTGAAATGGCTTTTCCCCCTAAATGTAAGATTTGTTTTATGGGCTTAGGAAGATGCATTAAATTTTAAACAATAAATACTGTCTCTACGTTAAGTATTGTATCTTAATTTGAATCTGCTGATGACTGAATGGCATTTCTTTCAAATGTCACTAGTCTTGCTTGTGAGCTATTTGTTCAAGTGTCTAGCAGGTATATAGAAACAGCATTAAGAATCTGTGACAGGTCAGGCTTAGTATGACTAAATTATATTTGATACTATGAAGAAATGGTCAGAACAGCATGACTGAAGCAGAGCAGGGAAGAGGAGAAAAAAAATGTACCTTTATAACAACTGCTATTTTTGTTACCATCTGGGGAATGAAAATGGCATCTCCAAACCTCAAAGCAGAAGTCTCTGCAGTGGGTGCTGAAGGGCCAAGATCTTTCCCTCTGAAGTTTGGATGATGTACTTCAGTATAAAGAAAGCTTGTCAAAGTAATTTCGGTCTTATACTAGCTAAGTCAGAAGAAGTCACAGGAGTGTGATTGTGTAGTTTGAAATATCTTCCAGAGTCCACTTCAAGATCTGTCCCTTGGTGGAGTCTCAGGAAGCAAAGAAATGGAGTGTTTTATGGAGGAACGGGAAGAGACAAAGCACATATAACAAGAAAAATGTGAAGGGTATCCCAGGGGAAACCATACAAGAATATGTAGAGAGAAGTGGCTTGTCATCCTCAGTTTAAACAACCCTTTCCCAAGTTTACCATCTGTGGCATCGCATTTATGAGGTTTTCGTCTTCCCCAGCAAAGCTCTGATGAATGGAAGTTTCTTTTTCATTGGTAGTGATACAATACCCTCATCAATGTCATTCAGAGGAACAGAATGGGGCTGGAATTATGTAAAAAAAAATACCAAATTATCCAGTGTTACCTTTCTAGTTAAATAAAGTGGAAATGGTCTATTACTATCAGAGTTATTTCACAAGTGATTGTTTCAGTTGGGTGAGGAGGATAAATGTCTTTTTGTCGTTGGTTTGGCAGATATTTAAGTTCTCCATACCCTTGTGGTAGCATTTTCTTGGGATTATATATGTGAAACATACCATTGACTGATCCATGGCTATGGTGACACTGGGTACACTGTGCTAGAGCGCGCTGGATATGCTCTGGCTGTCTCCCAAGTCACAGCAGCCAATCCACTTTGTACAGTGTGTGTCTGCATGAGTGACTGATAACTGCAGCTTGGTTTCTGAGAACATTTGTTAGGTACAAACAGTGACTAGCAGTATAGTTTTTGCTCCATTTAATATGTGATTTCAGTATGTCTGACAAGAATGTTGCACTTTCCACTGTGTCAGGAAAAGACTGTCTAGTTATAAGGAATGAAAGGCAAATGACGTGGCATCTCTGGAAACATCTACTAGCACTAATGACACAAGCCCTGACTTTGGCCAGCACTGCAGTGACAACCCAGAGCTCACTGCATTAGCTCGCAGAGCTTACTGTGCTTCAATCACAGGAGCAATATTGGACAAAAGGAAAAGCAGTGACCAGAAAATACAGATTTTGGAGACCTTAAGGCTCCTTGGGACCAGCTTTTCTTCTTTCCTGCCAAACAACTTGAGAATCTTTGATTTCAGAAAAAAGCAGCTTGCTTATTCCAAGACTCAAGATTTCTTTGCAAATATTGTGCACTCCTCCTGCCAATTTCCCTGTCACTGGGTGCGCAGCCTCTAGGATAGCTGGGCACATTAGCAGTGGGCAATGGGAAAGATACTGCCAAGAGCTTTGCTGTTTGTGAAAAACGCCAGCATTGCTAGCAAATGTAGAGGACTTGGGAAACCTGTCTAATGTAATATCTAGTAAGCAGCATGAAATTTCCATGCAATTAGAGAGTGAAATAAAATGTCAGACAGTCAAGAAAGCTGTTACCATTTATCCTTCCCAGAGACAAGGCCTTGTCTTCAAGGGACACAGAGACTCCTGCTGCACTGCAAGAGTAGCCCAGAGAAAAGTGACAGCAAAGTCCGTGCTGTTCTCAGCGTATGTGCCAGACTGATGTAATACTGAAGAAAAAGTTGAAGTTAAATGCCAGGGACAGAATAGCTCAATGTCTAAAATCAAACAATTTAAATATGGAACTGCTCGATCATCTTGATTTCCAGGAAGAAGATCAACACATAAAGTTATTTTGTGTTCCCAGGTAAGAGTACAGAGACTGCAAACTTACAGCACTTGTCTTTGCTCATTGCACGCCCTCTGATCAACACGCTACCTGAGTGTCCTTCTCAAAGCCTGTGCAGTGTGGCAGAGGAAAGTACAGCACCTCTCACACTGACTGGGGGGAATTAAGATGTAGCGATGGCTCTGATGGGATTGCATCAGCAAATGGCCTCTTTAGTTGCCTAGAAGCCCATATCAGGAGAACAACTCTGAAGATCCACTGCTTCACACATAGTCTAAACTTAATCATGCCAAATCAACGTGCTGTGACACTCATAAACAACCAGGGGTGATATGCATAAGGTTTTCAAAGCAACAAATCATGTTGTCCGTGTCCAGGAAAGAGATTTTTTCCAGTGCAAAGCATGCATCTCTGCTTCACGCGTTGGCTGAAGATTAATGGTTTTGAAGCCGCTTTGCTCGAGCTTCCTGAGCCTTTTAAGAATCTCGCGGAGTGAGAAGACAAAGTATCATTCTTCCAAGCTAAAAGCTCATTTCAAGTGAACATGTTGTGATGGAAGAATATTTCATCATGTCCATGCTGACCATAAAATAGGTGATAGGCTGCAGTGGTCAACTGTGCAGGTCCTTGCAGCAAATCTAGAAGAAACCAGTCTTACAGATGACACCACTGATGGGATAAAAGCCCTAAAAGCTCCGGTTCTGAATTGTATGGTATTTTCCCCAGCTTTTCCAAACATACTTAACAGCCCAGATTTTCCATCAGCTCCTTGCGGCTTTCATTGAGAGAGGCACAATGCTGTAATAAGGCCTTAAGGTTATAAGAGTAACACTATCAAATAGCAATTTTGTCTCATTTTTTAGAGCTATTTGTCATTCCTCTCCAGGCAAGATTTACTAGTAAAAAGTCCGTTCTTAAAGGCTTTTGGTGTCTGCCACCCTATGAGCCCCTCCCCACATTAGATGATTAGTGACTTGAGCGTCTAACACACTTGACAGGCGGACATCACAAGAAGAACCTAGAGCTAATCTGAAGCTCTTATACAGGGCATTTAATGAGGTGATAAGACAGAGTGTGTAAGAGCACACACAGAGGTGATGCCAGCTTGTCACACTGGAATTCTTTCCAGTGCCTTAAAATTACTGTATATAGGGACTAGTTTGTTAGAGGAAAATGTGTCTTGCAGGATCCGACAGCCTGAGAGAGGCAAGGCTGCTGCTGCTTCATGTCACTGAGTCCAACCAGAAGCAAGGCAGAAGATGTGTTCTTAACAGGCACACAGACAGAGCACACACATATATACCCCATACATGCATTGCCAGCCACACAGATCACTGACAGACACTCAGAGCACCCACATGAACACAGGCAGCACCAATGTCCTCATCTACTCATCTCCCCAGCTGCATAGGATGGAGGTTCACTAGTGAGAATATATATTTCTGTACGTAAGTACAAGCGGATTCCTCCAGCAGCTGTGTCCAGACATTCAGTCTGTACAGTAGCTGCCATCTGGATCCCAGTCTCCCCAGTTGCTGGCAACCTCCCTTAGTCAAAAGGCGATCTGGAGAGCTGCTCCCAGCGACTTATAGCGATGGGCTCCACACTTGGACCACTGGGCTGACAGCTCTCCTGAGACAGCCCTGGGAGGGGCTGGGACAAAGCGTTCCTTCCTTGGGACTCCTTGATTTATGTTCCCACTTGCCATCATGCCCCTGTGCTCCTCTGGGCTTGTGGAAACGTACCTTTGATGGGCTGTTGGTCCCTGTGGTAAGCCTGGGAGTAGCCTGGCAGGGTACTATTTAGGGCCCCTTCCTGCCATTGTCTCCCCTAGCTTCTCTTGTGGGTGTGCAGAGGAGCTGTGGGTGTGCAGATGAGCTTCATTGAATAACCCATCACAGCTGCACCAATAAGCAAGTCAAAACCAGTATGAATGGAGAGTTATTTCTGAATGTGCACTGAGAAATGACAGATTGTAAAGAAATCACAGGAGTTGAACCTGTACTGCGGCAACAAGAGATAAAGTACAAAAATTCAGTTTATATATTTTTTCTTTTTCTACTGATGCAGCTAATTACCCATTTTGTTATATTTAAAGAGGCTCACACAGCTCTCAGCACTCCTGTCATCTTTAGACAATACGGCCTAATTCCAAATCTGCAAGACTACACTGAACTAAAGCTAGTAAATTCTGGATGGCCTTAAAATGATTCTGTGTTCCATCTTTCCCCTGTGATTCATAGGCAGGTGTGCAGTGCCACTGAAATGTCTTGAGGTATTCGGGACACTTGCACAGGTCTGGTAAGTATGATGGAAGACCTGTAGAACATCCGTGGCTCCTTGGAAGGACAGCTAGGGACTATGGCATCCCAAACAGCACTAGATATCTGCATCTAGATATTTGAATGAAGAGGCCCCTGCCTCTCAAAATAGTCAAAGAAGTGTAGAATGTAATGAGGTTAAGTACAGATGCCTGCTTTAGGATAAGGTGAATAACTCCTTGGATGCCATTGAGCTGGAGTTACATTAAGATATAGCTTCCTGGTACTGTTCAAGACCCCCTAAGGATTTAGAGACACACCCCAGCAGGACTGCAAGACGTTGCACAAGTTCTACAGATATCCCATGCCCTTTTGGAATAGCGATCAGAGTCTGGAGAGGCTACTTAGACCATTTCAAATGGTACTAGACTAGATATTCTGGTGACTGAACTTATCTTCAGTTCCTAACTCTCATTTAGCTCATGTAAATCGTAGACTTTTAGTTGATTATTCCCAGCCTAAGAGATTAAGAAGAATGGGAGAGGTAGAACTATTTAAATAGATTTTACCAAGTGCACAACAACAAGCTATCTTCCTGCAAAAAAAAACCCAAAACCGTGAGAAGTTTAGCAATAGTCTATTTCCAGCTTTACGGAAAGCCCTTCAATGACATTTAAAAAGGAATCACCAAAAAAGTGAAGTAGGGTATAGTACTAAGTATAAAAAATAGCACAAGCAAGTGGGCAAAAACCCAGAGTACAAAATAGTAAAAATACAACATTACTGCAGTGAAGTAGGAACATATAGGATGATAAGGAAACTTTTATAAACCTAGAGGTAGGACACAAAGGCAAGGAAAGGTGTTATTTTTGCAAAAGAGGGAAGGAGAGTGAATTACGGGAGAAGCAGAAACATTCAGTGCCTTCTTTGCCTTATTCATACTCAAAACCTAAAGTTTGATTTGGGAATTAACAAAGAATGTTTTAATAGGGCGGTAAAGGAACACAGCGGAACAAGGAAATAAGAGCTTAAAAAGTGTTTAGGTCAGTCAGATTATCTTTTCAGAAGCACCTGAAAACTTGTCCTCAGTGGTTAGAGATCCAGCTGAAATAATCTCTGAACCACTTGAAACACATGTGCTCAAGAATCACTGTGTTATACAACTAGAAAGCATGAGTCAACATGAGATTCTGTAGCAGAAAAACACATCTTGAGCTGTGTTAGAGGACTATTAATGTATGGCAGGGGAAATAATAATTATCCTGTAGTTAGCATTGGTAAGGCCTCAGCTGGAGCATTGTGTCTGGTTTTGATCATTGTACTCTGTGAGGTATGTGGGCAAATTGGAAAGAGTCCAGAGGAAAGCACACAGAATGATAAAAGGCTGAGAAATCTGGTAACTTCCTTTGATGGATTGGTTGCCTGTAGAAGGACAAAAAGAAATCCTGTAAGTTTTTAAAGAAGATGGTTTTGGTAAGATTTGAGAAGGAAAAAGCCTGCTCTAAGGACAGGAGGCATGAGCCACTGAAACAGGCAGATCAAAGGCAAGCTTCCGAGGCTCCTTCACTCCCAGCTTTTAAACAGGAGCTATACAATAATCTGTCGGGAACGTTGTCCTTAAAGTGGTTAGTGTAACTAGAGGCACAGCTGGCCTGGTGGATCACTGCACGCTCCCTGCAGCCCTCCGCTCCCTGACTGCACAGTCCTTGCTGCAGCTAACAATAAGGAAGCCAATTAATGCTAATTGGGATGCAGCCACCTTCCCGCTAGGAATCAGATGAAGACTGAGAAGGCATTTCATACAGGCCACTAAACAGCTGTCAGATGGTAACAGTGTTCAGTTGCTACTGACCTGGGCTGCATTTATCTTTTAGTGACTTGCTGTGCAAAGCTCTGTATGCCATTATCAATCCCCTGGGCAATGTAGCCCCTGTTTTAGAGTTGCTTGACAAATGAAATTTAGTTTCCAGAGAAATGTTGCTAGGTAGCGCCTTTTTATTCCTAGATATTAACTTATCACACCTCCCACTGTCTCTCTTTTTACCCTGACAAAGTCAAATACATATTAAGCAAGAGAAAAAGCAGACAGAAGGAAGGTATTTTACTGCAATATGGTTTTATGTTGTTATCATAAAAGAAGATTTGAATTG
Organism: Falco biarmicus; assembly: GCF_023638135.1. Taxonomy (NCBI): domain Eukaryota; kingdom Metazoa; phylum Chordata; class Aves; order Falconiformes; family Falconidae; genus Falco; species Falco biarmicus. Next base: position 45,144,356 of record NC_079289.1, on the reverse strand, counting down.
GCCCATTCAAACAAAAATGGAAATACACACAAAGCTCTGGCGTTGTGAAATTACCAGGAGTATTTAATTTTCATAGAAAGAAATGTCCTTTAAAAAAATATCATTAGAAGTCTGTGTAAGTATGGTTTGAGATTCTCAAGCTTTCTACTGGGAGTCCTTCTGTTTTATTGTTTTGTAGAAGGTTTATATTACCACTCTGTCTACTTATTGCTGATACTAAACATGCCAAACAAAAGACATTACTCCTTTTCTCCCTTCCCCCACCAAAAGAAAGAAAAAACAAAAAAGAAGTTGACAGATTTTTGACAGCAAATAATTAGCTAAAAAATTAGTTGTATTCATTTGTGAGCCAGACAAAACTTCTAGGTGTGATATAAAAGGAAGATGATTTAACAAAAACAGTGAAATCAAGTTGTTATGGTAACTGGATTTCGAAAGGATGTAGGTTAAAAAAAAGGGAAGAAAAGATTTATGCTCCATCTGGTCTAATCACTGCAGTAAAACACAATTGTTAAAGAAAAACACCTAATAAGGATAATTTCACATCTGGCATCAAGCATGTACGATATTTCACATCAACGAGAGGCCCAGATGTGAATCAAATTTTGCTCAAATATCTGCCAGGTTATATAGTAAGAGTTATATAGTAAAAATTAGTAACTGAATTTAATAATTTTAAACTACATTACTGTGAAAATTCAGTTCAAATATTTACATTTGATCATTTGTGCTGCATACATTGTGCTTATTGATTTTGATTAACTTCCGTTAGTGCATGGTAATTATCTGATATAACTTAGTGTGTGTTGCTTCTGGTTTTGTGTTAGTGTGCAAGACTGGGAAATGAGATGCTTCATCTCACTTGGTGCTGCAGCCTATTAAATAAAATCTCCACCGGCAATTAGAATACAGAATGTCTGTAAAAGGGCTTTGTCAGAGAAATGTAAATTTGTACAAGATGTGGTCCACATCATTCAAGTCAAGCAAAAACCACTTCAGATGGAAACCACTAGCACTTCCCTCCTGAAAAACAGTCTTAGAAAATGCAGGGGGGAACCTGGGCTGTGGAGATCACATGTTACACTTTTGATGCTTCCCTGTTCATTAACAGGTCTGCAGCTACACAAAATCACCAAAAGAAACCCAGCTTTTGGCAGCATACTCCAAGAAGTTTTAAAAGGCTTCATTTTGTCATTTCTTTAACTACATTTGGTGACTTTCCACACTCCTGACACCAGTTACATCTTCAGTGCCAGATGTTCAAATTTCTTCTGGAGAAACACCTTCTTCCTTATTAGCAGCCACGCTTTCTGATAAGACCAGTATTCTAGTGATTTAAGTTTATTCTGGTAATTGAAGTCTGACCACATGTCGTTTGTTCTTCTCTCAACTCTCTCTCCCCATTTTTTGCCATCTATCTATAATTAAAGCTTCATACCTTGAACATGCTTTTATAGCTGATGGAAATGTAACTAACACACATTTGTTCCACATCCCATCAGAGACCGTTTCTCTCCTTTTTCATTTCACAGCCTACTGAACTCTTGGAGTCACCCTCTGGTGTTCCTCTCCTTCTGCCAGCCACCAGGGCGAGCTGGAGGGTGGCTGAAGCATAAGAAGATATCCCATAACCTCACTAGACCTACGTGTGTCAATTAAACAAACCCAAATCTGGAGAACTGTAAGCATAAAGAGGACACCTCTTAGTCGTAGGAACAGCAGTTATGATCGCCATTGACTGTATTGGCATGAGCCAGGGGCTCACTGCTGTCATGACGGAAAGCTGCTGCACAGTGGGCTGTGAGAGTCTGGGCAGAAGATTAGGGAAGCGATTACTTGCCTCTGTTGAGCCCTTGGCTTTTCAAGTCATCACAGTTTTGTTCTATCTCACTGCTCTTCTCCTCAGAAAGCTGCTGTTGTATCAGATTTGGCACTGATCAAACACCACTGCTCCCTTCTAACACTTTTAAACAAGCTCTTCCATGCTTTCTGTCATGCCCCCTCCGAGGCTGGAAAGAATTTCATCTTCTCTTTCTTTTTCTTGTTGTGAGGCTTGACAGCAATTCAATCCTAGTCACACCAATACTACTGTCAATCAGAAAGACCAGCATTACCCTCGTAGTTCCCTTCTGTCCCCCCAAATATTTTCCTGTGCTCACATGTGACACCTTTTCTGACATATACACTGTAAGGGTTGGTCTTTCTGTTTCTGGGCAGGGCATAGCACGGGCAACCCCTCACCATGACAGGCATGTGTAGGAGCACGGGGTGCTGTCATATCCCTTTGCATCTCTGCCCACAACCGGCTACCGCCTTCTGAGCATGTCAGTCACACACACACACACACGCACACATGCACACGGTATCTGCAGTATTCCTCTCAGAAACATGATTCACATTCAAAACGTAGAACAGCTTCTGGCTACAATTCAAAATTGTCATTGCATCCCGTTTCCTAGCAAGGGGGAATCATTTCATTTTAAACAGCTAAAAAGCACCCATGTGCTTCAGCCAACTGGTCTCCAGTCTCAAAATGCTTCTCCTGGAAAGCACAGAAACAGTACATGTTTCTTAATGGGGCTACATATTAAGTGGCGCTATTAATAACATTGTAGTAGGAAATTTCTGTACTTTGAATGTCATTTGCCCAGTAGGAATCACACCTGAATCACGTACCACTCTATGAACTCTATTGGTTTATTTAATTACAGTGAAGACAGCATTTATTCATAAGTTCAGGGTGGAAGAGGAACTTTGGAGTGAAAACTTATCTCACTGCAAATCACAGAGTCATAGAAATGGTTTTGGTTGGAAGTGGCCTTCAAGATCATCTACTTCCAACCCCCCTACCACAGGCAGGGACACCTTCCACCAGACCAGGTTACTCAAAGCCCCATCCAGCCTGGCCTTGAGCACTTCCAGGAATGGGGCATCCTTAGCTTCTCTGGGTAATCTGTTCTGGTGTCTTACCACCTTTGCAGTAAAGAATATCTGCCTAATGTCTACTAAATCTACCTTATTTTAGTTTAAAAATAGTACCCCTTGTCCTATTGTTACATACCCTTGTAAAAAGTCTCTCTCCAGATTTCTTGTAGGTCCCCTTTAGGTACTGGAAGGCTACAATAAGGTCTCCCTGGAGCCTTCTCTTCTCCGGGCTGACAACCCCAACTCTCTCAGCCTGTCTTCATAGGAGAGGTGCTCCAGCCCTCTGATCATCTTCATACCCCTCCTCTGGACTCGCTCCAACAGGTCCATCTCTTCTTTTATGCTGTAGGCTCCACAGCTGGATGCAGTACTCCATGTGGGGTCTCATGAGAGTGGAGTAGAGGGGGAGAATCACCTCCCTGGACCTACTGGCCACACTTCTTTTGATGCAGCCCAGGACAGGGTTGGCTTTCTGGGCTGCAACAGCACATTGCCAGATTATGTTGAACTTTTTGTCCACCACCCCAAGCCCTTCTCCAAGGGCTGCTCTCAATCCATTCTCTGCCCAGCCTGTGTTGATACCAAGGGTTGCCCTGACCCAGGTGCAGGACCTTGCACTTGGCCTTGTTGAACTTCATGAGGTTTGCACAGGCCCACATTTCAAGCCTGTCAGGTTCCCTCTGAATTGCATTCCTTCCCTCCAGTAAGTCAACTGCACCACACAGCTTGGTGTCATTGACAGACTTGCTGAAGGTGCACTTGATCCCACTGTTCATGTTGCTGGAAAAGATGTTGAACAGCACTGGCCCCAGTATGGACTCCTGAGGAGCACCACTTGTCACTGGTTTCCACTTGGACACTGAGATGTTGACCACAACTCTTTGAGTGTGACCATCCAGCCAATTCCTTATCCACTGGGTGGTCCACCCATCAAATCCATGTCTCTCTAGTTTAGGGACAAGGACATTGTGCAGGACAGTGTCAAAAGCTTTGCACGAGTCCAGGTAGATGACATCAGTTGCTCTTCCCTCATCCATCAATGCTGTAACTCCATCACAGAAGGCAACCAAGTTTATCAGGCACAATTTGCCCTTAGTGAAGCCGTGTTGGCTGTCACAAATTACCTCCTTATTTTCCATGTACCTTAGCCTATTTTCCAGGAGGATCTGCTCCATAACCTTACTGGGCACAGAGGTGAGGCTGACCAACTTGTAGTTTCCTGAGTCTTCCTTATTTCCCTTTTTAAAAATGGGGGCTTTGTTCCCCTTTTTCCATTCAATGGGAACCTCACTAGACTGCCATGACTTCTCAAATATGATGGAGAGTGGCTTAACCATTTCTTCCACCAGTTCCCTCTGGACCTGTGGAAGCATCTTGTCAGGTCCCATGGACTTATGCATCTTCAGGTTCCTTAGATGGTCTTGGTCTTGAAACTGATCTTCTATTAATTAAGGGATTAAATCCTTCAATAATCTTCTTAAATTCCTATTTCAAAATCTGAAGTGAAGGAAATGAGATATTTAAAAACCTTTCACATTCTTTCAGTGTCAGCATAAGGACTGTCAAGTCTCTTACCCAGCTGCCTTAGACACTTCCCTCCTCAAGCTTTCTTTGGTTTAGGTAATGCTGTGTGTGCCTTGTTTGCCAACACTCCCTGTGCCGTCAAATGACTCCTCCATGTACTGCTAGGTTTTATGTGGTCACAGTTGATTTTTCCTCTGCAGCAAAGTTCACCTTAGGCAGGTGAACTGCATTTACAGAACAACAAAGTATGGCATCGCAGCAAGGAATCTATCACTCTAGACTCTAGTAAAACCAAGGTCAGAACACAATTACAGGGTTCAAGTGTTTGGTAAGTTATTTGCTTGCACAGACTGCTGACTGATTGTTCTAAAATTGTTATTAGGTAAGTGCTAGAACCAGTGAGCAAAAGAAAAGTAAAATGAAACAGGAAACAGTAAGCAAGGAAAGCTTCTACAGACTAGGGCTTGTGCATAAGTAAGGGTAATGTCAAGGAAAACAAGGAAACATTGGAAAGCTGATTACTTCAAATGAGACAACCTAGGCAGTGGCAGATAAGCCTAAAATCCAGTATTCCACATAACTATTTCTGTGCTGAATAAGAGGTTTTCTGAAAGCTTTGCCTCTGATTTAAAAAAAAAAAAAAAGAAATGCAGCTGTTCACGACATTTAAGAGAAATTATTCTTGAACTGTGCAAAACCTCATGTAATTAGATTTACCTAAGTAACTGGTTGCACAGGATTGGATTGAGGCTTTAGGAAGCAACACAGAGAACTGTTCCTTTGATGGTGCTTCATCCAAGCTTCTCCACCAAGGGCAGAAGGAAAAAGATGACTCCCAGGCTCTGCAGGCTGCTTATGGTGCTGCTAGTCTTGTTCTGCCCATGGCCAAGGACAGTCTACCCAAAGCCTGTGTTCACCCTCTGACATTTGTCTATATTGACTCAGGGTTAAGAAGACTAATCAGTCCCAGATTCGTTAACCTATGTAATCCTCAGAAATCCTTTAGAGTAATTCTGATCAGTATAGCAGAGCTTGCGTGCACTCTGGCTGTTACTTTCCCCAAGTCTTTATAGGCTGCTACAAATGGAATATTTAGCCCTTTTATCATTGCATCCTGGTGTGGATCTAGTCCTGGCAAGTAAAAGATGAGGGTAACAGAGTTTAGGAAACAGGTTACTTTGTTTTTGCGTGGGCATGATTTGTTTTATGCTGCATTGCAGCTGACTGATTTTTTACATAGTTCACTGTTTTAGCTACATAGAGAATTTCTTATAACAAGTTAACTTGATCATTTGCAACATCTGACCATACCAACAGAGACAGCCCAAAGCAGCATCGTTTCAAGGTAGATCAGACTTCAAACTTCCTCAAAGGTCAGATATACTAGACTTTGGGGACTTGGATTTGTGCCTAATAATAGTAAAGATTTACAGTTGTTGTAACAGCCTCCAGCAAACACACACTACTTAGCAGTGTACAAAATGTTTGTAAGTGCCAAAAATCTTTGTAAGGAAAAATAAAGAAGTTTAAGGATCTATTCAACCTGAAGGCAATCTTGTAAGAGAAAAAAGGTCTCATCTGAAAATTGAGGCTGGAGAACAATTTTTGACAAAAATTATTACCTCCCTATGAACACCTATACAGGCTCATGTCTTATTTTGTCAGTAAATCATATAGTAAGTCATGTTTATTGTATCCCCTTTAGTACTAGAGACTACAGAATTATGATTTTGATGTGGGTAGCCCCTTTTCTTCCTGCTGTCCAGGGATGGGGAGGGAAGGATGGCTCTTTAATTCATTACTGTTAAGAGGTTGTTTATAACTGGATGACATTGAGGATCACAAGGTATCATGCGGTAGTGCCTAGCTAAAAGCACTTCAGATAAGGAAGACCTTGACTGCGTCTGCCCATCTTTGACTAGACTAATTCAGGATGAGCTGGAAAAAATAAGGAAGCAATAGATAAAATTTGTGATGCGATTTTGTCTAACTTCACACTTTTCTGATGTATTTGAGGCAGGAGATCAGAGGGTGATGGAAACCCTGGTGACAACTGCTACCTGGCCTAAGGTTACAGCGGGTGTGAAGTGTTCTGGGGCTGTGTGATTAGCAAGGCCTTTGGTGGGTTTTGGCAACTGTCTGATACAGGAAGTGTCAAGTGATAAAAACTATCCCTTTGGGAGGGAGGGGGACACAGGGGTGACTGGGACCATGCAGATGTCTGAGCCAGAGGCTGAGCTGCTGCCCAGGACTCAGGCTGGTTTCAGCCGATCCCAGAACTGGGGCCTCAGGTGGTGTGAGTCATGGGGTGAAAACCTTGGTACAGCAATTGGTACCCACTCATGCTCCTGGCACGAGCACAGGTAGATCTCAATATTCTGTGGAGGGTTCAGTATCAACTCAGGTCTTTACTGGACCTCTAGCCCTCCATAGTTGCATCCTCCTCCTCTGAGGCTCCTCAGCACACCCAAACTGTTCTCTTTTCCCCAAATCCTTGGCTTTTAAGTATCTTCACTGGTGCACTGGAGAAGCTGTTAACATCTACTGAGGCAATACTTCAAAAATCTTTTCAAGAAAACTACATTTTCTCACATCATTCGCTTTCAACATAAATGTAAGTGTCCAAGTTAAAATTTTAGGTTTCCTTTACCACTTTTCCTTCAAAGAGAGGCAGGCCTCAGAAGGGGAACCAAATTAAGATGCTTAAGGAATATGTTCTTGAATTCCAGGGCTGGGTGAATACACAACTGAGTCAATTTTCTCTGCTTTTGTTGGAAGGTAGCCAGCATAGCCAGAAGGAGGGGCCAACCTAGGAGAAGGAAGAGACTAGAGTCTCCCTGGAGAAACTGAGTATGAAATGCAACATAATTTTGCCTGCTATAACGTGTGGAGTCTAGGGCATCTGATACTTATGGAAAACAGAAGATCTAGTTGATAAAATCCAGATGTTCCAGAGTTATGTCTTTCCTGAAGGCTTGTAAGACCCAGCCCAACACGAATCATTATAAACCGTTGGGATTCTGAGCTCATTTGTTTCTTCAGGAATACTTGATCTATCAAGCGCTGGGCAGAATGTAAGCCCTTACCTGAGGAGATGTATGCATCTGTCTGAATATAGGTATCTACAGAACAGTCATCTAATAATCTGAAATGGTCACTATAAATTGCTTATAATCACTGGAAAAAATAGACATTTCAAAAGCAAGATTGAAAACAGCAAGCAGTTGTTGACCCAAGACAAAATAAATCACAGCTTAAAAATGCTCTTTTTCTCTTCATTGGCAGCGAAGAACTTAGAGCAGCCAGGCCAGACGTAGATAATTTAATACTAAATGTCTAGTTAGGCAAAACAAACCTTCCTCAAATGTATAATGGGAAGATTGGGTCAGTCGATCTAAGAAAAAAAGCTGTTTTTTACATTCTTTTAATATTTGCTTAACTAAATCCCATCAGCAGCTATCCTGAGTAGAACCACAGCAAGACAAGCTACTTTGCTTGTATTGAGAAAAAAGGTAACAAGGACAGATCAGGACATCAGTATGTAGCTGCCTGTGGCAAAGCAGCAGAGTACATCTCCAGTAGCATTTTACTGTACATAGCTAAATATGTTAGTTATCTGAGATAACAGCACATTTTCCCTACATTCTCCTTCCCTTTTCTCTTACACTTCCCCTTCTCTCTTCCTTTTTTATGCAGTGGTAGACTATTAATTTCTGGAAGAAATATAAAAATAAGTTGCAAAGATCAGACTATCCTAAAAATCTTTAGCACCTCACCACACATGTAGTGAATGTTATCAGAATATGTCCTGCTACTAGTACAAAGTTTTTGTGGGAACAGGGAAGTAAAGCATCCAGTTCATTAGAACTGTGTGACACTTAACAGCATGTGAAAAATTAGCAGTTTGCTACCCACAGCATGTTAACATTTTCTAAAGGTTGCTTTTGGCAGAGGTTGTCAGAAGTAGAAAAGACAAGAAGAAGAAAAATACTAAGGTGCCTTAGTTTCTACAACTGTGGAGATGTTTGGCCACTCCAGGTTATGCACAACTTTTGCAGTGCAAAATGAAGGGAGCAGGAAATTATGAAATAAAAATACCCTCCGCAACTTCCAATGTAATTTGGAAAATTGAATGAAAAAAATGAGGTGCTACTGCCCATAACTTGTAAATGTGTGAAGTATGTTCCTTTTCAGTTATTAATCTTTAAGTGTATTCCCTTTGCAAAGAGGTATTCTTGGAGAATGAGCACCCAGTGTAACCTAATGGCCTTTGGCTACTCCTCATCCCGTCAAAGCTTCTTTCCGACCATTAAGCCCCAGGAAATGTCCTGTGCTTTGCTGGCATCTATTTTAAAGAAAGAGGGAATAGACGCAGGTTATGTGAACTGCACATGTTGATTGCAAGTCTCCTGCACTGCCCTTCTGTCATTTCTTTTGTTGACATTTCTTCTGTGATATGGCGTCTTGTGATATGGGGGATTGAAACTCAGCAAAAAGTGATGTAATTTAATACAGTGCGTATAAGCCTACCAAGACTTTTTTTCAGACACCTTGAGGGAGAACAACATTTGACTCAAATTTAACAGCAAGTAATGATCTTTAACCTTCACATGGTTGTAAACTCCCCACCTGTGAGTCAGTTCTATCTGGAATAAGAGACTTGATGTCTGACCACCACTTTATTTTAGTGAGGTGTCTCAGAAACTCTGCTACTACCTACATTAAAAATTGCTACGTTTTATTGTAGCACAAACCAAAGGATTTTCCACTGCCTTTTCCTGTGGCATGCTCAGAATGTTTGGGTGACTTCAGAGATTCTGCTTTTTACAAGTTTCTTCAAAGCGTGTCATAGCTGAATGAACAGATAATGCTTATAAACACTGAAATCTAAATTGGACAAAAAATGAAAATCACTTGATCATCATAGATATCTCTCTTACAATATGTGTTTTTATTGTCACAGAAATCTAAACATCATTTGCTTAAATTCACCACTTAAATGGCAAACCTTAATGTAAAACAACACCCTCTAAAATTCATATAAACATGAAAAATAAAATTCTTGTGATATAAAGAAATTAATTCAGCTTTAAAGAACTGCATGTAAGAACAACGTGTCAATCAGTACCATGTGCATTCACCCTACTCATTATAGGAGAGGCATAGCACACAAACCACAAGAGGGCTAATCAAGAACATCTTCCATTGTACAATGAGAAAACACTGTAGTTTATAAGACCTTCAACCCACTAGTTGGCCTCACTAATTACTGAAACATACTTTCCTTATTAAGCAAGGTCTGAAATAATTGATCTTTTATTTGCTTCTGCTCACTAAGGAAATACAGTACATAAACAGAATTTTTATGCGTGTGGTATCTTATTTGCAAATTTTACTATTGAGAAATGTATGATTAGTCTGTGTATTAGCAGACCAGGGTTCTAGTCCCAGCTCTGCAGCTGATGCACTGTATGACCTTGGGAAAGTCATTCACTGCCGTGCCTTTATTTTGTCTAAGAACTCTTGTCTGTCTTGCATTTCATCTGGTTTAAATTGTCTTAATAACTTTGGCTTTTATGTAAACACCTCTTGCAAAATGACTACATTTTCCAATACATCTGAGATGAGAGTGCCCCCCAATTTTCAATTTAAATAATAATAGAAAAAGAAGCCAAATAAAGAAAAAAACCTTTGAGATTAGTGAGAAAAATAGCTTACTGATTTTTTGTTGTTGTTGTTGTTGGATTACATTATTTCACCAGGTTCTATAGTTGGCATGGGCATGGCTCAATTTGGGAAACTTTCTGGAAGATGCTTCCTGAGAAAAAATCTGGTTCTCAGAATGTGTTTCTGTTCATGCTGCTGATGAGGGCATGTTGCTGTTCTCTCTTATTTCATAGTGAGTGAATAAAAGTCAACACAGCTTCCCTCCGTACAGCATCGGTATCTAGTTTTTATCATCTCATTCTCTGAGCACTGGAAGGGTGGCGTGCCAGCAAGGAGGCAACTGTCCACCATGATAAAGCTTAAGCACATCAGTCTGGGGAACAGATAGGGCATTGGCTGTGCTAGAGGGAAGGCAGAGGACTTTGAACATTCTCTCATCTTTCATCCAGTTCAGATGTACAAGTGAAGGATAATGTGTGTGGTTTCACAAAGAAACGTTCAAATCAAAAGGAAAGCTTTGTGCTTTTGGTTTTTAAGATTTTAAGTAATGTTCAAAACCTTTCCAAATTGCTTTAAGCAAATAAATATACTTCATAAACATATTTCAGCCTATGAATCCCACAGACAAATGCTACTTTGAAACTGCTTCTCAAACTGTGCTCCTAATGGTAACGTGGATTGTGTAAAAAATCATATTATAATGAAGAGACCTGAGTATGTAATACATTTTTAATCTGAAGTATTACAAATAGTGTAATAACCCTTAAAAGGAATGGTTCTAGGGATGTGTCTGCTAGCTTAGCAGGGAGCCGGATAGAAAGAAAAAGCATTTTACATTAATATATCTTAATTAATCTAATATTAGGCATACATATTGTAGTGTATTTACCAAGGAAAAGACCTATGTTTTCTATACAACATGATTTAGAGTATTCAGAAGTCTTTGAAATTTTCCACATATAGTGTATATATTTCAGCACTTGATAGATGCTTAAAGGACATAATAAAGGCATATTTTAATACTAGATTGTGGAACCGGAGAATCTGGAGTGGCAGGACAGTTAAAATACATTGCAGATGTAAATTTGTGTTTTGTTCTGAGCTCATGGTAGAGGCTTCTCTCATGTCTGAACTACAAAGGTGGTCAGACTGGAGAATGAATATTTGGGTATGGTTCTTCCTCGTGTAGGTTAGTGCTGAGAGGTGTGCTGAACAAAATGTAGTCTCAAAGACCTGCAACCCAGGGCTGCAACCAGTCTTTTAGGGCTTTGATCACGTATGGTAAGCAAGCTGTTTGAGAGATAGCATTTAATTTTTCCAAAATGTTATAAATCATATCTTGGGAACCTGTGAACTGAGGCACTGCAGAATGTGACTGTGGTGATTCACTACATGCTACTTCTTGTCTCTTGAGTTATTTTCCTCATTTAAGTGATAGGGAGCACTGCTGTGCTTGAGGACTGTGGTTTTGCTGTCCTTGGTGACTTCTAATTGTTATGACTATTTTCAGCCCACTCACAGAATTTTCCTCTTGCAGTTTCAAAGAGAATATTTATGCCTCATTGTAAATAGCTGCACAGTGATGCATTTCACAAGTCTCAACCTAAGGCCATATACAGTGATATATAGGTAGCGGTGAATGCTGGCAATAGTCCACACTGAAGACCAAAAAGAGAAAGGAAGGTTGTCAGTAAAAATTCTGATTACCTGACAAGTATTAAAACAAAAAAATTGATGATGCTGTTTGCATTACATGTAATATTAAATCCAACACGATAAACATAATTTGGCAATTACTTTAATGCAGAAACTGTACAGTAAGAAGAATTTAAATTATCACTAGTTGTGAATCCACCCTGTTGCCTAAATCCTAATATTTAGTCTACAGGATCTGCAGTATAGAATGTTGAAATAATAGCAGAATCAATTTATTAATGCCTTTGGCATCAGTGCTTCAAAGTACCTTGCAGCGACCCAAGAATGCTAAAACGTATTAATTACCTTGGATATATCTAAGTAAATATACAAACAAAAAGTGAGGCGGACACTGTCTTCAAACCATACCACACTTACTACAGAATCAACAATTGGGATAATGCATCACAAACATCACCAAAAAAACCATCTCATCCTATGTATGTTAGGCCCCTTCATCTGTCTGAGTATTAGAAGCAGATTAAGAACACTTTGTCTTTCTTCTTAGCAATGTTATTGATGAGGGAAGAAAATGATTTGCCAAAGCATGTCCTAACCTTGCTGAGGAGTTTTTGGTGGACAATCCTATTAGCAATTCCATTTTTCTTCTGTCTGCTTGAACACCTGATATCTACTTTTAAGGCCAAGTGCAACAGATACAATTCAGAAAGAATAGTTTTTAAGAACCTGTGGGATCGATGCATGACTTTCCAGCATGTCAGTGTCTCCTCAGCAGTTATCAAAGACACATGTTCTCTTTTTATAAGAATTTTTCTTCACATTAAGAATATTTTCTTGCACTCCTTTTTGATAAAGAAGAAAACCTCAGCAGAATGACTGATGCCTTTCTTTCTCAAAGGCAAATTCAGTGTTGTCTATGCAAGACTTCTTATACTCCTTCCCCAGGGAACATTGCATTTGCTCCAAGGTAGTGATCTTCTGGCACTTGACCAAGATTTCTAAAAAATCATTTCTTGTAAGGAGATCATAACATTCCTCCACAGCTAAGTTCTTCAGGCATGATGAGACTGTCAGCTGCAAGGGTCAACTCGCTAAAGCAAGGAACAGAAAAACAAGGCTATGAAATTCTTTCCAAGAGAATGCGACAATTCCTTCTGAGATTGCATCTCTTACTCTTTCACCTCCCACCAAAAATACAAACATCAAGAAAAGAATAGATGTCTCTTCCCTGTTTCCTGTGCCCACTCTCACTACTTACCCCAAATTTGGGAGAATCAATTACCTCATTCAGACTATTATGGATTAAGTAGTAGATGGAGTATGCAAAGCATTCCTGAATTGATACACCAGGCCTTTACATAGCTAGAACCTCATTCTTAAACCAAGGAGCTCCATTGTTTTCCTTCTATAGTAATATGATCTGCCAAGAGATTCAGTCTTTGGGATAGGTATGTCCTTAGCTATGCCTAAGAATCCCCTTGGGCATACCGTCTAACTTGAATATTTAGGGAAAAAAACAACTTTAGCTGGGAAATGATGAAGAACTGTATGTATTGAATGATGGAAAATGTGAATCACCTGAAGAGAGGAACAGCTGTGTTTCTTAATCTTGATTCAAATTGTGAATTGAATGGAATTATACATGAAGGAGGGCTGAACAAAGGGAAGATTGATGCTATTTTCTCAATATTGCAATAAAGGGGAAACAACTGCCTACTTCACAGGGGGAAAAGAATGGATGTATTTGTAGAACATCAATTTAAAATGGGCTGCATCTATTTCTGTTGCAATTCAGTGCCCCCTGCGATATCTACTCTGACACGGATGTCTTTAGATGCTGTGGGAGCTTTATGTCAGAGAATGCCAATGAAACTGCTGTCAGAATGCCCTGTCTCAGCCATATCCTGACTCTGTGTACAGAACCACTTTTTTCCACCTCAAAGTGAGCACACTTTTAACACTTCAGGCTTTCTCCAGGTTTTGCTGACTGAATTTCCCCAGGCTCTTTCAGGCTGTAAAACTGGCAGCCTCATTTCCCAGCATAATTCTACCTGCATTCCCTATCCTGTGATTCATCTTTTCTGTTTATTTGATTATCACTGTATTGCTGGCCAGTTTAATGTAGAGATAACTTGACCAAATTCAATCCTTTATTAAATAATTTATTAATAAACTCAGGAGACTGCTCAGATGAGTCAAATGAACTTTATAATCATAGTGTGAATAATTCAGCACTTTCTACAAAAAAGGAAAGGCCTTAGGAAATACAGAATAAGGATGCTATCTTGCTGACTTTTCCAGCTAGACTTTTTCCTGGAGTCAAAGGGCACCGGTCTGCTGCCGCTGTCTGTCCCCATAAGGAGGCTTTCAGGCTTAACTTCTCATAGGAGAGCTTATTTCTAGATACAAAACCTAAAAGTGTTTCAAAATTATCAGAAAATCCAATAATATTGATATCTTGGAGAAGTTTCTCCTATATGAATACTAACTGGTTGAGACCACCTGACTTCAGGTGTTTTCAAAATGCCAATTAAGTCAATACTATAATTAATTTCCCAGTCTGAACAGTAAATTTGCTTAACTTTATGCATGCATGGCTAAAACTTCAGTAAAGTTTTGATTCCGAACCTCTTGGAGGAGGAGAAGCCTCTTGGAGCATCTTGATTATATACTGGATCTTGATTATCATCTTGACAAGGTTATACAATTATAACTCACGAATGTTCTATATACAGTGTGATTTTGCACAAAGAACTTCTATGTTATGATATCTTTTCACAACAGATAAAGGAAGCCAAGGAGATCTTTCAGTGATCTGCCCAGCATAGGGGAAACTCTTCTTTAATGGGGATACTTACTGATGTGGATTTTATCCTCTGTCCATTTTTCTGAGAAATTACTATTTCAGCTGCAGTATGCTTGTTATCAGCAGGAGGTATTACTCATATGTTCTCACAGGAGAGACAAGATACCTAGAGGAGGAAAATGGCATACTGTTATGCTTAACATTGTGGATATCCTAAGATACTGCAGTACTTTGCAACCTTTAATGTGACCACGATCCTTTTGAAGTCAGTGGCAAAGAACTCCCTGAAGCTCCAATGGACATCAGGGAGTCTATTAACAGGTCTATCCATTCTGGCTGTGGAAAACAAACCTGGTTCAAACTCCCTGGAGTTCAGATTCTCCCTGCTTTCATTGTACTATCCCACACATACAGGCCTGCCAGGCTAGAGGAATAAGTACGTTTCAGCAAAAGGGCATAGAGAAAGGGGGTCTGGTTGTCCGTGATGTGAATCTGTCATCTCTTAGATTGCTTGCATGAGTCGCTTCCTTTTCTGCCTCAGCTTTTCCCTCTTTCAGCTGAGAATTAAATATCATACCTGCTCCTACTTACCTCTCAAGAGTAGTAAGGAGTAATTAGCTCTTATCCGTACACTGCTCTGACTTTGTAATGAACACAATTGTTTATGCTTACAATTCAAGACTTCTAGACGTGAAGATTATGGCTCTGTATATACTGAATTCTGTGATTTCTATTTTTACAGTTGTAAGTTGCTATTAAAAATATACATCACTTATTACAGCTCCTTTTAGCAAGGAAACAGTGACAAGAGCTGTCATACAGGTAATAAGGCAACACACACCTCTGTTTGCTAGCCACTCATCTCTTTTCTTTGCTCCCCTGCCAAAGGCTTTTTTTGTGATGCTTGGGAAAAGGCAAGCACCACCGGTCTGACTCCCTTTGTATCATTTGTACTCTGCTAGAAAGGCAGCGAGATTTAAGAGAAATCTTCTGAGATTCATGTGTGTGGTAATTTCTATAAAGCAGCTGGAAGTACTTTTTTTTTTATGACAATATCTGAGTTTGTTTACAAAGGCCAAATCCAATTCTATTGTAAATCTCTAGGGGAAATCCCTTTAACTTGTATTCAGTTAATTCAAAATATTGAGGCAGTAAAACCAGCTTGCTTAAATGTCCATTGTAAAAGCAGTGATTTATGGTGTCAGTTACTCTAATGATAGCTTTATAGGATTAAATTATTTATTTCTAGGAATTCAAGAAAAGTAAAACTAAAAGCAAAACCATTAACATTGCTATTTATGTTTCTTTGGAAAAGAGGAACAGTACTTTTTTTTGTCCCTTCTTCATTGTTTCTCACTGTATAACTAACTTTTGGTAATTTAAATATGTGTCAGTGATAGGAAATTCTGAGTTGCAACCCAGCCCTCTCTGGAACAATGTACAAATAAACCAACTCTGTCCTATTTATTAGTATTTTGTTTCTTCAAAAATTGCAAAAACTGTCTTGAAAAAGTCTTCTTTCATCCTCCTTAAGATTATCTAGTCTGAAGACTTCACTTTGCTCCTTAAATTAGTGGCAGAAGTACAATGCCTAGCACAACGAGTTCCAAATCTTGATCATTGGCCACTTCTGCTGATCTTCAATACATGTTAAACATATATTTTCAGGACAAATTCAACTGGACTATGTCTTGCATTCTGGGCTTATGTGGGGTATTATCCTCACTGTAAATAAAAATACAATTTTGATCAGTGGGTAGTTCCTGTAATCTGCACTGCAAGTATTTGCCCTCCATTAAGCACTGACAAGAGATGGAAAATGAGGGGAAATAGCTCACTCCATCAAGGTCCATGTTAGTATCTTTGTTACAGAGAGAAATCCACTGCTCTCAGGGAACTTACTGTATGAGCTGGCAAAGACAAGAACTGGTGGAGGGAAGGAGGAGAAAAAGGGTCTGGGGGCACCTGATGTTTCAAAAAGTCACAGGAACAACTGGCTACATCTCTGACTCTCGCTACAAAGCTCTGCAGATGCTGGAAGAAGCTGTCTCAAGGATACAAACAACATACAAAGCAAGATACAGACAAGATAAAACCCATGCCTTTGAAGGAAACAAAGGTGTAATCTGCATGACAGATATTTAAAGTAGATTGTTGGTTTTTATACTGACACATGAACAATAATGTTAAATGAAATTGTGCATAAAAGGCATGAGACTGACTATTAGCAATTTTGGGGATCACAAATCAGACATTCATTACCTGCCAGTGCATCTGTTTGCAGATTCCAGAAGTTTCGTTCACTTTAGCAGGTTGTTATTATTTGCTCAGAATGTCATATCAGAAATGAATTACCATTATAGACTAGTAAAAAATTCAGCCATACACTTGCGGAGTTAAGCATATCACACAACTGGAAACTGCTCACATGGCAGGATTACCGAGAAAAGGGAAGAAACAAATTACTGTCAAAAATGTCTTTTCAGAGACTGTGGGTTGAGCAGTTTTATATAATGAAGCCATCCTTAAAACACAGTGTTAGTCAAGAACTATCAGGTAAAGAAAGAAAGAGAGAAGGAGCTATAAAATGAATACTATTTGTAATAGAAGACCTGGCTAGTTTTGATAACAGTTTAAATGTTAGTTTCAGTTTCAAACAGATTACCATGAAATGTTGATCAATGTGTTACTTCCCATACACCCTATTTATGAGATTCTGAAGGCACTGTCAGAGTAAGACTCTCAGAAATCAAGCAGGCAAACAATTAAAAAAGCAGCTTTAAGATACTGACTCCTTCCAATGAAAAGCCCTTCATACATGAAAGGCTGTAGAATTTTGGAAGCAGGAGTTACCGGTTCATCTGATAATCCTCCCCTTTCTCAGAGTTCTGTAATGAATTAGATATTAAATAACCCCATCCAGATGAAATGAAATGAAATAGGTCAAATATAGACAAAATTTGCAAAACTTCCAGTTTTTTATTTCTGGAAAGCTCCAAAAAATCTTGGCAAAGAATGACAGAATGGTAATTTTGTGCAGAAATGGAGGAAAACAGACATTGGAGTCCCAGACTTGAAAGGATACGACATCTATGCTCCATCCCTACCTCAGCCAAAATTAGAAGCTAAGTCAACTGTGGCACTGCAGCTGAAAGGTAAGACACTCAGTATTGAAAAAGGCTTAGCATTTGAAAATGATTCTTTTTGCTTATTTAACTGCACCTAGTATATAAAAAAAAAACCCAAACAACCTCAAAACAAATCAAAAAACAAAAAAACAACCAAACAAAAACCCAACCAAAACAAAACAACCAAGCCAGGTCTGTGCAATGACTCCTCAGTTGCTGCTGATGGGTCTTTGCAAAGACACCGCTTAGGCACTTTTTCCTGTAGTGAATTAAACTGTGGAACTCACCCTCAGGATGCAATGGAACTTTGCGCAAGATGAAAAGGCAAAGAGGTATTGTTGAGGAACAAAAATCCATACGGTACTATTGGCTACGGAGATAACATTCCTGGCTCATGGAGGACCAATGTTGGTATACTTCTGGAGTCTAGGGGAACTTACCAGGGAAGGATAGCTATGCAGATGTCCGATTTAGCCTCTGCCATCCTCCACTGCTGGAGACAGAGTATTGGGTCAGAAGGACCTTTGATTATGGCCATTCTTATGCCCTTGAGGATGTCATTATTTAGTACAGAATGAACACCATACTTGCAAACATGAACTATTTGTAAATAGTCATCTGCCTACATAAAGGTAAGTAATGCTATTTGAAATCTTTGATGGATGTGCTCTCCAGTAATGAAATGATGTTTGCCAGGTGGCTAGGCAAACAAGTAAAAGCAATTTCCAGCAAACTGGGTGAGCATCAGAAATGAACTAGGTTGTTGCACAGGAAACACAAAGTAAAAGAACTTTGACTTTTCTTCCACAGTGAAGAAAACGTGGGGGTTTGTCAGAAAGGAATGAGAGAAAATCTGCATGTCTACCTGGGAAAAGAACAGTTATGTCTGGCATCTTCAGACTTTACAAAAGAAAATGCTTTGTTAGCAAAAATCCATCTGTAATTAAAAGACAGTCGATCAACAGCAAATTTACTGGTTTTTACGTAAACCTAGATTGTTTTTAAGAGGAGTCTGTATATGTTTCTGAAGGTATAACTGAAGAATTCTTTTCATTCCCAAAGGGGACAGCTGAAATTTTTCATGAAGAAAAAGAATTATAATTTTGGGTAATTGTAGGAAGAACACCTCTTGTATGAGGAGAGAAAGAAACTGAGATATATAATTTAAATAATCTAATATGAATCAGTGGGCATTGCACAAATCATTGCACACTTACTTACAATGTAACTCCTGTGTACAACAAACTAATAAAGGTGACTAACAAAAAAATTAATCCCAAGCAAATTATCCAAAATGATGTTTCACAGAAAACTGAAAAATGTCAGTCAAATAAAACTCAATATAATTTTCACTAAATTGGAGAGAGAATCAAATTCACCATGCTTGGAGTTAATAATAAGCAATATGAGGAGGGTTCATTGTAGTTAGCGATGGTTATACAAGAAAAGAATGGCATCGATAAAGAAATAATTGAAGAAATTAGTTTCCTGACATTGATAAGAAAGAATTTCTCCCAATAAAGTAAAATATGCAAGCAATCAACTCAAGCAAGGACATTCTCATGGGAAAGATGGAAAGACCACAGCAGGAGCTACACTATAGTTAATGACCTAGAGCAAAGTGCAGGTCACAGGATAAATATTTAAACAAACTTTGTGAGAGCTCAGCATCAACTGGTGAAGGAGCCATGGTTCAACAGAATAAAGTGCCATTGGTTAGGTCGTTAGGACATGCCATTCAGGCCTTGCAAATGGCATGATGGAGCACGGATGGAGGAGCTATGCCAGCCTAAAAGTTTACTTGAAAAAAATTTAAAAATCATGCCTGAGTACATAAACGTAAGTCTTCAGTAGTGATTTTACAGGGAGATTTTATAGCAGTTGAAGATCAGGCTGACTAGCTTCAAGTTAATTTTGTTTTAGCAAGGAGGCATATATAGATTGATGCAGTCTCTCTTTTTTTATTATTTTCTTGAGGTCATTTTATCCCATCATAAAATAGGGTAAATTAAAATGAAATAAGGAATGTCTGTGGCTTAATAACCAAACACCTTATACAATTTTGAGATTTTCTCTTAACTGCTAAATACACTGTTGTTTTTTTTCTTCAAGAGCAGAAATGTTGGAAGTTTCCCCCTCAATGAAATGGGGTTATTTTGGACAACTTATAGAAAAGGTGGACAATAATAGTCCATGTTATGGAGCTATTAGTTGCAACCTTGACTTCACCTTTGATGTTTACACCAGACAAAAGCACCCAGAGCAGAAACAAGAACCTCCAGCAGCCCCCCGGTGGGTGCAGCCTGTGCCTGGACCCCACGGTAAGAACAGCAGCTCTCCTGCACACCCTGCTGCAAAATCCTGCCCCAGGCCTTAGGGTTTCCAGCCCCAGGGTGATTAGGTAGCCAACACGACTGAGATGATTCATGTATTTATATGTAATATATACAAGTAATGTTTCCACATGTATTTATGAGACACCCTAGATACATAAACTGGCAGTAATTTCAGGCAGTTCTTATTGAAAGAAGGATAGTTAAAGAGCACCAGTATCTTTATGGGCTGTTACTTCAAAGCAACTGATACACATCAAAAATCCCTACACTTTAACCTGTATCTTTTGCTTCCTGTCCTTGTAGCCCGTTTGAGAGTCTGTGTCACTGCATGATTGGCCCACTGTCCTGCTCAGATGAGTATTGTGCAAACCATGATTTTCTCCCCACCCCTCTACCTCAAATGTCCTTCAAGATTCAACCTGTTTAAGCAATTGGTAGCATTAAGCATTTGCTGATTTACAGTTCACATTTTTCTGCTTTCCACTGAAGACTGTAATGCCAATAATTCCTATAATGTGAAATGCTTTGGGATCATAAAGATGTGAGATGATATCAGGTAAGAGATAGTGGTGACGGCAATGATGGTGGAATTATTTTACCAGATTTTGCATTCTAGTCACCTTAAACCTTTCTTCCTCCCATGGTTCTTCCCAGAACATTTACGAAATGGAGAAGCACAAAATACTATGGTCACTGAGACAGAAGCTAAGGAAATGGTTCACATATCAAAGACTTACACAAGGGAAAAAGCACTGATAAAAAAATATTTATATAGTTGGAAAAGATATTGGCACACTCTTGATAGAAGAATATTGATGCCTGCACTGCAAGATAGGCAACTTTAAAATATTATATGTATTTTTAGTATATTTGTATGTTTTCATAGATTTGGTATTAATATTACATAGATCTGAATATGCATACACACATATAAATGCATTGCCACATATGCTGAATATGACTGTTGACTGAATTGAGCATTAGAAAGATTTCTTATACTTTAGGTCCTGAAGAAACTTTAGTCCAGATAAAGACCAAGGGTAGTCATAACAAAGGCATAGGATTAAAAGATATTTTATTGGAATGAGTTTTTTCTATTATTGACTGGAGCACTTTATGGTTTCTGCTAAGAGCTGTGGATTTCAATTTAACCAGTTTTATAAGACATACCAGCATAGTAAGAAAATTATAACCAAGGACTGCTGTCTCTGCTTTTGTTACAAACAAAGCTTTGATTATACATCACCTGGAGTCATTTCTCCTTAAGTCATATCCATTAAGCAAAACCCATGCATGTTAACTGAAGATCTTCATCTCCGTACTTCTCCCCTCTCCCTTTACAGGGCCTGTACCATACTAGAGGTTTGTTCTTGATTAATGTTTTAAGTATCTGACAAGATCAAACAGTTTCATTACCTTACATTTTTAAAGGCCCTCCAATTTCATAAGAAGCTCATGCTCTCAGTGAAAGCTTAATGCAAAGAGAATGAGTTATCTTTGAAAGCAAAATATTAAAAATGCCGTTTTCATGTTTGTAGCCTTCAGACATGTAAAATGAATGGTAGGTCTTAAAATGAAACACTGATTATTTGATGTGAAAAGACATTCCTTGTAGCAGATGTTATTTTGGCTGTTGGTCCAAATAATCAATTTTGCAACATCATTTCTCTGAAGGTGCAGCACAGTGCAAAGCATAGTTAAAAATATTTAATAGCCAGAGGGTTTTGCCCTTCAAATATATCTCTTGGCTGCATAAAATGACCATATGAGAGAAAGATATGCTTCAGCAGTGCATACGAGTAACTCTGCTTCTTTATAGCTGACTAGTTCTTTGAAATGGCCAGTCTCCAGACACAAGGAGGGAAAAAAAGAGCTGAAGACAAATGATTACATCAAGGTGTCTAAGCTAATCATCCATAGGTGAAAACATTTACCTTCCTAAATATGGCCCTTGTGATCCAAATGAGGTAGAAGACTTAGGGGAGCCACAGCAGGGAACAAATTATGTCATGAAACACAGAATCACCACCGCACTACGGGAGCTGGGAAAATTATTGAATATTAGTAGCTTTTCCATTTGAAAGGATCATTTTACTCTTTGGTTGTCAAAAATAAGTTCTGTCATGGAAGATATTTATTAAGACCATGTTCTAGCTGCATAGCAATTTTAATTCACTTTTTCTTGGAATTCTTGGCAGTTTAAGGACCGGTGGTGGGGGAGATATGTAGGTTTCAGTGAGAATGGGTATTTGAATAAAAGGACTTGAGCCTCATGATCAAAGGAAAAATATTATTTATAATAAAAAACATATTTTTAATTCCACAGCAAGTTTTAAGTGTGCTAAATTGCTCACAGAGCAGCTGTATTCTTATTTTATCTGCTTCGATGTCAACTGGTAAAAAAATCTCATAAAGTCATTGGCATGACTTAAGTGTAAAATTGCTGTTGAGGAGATAGATCAGGTTCATAATTTTAACTAAATTGTTTTTATTTGTAATAGAACCGTGTGACCCACAGAAAAATGTACACTTAATGTGGATCATTTAACACGGCCATCTGCACCTTTCTTTAGAACGAAACTTTCATCATAATGTGACTTTTGTTCAGGATATCAATCTGGTTATTATGCCTTGGATTAATTTGCTCTCACAATAAAATCACACTTACACTTGGCAGAAGAAATAAGGAGTAATGAGGTACTTATAGAAATTACATTTCTACATTATAATATAATTATATTTTAATGAAACAAGTAATATGTACCATTCATACCATTTTGGTTTGTGATAGACCTTACTGGATTAACAGAAGATTTGTTTTGGTGGCCAGGAAGAACTGAAATGATTTATTCTTTGAGGTAAAATGTTGCCTTATCTGTGTAAAATCTATTACAGCATTATATACAGCCTTTATTATTTCTTTCCTATTGGATAATTGGAGGTCTACAGTATTATTTAAAGTGATGAAGTAGCAACCTTAGCTCATTTTACACTTTTCAATTTCATGCTTGTCTTCTGTAAAATCTTTTCCATAAATTAACGTTCAACAGAACATGGATGCAGCACAAAGTACAAAGCTTAAATACGTATTGATTGAAGTTGTACCCAGAATCAACAAAACCAGAGTTTCTGGTGAATGTGTGTTACCAGTCAGTGTAAACTTTGCTTATAAAGCACATATTCTAACAATAGTGAACTTAATCAAACCAAGTTAGAAATAGGAAAGTCAGCAATATCGAGATAAGTAGCTGAGTGTTTACAACAGTGACCGTGAGTTTAGTTACCATGATTAAGCCCGTTACCTGCGAAACACCCTTGACCTACATCCTTTTTCTTGCACAGGAATGTAACAAAGAAAATAAGTTAATATGAACGCTCAAGTCTTAGTATGAGTTTTTTGCTGAAGAGCTTCAGGAACTTAACTGGATCCTACATTTAAAGGTGAGGTATTGTAGGCTCCCCTGTTTATCAGTGCTCTGAAATGAGGGAAATTCAGATCTCCTAGAGGTGCATCTGTCTTTAATGATTTCGAATGATGAATAAGCCCTTAACTTAGGTACTGCAGAAAAATGCAATGTGAAAATGATCCCAAGTGTCTATAGTTTAAACATTTTCCCAGTGTAAATGTATACAACAAAGTACATATTGGGAGCAGAAAAAGCTTAGAAAGCCTGTATAGAAGCAGGTAGTAGTCTCACAAAGACAGAGAACTGTTAGCAATATAAACAGAGAAGCCAATTACTGGGCTTATGAGCAAAAGAATTTTTGGAAGTTGCAAAAATCACTTAAACTTAATATCTGATGTTCCCTCCCAGATTTAATACATTCTTCTACTCTCCTTGTCTTTTTTTGTTATTATAGCCTGGTGTTTTGAAGGATCCACGCCTCCTTACCTAAATGAATATTTTTGTTAAACTCTTTACAGGAATTGATATTGATTCTAAGTTGTTCAAATTATTATTCTCATTGTAACTGACTTAAGCAACGCTTCGTATCCTGCCAATCTTCAGTTTCAGGCTACTATTGCTATCCTTTTAGTAACCTTCCCAGTGGATCTGTTTATTTGCAGCTTGGATGGGATGAAAATACCATTTTAGAGAAATAACAGGTTTTCTTTATATTTCTCATTTTCATATGCTCTGGCAGAGTTATGTGGGAAGATTCTTCATTTGTTTTCTTTTGCATTATAAATATAACTTATTTGCTGAGTACTGCAGTTTTTCTTTCACACTTGGGCTTAAGGTTCACATACAGGGTTAAGTCCACACGATGTGGCTTTGTCATCTAATATCTGCAAGCCAGTACTTTGTACAAATTCTAGATGAAGACTAACTAATGACTTACAAAATCATAGCTAGTAATGATACATTTTTATAAAGCAGTTTGGGTAAGCATGCAGAAGGATGTACATTGTCATGTATTTGGAAAAAGATGTTTGAAAAGGATGTGGAAAATTCACAAATGGGAGAAGAGGCCCAGTAAAATGCCCGGTCAAGGGATAAGCGGTATGCTGTGTAGTTTATCACACAAAAACCCCCACCCTGACAGGAGACTTGTTTATGGTGTATAAGTACTATAAAAATTATCCCCCTTCCCCCCACACCAAAACCCAGTTACTCTGTGGACCATTAATCTTTCAGAGAAAAGAATAATGAGAGTCAAAGGCTGCAGATCAAAGCCGCACAAATCTATAATGGAAACAGATTTTACAGTAAAAATAATTAACCTGTGGAAATTTGAAGGGAAGAAATGGTCACCACTGGTGACATCAGCAGTGATCAAGTGTGTAAATGTCCATTAATGCCACTTTGTTATATACTGCCTGTCTTTTCATAGCCTGGCCCTCTAACTTCCCTATTTAAGCAAAACAAGTGAATACAGGAGGACAATAGTAAGCAAATATTCTGACAGCTGCTCTTAAAATTATTTTACATGAGGTTTTGATTAAACTATGATATTTTTTTTTCATTTGTTCAAATCAGTTCTTCAATTACTAACAGGCAAATATCTTATCTGTGGGGGTTTTTTTCTGTCAGCCCACACTGCTGATTTTCTTCTTTTATATAAAAGACAACTTCTCTCTCTTTTCAGTCTTACCACAAATAATTCCCACATTAACATTTTACTTTGAAACATTCCCTCCTGGTTTCTTTATTCTGTCTATTAAGCTATGTCTATTTGCATTGAACTTTGTCTGCCAATTATAAATCTAAATTGACAAACCTAAATTATGTGACTCTTCTTTTGTAATAATAAGTCCATTTTTTAATATCAAGCTTTAATCTCTGCTTTACTTGAATTTAAATAAATCATCAAGCCAAACCATTAAATAAGTCATTTCAGAAACAGTCATTATATGTTTCAATATTTATTGACAGTGTTGTGATCATTCTTCTATTCAAAGGATATTTTTTTTAAAGGTACACTTGTTTATCATTTAAGGGGGAAAGGACAGAGAAAGGAAATGGAAGAATAAAAAGAATACATAAGAAATCATATTCAGAGGTGACCAATTTAATATCTTTTTTCTGCCCCATTTCCATATTAAGAGAACTGGAAAAGTAGCTGAACACAAGGAAACACTTTTTCACTGTAAGGGCGACCGAGCCCTGGCACAGATTGCCTGGAGAAGCTGTGGAGTCTCCATCCCGGGAGATATTCAAAAGCCACCTGAACATGGTGCTAGGTAACTGGCCCTAGGTGGTCCTGCTTGAGCTGGGATAGTGGAGCAGATGACCTCCAGAGGTCCCTTCCAACCTCAGCCAGTCTGTGATTCTATGACTTTATGCCACTGTTTTGCAGTTCAACTGAAGCAACACTGCAATCTGTGGTTCATATAAGCAAGTATAATGGAGAAACTATAGCAAAAGGGAATATTTTGTAAAAGAGACATCTACACTGTTTCTGTCAGACCATCAGCAGAGAAGTAAGCGAGTAGGAAAAGTAATTTGAAGACTGCAGAAACTAGATCAGCAGAAGGAGGTTACAAACAATAGCAATAACTTCCATGCTCCTCATACATAGTGGCTGCTCTTGAACTCAAAGTCAAGGGTAGTATTTAAAGAACTGCATGAGCTGGAGTACATGAGAAAGGCAGGAAAATATGTGCCAAGTCATCACAGTCTGGTATTGCAGAAACTTCCTTAACTGGCAGAAGGGATTGGAATGATCCCTGTAGCCCATGTGTCAAATGCAGCCTAAGTCAGGGCAGTATGTTTTGCAGCTGTTTACACTGGTTGGGGTTTAGGAGACAGGCTATGTATGCTACCCATTCTAAGGCTTCCAGCAAAAGAGCATCTGAGGAGGTGAATAGCTTCATTCATTTCCCCTGTATTTAGCTTTTGCCAGCAAGGACAACCCCTGCAGCAGTGAAACAAGCTCTGATACGGGATAAAATGTGAACAGGTTGTGACAGCAACTATACAAATGCAAGGTATTACTGACATGCATGAATGAGAGATAATAAGTGTGAAATCAGTCAGCATTACAAAGCAAAATTTGTAGTGTAGCTACATTTTGACAAGTGGCACAAAGCTGCAGCTAAAGCAGCACAACAGCGGAAAGGTGATGATTTGGATTGACATCACAGGAGATGAAAGTACCCAAGCATGTATATTATCAGAAACATTGCCACAGCCTCCTGTAAAGACTGCCACAAGATCAGCTTTCTCAGTTCTTACTCAAGTCACACATGTTAATTGCTGGTCAAGGATCCAGCTAGGACTCAAGGACTGGTATAGGAAACTCATGCTTTTTGTTGCAAATGTTTCAGTAGACGTAGACCAAGAATAAGGCTACCTACAAAAGACATGGCCAAGGAACTGAACCAGTCAATGCAGCAGCTACTCAGTACAATGCTGCACTGCATATGGATTTGGTCTTTGACATAATTTTAACGCATGATAGAGCAGTGGTGTTGCATTTTTTTGCCAAAAACTAGTCCATGGGGATATACCACCATGAGATACAAGGATGCCCTAGGCTTCCCTATGGTCAGTATTTGCAGGATATATCTTCTAAATTACAGGCTTCTTTGATAGTTACATGACAGTCTAGTTGTTGGTCTTTATAAGGCATATCACAAATTTAAGCTGCTTAAAAATAAGAATATATTTTTTTTTAGAATAGCAGTTCACTCATAAGATAAAGCCTACCCTGTATTCTCTGCATTTCAGAACTGCAGTTCGTAAAATATATTTTAAAACTGAACACTATGTTAAGAATACCAGCCTGTGATTTGTCAATGACCTTGATTTTCATTAAATATCAAATTACATTTACAGGGCATACACCAGAATGAAGAAATGACAAGACCTGACCAGACCAGACCAGACCAGCTTAATGAGCTTTCTATATTCAATTTATATCCTATACTGTATATACCATATGACTCAGAGTAAGGTACAAGAGACACAGTCATCAACTAGAAAATTTTTTTCCTAACCCTTATAAGTAGAGATTTATTTATGTCCTGAAAAATGGAAATTTGGATTCCTTTCAAAATCCTGCCTTTCTATATATCTTTATTAGTCATATAGTTGTTATCAATGCATTTGACACTTTTTATGGCAACAATGGGTTTTGGCTACATTGTCTCTTAAGGGACTAAATTTCCTGGTCAAACTGTGTGTCCTAAACCAGCCCATTTTGCCTTTGGGCTTCATATGAGACTACTTCCCACCTTCTCATTATTCTCACCCTCATCTTTAAGCACCATCTCTTTCTGTGTTACCCTTTCAGAGCTCTCTTCAAATCTACTGAATAAAATATGCCAGTGGAGGGCATATTCTTGACTTTATATGATTATGTTAAAATATTGTAATATTGTTCTCAACGATCATGTTTGTTTAGTTGACCAGCACGCACTGAGCAGAGATCCTCGATGAGTTGTTCAAAACAGAATGCACTTTTAGTTTCCACATCCTAGTACCTCTCTGCTATTGAGTTCCTGAAACTGCTACCACAACAGTTTTCCATTACTACTTCTACATACTTTAGTGTACAGAGCATTTTTCAGATATGTTCTCTTCCATGCCTGTTTTTCTGATCTACTTGTTAACAGTTCTAACATCATCTGTTTTCTAATTCCTTGCCTAGTATCCTTCTAATTTTGATCCCTGATTTAAGTAAATCTCCACCTCCATTCCTTAAATGAATCCAAAGTGTTTATTTAAAGACTAATGCTATTCTTTTTAATCCATTTGCTCCAATTTCCCAGTATCACGCTTAAGGGGATAAACTCTTTCTTTCTCCTCTGCCCATTGCTTCCTCTCTTCAAGAAACTTATTATTCTTCCTTGGTCCACTAATTATTATTTTTTTTCTTGTTGTGCTTTCTTTCTTCAATCCATTGAATTTTCTACTATTCACACTCTATTTAATTATTGTAAATGCTTTGTGTTTACCCTTCCTGCTGTTCTCTTTACATCTTTATTTTAACTGCATTAGTTTCTGCCACTTCTGGATATTAAGATTTAGTAAAGCACTTCATTGAGTAAACAGAGAGTATTTGTATTTTACAGTGAAGTGAATTTTCTGGATTTTGGTGTAGGGAATGGATTAATATTGCCCTTCTGAAGATATAACATGTTGACAGGTACTTACATTACATGGCAGATAAACGATGATGATACCAGTTTTCCACTTTCCTAGCTGTACTATTGATCTCGTTTATCAGCACTACTATAAAATACCTAGCTATTCAGTATGTTATCTCCCCCAATTAGGTGAATCTCATTAATCCCATCTTGTATGTTATCGGTCTCTGAACTTGTAATATTTTAATTCAGTCTTGCAAAATTGTTTACAGTGATTGAACAAGATAGTGGAACAGTAAAAACAAGCTTGTACTCTCTGTTTCAAAATCTTATGGAGGATCTCTTTTTCAGAGGCAACTTCTGGCTTTGTAGCATTTCTAGAACTGTTATCATTGCCATGGCAATGGAAAGAACTGTTGTTTCTTTATCCACATATAAATGAACATCACTTACCATTTCAGGGAGGGATATGTATTCATATTCTGAATCTATTTCTCATGAATAATTGAATATTCTCAAGAATGTGATTTCTGAAATAATTAGAATTACCCATAATCAGGGAATCTAAGGAAGAGGAACAAGACTCCTTACCATTAAACAATGTTTAACAGCACTGAACACTGGTCTGCTGTGTCTCAAATCCAAGAACCCGTTTTTTGCCTGTATCATTCCTAATATTCCTCATATAAAAAGTAATTTATCTACGAACAGGTGATTTGAGACTGCTAATGGTTTGAAAAGAAGCTAAATTCCTTCCACTTTAGTTCTTTTTTCTTTTCTTTTTTTTTTTTTTTTAAATGTATATAGAGAATGTATAAACCAGTAGGCATGAGTTCTGGATCCTATTTGTGCTTCTGATGTGAACTGGGTGCATGATTTAAAGCTAAATCCTTTCTGTGCCTCAGTTTATTCCTTACAAAAAGAGGATTAATGGGGCATAATGAGGAGACTGTACACTGCAATGGGAGCCTGTAACAGATGTTATGGAAGTGCAGTATCTTTGTGATTGCTAAAAAAGAATAAGGACCAGACTCATGTTGCAAACATGTTACTCAAAGTTTTTCTTATCTTATTCAACACCACCTTGGAGGGCACACACCACCAAAATGGTGTGTGGATACCCCCTTTCAAACAAAGGCTGCTCCTGATGTAGATTAAATGGATGTAAAGTCCTGTCTCCTCCACCATCTTCCCCTGGCAACTGGGGAGTATTACTTGCTTTCTTCCATAAGAAGGTCACAATTTTTCTTGATCCTGACAGGAAATTTGTCCTAAGTATGGACAGAGCTCAGCCAGTCTGTCTGCTCATGTGTCAGACCAAATTGAGCTCCTGACTTCTTATGGAATATGTTGTTCTTCCATGCAAGATACAACATCCATTACAGTGATATTCTTTGCTTCCCCATTTTTAATTTTCCTTGATTTTTAATGCAAAATTTAAAAGGAAAATAGTCACATAACAGTTCATTTTGCACATGGGTGGTTTTTCATTGGATAGAGATGAAGCTTAGCAATTTTAATTAGTTAGTTTCATTAAGGATTTCATTGCAATTAGCACAACTTCTATTCCAAATAAAGTTGGAGTTTACTGCACAGTGAAAAGTTTTGAATGATGTGACACTACACTTATGTATTTTTTATCAAAACATTTAATTGCACATTAAAAATGCATTACATTTGACAGACACAAAATAAACTCTGGAGAATAAATATACTGATTTGTTTTGTGTATCTTAAATGAATGTAAAGCATGAGTCCAAAACATTAGTTTCATCTTGGTAAGAGATGGGGAAAGCTACTTTAGTTTCGCAGCTGCCTCTGTAGAATAATTTCATGATGATTTTGGTGGGAGTGAGGAGATGCATTCAGGATGCCTCCTCCTGTTGTGAAGAACCTGGAAAGCTGAGGGTTTAAATCACCCTCTGGAACTTGGAATACTCATATGTGAGTGTAAGGCTCTGTCTATGCTGTTAACTAAAACAGGGCGAGGGAACATTTCTGTGTCCTGAGGACAAGGAGCACCGCCTGGCTGTCCTCCAGCCTATGCAGGCCATAGGTCTCCCCTAGGCCCCACGTGGTGTACATCTGGACCGAGCACATAATTATTTTTATGTATGTTTTACAGTTCAAATAATGTAAGAGGCTCCAGTAATATAAGGTCTATGTTGTGGCTCATTAGAACAACTTTTAAATATAACGAAATTGAGGATGTGTTGCATATCCTGGTCTGTGATGTGGAGGTACCAAGGGAGCTTTGAGGATGTACAGTCTCCTGGAATAGCTTGGGAAAACTGTCTGAGAAGCAGGGAATTAAACCTCGTTCAGTTCTGTCCTGACACAGAGAATGGCCCTGGCATGTTGCACATCTCACTAGTATTGCTTGGAGAAGAGCTCATTGGGTTTGCACCAAAACCATGACAAGCATGCTAACAGTTCAGCCCTGTGGATAGTCAACAACAAAGTGCTTACTCCAAGGTCCTATTTTATTTAGCAGGCATAAAGAAAGCCAGTTTAATATGGATTTCTGTCTTCTTGCCTGAAAAGTTCTTTCTTCTGTTATATAGATGTGCCCATCTGGGTGCAGTAACAGTACTATAAAACCGCTCAGCATCAGCAGAGGTAATGTTGTATATCAAAGGAAAAAGACAAACTGATTGAACTGTGTCTGTATTAGGGGAACTATACTGCCTGAACTGCTTTACCAGTATACTTTAAGAGACATAACACTGTTCCCACTAAGGCTTGTAGCAAGGTAACTTTAGTGGCAAAAAAGTCAAATGTTTACTAGAATAATAGCCAGTGCAACTTTCCTAGTGCTGTGCCCACTTGCTGCTTGTGAAGTCTTGTGTGCTAAGCTATTCCATGATGCAGCAACAGACTTCGGCCTATTCAGCCTGGCTTGTTGGTCCATCAGGCTTCTTTCTTGTGTACAAAAACTAATCTGGAGCTTTGTTATACAACTGGTTTCCATAGTGGCCTCCTGACAAAAAAGGAGCTTCATCCTACTTGAGGGGATAGTGGCACAAAATATTTCTCTTCAAATTTGCTAAAGACAAATGTATCTCAATTTCTAATAGAGAGGAATCTCTATTATGGGCATGTCAGTCTTTTCTCCTCAATCACAGAGCTTCTGTATGTTTTCACCTTAGAAGAAAGCATGTATTTGCAAACTCAAGCAACCCACCACATTATGCCACTTCACTTACGTCCATAGCAAAGGTTGAGGCACATACTAGAGCAAGCCTACTTTTCAGACCCTTCTCCCTTGCCTTAAAGAAATTTTTAATGGTCAGCATTAACATATTACACTGTTCTAAAGAACGGTAAATACACTTTGGTAAGATTTTTTTCCATGTGAGAATCTGTGAAAGAACGTGTTTGATTTTAAAAATATTTTCTGACCTCAGAGGAAACTCCCTCAGACTGTTGCAGTCTATTCTCAGTCAGATGCTGGGACTTAGTTCAGGCTTTAATCAATTTTAAGGTGTGTGTTGCATGCACATTCAAATGTAAGACTTAATGCTTCTCTTTTTTTGTCAACAAAAAATTGCAGATGCCTGAAAGAAATCAGAGCCCTAAACAAGATTTTATCCTGTCAAAAACAGTCACCCCAGCTATAAAATGACAAATTTTTATTGCTCTTTATGAAAAGAACCTTTTCTCTGAGACTAGTGGCTGCTCCATGAAGCAGCAGGAGCTTCAGGGAGAATGACAGGTACTTCGATTTGAACAAGAAAAATGAAAGATCATAATGACTCCAGACACTGTAGGGTCCTTACCTCATAAATATGTCTGATTCATATTCATTGCTTTCAGCAGGGCTGAATCATTTCAAGCAAAATGATAGCAGGAAAAAAAAATCTGCTTTTTCTTTTGACTGTTGAGTGGCATCACTCATTCTTGAAATAATTTTTTGTGTGAGTAGAAAAAATTTCCAGGAGACCTATGAAGCTGTGGGCTCTGCACATGGACTATCTTGCAGAACTGAGATCTAAGGAGTTTTCATAATCCTTAATTTCCACTAATGTCATTAAAGGCATGTAATTCCCTGGGGAAGACTTGGGTCCTGTATAAGCCCTGCCTACCTGACCTTGCTCTGAGATTTTCAGACTTTTTTCCTCTGTCCATCTCATCCGCCACCGTGGAACCATCCACAATACTTATTTTAGAAGTTATTATAATGCTTGATATTTGAATGCACATTGGGTGCACATTCTTGCTTAGTTTGTAAGAAAGAATTTTTTGAGAGGAAAATGCATATTTCATTCAGAATTTGGTGGCTGACAATTGCATTAAGGCTCACAAATTTGATCAAGAAATCCTCCTAACACTTTGTCTCTCTGACAGCAATTCTTTTGGTTTGTATTTTTTGTTGTTGGGTTTGGGGTTTTTTTTTGCCTTTTGTCATTGAGTCATAACATTTTGAAAATGTTGTTTTCCAAAAATACCTAGAATTTGGGTATGCTGAGTTGTTTTAAAATCACTGTATTTAATTGCTTTGTGTGAGGTCTTTACTAAGCAATGCTTCCCTGAACTGGTCTTACCATTTGGACATTAAAAGTGCAGTGGACCCTTTAGGATTGATAAGCCTCCCTTCAATAACAGTTCCAAAACATGAGAAGTTAATAGCTATTATAATAAATTCAGTTATCTAGTTCTCTTTGGTGCCTGATCTTTGACATACCCCTTTTTCTTCCTTATTGTTTGGAGATTTTTTAGAGAGATACATATTATTTGAGCAGAAATAAATATTTAATACATATTACTGCACTTTAAGGTTGTTGTTCTCAAATGTTATTGATCCCACAGTAGAATCCATTACAGCTTAAGGCAATAATTCATGTATCCACACTTAAAGCTCTGGGACTGCTTAAAACCCATGTGGCCTTACTGGACTGCATTTTATTCTTAATTATATCCATATCAAATTAGAGCAAGTCTGTTTAATTCAGCTGAGAATAGAATCTGGATTTCTGTCATCTATATTCAGGAAGTTTCCTCATTAATTTTTCTCTGTTTCCTTAATGTCAGCGTTCCTCTCCCCTCCCCTCCAATATGTTTAAGAACTGATCACTTATCTGTTTCTCAGGATCGTTCATTGGAACAATGTTTTTCAAAGTGTCACTTTGAAACTTGTATTACTATTCATTTGTTCCTAATTCTGTTTGGGGGGGATTTTATTGTTGGGTGTAACATCTAATAATGTGAAGGAGAATGTTGCTGCCAGCCAGAAAAACCCTTCTTTGGCCATACCAAGTCTTTTACTATTCCGTTCAGAAAAGTGATGCAAAGATCATTTTTCCAGGTCACTATTAAGGTCACCACTTAACTTTCCTGCCCTCATGGCTTTCTGGTTTACACTGCAGCAAAAAAAAAAATATTTGTCTCTGCTTTGCAGACCACACATGATCCAGCTCCATCCACCTTCCCGCTTCTGTCTCCTTCACTACTGAGATTATCTACCCCTGCTAACCAGCCAGGTTTGCTAAACCTCATCATTTTTACTAAAATACCCTGAGAAAACCCTCCATGCTTAGACTGCTACTATGTTAGGAAGGTGTTAGGTAAAACTGCCCAGATTTGTCTCTTTGGTTCCTTAAACTCCCTTCATATGCTGTTGATTTCTCTCATCTATGCTTAGACGATAAGCTCTTTGAAATAGGGATGTTGCTGAAGCAAAGGCTCTGGTCCTTGGCTAGATCAATAAATAATAACAACTCAAGCAGAAGAAAGAAGTTGAATAATATAGTATAGATAAAATGTAGTTAAATCAACTAATTTTATTTGAAAATAGGTCCTTTTCCAGTGTATTCTTTTCATTTCTCTATTAATAATTGTAGAGAAAAATAACTGAAGTCTCCATTTTCCTAAGCAATTTTCTCATACTGGCTGGTTACCACTGTGTTTCATGCTGGCCGTTTATGTAACATATCCTCAAGAACAGTTGTTCACATCACTCCATCACTTGTAATTGCTTAGCCTTACATTTAGTTTTAGCAAAGCTTCCAAGAGACTGCAGAGGAGTGATGCCAAGGAATTTCAGAAAAGCCAGGCTGAAATGCATCAGGATCTGATCTGGCTAATATGAGCACCAAACTGAATGGACAAATAATTTAACAAGGGGTGAAGGATGTCTAGTGCAAGGTGGAATCTGTCCAGTAAGAAATGAAGTCCAGCAGATCCAAACAAAAGATGAAAGACTTCCTAAAGGCCACAAAGCTCAAATGGATCAAGCCAAATCCAAGAAGCAGACCTTCAAATAAGAGATGATGGAGCTACCTCATGAAGTCTGGCAAGAAGGGAACTGCGTGATCCTTTTGAAGAAGTGAAAAGTCTCCATGGTAAGTAGAGCAGAAGGGAAGAGAGTCAGCAGAGGTCCTGTGTTCATAATGAACTACTGTAGCAGGCAGCTGTGCTTGAAACTGTGTGGGGACTCATCAACAATGATATTGGGATGAGAAATGTTAATTACAACTGAACAGCCTCCTGGTTTGGCAGAAATCCCAGGACAAAGCAGTGGCACTTGGGCTGCAGATGAAATATTTTATACGATCCCTGCTGTTAAA
Source organism: Falco biarmicus (assembly GCF_023638135.1). NCBI lineage: Eukaryota > Metazoa > Chordata > Aves > Falconiformes > Falconidae > Falco > Falco biarmicus. Next base: position 45,109,212 of record NC_079289.1, on the reverse strand, counting down.
AATGCTATCGTTTCCTCATTTTCATATATTGGTTGCAGAGGAAGTGAAAACAGATTTTGTTTCTTTTAGACAGAATTTCATGGTTTTATAGTGATTACAGTAGCAGGCTGATGGTCAAAAGTGTGGGTTTTTTCTTCTCTGGAGCTTAGAAAATTTAGCTGCTGCTTAAACACCAAGTGTACTAACAAGGTGAAAGTCAATTCACTGATTAACATACTGGGACCATGATAGATACAAATGACTTCACTAATTTATTGGAGAAAATTAAATACTGTACAGAATTTGTAAGTAGTTTCTAAAGGCAATTAATGCCCTAAGCAAGCAAGTTACACACCAGTAGTCCTGAGACACAGAGCCATGCCTATGCCTGAGGAGCACACTCAGAGTTCCCATGAAGACTTGATGACTTGCATGAGGGACATGCTGCCACCATGGTTTCAGCAGCAATTGCATTGCTTCATGTCTTAACATCACATTTTGTACAGGACGCACTGAAACACTTTCCTTGTTGAGTTTGAATGTATTTGGCAAAGTACCTGTAGAAACATCAGCTGGGTGGGCAGTACCTATCCTCTGTGAAGTTCATCAAGATTTTAAAAGCTTTCAGGCTCCCTATCAGGATACAACAATGCTTTGAGAAGTGGGGAGACATCTTTTCTAGAACCTTCAGTCCTTGGGAACTGCATATTCATGATGGTGACTTTGGTGATATTAAACCACAGACGTTTTGTTGATTGTTGGTTTTGGTTTGGTTTGTTGGTTGTCTTTCTTTTCTTTTCTTTTCTTTTTTTTTTTTTTTTTTTTAATATATATATTTAGACTTATGTTCCATCTCTTATCAAGGGGGCATACCCTACCTTGTTCTCAACCTCTACCTCATTTTCTCAGTATGTTCTGTTTGTAAAGGTAAAAATTCCTTAAAGAGTTTGGTGATGAAGTAAAGAACTTGTTGGAGTATGTGATAAGGAGCTATGCAGTTAATAATTAGTGTTAGCAGTTTGGGTCAGGCATAAGTTTCTCTTTCCTCATCCATTAGAAAGGCTTTCCTTCAGTATTACATTAATCTACCTGCTTTATCGTTAAAAACTCATTGTAGTTAAAAGCTTGTCTGCAAATTCCTCCTAAATAGTCATCAAGGAATGTAACACTGTTAGAGCTGTTCCACTCTATATAGAATAAAATTAAAAATTTATTAAAGCAGAGGAGAGACTCATGACTTTCACCGGATGGCTGGACAGTCACCTTGCTGGGGGAGACCAGATTCAAATGACTTCATAATTTGTTCAAGTGGGCATCAATCAATGTATTGGAACAATACAAATTGAAGCACTGATGTAACTAAGACTCTAAGAATGCAATTTTTATGTCATTAGAGTTCTCTGCCAACAGATCTGAGGAGAGACAAATGCTTCCAGGATTGGAAAAGGACACTTCAGTTGAACAAGGTTGTCTCACAACTTCATCTTTCCTACACCTGTACTAGAATAAATGTAGCAGAATAGAAATTTCACAAATAGTATGAAAACAAAGGTTTTAAGACAAGCAGTGTGAGACAGCAAAAAGAAAGAATGCATGTATAGTAAAACCAAAAGTACTCAACAGCACCAGGACTTGAGTTAGCAATTTATTTGCCCATGCAGGTAATTTAAATTGAATAATGTAATTGGTATTACATAATCTATGGAAATGACTGTGATATTTTAACTGCCCACATTTATTCTGAATTTTGTATTTTGCAGAATTCTCCATTCACTTCTAGGAAATGCTTCCCTGCTCTCCATGTGCGGTTCCCTAACTGGTTCCCTTACATCTTTCTTTCCTGTCCTCCATATTAACTTTTTTATGCCAATAACCATGATCAGCAAACAATGCCATAGCAAAGGAAAAAAAAATCCTCTTTAAGGCAAACATTCCAGAATCTGTTTTTGGTCTGTGAAACAGCATTACAGCCAGTTCTTAGATCATTCCCAGCTCACCAGCTGGCTGAGTGGCACAGAGTAACTGGGATGGGTTCAGCTGTTGCAGAGCTTGCCAGAAAATTTGTTGCTGTATTAGTGGACTTGCTGGCTAGGGTTTAAAAGGTGGAGGACAATAACAGGGAAAAAATGAGTTGGAGAACAATGAATATCAGCCAGGTGGTTGTAATGGTGCTAGCTAGGAATAACAGTTCATGATCACTGGTTGATACTAGTTATTATATTGCTGTTGCTCCTATAAATTACTTTACAGTGGATAACTCTCAGTCACGGGCTTTGATTTACAGTGTAAGTGCCTAATGTTGCAAAGTATGAACAGTTGTCCTTGGCAATAAGAACCATTAGAGAATCTAAGCAGAAGTTTGTCATATTAGGAGCCACGGATGAAAGATTGCTGTGAGGATTTGTGTGTATATAACTTTTGTCCTATGTAAACTTTATACAGTTTCTATGGTATTTTTCTACTCAAACATTATGGAGTTACAAAAAGTCAGCTTACAAAAGCCAAGGAGGTTTTGCAGAAACATATGAACTACATCTGAATGTTGTGACCAGAATCATCATGCTGATGCTGTTTGCAGCGGGAGCAATTGTGGATTATTTTTAGAAGGCTTAAGAGGGAGTGTGGTAGAAGATACTAAAATATTTTGGGGTTTGTGGCTATTTGTGCATGTTTCATACATTGACTTGACTTAAAAACTGTCACTACCCTTCTGTAGTAAATTAACTGACCCCTGTCAGGATGACCCTTAAACATGCTGATCGAGACAGTTCACTTCTTGATACATTCCAGGCCACAGCCATGGTACAGGCACACATAGCCATAGGATCCAATCTAAATTATCTGATTTTATATTATGCTTAATTTTAGCCATTAGTCTCAAGACTTTTGAAAGCACCAGTGTCTCTTCATTGTTTCTGCACAGGGGCTGTAGGCACTCACTTAAGGCATCTCATTTGCTAAGTTATTCTAAAATTGGATGAAAATTAGCTACCAAAGCTAGATACAGCATGACCGATGCCATTCCATACCATACTAGATATCACATCTACTACAGATATGTTTTGAATGATACGAAAGCAAAATAAAGCAGGCATTTAGAACATGAAGATTATATTCTTGTTGTTGCCTCAGGTGAAAATGTAAAGCAGATTGGAACTACTTCATTTTAAGCAAGATTGAAATTATGAAATAAGTGTGATGATGGAAGTTAGATGAAACTTTGTTAATGCTGGGACAAGTCTATCATTCACAATAGGTTAAAGATGAGGCATAAAAGGTGTGTTTCCTTTTACCTGAAGCAACAGGATGTCCTACCCAAAACAGACCAAGTGGGAGAGTAAAGGGCAGATGAGCACTTGAAATCATTTGATGGAAGTGTGTTTCAGGAACAGCCAAAAAACCTCCAAAAACAGGGGAGAAGAAGCCAAATGACAACAAGCAGAGGTAAGAATCATACATTTAAGAGGTGAGAGAATTCTATGTAGAATAAAACTTGAAAATTTAGGTTTCAAAAATTTTGTGTACATTTATTGTAAACAAACAAGACTCTATCAAAGAAATATCTGACTGCATCACAGAATTGCTCCTTTGTGTTGAAGTGTTTTGAAAGATCCATGTGCTACTGCCTGACTGCAAATGCCAAAAGAAGCTAAAATGTTATGATCGTTCCATCCCACTTGTTAAATAGCTCATTTAAAAATACCAAACAAACAGCAAAACCCACAAGAATATTAATATACTTTGACAAGGCTTTACATTTACTTCAGAGCTTGAGTCCAGTTTCTCGGACTGCCTTGTATTCCCAAGGAAATACCTATAGTTTGTTTCTATTTGATCTGTGAAATTACAATCTAATTGAAAAACAAATACATCTCTTTAACCCTGCCTTTGAACCAAGACATAACTTTGCTTTAAATTTCTTAGCCCCTTTTTTATTTCAGCACTTTGGTTAAGAGAATGTGCTCTGTGACAAGATGTGCTAAAACATGGACTGTCTCTGGGATAGATATGATACCTTAGAAACAGATGAATAGTAATTGGGATGAATGTTACTGAGGCCCATTTGAAGACTTCATAGTTAAATTCAGATAAAAGATGAGTAAATTTTAATAATTGTATGCTAAATTTTGAACAAGGTGATTATATGAATAGCTACACAGCTGTCCATATTGAGGAACATGAGGAGTGACTTTGTAATTAGAAATGAAGCAGTTAGTAGCGTCTCTGGGGATGTTCTGGAGCTGTGATAAAACTGATTCATACGAGTGACAAACCCTCATGTATGATAGGCAATTTCTTCTGACACCTCTATCAGCACCAGAGCAGCCACTGAATAAGGAAATGGAGCTGTCAGAGATGGACAGATTGCAGGAACGTGTAATGTTCCAATTTCACCCACCAAACCACATATGCAATGTTTTGAGGAAAAAAAATGAGTCACATATATTATAGAAAGTGTACTGTTAAATCCTATCAACAAAAATGAGGACTGGTGTCACCCAACCTAAAAGTCAGGGAAGAAAGACCGTTTAGCTTATGAATAGGGTCTTAGTAAAGTTTTGTATTGCTGGGATAGAAAGTTCAGCCACGATCTTGACCATATAATGAGGGTAGATTTAGATTAGATATTAGAAAGAAATTCTTCACTGTGAGGGTGGTGAGACACTGGCACAGGTTGCACAGGGAAGCTGTGGATGCTCCATCCCTGGAAGTGCTCAAGGCCAGGCTGGATGGGGCTCTGAGCAACCTGGTCTGGTGGAAGGTGTCCTGTCCATGGCAGGGGGGTTGGAACTAGATGGTCTTGCAGGTCCCTTCCAACCCAAACCATTCTATGATTCTATGATCTTCTAAAGATTTCTGTTGCTTCATGGAATAGAGAGGGAACGTAAAATGACTGAGTTACTAAAATGTTAAACATAGATAGTTAAAGTAGCTAACTAAGGTCTGGGTGGCAGAAGAAAGGAGACAGGTGTACCCAGCTGAAAGGAGAGAGTAAAAAAAATAAAAAAAATAAATGAGGGGAACAAAAGCTGAAAGGAGAGAGTAAAAAAATAAAGAAAATAAATTAAGGAAACAAAAGCTGAAGAGCGGGAATCACAATTATACTAATTTTCTACCCTTGCAGAATACAAGGGAAAAGGGTACATACTTTCATAGTTGAGTGAGAACTGGTGAAAAAGTCTCAATGGCCCAAAAAAGAGGGCAAATGAGAAGGATACTCAGAATCATTCTACACAAGAAAGGGAAAGCCACAGTGCAGAAGAGAGTTTGGGAATACTGTAAAAAGCCTGTGCTGCAAAATATAGAAAATCACTCTGTAAGTGTCCAAAGCATCACAAAGCTATGTTCAGAGTATTCTTAGGTGTAAATTGCTTTACTGAGGTTTCAGCATCAGAATACAGGCAGACTTGGCTGTAATTACACTGTTTTTAACATACTTTTACTATTTTTAAAAATCACTTTAATACAAAGTTATATGATTTCAATCAAGTTCTAGGATCTCTTGAGTGGTACTTGAAATCAAGACATCTTTCTTTCTTAAGATACAAATATTTTCTTCACAGAGACAAGAAAGCACGGGACTTCTACATTTCCCTGGACTCAAGGCTGTAAGAAACATACACTTCATTGCAACGTGTGAACAGCGTAGGTGCCAGACACTGTCAGCCGTGCACCAAGGGTGCAGAGATGGTTAGCGGGGAAGTAACGTAACAGGTTATTTTTCAAAACCTGTTCTAGTAATCTGGCTCAGATCATTGTAAGGGTTTTCAATTATTAATGGCCAGAATGCCTGGAAGAAAGGTCTGTTTATTGCTTTTCTCCCCTCTGCTGTGGTTGTTTTTTCATCTTTCTCAGAAATTGACAGTAGAACCTCTCCACTCTAACCAGCAGCATTGAGAAAGGGATTTTATTATAAAATTGCTGTATATAAAAGTTCTATATTAATTGCATAATTCTATAGGCTGAAACAAGATGTTGTATGCATAAAACTAATGCTTAGAGATGTTCTTTCCGTCTAATATAATTTTAATATTTCTTGGGGAAAATATTTTCTTAGAAATACCCTATTAATACATACATATTATTATTAATCTGATAGGCACAGTAGTTCTCTTCCTGTGAAGCAGTATGTGTAAAAGAAGACTTCCACAGGGAAAGGTTTGTTTGTAATTTAGAGCCGATGCAGCACAGTATGTGTGCATAGCATTGGTGTTCAGAAAACTTGTATTCCCAGGGCCAGTGACACATTGCTGGTTATCTTTGAATACAATTTTTAAAAAGAAAATGATCACTATGCAGTGGTTACATATTAATATGTATGCACTTGGTTTTCCTATCAAAGTTTATGTTTTGAATCACACTAATCCTGTATGATTCCAATCAAATACCATAACCCTTCATTATGTAGTTTAAGCAACATGTGACATTAAACCATACAGATACATGTTTTTACAATATTTAGAATATTTTCTTACCAGAGACTCCAATTTCCTCATCTGTTAAACGGGGAAGATACTGGTACATAAATCTGTGAAGTTCTCTGAGTTCTATGTGGAGATCACTAATAATGATTATGATAAATCCAGCTCTGATGAGCATAGCATTAGGAAAGTATCTTCCTCTATTCACTGGGACTTCACACTACGGTAATCATAGATGTGTGTACTAGGCATACTAGATAGCTAGTTTTTATTTCTTGCCCTCTAGATAAACATAGAAAGCCTTAGAATTCTGTGCTATCATTACACGTATTGCAAACTCAATATTTAGTATTCCACAAGGAATAGAAGAGAAATACAGTGACTCACACTGGCTTAAAATTAATCTTTATAATGTACTGTATTAGTGTATAGGCTTTAAAATACACAGCCTTAATATTTTATGCTGTGTTAGTGTTTAGCATTATTTTCAAGCTACAGCTTCTTCCTACTCCTTTAAATAAAGCTTGACGTGTTATAGTTGGTAAGGTTAGAATATTTCCTAGATTACTTAATTTTAGTTAATTTCTGCATGGCACTTAGATATAAAGTGCTATAAAATGACATAATTAATGATTAGGTATTTTATTAACTTGCTTAACAACTAAGCCCTGAACTGAGAAACAGAACCATTAAAAAAACTCTTACCTTTGATTCAGAGCAATGCCAAGTCTCTCTATTTACAGCTTTGTTCATGTTCTGTTGTGGTGCGGTAATAACAATGTCTGAACCTGATCACTGTGTTTCCCTTGTAGGTTAAATGAAACTCTCTGTTTCAGCTTTTCTCTTGAGACCAGAATCCCTCGCCTGGGACATGTGATGATGAGATGCCTGACAAAAGTACACCTTACAGAGATACTTTTACTTTTACTCTGAAACTTGAGTGCATAGCTGATTCAGAGTCCTACTACTCTTACCACTGTGAGCATTGTATAACTAGGCACATTGGAGGCTCACTGATATTTTGGCATGGGAAATGGAAAAATGGCAGTATGTCAACGGCAAGCTGAAAATAAGCTGGAAGACCAGACTCTTCTGAAAAATATTCCTTCAGAAATGTTGTTTGAAGTGTGATCCAGTTTAATCACTTTATATCACTAACAAGTTATGCAAATCCAATTACTCACTCATAAAAACTGGTTCTCTAAAGAAATGAATGTCTTTTATGTGAAAAAGAACATAGAAGTTGCAGATCTTTGTCCAAAGCCAACACATTTTCAATCACATGGATTTCAGGCACCTTTAACTTATTCAGAATCTGTGTTTATACTGTGTAATAGTTACTGGAGTGAATAATGTGAACCTAGGAGGTGACTGCATTTGATTAATGCTGTTATTTAGGAAATACTGGATATTGTCTAACTAGACTTCATTAAGATTTTTGACACTCTATCTCATAAGATCTTCACAGAGAAGGTGCCAGTCAGAGAGATATTGACAGGCTAAAGAAATGGGCTGACAGGAACCTCATGAGCTCAACAACAGGAACTGCAAAGTCCGTCAACTGGAGAGAAATAACCTTGTGCACAAGTATATGACAGGGGCTGACCAGCTGGAAAGCAGCTTTGCAGGAAACAACCTGGGGGTCCTGGTGGACACCAAGCTGAACATGAGCCAGCACCTGAGCCCTTGATGCAAAGAAAGCTAATGGTTTGCTGATATTAGCAATCTAAAAGATGTTCATTTTTCTAGGCACTTTATCAAGTAGAGAGATATACCTCCAGAGTTTGATTCAGCCCATTGGTGTGACAAGGAGCTGAAAGATCAGCACACTGTACTGCTCATCCCTTCTCTCAAGGCCAAACTGGGCTTACTTGGTCATTGTACGTTTGCGCTGAGGATAGGAAGGGTCTTCTGGCTGAGTTCTCAATTACTTGTTGTCTTGGGTGAATGTCTGTAATCTGATTCAAATTTCTTGCCTTAATCACTGAAGCTGTAAGTCATTGCGCAAAAGTGGAAAAAAAACCCCAAACAGGCAAGGGAGTCCTAGGAACAGGTGAAGGGCCAAATGCTTATTAGTTAATATCTGTGGAGAATAACTGGCAAATACAGTTTGATTTGTTTGCATTTTCCTTCTCTTTGTGCTGAAAGGACCAAGGTCTGCAAATAGCTATTCATATGTTCAGATTTAAGAATGCAGACAGTGTGGTGGGGTATCTCAGACTATGTCTTCTGCTTTCTTAGTACATTTTGGTGATTTCAGAGGAAAAAACCAACATCACCAAACATGGATACAGATTGATATACTGCATCACAAATCAGGCAGCAATTATTATATGAAGGCAAAAGCCATTGTTACCATAGGTTATCCTGCACCCACTCCAATGATTTCAGATGTAAAACAGAGCAAAATCTGACTCCGTGTTGCCCAGTAGCATTTTCATCCTTGTTAAAGAACTTCCTTATTACTCTCCCAGTAATAAATTAAAATAGCTCTTCTCAGTGCACCTAGAAAGAACACGTTTCAGCTAGTGCATGTTACGTGCCTTTGTCTTTAAAAGCACAGAAAGGGGATTTTTCAGACATCACAACTGACTGGCCTCATTTGCTTTCACTGTTGTTTGCAGGAAAGAGGACTGAATCTGCTGGGACTAATCAAATTGTGTCAGCGAGACACCCCTCAAACCCATGGTTCTGAAGAACCTAAAACATCGTCTTAAGGGGGCTGCACTATCCAGTGCTACATGCAGCGTCTGCTTGTCCATTTTCAACGTTCTTCATTGACACAATAGTAACTGCATTTGGTTGCAAAGGAAGGCTAATAACCTTGGGTTTTTCTTGAGTTTGAAAGCGGACCTTCATTCTTACTAGCATAGTCAACAGTCACACTGCTGTAACTGTAACCAGCCCTTTTTATTACTCCCTGACACTAAACTCGCGTCTATCCAGCTTTTTAACTTACTACGCAGAGATGTAAAATATGTTTCCACAAGTCAATGGTGGTATCATAAATACTCTATTATGGGATATTAATGAAAGGGACTGCCAAGGTACCCATCATACTAGCATAGCAGAGGGCCCATAAAATGCTAATAAATCAAATGATCTTAACAGCCCATCTACAATAAGCAACATATAAAAATGTGGTCTTTGTCAGATATATGGCTCCGGGTTCTCTTAGTCCTGGAGTCTGCTGACACGTAGAACAAAAATAGCCAGTATAATGACCTTATCAAGTGTTACCAACCTCTGTTTATATACTACAAGTCCCTGCATGCACAGTACAAAATGTAGGCATCATAAAGGCGCATCTGTTAGTTGAATAATGCCACCTACCATATGCTCCATGAAAAGATATATAGAGGGAGAAGTTAGCAGTGGGGGTTGCTAAAACAGACTGGAGAGACTGCAAGTCCCTGGAAACCTGAAGAAACTTGCTGCAGAAACGCCAACCTCCAGCAGCTCAAGGACTGCTTACACATATTTCCAAGCATGTGCTGTGGTTTCTAAACATAGTTGTCACTTTTAATGTCTATTATAAAAAAGAGGATTTTCTAGGGCCATTATTTATTTTTGTACATGCAGGTCTAGACAGTTGATGTTTACCATACACATATCAAGCACAGAGAATCTGTCCCTCATACTGCAAAAATTCTTATTCCATGAGAAGCAGGTTTCTCCAGACCACCAAAAACTCTTTGAGAGTGTGTAACTTCACAAAAGGTGAACATAGCTTTTAACATAGCACAGTTTTACAGTGCAGCTGTGATAACTGGGTGAAATGTAGAAGATAATTGTATTGCATAAAACTGAAACCACATTGATAACATAAGGTAATCTTTTAAAGAACAGAAAGGTTCTTCTTGATTAATTCCAAAATCTAGAACACTTTGTTTAAAATAGAAATCTGTATCTATTCAGAATCTATGTGGATTATCCTATCAATTGTTTACAGAAATTCCTTAGCTGTAATACATTCCTCCTGTCATAGACTTGTACTAAGACATTCTGCTATAAGACGTTCTGTTTCTGTAAGAAAAAGACATCTCTAATTCTTTCTTAATCCCGAGACAAGCATTATATCCTTTACAACAGAAGAAGGTATTTTGACTTTCATCACAATTGTTCACTGGACTCAAAATGAAAATAAAAAAAGGAACAATACTGGCTCATATGTTAAAACATTACCAGGCTGAACAACACACATTTTCTGATTTATCAAAATGCAGACAGAATAAGCATCCACATTTATGAGGTGGGAATAAATTTTTTTCTCTTTCAGGAAACAGTCTTTGGAAAGTAAGCCTAAAGTAAGCCTACTGCTTTCTAGAAAGAGCATAGATTGAACTACTGCTTCTGTGTTTCTTTATATTCTGTAAAAACACAGTTTAATAAATGTATTGTGTTGCTCAAACTTTTAAGCTGGTTCTCTTATCATTAAAAATTATCCAACATCCCCAAAATACAAGCTATGCTGCTTCTAAACTTTAAAAAAGATGTTGTGGAATGTTTATACTTATTCTGGTTACTCTACTTTCAGTTGTTCAGATTTTTAATTTCTGTTTTACATTTTTTCTTTAGTTTAAAATATTTCTCAATTTATATTCTCAAAAATATTACTCAATAAGAGTAGAAACACCTATAAACTTAGAATATTTGTGCTTTCTGCACATTTTAGTCATAATGAAGAAAAACCACCAATCCTTTGAAGCTACAATGATTCTCCCTATCTAGTTTTTTGATTAAGACACCAAATCTATCAGTTAATAAATGAGTAAACTGGATATATTCTAACTGAAGTTCACTTTATAGTCAAGATTGTCTATATTTTTGTTGGGAAAGGTATATGCATGGTGTGGCATGGAGCTCCAACTTCTAGCAAAGACTAGGGGGCTAACATAGCATCATTGCCAAGGATGCAAGAGAATTAAACTTGCCAGATACTGTTAATCCAAAGCACAGATAGGTTTTCACACAGTATTTATGATGTGCTGACATCTAATGCACATCTCTAAGAAGAAAGGAAAGTAATGAATGAATAATCAACTTGCTCAACATCCATAAAGACGAAAACTTCAGACCAAGTCACTGTTTTGAGGATTAAGGATGATTTATTTTTTCTTATATTTACTTTACTCTAGACACCAAGATTTTCTGCTCTCATTTACATGTTGGACTGATTAAAAGTATGTTAGTATCTGAAGCTGATGAAAACAATACAGGTAATACCAAATTTAGGGTTTCAAGATCGGTTATGCTTTTATGACGAGTTGGTATAATGTCAAAACCAATTCTAATCAACGTTATAATCCGCATTAATTTCATGTGGATGTTTCAAGAGTTCCACAGATAACTAAAAGCCATGTGAAGAACTGTCTTGCTTTGTTTGCCTTGAATTTGCTGCCTCCTGTGTTCAATTAGTACTCCTCCAGATAGCAGAAAACAACAGTAAGCAATCAAGATGTAGTCACCTTTTCTATGTTACATATGATAATGAAGACCTGTACCATTTCCTCCCTTAGTTATCTTTTTTTCAATGATGAAGACTACATGGACTCTTTCAGCTCCCCTTTATTGGTAATTCAAATACTTTTCGAAGATATCAAGGACTGTTTGAGCTAGAACTGGTGGGTTTTCTGCCTTTTTGACCACTGCTGAGCACTGAATAGAGGTATGATAATCCCAGGGTCTCAGTCCTAAATACTAAAGAATCTATTACTACATATATAATGTATAGATGTATATTTATACAGATATGTAAAGTTCACACAAGGGTTTTTTCCCTATGTATATTGTTTTACATTTATCTACATTGATTTTAATCCCTTTAACATTCATTTGCGAAGTGTCATATAATATTCTTCTGCAGATTTTCAGTGCAATTTTTTTTTCTTTATTTCTTTAAATAATTTAGCACAGTCAGCAAACTAGTCTCCTTACTATTCACCCTAGCCTCAAGACACATCAACACTTAGGAATGTGTCAAATTAGATGATCCCAGTGCAGATCTCTGAGAAACTTTTCAGCTGATTTTCCTCCACTGTGAAAACTGTTATTTACTCCTGTCCTCTGTTTTCTACATTCCAATAGTTTTGAGGCTTGATTTAGCTTCACAAAATCCATGTTGATTCTTCCTCTTGCTCTTTTATATATCTAGTACTCTGGCAGCACAGGACCTTACCTACTGAAAAAGCATTTCAGGTTCTGAGGGGGTCTCTGACTGCAATGTGCAGGTCAAAACAGGAGAAAATGAGTCTCCTAGGTTGCCATGCTTTATTACCCAAACCACGTCTTCCCTTTGGCCATCCTTAGCTGCCTATGGAAGAATGGCTTTCAGGTCCAGTGCTATGAAGGAGACACACAAGCCCAGTCAGAAGCCCAAGAATAGCTATAGGCTGCCACGGACAGTCTTTCCTGAGAGGCTATCATCAATTTTTGCCTTGACAATGCTTTTAAGGGAAGTTTGAGGAATATATGTAGTATAAAACAAACATGAAGACCCAGAAATGTGTGACATTAAGTACAGATATTTTGGTTTTTTTGGCTACAGTCAACTGTGTTGTAATGTTTATACAGGCCATACACTAGAATTACTTAGTAATTACTAATATTTCTGTAGAATTACAGTTAGCATGTTCAATTTATGGTGCTTGCTTTTTCTCTTACCTTCATTTCAGCCATGGAAAGCAGTAAAGAATGAGCAAAATCAGTTGAGTGACCCCTGAATGTCAAGAAACCCCCTAATGTTACTACTCTGCTCTGCAAGCAGCCATTTTCAAGGTCTCAGAAATAAGTCAAGTGCAGGCCTTCGGTGCACAGGTTGACCATCAATGTGTAAAAGGTCCCCAAAGGATGTTAACTGTTTTAATTATTGCTCTCACTAGCTGGGGTCTCCTGGACTCACTAACTTTGTCAGGTGTCTTCTGTGACTAAATAAATTGTCCTTAAAGAGGGCAGCTAGATCTTCTCTGCTTATGCCTGGAAAACAAACAGGGATGAATGAGAATCTAAGCACGCTCACAGTCCATTTAAGATTACAGGATTACACCCTTCAGTCTGTAAATCTTACCACAGTTCTGCTATATGTCTGCATAGCTTAGCTATTAATAACAGAGAATAGTAGGTATTGCAACTTTTTTACTGAGGACATTTATTTGCTACTTGGTATTTGGTGTTCTTGGTCTCCTAAATCTTAGAAGTTTGAGAGCAGCACTATTATTTATGAAAGTGCTGGCATTTAGTGCAAATTTGATTCTTTACATTCAGGCTCTGGTGGAGTTTTTTCTGCCTACCTGAGAAAAAACAAAACAAAACAAAAACATTACCACCAAATGTGAAAAAATCCAGAAAAGCAGTAAAGCAAGTTGTTTGACACCTTTCACATCCCCCCATCCTTCAACACACATTTCTCATTAGGGGAAAAAAATGCAAACCATTCACTCATTCTTCTTTATTTTACATAGTAAGAGTTTTGGCAAATGAGAATGCAAAGCACCCTTTCTCTTGCAGCTCTATTTCTAGAATAGGTTAGTAGCTACAAAAAGTTTAATGTTCTCTGCTGGCAGTTCAGCCTTTTGGAGTCACAAAGCAGGTAGTTTATAATGACATAGCTCATAATTGTTGCTTATATGAAGCTCATAGCATCATCCACAATAATTTTTTGAAGCACCTAGCCCAGGCATGCAGGCAGATACCCAGCATGTTTTCATTCCAAAAGGGGACATGCATACGTAGCAATGTTAGATGTTATCAGACATGCAGGATAAATAACTTATGAATTAAGTCTGCTGTGGCAGATGCTCATGGCAGGTTCGAACTTCTGCATAACTAAAACCATACTCTAGAATCATGGTGAAATTATGAGAAAAGTAAGCCACAGGCAGCCAGACTTCATAAATTTCAAATATAATGATGTATTAAGGAGGACAATACTAGCAATCAAATAAAAATACTCACTGCCCAGGAAGAAAATGACTGTAAAGAGTAATGGCACAATTTGCTTATAGAATCATTTGAACAAGAAAGCTTACATTGCAGCTGTGGGAAGACCAAAGGTGAAAGAGCAGAAACCTGAGCTCCTGTACACCGAGAGCAAGCTTTTGTTTAAGCAGACCTGACAAATTGTAGGTGACAAGCACATTGCCAGGGCGATCTGTATAGAAATCTTGTTTGCTAACAACAGGACTGTTTTGACCTGAAACAAAAATTAGCCCTACAACATGTGCTTCATACTACAAGAGAAGTTACATTTAGCAAAATAAAAAACTATTCATAATATTCCTTTTGCTCCCTCCTGCCTAGTGAGGTGCAGACGGGGCAAACACAGAGCAGGAAGGAGCCATAGCAGTCCCCTTGCTGATGAAGGCTGTCCTAGCGCTTGTTACCAGTTTCCCCCAACTGATTTGCTAGCTCATTTCTATTACACTCATGATTTAAGTCTCTAGGCTATTGCAAGGCCAGGACGTCGCGGCCCGAAGCCTGACGGAATACCTAGTTACGAGAGCTTGCAATATATTTGAGAGCAAGTCTGTGCCAGGCCAGCACTCCTATAAGATCAGGTGGAAGTTTCTCACAGCCCCTGGATTGCTCTTTAATGAAGACAGGTTTATCAGAAGGAAAATTTCCACTTTTTCTTCTAGTGATGGGTTTGTGAGACTCCTCCTTCCACGTCCTCCTCCTGCGGGCAGGCCACCATGCCAGCCAGCCTCCCTGCAAGTTTCCCTTCCAGCTCTCTTTCTGTCCTCACCACCCAAACCCAGAGCTGGCTTGAGGCTTCTTGGGCACCCGGGGGGGCCCCGCTGGGCAGTCCCCAGCCAGCAGTGCCTGCTCCCCAGCCACGGCAGGCAATGCCAGGGCCACTTGTCCAAGAGGCCCTGGCTGCTGGCCTCCTGCAGCAGGGTAGGGGTGATACAACAATTTATTACGCTAAAGAAATGTGTAAATATCTGTAATGAAAACCAAGAAAGAACCTGAAAAACAGAGGATGTTAACTAACCCTTACAAATAGTTAACAAGACACGGCCTTGGGAGAAGGAACAGACACCATAAAATACATCAAGCTAAGAAATAACAAGATAAGCTCAAGGAGAAACAAAGGTTGATAAGACCAAACAGAAAATTACTTGAACTATGTGTGAACTATCCTAATTAGCATACTAAAAGATCCACCCCAGAGAAAATAAAGCCCCCTACTATCAAAGCCCCCTCCCCACAGAACATTGTACATTTAAATGGAGACAAGAACCAATGAGAACAGTGACTAAACACCATTGTAAACAACTGTTCAAAGCTTATAAAATGTTTTACCATGTGTAAGAGGTGGGCTAGCTTTGTGGATTTACCGCCCAGCACCCATCTCTGCGCAGACATGCAATAAGCAGGTACCTTGGCTCCGTGTATGAATGGGATCTTGCACACTGGGTGAAGAACCCAGGTTTTGGGTAACAGTTTTGGTGACTCAGATGGGACA
Organism: Falco biarmicus; assembly: GCF_023638135.1. Taxonomy (NCBI): domain Eukaryota; kingdom Metazoa; phylum Chordata; class Aves; order Falconiformes; family Falconidae; genus Falco; species Falco biarmicus. The sequence goes on along the minus strand of NC_079289.1, from coordinate 45,093,345 downwards.
TCCATAAGGCCTTGCCTGGATCGCCTTGCTGTCCCCGACAGCAGACCCGACCAGACAGAGCTCCAGCATATACCGACCTATTGACTAGGGACTCTAGATTCCCTTCAAAGTCAGGGTGACAAGCGACTCAAAGATGTAGCACTGAAATAGAGATATTTCTGCAAGGGTGAAAGGGCAGAAGAATTTCTGGACAGGTGAGTATCCCATTTAAAATTTATTCTCACGAGAAATTAATATTTCTCACGTGTCAATGCTGGTCAGAGGGGCCTTAACTTACCAAGGGTTCAAAGCTGAGTGTGCCCTGGGGTAGGCGATGAAGGAACCACCTTCAACAGTATTTGGTTTGGGTTATGATGGGGTCGGGCCAATCCATGATTCCTCCCTGTAGCTCTTCAGGGTGTATTTTGAAAAAATTGGAAGAAGTTGGGGGTGTTCTAATGACTAAAGACAAAATGAAGAGATATTGTAACCACAAGTGGCCAAATTATAAATTGGATAATAGTGAATGGTGGCTGGACAATGAGTCTTTAACTATTTAATACTATATTACAATTGATGTTAATTTGTCACTGATTGGAAAGTGGGATGAAGTACCTTATATTGATGCCTTTATGACTTTGCATAGAGAACCAGATATTCAGAAAAAGTGTAAATTGGGGGGAGATGTGCTGATGTTATGTGTGCCGGAAAAGGATAGTGTATGTGGAGACAATTGCAGTAAGAAAGAGACTGTACATTAGAGGGGGGAGGAACTGAAGGACATACAATTGCTGGTATATGGTACAAATGCAGAAAAATCATCAGAAAACCCAAAGAAACCAAAAAAACCCCAACAAATGGGTGATGAAAACTTTAGTCCTGTTTCTAGCAGGACAAGAAGGCAAATCCAACCTGAGATTTGGCTCGGAGGGCAATCCCAACCTCAGAAGGCAAGAATCTCTGAGACAAGCAGCGCAGGGGGAGGGTTTACCAGCTTCTTTACATGTGCTATTTACTACCTCTGATTTATTGAACTGGAAACAGTCTGTCAGCTTTTATCAGGAAAACCCTGATGGCATGCACCAGCTTTTGCCAAACAGGGTCCTAAATAAAGTCCATTGGCTTTTTATGAGAGGTTGTGAGGTAGCCAAAAAGTGGGTGGATTTAGATCCAGATGAGGAAGCTACTCAGAAAATGTTTAACTTTTATTCATTGGACAATCATCACAAGATAAAAGAAAAAAATTGCAGAAAGCTGACAGGGCAGGAGGAATGTCTGTCGCAGTTGATAGAGAGATCATATAAAATGTATAACACCCAAGAGGAGAGAAAGAAAAGAAAGAGAAACAGAATAGGATGAAGTTGCAAGTAGCTTTGCTGGTAGCAGCTATAAATGGGAATAGTGTGAGAGCAAGAGGCAGGGGAAGAAGAAGCTGGAGCAAGGAAGGATGAGGAAGGACCCCACCAAACCAGACTGCATAGGGACCAACTCGGTGTGCTGTATGTAAAAAAGGACATTGGAAGAATAAGTGTCCTACCAGGCAGGGAAAGAGTGAGTAGGAAGTCACAAGAAGGATGTAAACCTTATTTGGTTAGAAGATTCAGACGATGAATGAAGGGGTCTGGGGAGGAGATCAAAGTCTCCCCAGATGATCCCCTGGTTCCATTGAAGTTGGGGAATGAGACTATCAATTGTTTTTTGATAGATAGTGGAACGACCCATTCAGTAATCACAAGTTGTAAAGGGCCCTTAATTAAATTCCCAGTTCCTGGGGTAATGGGAAAATGAACAATATGTCCTTTCTTAAAACCAAAACGGATGTACAACTGAAATACAATTAACTCTGTATGTGCCTTATTAGGGAAACTGAATGCTTGAATAACTTTCTCTGAGAACTCTGTACAGCTCCACGACTCGCCTGATATGGCTTGGAAAGCACAAATTTTCTTGCTGACAGATAAAACTTTCAAGGAGCCTGAAGACAACGTCCTGGACATGGTATTGAATGTGGTAATTCCCTTGGTTCGGGCATATAAGAGACAGGGAAAAGCAAAGAATGTGTCTCCTATCAAAACTGAGGCAAAACTGGTACAGAAAAGACAATACCCTATCAAAATGGAAGCTGGGAAAGGGTTGGAACCAATAATTAAATCTTCCTAGAACATGGACTGTTGTGAGAGTGCCAATCTGAATATCATTCTTCTATATTTCCTGCAAAGAAAATCAAGACCAATTAGTACATGTTGGTCCGGGACTTGAGGGAAATAAATTGAATCACTGTAGATGTTCATCCTGTGGTGCCAAATCCTTATATGCTTTTAACCACCATACCTGAGACAAATGTTTATTTTACAGTTCTGGGTTTGAAAGATGCTTTCTTCTGCATACCTGTTGCTGAGCAGAGTCATACCCTCTTCGCCTTTGAACAGGAAAACCTGACCACTGGAAGAAAGATGCAGTTGTGTTGGACCATGCTCCCAGAAGGTTTGAAGAATAGTCCCACTCTGTTTGGCAATGTATTGGCAAAGGAATTGGAGCCATGGCAAGGTAAATACCCTGATATTACTTTGCTTCAATATGTAGATGGCGTATTGATCGGAGCAAATAATAGAGCGAGCTGTTTGGAAGCAACGGTTAGTTTATTAAACCTACTGGGACTTGCACGTTTCTGGGTTTCAAAAAGGAAAGCACAAATAGCTCAAGGAAAAGTCCAACACTTAGGGTCTGAAGTTTCAAGGGCACAGAGACAACCTGAAACTAATCTAAAAGAAGCTATCTGTCACATATCAGTGCCAAAGACAAAAAGAGCTATGAGGATTTTTAGGAATGGCAGGATGGTGCAGAACTATTAGAATGGACTCCAGAGTGTCAGAAAGGTTTTGATGAAATTAAAAGAAAATTGATGGATTTCTGAATATGAATAAGACTTTTCAGTTATATGTCCATGAAAGGCAACAGGTGGCATTGGGAGCTGCTTGGTGGTTGGAAGCAGCCACTCACTAAATTTTCAAAAAAATTACATGAAGTAAGTAAAGGCTGATATCTTTGCCTACGAGTTATAGCAGCCACAGCACTGCTCCTTGTGCAGTGACAGCTATTCTAGAACAGAAAGGACACCACTGGGTCTCTCAACTAGCAAGACGCCAGGCAGTGTTGCTGGAACAAGATGACACTGATTTTAAAATACTAACCTCTGTGAACCCTGCCACTCTATTGCCCCTGACAGAACAAGAACCTCTACAACATGATTGTTTAAGTGCTACTGAGCTAGTTTTTTGCTCGTAGACCAGACTTGAAAGATGGACCATTAGAAAGCCTAGATAGGGAATTGTTCACAGAGAGGAGTAGCTTTGTACACAGTGGAGTAAGATGGGCGGGACATGTAGCGGTGACTCAAATTGAAGATACTGAAGCTAACCCATTACCTCCCAATACATTGGTCGAAAAGGTGGAGATAATTGCTTTAACCCAAACATTAGAAATTGGAAAAGGAAAAAAGATTAACATGTGTACAGATTCTAAGTATGCGTTTGGGGTTACTCAGGCTCATGGAGCAGTCTGGAAAGAAAGAAGAATTACTCCTGGGGAACACTTTCAAACAGATTTTTCTGAGTTACTGAGGTGAGATCCGTATAAACATTTGCTTGGTTTAGTAGACACCTTTTCACGATGGCTGGAAGCTTTCCCTTGCTGTACCAATCGTGTATGAGAAGTTACTAAGATATATGGATCAAAGAGATTCTTTGCCTTTGGATTCACCAGTGTATCAGTTTTGACTAGGACATATGTTTTAACTCAAAAACTGGAAAGATGAACTACAAAAAGAAAAGTGGAAAGGACCATATAGTGTTTTACTGACTGCCTATGCTGCAGGGAAATTAGGAGTTGACTCCTGGGTACAGTATACCTGACCGAAGAAAGCACCTATGACAAAACAGTAGACTACTGAACAGAGACTGTAAATTAAAATTTTCTAAAGTTTAATGAACTGTACATGGGATTCAGGAAAATCATATCTTGAATTAGGTTGTGCTTAAGGATTACTTTTGTTTTGTTGCATGTAGTAGTGATAGAGTACATCCAGAGAATTACTAACTTCCTTGTAATGAGAAATGATACTATAAATTGCTATCCTTTGCCTAGTTATAGTGGTAGCACCATGCAGGAACCTTGAGAGACAGCCATTAAAGGACCCTTGGGAGGACAGAAAATGATACAAATAGTGAACAAAACCAGTTGTTGGGTCTGTACATAGTTCCCAGAAACCCTGGAAAGGGAAAGAACTCTAATCAGGATTCCTATCCCTGCTAATTTATCTTGGGGAGTATTATGGCCTGTAACATAAGCCAAAGAATGGAACAGGATTGGGAAGTAACTATCCCTGATCTCCTGGAAAATTATTGCACTTGCATTCAAAGATGTAATCCCCCAGGAGGAACAGGTAAATTAGATTGCAAAATAGGTTGTCGAAATTTCATTGGGAAATATACAAAATGTAATAAAACAATTGACTTTTTGACACCAATTCTTAAACCCTGAGTCTCATCTTGGCCAGCCCTAGAAGGAACAGGTTGGTATTGGATTTGCAGGATAAAAGCAGGAAAGGCCTTGCCTATAAATTAGTTGGGAATTTGTACTCTAGGAGCCGTATTACTGAATAGAACTATAGTTGAAGAATTAAGTGTGACTAAACGCCCTCGTAAACAACTGTTCAAAGATTATAAAATGTTTTACCATGTGTTAATTGGTTTGCTAGCTCTGTGCTTTTACCACCTAGCACCCATCTCTATGCATACACGCAATAACGAGCGCCTCGACTCCGTGTGCATCAGCTCTTGCACACAGGGTGAAGAACCCAGGTTTGGGGTAACAAGGGGGTGGCTGGCACCCCAGACAGCTGCCCCACTGTGGCCCTGGTCCCAGCCAGGCCTCGAGCAGGGCCTGCCACAGCAGGGGGCAGCTGGGGAGGTCAGGGCCTGGGGGAGGCTGGCTGCCCCACAGCCCAGAAGCATGGAGCAGCTAGCAGAGCACCATTTGCCTAGTTCACAGTGGGGTAGGAGGCCTGGGCAGGGAGCCCTGGGCGTGGGGACAAAGCCCCCTTGTTTGGCCTGTGGGTGGGCTTCTGGGACCCGCTGCTTCCATGTGGGTGCAGGGGCTGCCAGGCGGGTGCCTGCTCCCGCTGGCAGATGTGGGCTGGGGAGGGGGCAGGCATGGGCAAAGGGGTGTTTCTGTGGGTTCTGCTGCACCCCAGCTTGCCCTGCTGTGGCCATCAGCCATCCTGCTTGGGCAAACAATGCCTGGCTGGCTGGGAGCTCCCCTGGGCACGGACATGGCTGACCGCACAGCTCTGGGCCCACTTTTTAGCACTACCCCCCCAAATCTTCCAGCAGAGGTCCAGGAGGTGGGGCAGGCCAGCAGCCATTCCCAGTCAAGAGCTTTTAGGCCCCCAGCCTCTTCCGGAGGGCAAGAGAGTTCAGCAATACAGCTGTGGACCTGTTCCAGAGATGCAGCAAATTTACTTGCAGATACTTTATTAGTAAAGAGGCAGCTTTTCTCTTGGTGGGACTGGTGAAGTTTCAGTGCTGCCCTCTGGCCTTTGCTGATGTCTTCTTTAGTTGTCTGAGTGATGATGAAAGTTAATGCTTGCTTCCATCTGTGTTTACCTCCCTGGGATTTCTCGCCTCCGGCTACTGCTCCAGGAAGATGCTGTGCTGCTACAGATGCTGTACTGCTTTTTCCAGCTCTGTGGGGATATCTCAGAAACTGTGGAGCATCTCACAGTGTGCTAGACACATTCATTTAAGCAGCAGAATCCAAATCTTAAGGGCAAGCCTAAGAATTGTTTTCAAATGGTTTGCCCATCTGAACAGTCACATGAAAAATGTTAACGAGCAGTGTGTGCTCATTCAGTAACAGCAGCAAAATCTAATTGAGTAGCTCTTTTGTTTCATTTTGGCTCAACTAAAACAAGCAAACAAGCTTTCTATCACACAAACCCAGCAGTTCACTATCTCCCTCATAATCCTTTTGGTCCAGAAGAGACAAAACAATAACAGATATCAGAAATTCATTTTCAGGAAATGAATTTAAATTCTTGAGCATTCCTTTTATCATTAAGCTCTTTAATTTATATCTGTATTCATAAACAATACTTATTAATTATATATGTTACATCATGCTAAGGTATACTGGGTGCATGGTTCACTTAGATCAGTAACAGCTGTGTTCTAGCACCACCAGATATGCAGCACGTTCCTAGATTAACTCCACAAATGTGTAAAATACACTTGGATTTATTAACATCTAAAGTTGGTTGGTGTAAAACTATCCTTAATTGCTTGGACTGCAAACATTTAAGCAGAATATATAAATTCATTACAAGGCTAATTGCTCTTATTACTTTTTTTATGGAACCATATAACCTTTTCATATTGAGGTAGGTTATTTTAGACTTATTTTACTTTCATGTCCAACGTCCAAACAATTATGGCTACTAAAGACACTAGCAAACATCTAATGTTTTTCCAAAGCCTTAATTGATCTTTATTTGTATGTACAATGCTACAGATACAACACGTAGCACTCCAATGGCCTACCGGCACTCCAACGTGTTCTGTAGTACTTCCTGATGGCAATAATCACAGCTAGCTTGTACACAAGGGTACACAGAGACACCTTGTACTGGTAAGGGGAGAATTCCTGGAGACAGGTATAGGCTTCCGTATGTCAGAAGATGATCACCCCCTCCACAGGCTGCAAAATATTAATTACATTTTTCTACAGTAAAGTTACAGAAGATGTACCACAGAGTGAGCCCAAACAATCAAGGAGATTTCTAGAATGCAGAAATCTGTGGGTAATTTAATAAATACTATCCTTTTTTAAGTCTTTCAAAGCAACGCCTTAGAGAAGAAACACAGTCTTATTCTGACAAATTTTGCACTAAGCAGATACTCTACCAGTACACTTGGGCTAGGCCTATGTCTCATCTGCTTAATGCTAGTTCAGGTGTTTCTATGATGCACTGTGTTACGCTGTGTAGATATACTGCTGCCTCTTATTGCTTTGCAATGCAAACATCAGAAGTTACCTTGACACAACCTGTCCACGGCTAGTAGTAGTATTACTTCTTTCATTTAGGGGGGGAAACAGAGGGGAAGAGTGATCCAAAGCACACAGCAAGAAAGAAGTTGTGTCTGTGTACAGCTGTCCCTCTCTACCACTTTTTTTTTCAGCCTCCTGTAATCAGAAAATGTAACAATAACAGTGTAATCAGGATAGTCAGATTGAACATAACAGAGTTGAATTTATGTGAACAAGTTACATTCAGTTTTTAAAAATTCTCTCCCTTTTAAAATGATAGGAAAGGTCCCAACATGGATAAAATTTTATTTCCCACAAGCATTCTTATCCTTTAAATCTTTTCTAATTATTTTAATACCTGGCATTGTGAAGCAGATGAACTAGGATATAACGTTCAGTTTACCCCTAATGATTCTGTGCCAGCTAAACTCTAGTTAAAAGTGAATTGCACCTTTGGTAAAGGCCACATTAAAAGGATAGGAAAAAAAGGCTGCGTGAGAAAGAATAACACTGTGAGAGTTAAACCCAAAGTCTGTGGTAATTTCCCTACTGTCTGCTTGCTTGCCCTTTTTTTTGACCCACCGCTTTGCATAGCCATTACCTAGGAATTTTCACCTCAACTTTAACCACAAGTACAATATTTCAGATGTAATACTTCACCATGCTACCAATACTTCAGATAAGAATGCAGGAAAGCCATCTGTAGGCACGTGTGAGATAATCTGTTTCTCTAATAGTTAGAGATGGTTGTAGGCTCTGCAGCAACAGATGTAATATCTTTTCCATATTTTTTGGCATCATTTAATAAGATTACTTTGAATACCCTTGATAGCAGAGAAGCAACAAATTCTTTTTGCATCCTTTTCATTTCAGAAGCTTAACGTGGCCACAGTTTCTACAGTTCAAAGACAATTTTTTAGAAAAAGAAATTATCATCTTTGTTTCTCTACTCCTTAATTTTGTTTAATGGTCTTTGCTTTTGTTTCTTGATAAAGACTGAACATGTGATTCCTTTGTACGCTTCTATTTTTCTTCTTACTCATCTCTTTCCTAACCCACAAAAGGAACGTAACATGTCTCCAGTTTATTGATAAAACAGTTTCTACTTTCAGTTAGCTGTAAGTAAGAAAAAGAAACAGTATTAAAACATTTAAATGCAGAGTTTGGTTCTATGGATGAATGTTCACATTTTAGCTGTTCCACAATATTCCTTTAGCCTGAAAAAAAGTCTTATGTTAGATTCTAATAATATTGGTACATGTCAGAAGATGATCCTCACTAAAGATGACTGCAGTGCTAAAGAAGCATATGGTGTGCAATATGTTAGAAACATCTTGATGATGGAAATACATAAATTGTGAAAGATACACAAAACTGTAAAATACTGATGTCCTATTTTCAGTAAATACTTATTATCTTCAAGATTTGGAATCTGAGGTAGCTTTTTAAAAAAGTAATCAGATAAATAAGAATATTTAAGCCTGTGGACACTATAAACACAGTCAACTCCATGTTTCCATTCATGGTGGGTCCCTGACCGGCAGATTACCTAGTGCACTAGAACCGAGAAACCTCTGGTAGATCCATGCGAGTCCAGGAGTCTATTTACTGAGACTTTGCAACACTGTATTTACTGTTTGCAGTACAAATAAGCTGGAAGCTGTTTAGCTGCTTTTTGTGAGTGTGTGTTACAGACCAAGCATACAGTTTGTGCTGCACAAGCCCCGTCTTTTTACAACTTTCCCAGAACAGGACCACTTGGCATAGTGCAGAAATGTAAGAACTGCTCACAGCCCATTTGGGCCTAATACACCCCTGCCTGGCAAGTGGCGTTTCCATGAATGAAGACTCAGGTGTTTCTGTATGTTACCCAAGTTCTAGGGGAATTTATGGAGTCATGGACACAGGAGCACTCACAGTAAAATGTTTTCCATGAAACTGGTGCAACAACAGTGCTGACACCCAAATGGATCTTTGTGGATATAGCTGAGTCTGATAGGACCTGCAGTAAGTTATTGCTAATAAACTTCACTGGATCAAAGACAATTATGGGTACAGACACTATAGACTACAACATTTCCCAGCTTGTAATCTGTTTCAGGCATGTTTCTCTGTTAGGCAGTTTTACCGTTTTGGTTTTTTTTCCAATGGTACAAAATGGACATGGCTTGCATGACATACCATTAGAGTGTAACCAAAAGATTGCCAAAGTAAGGAAGCATGGTTATACAATAGAAGAAGCCATGAGAAGGAAGAAAAAGTCTTGATTACTTCCAGGACCCTAAGCTTAAAGCATGTTTAAACTGTAAACCCATAAGCCAAAGTGCAAGTCACTTGATGAATGTACTTAAGATCACGGGGGTGCTTCCATCACCAGGTCTTGTTCCCTTGCTGAGCTGAGCACTGGATTGGGAGACTTTCAATGCCAACATGAATTGAAAGCCTAAAATTTGAAAAATTCATTTTTAAAAAAATTAAAAAGAATTAAAAAAAAAAAAGAAATTGAAAGCTTCACCCCTGTTTTTCAGGCAGTTGCCCCTTCTGCCCTGTCTTTACTCAAGCTTGGATGTTGCAGCACTCTCCAAACTATCAAGCTGCACAAGGCCTTTTACCATCACATACCAGCACACTCTTCATACCAGTCCCTCTACTGCCTTCTGCTCAAGTCTCCTCATCTAGGGCCCCCTCTCTCTTCTCTTGCTTCTTCCTCTCTCTTCTTCTTCCTCTTCTGCTCTCTCTTCACTGGCTCTCAACCACTTAACAGAACCAGCCACACCTGCACCTTATCTACATCGGCCAACCCACCGCCCCTGAAGCCAGCCCACAGTTGTATATTATCAACGCTAATTACCCCAGCTTCATTCTTCTACAGTTAGACTACTCTCTGTGTTTGAGTGGTAGAAGCAATCTTGGCTAGGGAATGGGCCCATGTCCAAGTTTGGAACCGAGATGTTTGGGCACAGCCCTCAATATATTTAGTCAAAGGGGTATACACCCTTCCAGACATGCCCTGGGGATCCTGCACCCTGAAGGTGGAATCCAGAAGCCACTGGATTTTTTTCTTTTTTTCAAGATGTGATAGACCTTACGTTGGACTGCGAAAAGACCTTACACACAGTAGGAAGGAAACCACACATCTTCTGTGGAGAGTAAGTACCAAGAAGGTGCCTCATATTGCTGGGTTATCCCCTAAACAGAGTAGCAGGGCAGCTAGGATGTGAATGAAGAACTAATAGAAAAATTGTCTGAGTCAGAAAATGTGCCAGGAAATGGATCAGAAAGACCCAGATGAGAACTGAGAGGGCAACTAAGCTGCTGAGAATGTGGTGGGAAAAACCTGCACTCTGTCACTTCCTTGCTCCGGGGCTTTTCCCTCACTCTGCTTGTGACAATTAAGGAGCAAGCTCTGTCTGCAACACTGTATGCAGTTTGCTTTTTGTTCAGCTCAACGCTCCTTTCATGAAAGCAATGGTAACCTAAGACCATGTTCTCAGTCAAAATGCAACAGACTTTTAAGAATCAAACGCATTGCAAATGACTGACATGCCTCACTACTTTGCTGAAATCTGTCGGGTTTTTTTTTTTAACAGTGTTGCAGCATTAGGACTAAATAGTGTTCGGTTTTGGGATTCAGGAAATTACTCAGTGACATATTTCCCAGAGTCTTCCTATGAAAAAAAATATTGAAACTAGCTTGGCTATAAACATTTTAAATTGAAAAGAAGTCTGGGTGATGGTGGACGTAAAACGATGACAAACAGAAATTCATTACACAGGAGTTGTCCAGTGGGATATTTGGTGATTAGCATTTCATCTGGCCCCTACTAACATCTTCACTAGTAGCACAAGAGAGAATAATGAAGATATTAATAACATTTGTGTATGGTACTTCATGTATAGATCAAGATATTTCAAACATAGTGAATGAAAGGCTAATAAAAGATCTAGAGACGTGATAGGTAAGGCATTAATAGGATCAGGAAGAAATAGTGAAATCCTTTCACACAATGCCTGAGAAATCAGTCAGTGTGAGAGAAAATGGAATTTCTTTGTAACCAAAACTCAGTTCTCAGTGGAAGGTTTAGAGTTCAAGTGAAATAATCTGCAAAGACGATTTGTCTTTTGCAGGGGTTATTAAGTAGCAAAGATAAGAAAAAGAGAAATATCACACTTATTTCACAGCTGCTCTTAATAACTTTTCTTCCCCTAAAGAAATGGACTTGTTCAGAGGTTAAGATGTTGACAAACATTGACTATTGGGTATTCAGAAATTTGGCCTGGTAGCTACATTTTTGTATTGAGCAAAATTTAAAGATTCTATGTAGTAATATTGTTATAATTCCAAGAAGAAATAGGGAATATTGTTATGACAGCGTAACTACAAGACAATAAAAGTGAGAGTACAAAGTCGCTCTGGAACAAGTGTAGTATAATCCTTGAATACAGTGCTGCTACTGCTATCATAATATTTTCATTTTCACAACTACTAGTCACATATCAAGGCCAAGCACACTAGAAAAGACAGAGGTGTTAGATGATCTGTTGGTGTTGGTCTGTGAAACAAGATCTTTACAACAGCATTAGATGCTGCCTTATTTAAGCTAGTGCTTCCATTGTTTTTGCCACCAGTAAGGCCGAAATGCTGGGGGCAACTGCTGGAGCAGCAACAAAATTTCCAAGCACAGAAAAAAAACCTTGCTCATGATGCTTAGATAACCCATCTGAACTTTCTGTCCTTTATTGAATCAACCCGGTTGCAGTGCAAGCGCAAAAAATGCAGTACAAAAACATAGCATGCATAGATCAGTGAGTGTGTTGGTACACAAACCCACAGCAAATAAATTCATGTTATTTCTATTTACACTAATGTAGTGCATCCCTTGAAATGAACTGTCACAGTCATTCTTGATGAGGATGTCATGCATGAAAGGCAAATTATAAACTAGTTTCAAACAGCAAAAATGTAAACCCATGTATTGCAACAGAAGGAAATAATATTGATGAAATTGCTCTCATTGAGTTTATTCTAACATTTTCCGTCTAATGGTACAAATTAGTCAAGCAAGTTATATTTAATTTAATTTCATGGTTGTTTTCTTTTTGAAATCAGTGCTGAATAAGAAAAGTCTTGACTAAGTTCCTTGTTCATAGATGTGTAGTTGAATGCTCCCATTGAGCAAATAGCTTATGAATGTGAAGGAAAATATTTGTGTACTTTATGTCAATATTTTAGCAGCAGCAGGTTTTTTTTTTCTTTGGATGAGTACATAAACTACTCTGGAAGTCTGTTCAGTAAAGGATTGCAGGGGTTTTTGTATCTTTTTAATAGTGTTTAAAATGTATGATTAAAACCCTTTATGTTAACTTTGCATTGTTTACATTGCAATGGAGTTGCGCTGTGAAAATCTCCACAATTATGCAAGCAGTATCACTTCATTATTACTTATGCTAGATCAACCATATGTGCTGTAAAGAAAAGGAAAAACCGAAGGAAATTGTGTAACACTGCAGCAGTAATTTGGGAGTCCAGAAAGATATAAGTAACAGAGTAAAACAAGTAGGTTCGGTATTATCTTATCTTGGTTCAAAATGAAAAGCTTTACCCTGAAATGTTATCATTTCCCCTCTTTCCACAAGCAGTAATTCCCTCACAAAAGTTTAAAAGGAAGTCGTAATAAGCTACTAAAGAGGCTAGAATTCCTCAAGGTGGCTAGCAGGTGAGCACAGGGAAAGGGACTGGGAATCCCAGGCTGGTGTTTCTCTATGAATCATTCTCATATGAACTCTCCTTTCCTCACTCCAATATTTGCTGTAAGGTAAACAGAGACAGGATACTGTGGAGAAATATTAAATCATTTTCTGTTGAGAGTGGTAATGTGCCACAGGGCTTGTGTATTTCTACTGACAGGCTCAGGTTTGCTCTGTGTACTCATTTTTCATTTTATTTATTGATCTCACAGCTGGACTAAGACAAAGACACTTATACATGCCTATTATGTCAATTCCACATTGCCATGACCTCTGCTCCTGATTAACATACCAGTAGAGGGACTTCCCCATATTTTCTGAGGAGAAGGGGAGATGCAGGGATTTCCATGCCCATACATACTAGAAAGTTCATTCTGGCTCCCTTTGGTTTTTTTCAGCAGCTCCTTCGTGGATACTGTGGAGATGTAGCGAACTACTTTAAACCCTCTCCCTGCACTGTCTCCTGGTGAGACAACTAGTCAGGAGTTGGTAATTTTGCCATTCAAGGTCACGCCCAGACACCAGAACAAAATTATAACTTAATTTTTTACACCTTTTCCCAGAACCTTTGGGTTTAGAGGAGCTGTAGAAACACACTCTGCGGTCTGTTCACAACAGCAGTGAAGTCACTGAACATCAGCAATTTAAAGAAAAGTTTTATGCAGAAGGATCTGCATCCAGAGCAACAAGATTTGGCCAGCTTCTTGTAGTTCATAATGTTTAAAGCAGTCTCAGTAATAAAATGCTCTCTTTAGAGAGCAGCGTAATGCAAAACAGCTCTCACTGTTGGTCTCACATGCCTGCCCAAGGTTCAAGGGAACACTTAAACCAGCAGGATGCTCTCGGCCTGGTCTTCATTCAGATACATAGTAGGCAAAGCAGGGGGTGTCATTAATGGGCTGCCTCTCCCAGAGAAAGCAGACATTAGTTCCCTCCCTCCCATTACCTTTTGCTTGTCTTTCAAGCAGGAGTCCAGTCTACAGGCTTTAGAGGAGAGGTCACTTGCTCTCACTGGCTCTGAGGTCTCTGCTTACTGCTGGCTGGCAAAAATAGCTACAGACAAGTTCTGAAGGAGGGAAGTGATCTCAGGTATCCAGATGCAAAACAGTAGAACAAACCTCTGGGAGGAGGTGCCTTCTCTGTGTTTTCCCTGGGAATAAAAATTTCCTTTCTTCACAGCAGTTTCCTAACAGAGCATTAGGAACTCGCTGCATTTCAGAAGGCAACAACTGACATCCCAGGCATTGGCTTGGAGGTGCTGACCATCATGTGCTGGTTATGGGACATGGGTTATCCCCAGCATGGCATGCCAATGTTAGCGTTTTGCACTGGGAAGATTTACACCGCTTTGGTTGTTCCAGCCTAGAAGGACAGAAAGGCTCTACCTGCTGGTGTCAGTGTCTCCCCTCCAGAACAGGGCACAGAGGTAGAGAGTGCTGGCCTCAGGCAGCAGGGATGCTCTGTGATTTTCATTTTCACAGAACCCTAAAAAAGTTCCAAAATCTAAATGAATATCAAGCAACCTCCTGAAGTTCTGCTTCCATGCTGGCATTTTAAAGTTTTACCATTTTAAAATAAAACATTGAAGATTTATTAAAAAAAAAAAAAAGTGCTATGGTGGTGTATAAAAATGTGTGGTATTTTACAAAAGCAAAACAAAGTACTGGTATTCAGCCAACTGTTTCAATAATATTATCTTCAGCAAAACATGTAACATCTTCCTTTGGTTTTACACTTAGTTGCTGCTTGAATAAAATTAATTATTTGGCTCTTCTAATTGCCAATGAAAATAATGTATCTTTTGTTGTAAAGAATAGGGGGGAAATAAACCTTTCCAAAAATTTGAGAAAAAGGTCTTATGTTGGATTTACAAAAAATTCCAGCTGTGAGAGGCCGAGACTATATAGCCCAAAGCCAGTGCCTGTCATTGTATGATATGTGAGTACAACAAAGACTCCAGCTGGCTGCTATCAGGACTAATAGAGGCATTTTGGCTCATCTACCTGGTAGAGCATTTGTCAGGATGTCACTTGTCTGTCCTTACCTTGAAGCCTGTTTGGTTCTTTTTATTCTCAATGTCTTCATTTTATTATACTGAATTAGACCAAATATCTATCCAAATCGATGCTCAAAAATCAACAGGATGCCTGTTAAGATCTATGAAGAATTAAGTCGAAGATAGTGGAAGGGGAAACATTTTTCTCCCTCCTACATATATTCTGCCAACACCTGGGGGCTATTAAGATTTAGAAGTACAAGACATTATAAGAATTCTATTAGTTGGTGGCAGTGAGATAGAAATTTGATGCTAGTGGCTATAAAATATGTCTCTGCTGACTCACGAATGTTCTAAACTATTGTCAGTTTCAGACTTAGTTTGTGAACATTTCTACTAAGCAGAACACTCCCTCTTAAAATGCTTTATAAAATCTATTTTTAATCGTATGCATAGCTACAAAAAGCACTGTTGTATAGTCTCGTTAGGTAAATAAATATTTGCATTTCTTTTCCTGACATATATTCACAAATGTAGTCAGAGTTACAGTGATGGCACCAGCAGATTAACATTAGCTATCAGGATCTTTATAATGTCATGAAGATCATTGACAGGTACTTATTTCTCTGCTATGTGTTTAAGTGTGATTGAGCAGTACCAGTTCAAACCCAGTAATATTAATGTAGTCTGTGCTGAAGATTGACATGTTCTGTCACCTTTAAACTTCCTTGATTTTGACGGTGAGATGACTTCACAACTGACTTAAAGCATGCCAAGAGTTGTTCTAATTACAGGTGATTAAAGCAGTGCACATGTGATTGAGTATGTCCTCCTGCCCTACTCTACTTACCTTGTGAATACCAGAAAAGGGTCACTTAATGAAAGAAAAAACCCAGATAATTTCATTAGTGTTTATCCGTATATTTTTAGCACTACCATGAGTGGGGCCAAAGCTAGGCAACAGAATCTCTGCTGCCTGTATTTTAAGTACAATCAGCTTTAACTTCTGCTGCTGATATGCACTGTAGCTGCTTACATAGGACATAAAACAAGCAGACATTTGCAAAGAAAATTAGATGATCCCACTGCAGACATGGGGAGGGAAAGCCAAAATAAAAGACAAAGGGAATCTGATATGAATAGATGAATGAATAAATGGAGTAACAGGTAAGAATATAATGGGATAACACAAGGGCTGTCATCTTAATGAGAATGCCTCCCGAGACAGCCTATTCTTCTCTCGGCTTTCTCAATTATTTTCAGAATAACTATCTTATTGTAAATAGATAATTGCAAGGATCAATATTGTGTGTTTATATTCTTCCTTTTCATTAAGTAACTGCAGTTGTTCACATTGCATTGTCCTGAAAAGCTTCCTTTTAAAAAGTCGGCAGTAAGTAGGGAATCACTGAATGAATCAGGTTTTTTTCCTAGGGTATAAAAGCTAAGATATCCCTCATAGATTGCTAAGTGCTTGCAAATTAGAGAATAGAACTCGGCTAATTATCTGTCATTGGGGGAATCCAATGAAGCAAGAAAGTGAGGTCTTGGCGGTACTGAAAGAAGATGAGGATTGCTACGAGAATAGTTATCAAAGAAACCAAGACAGTCCAGTGTGGAAGTCATACAGTTTTAGCTGTTATCTAATTATATACTTATCTTTAGAAACCTACATCACCATGTGCAGAAAGGGCTCATATATTCAGATAACTCAGTGGTAATTCTGTGTGGAAACATTAGGCACTGTAACGCCAACACATTCGCCCCACCCAGAGTCTTCATTTTAGGCATCTACAGTGCAAAAGTCTTGACCTGAGCTAGTTAATATAAACTCCTTTCACGGTCAGTAGAGAGAAGCAAGCGTTTCTAGTTCACAGTCTTTCTTCTCTGTCAGAAGTCCACATTAGAATAAGATGAAGTGTGCTGAGCCTCCACTGACTGTAGTCACCGCAGACTATAAAGGAAACCAAGAAAACCATCTCAGATATGGACCTCTAGGCTGAAGTCCCCCAAACTGAGGTGAGATGAACCCCACAGTCTGAATTTGTAAAGAGCTAAAGGATAAGGTTGCTGCAAACAGCAACGAGGAAGGTGTTAATGGAAGTATGGTTCCCAGGCAATGCATTTAAGACACTAGCTCACAGATTTTTCAGCATTCAGTTCTAGAACAATCAAAATACTTGAAGTGGGGATGAAAAGGCAGGCTTTAGAATGGAAAGGGTAAGAAAAGGCAAAGGAGTTGTGGAAATAGCAAATAATTTATTCATTTCTTGAATGAAAAGATAGTGTCACCTATAACAATGCTGTACAACTGCACAGCGGAAATAATCATTAGAGGAATTGTGTTGGAGACCTTTAGTATCATCACTGATTATAGATCTTCATTGATCCGTAGAAAAAATTAACTCTTGTGTCTTACATCACATCTGAACAATGAACAAGTGGTTGTTACCCTGAATCCCTCTAAATTTAATCATATGTTGATTGCATAAATTTAACATGCTTGTCCTAGGTAAATTTAAGGATATGGAACAACTTCATTTAGACATAATGATATAGATAAGATTACTTAAGAGAAATATGTAATTATAGGAAAGATAAGGATAAGTCACTATGATACCTGAAATCTGATAGCAGGCTGATTACAGCAGGAGAGGATTTTTGTCATGCTTCACTGGAGGGGTGAATACATTGTGGTTGTCTTTTGCAGACAACAAAGGAATTGTGTGGAATGACCTGTCCTTTTAGGTCAAATAAAAAGCCAAAGCAAAGCAAATTGGTCTAATCCGTGGCTTTTGTCTCCAAATACCTTTAAGAGAGCAACAGGAAGATAGAAAATAATTTTATCGCCTCTTCTCCTGTTTCGGAAGACATGACATTTAGGGCCCAGCTTTCTGAACTGTCGATGTGTCCTGCAGGGATATGAATACCTTCTTGGGCACTTTTATCATGATAGCACATGACCTCTTTGTAAACTAAATTCCCGTCCTCTGCTACAGCTCTTTGATAATAGAAATACATAGATAATGGAATTATCTATATACCCTCATATTGAAAATCAGAGCTGAGGAATCTACAGAGAAATGAAATCCAGCATTAGGGACCCCTCACACATGGTTCCCCATACTACCTGGGAGTGTGAAGCCTGTATTTGGATCAATATTCAACTCTAATGGCAGCATTCTGTAGAATATTACAACAAAAGTTGTGTGTAGAAAACAGGTGAGATGTGAAGCACTGAACAATGTGAGGCACTGTGAACTGAGACAACTTAAACTGCAGTCACTCTGAATAGATATAGGTGAGTTTTCAAGATGATGTGCCTTGTTGGTTAAGTCTTCTCCACAGTCAAAATGGGAAAGCTATTTTTGGCTAAAAATGTTCAGCTAAGTGCACGAGCACGAGCTAAACATTGCCATTTGTTTATTTCTAGGCCAATGAAACATAACAATGACTTATGTTGTTTATTTAAGAAGGGTTTCCTGGCCATACGATTGTCTCTGGTACGAACCAAGGATATGCTTTCCTCTGTCCTCTAACCCAACACCCTCACATGCCTCCTTGGTTTTGTACTTAAATCTTGAATCTCTTCTTTGCTTAGACTCAGAATCATGACAATTCTGCAGAATACTGCAGGGCTCATGTAAGTAACATGTAACTATTTTTAGCAGCATAGAAATCTGAAGTGTTCGACCTGGCAGCTGCGCTGGCAGCTTTTTTAGAGTTGGCTCAGGCTTTGTATTCTGTTGTTACTTTGCACAAGAGTCAGCTATGATCTGATTTCTATTGATTTGCTAGGACTCTAAATTAATCCTGCAAGAAAACTTTGATCAAATTAACATCAAGAAGTTCTTGAATTGCAGTCCAGTTAACAGTGAAACAATCTGTACTAAAGAGGGAAGAAAAAGGTACATGTTTTGGGTTGGTTTGAAAGGCCTTATTGAAAATCATGTCTAAGATTCTGTGCAGCCCCCTCATCTGAAAAGCAAGTAACTGCTTTATGAAACACTGAGAGAGGTGAAAAGATAAATGATTGAACTCACCAAAGGTACACAACAGTCAAGGCAAAAGCCAGTGTGTACGGACTAAATCCAAAACATAACTGGAGATGCATATGGATCTAGTATAAAGGGAGAGATCTCTTTTCACAACCTGCCAGTTCAGCAAGTGCTGAACCTAGAGGGTAGTTTTTGCTGACTCACTTTGGCTAGTGTTGGCTTTATTGGGTTGGACGGTAGATTCTTCAGACAGAGACAACCACGGTCTGAAATAGTTATGAGCTTAGCAAACACCATGGAACCAAGCAATGCTGTAGCAGAAGCTTCAACTGCTGGTTGCTGGTGGTAGTGTTTCAAACATATCAGTTAAACAGATACACATCTATGATGGAGCTCCATCTGTTTGCACTTTTGTTTTGCCCTTATTCAAAATTATGAAAAGAATATTATATTTGGCATCTCAGGTAGTGCCACCTACGAGGAAGATACCTTAGCAGACTAAACAACCCTAATGTGTGCTGGAATATCCTGTTTCTGTCTTAACAGCTGAAATCCTGTTTTGGCATAGCAACCACATGAAACCACTGCACCTTTTAAATCACCCAAAGACCTCCAAAGCCAAAATAGCTTCAGCACGGGTATGGGAAGAGGTTTCTGCAGCTGTGTGGCTGTACCTGCTTTATGTGATGTGACCTGCAGAGGATGCACTGAATTCGCTAGTGCTAAGAACCACTCCTCCAGGTTCCTTCCATGCTGGCATGCATCTGTTCCGTAACCCTTTCCTCTGGACGATTCACACCTGGTGGAACAAAACACAAATTCACTAAATTGCACGTAAGCCTGTGTGCTTTGATTATGTTTCCAAATATAAGCTGTGTTAAACAGTCATCACAACCTAAATAGCTCTTTATTATGAGCAGTATAAGACTTATTAGTAGTATTTACAAAGTTTCCCATTGCCAAGCCACATTAATGTCTAAAGACAGAGCATTAGGTTCCCAGCTGCTGTAAAAGGGAGTTGTTTCTCAGTGGTTTCGTAGAGATGTATTGATTTACACTGATTGTGGATCTGGCTCAACACATCTACCTGTTACAGTGCTAACAATATTTCATGAACAAAAACGTTGGCTGGCAGCAGAGGATGAAATCCACAGGATTTATATTGGACTCTTCCAAAATGAATTGCAGAAGCTGAATGTCTTGTGATTCACATCCTAATCCTCAGAGTTCTCTGTATCATTACAAGGCTCCCAATGCATAACGTTTCATGAAACAAGTACTTTTCACTGAGAAAATCTACCTTTTCTCTATAATTTTCTCTTAAAATATTAAACTCGCCTTTCATCTCTGCAGAACAAAGACAAAAAATCAAGACTGTTAAGCAGCCTTTTTGCACCAGTCTGTGCAGAATCTAAGCTCCATTTAAATTTGCCCAGATTTGAAAGAATGTCTGGGAACAAAGACCTTCATGTTGGCTTTGGTAATGCTCTTGTACAAGCAGTGTGCTTTGGACACATGTCAAAAAGCGAAACCCTATAGCAGCAACTTTAACACTGAATGTGGCTGCTCTTTTAGGAGCTGTTGGGAAGAATTATGGGCTCTGAGGGTTTAATCCTGCAATGTTCTGAGTATCTCTCCATGTGGCCGAGTGCCATCCCTTCACATAGCATCCAGTGAGAACAAAGGGTGCTGGTATTTCCAAGACATGTAAATACCTTGGAGGATTGGGCTCTAATCCTTAGTCAAGACAAATCACCAATGGAATTTAATGTGAGTTTGGCCTAAGCAAAGCCATGGGGTGGAGTAGGGATGTATTCATCTAGCTCTGATTTAATAAATAGAAAGCTTCAAGCCAGATTTTTCTGGTTTATTCTTCTTTGTGCTTCTCAGGCATCACAGAGGAGATTTTAAAGTCAAGAACCAATTTTCAGCTCTCCTAAGTTTCTCGCTCCACAGTATTGTACAGAGTCATGTCTGGAAAAAGCCTGTGCTGCTCACTTTGCTGAGAGGACTAGACAGCTAATAGTGGGGTTGCCAGTGAGAACATTTGGGTGCAGAATGATGTCTGAGTGACAAAAGTATACCACAAGTATTTTATAAGAATGAAAGAAGGCGATGGGGACATTTTTGAAAATTTTGAAGTGTACAAAATATTCAGCTACCTGACTTGAGGAAATGCCTGGGATGTGGCTAAGTCATGAGCAGCATACTCTGGTAGTTATACTTGGTTCCAGAGATGAAGAGAAGATGACATATGAATTTTATTTACTTTGAAATATGCATAGAATAAAAGCTGAGAATGTTATTTTCTACTTGTTTTTGCTCTGCTTTGTGGGCTGGTACTGCATTGCAGACCAAAACATCTGTTGTTTGCTTTGTGACATGTATGGGAGAAAAAAAGAAAGCAAAGACAAAGTATTAATATAATCCAGGGATGTCATTCAGAGAGTTGGAAGACATTTCCCAGCCCTTTCTCTCCAATCACTGCAGAAGTATCTATTATCACCAGCCCAGGATGGATCTTAACAGCCATGAGCAACAGTATCTAGCCCTGAAAGAAGCCCTTCCTGGAGGTATGTAAATCACAGATTAGAATTTCACATAATTGTCCCTAATTCATGTTCAATAGCAGATCCCTCAAAAAGCACCAGGAACTAGGTTTTAGTGTCTTAGTGGATGTATAAGAACCAATATGCCTCTACGAAGATGACAGAAAATCTATAGGCAACAGATAAAGCAGATGTCAGTTCACAATATGACCCAAAACCTATAGACTGGTCATTTTTCAGGGCAATAAAACATTTTTTAGAAGGCCCAAGAGCTGAGGCTGCCAAGCATGCAGGGAGGTGCAGAGGAATGAAGCTGGGTTAACTAGCATTGATAATATACAGCTGTGGGCTGGCTTCAGGGGCGGCGGGTTGGCCAGTGTAGATAAGGTGCAGCTGTGGCTGGTTCTGTTAAGTGGTTGAGAGGCAATGGAGAGAGAGCAGCCGAGGAAGAAGAAGAAGGAGAAAGAAGCAAGAGAAGAGGGAGAGGGCCCTGGATGAGGTGAGCAGAAGGCAGCAGAGGGACTGTATGAAGAGTGTGATGGTATGGGATGGTAAAAGGCCTGTTGCAGCTTGATAGTTTGAAGAGTGCTGTTACAGGGAGGTAGTGCTGGTGCAGTTTGAGAGCAAGCACACCATGGCAGGACAGCTTGATGTGATATGTTTCAGACCGTATGGTCACGTAATGGATCTGTACTTTCTTTAGGCAATTCTGTGTTCCCCACACAGTGTATGACTCACTTCACACACTGCACGTGCAAAGTAGGCTTGTTGTGGGCCACTTTTCTGACCAGGAATGTACAGCTGTGATCTAGCCCTCCAAATTCTTAAGACAGCCTGGCATTTTGCCTCCTATGGAAATACAAGAGGGATAGTTTGCTAATTTCACTTTCCATTCCAAATCTCACTGGAGTTATTTATGCCTCTGGTTCTTCTGAAAACTCAAAAAAAGGACCTATGCATGTTAAGAGGTTAAAACATGTCTTAATAAACATTATGAAAATTACCTTGGGTTGGGAATTTGATCAATAATAATTGCTAGAGAAACACAAACAAAAATTGACTTAACACGGTGTCAAGATAGCACCATGGAGCAGTTTGGCGGTACCCTGCCTGCAAACAGTCATTTTCTTCTCACAGCATTTCTGATCCAGCCATCTCACTGGTGTCCTTATGTACACAGTGGGCTAACAGAATAACTAAAGGTTGCTTAGGAAAGATTAATTATTTCTACAAAACAATTTCTTTGCTCAAAATATTACAGTCTCCTAGGAATCACTTGTCCAGAAGAAATTGGCAGCTGGTATATGATAATCTGTGGGTTTTGGTGGTTATAATTTTATATTTATAAAAGTGTAGAAAGACCTTATCCATATTATCAACCCTTATTTTCATTTTAAAGAACAGAATGCTTTTCAAATTACAAATGTGTAAGCAATAGGATCTTGCTAAAGAACACATCTTTCCTGTTAATTTTAAATGACAGAATTACTTTCTTAAATTTTAGATTTTAAACAAAAACAAAACCTAAACCAAAATAAGGGAATGTTTATCCAGATATTTCTTTCATTATATTTCAGCCTGGAACAAAATTGTGACTGAATCATAGATCTAAGAAAGTACAAATTTGCAATAAAAAGAATGAAACTGCTTTGCATGCAGTTGCTATAAAAGACTAGCTTTATAGAGTGTAGATGTTGAACAAGGGTCATCAAGGTTAAGTCAGGAAAAGTAACTTCAGACATGTAAAAATTCACCATCTAGGACTCAATTCAGTTGCACTCACATACGTATCTATTGCCATCTGAGTTGTCCTACAGCATCCATACATGTGGCAGATATGGCACTACCCCAGACAGACCAACACTATTGTGTCTGGCAGCTGGAGAATAGGTAGGATACTTTGGTTGAGGACGTCTCAAACAGCACTAGATGCCCATGCATGGGTAAGTGAATTGAGCCCTTGCAAAGTTCCTCTTTAGTACCAATTTCTCGAGTATGGGCTAAAGATCTGCAATAGGGGAGAGGACTGAAGCAATTAATTTTGTTAGTCGCCATTGTTACTGATTTTCTTGTTACTGGTTAGCAATGCATTGCAGGTACCCAAGATACACAAATTGTACATGGGATTCACCTCCTGAGCTGCATAAATCAAGGTGATGATGCATGAAATGGATGTCTAAATCAAGACCTAGGAGTCAATGGAGAGGTATTCAGTTGCTGAAGCATACACATCGGGTTTCATTTTGGTATAGGTATAGGGCAGGGTATCCTGCCTAGCCTGCAGCTGTCCTAGGATTGCCACAATATCTGCATGAGGCTAGTAGGTTTGATACATTACTGACAACTGACCTACACCTTTCTGAAAATTTGGCAAGGTACTCCGAGGTGCTTAAAGTGACTCTTGATGCTCTATTTAGTCACTTGTATCTCAGCTATCAAACTTGGCTTCCAGCTGCTCCTTCAGAAAGACAGAAAGTCTTCCCTGTCATATCTGCCAGCCTTGCGAGTATGTCTTGAACACGAATGTTGCACCAGATGGCTGTGTTTGAGCAACTGAAACAAACTACAGATATTTGCTGACTCTAATGGGAACTTAAACAACTAAATCATGTGTAAACACCTACACCGAGATGCCTAAATGGAGCTGCCTGCAATCTGCAGCTGACTCCCACTCTGTAGGTTCAGTGAGTTGCCCACACATGAATGTCTAGACCTATTTGAGAAGTCTTAAGTTATCTCATACTCTTCAAAGAATCGGTAGGTAGGACATAGGACCCATGGAAGAGCCATCTCCTTCTGTAGAAGTATCTGGGTAGCAGAAAGACACTAAAGCATCAACTATTGCGTTTGGTTGAATTTAGCTCAGAATGCACTCTCTAGGAGTAAACAATAGCTAAGTTACCAGTATAGTGAACAATTTTAGCTAGCATTTTGCTCTTTATAGCTGATCTGGCAACAGCATTGCAACTGTTAATGTGCCTGCATCATTTCAAAAAGCTAAAAAGGCGAAGTAAAGGGAAGTCCTGAGCTCCCCCAAAGAAGTCTTCTGTAGTACTAGGAAACACGGAGCCCTCAGGCTCAGATTTGTTTATGTCTGAAGTGCACCAGATGTTGTGGTTGTCTTTTTATTATAGCTGTCCATTTGTCCCATTTAGTCAAATCAAGACCTTTCTTACATTGGGTGAAAAATACGTTTGTCAGGAAAAGAGTTAAAACACTGCCGCACAGCTTTTTTTCATATGTAGAGAATCAGAGCCAATACTAAAGAGCAGGTCATTCAGAATCGCAACAGTAAGTGACGGAATCCATTTTGTGTTCTGGGAAAAAATAATGAAAGAAAGCGTCAGAGAATCTCAATATTGCATAAAGGAGAGTGCCTATGTTACCATACTTTGGTTTGTAAGAGATATTTGTGACAAGTCTACGCATTAGTGTGAGAATGTTTATTGTTTTCTTTTCTGTCCTGGATTTGACATTAATGACAGAAAACATAAAATAGCCAATTTCTGAGCAATCAGCATGCTGACTTGGCAGGAATGTTCATCATGCAGAAACTGGCTGTCTTAAAGAGGCCATAGGCACAGTGCTGATTGGGAGGCATGATAGTCCTGGACAGATAAATGTAACCCACAGATTTCTGTGCCTGTACAAAGATGACCTGACATCAATGTTTGTTGAGCCGTTCTTTGTATGTGGAGCACCAAATCAGTCTATATAGGCACAGAAGGCTGCGCATGTCAGGATTAGTGGCCATGGCAGATCAATGACATAGCACGTGCACCATAAACATGACATCTGTGACATCTCTTGCAGTGCTCCTATTGCATATGTGCAATATATCAGCACCTGCATCTCAGCAGTCCAGGAATCCTTCAGAAGCAGCAAAATTATGGTAAAAGAAGAGTTCTACATATTTCTATTCTCCCTTTTTGTAAAGGAGTGGTTCATGAATGAATAAGACATGAATTTTTCTTGGGTCATGAACTCACAACCTTACCTATTTATGAAAAAATCATATTTTTCCTGTTTACCTACTATGTGAATCTTACGATATCTGTAGCAAGTAAAAAAGTGAGTGAAAGCTAGATACACTCCCTGTGGTGCATCATGAGCTCTTCCTCAAAATCAGGCTTGCTAGATATAGGCATATGCAAGTCATCAACAGGTACTGATACTGTCTATAAGGAAAATACGCAGCCTTTTTGTATCTAAATAGTAATATTATTTAATCTAATAGTTATACAATTTCACTGAATATCTAAGCTGATATAAATTGGTGGGAAGAGAAAGTTTATAGTGATTAACAGAAACTAATTAACAGGAAAACAGTTCAGCTTCCTTGTGGTAGAATTCAACAGGAACTCTAACATAATCAGCTGAAATATCCCTGTCATTTTTTATTTTGCATTGACAAAAATTTTGGTCTTGTATTAGTTTGTAAAGGATTGTACTCTTCCATGTGAATATAAAAACCTGTATTTTCTTATTCTTTTTAACCCCTACACAATAATATTTGAGTGCCCTGCATGTTGTTTGCCTTTGGTATCGTACCAAAATCTATCCCTCTCAGCAGTGTTTTGCATCTATAGCAGTTACAACTGACTGACTGCAGTGTTCCAGATCCATCAGATTGATAGGAGCCTGAGGCAGAGCAAAAAGGCCCTGCACAGCAGCAGCAGCAAATCACAAACAGGCTGGCCTTCCCTCTCCCTAACTGTCTGCAGTCCTTTGTAATGTAACAGCTGTGTACAGCATGGTACATTTGAATAGGACATGACATATATAGGAGAAAACTGTTCCAATAAAAGTGCAGAGCTCTTGCAGCTTGAAATCAAATCTAAGGTTCCAGCTGTATAACTTAGGTAATTAACTTGTATCTATGTATTGGGCCTCATGTGAAACAATCCTGCTAAAAGTAGGGTGGATCCATCTAAACATTACCTGGCCCTAACCATCTAGATTCCTTCTATTCTCCAAGCATGAAGGGATGCAGTAAGGAAATCCAAACCCCATCTGATTTGAATCTGATGAAGGACCTGAAGGGCAAAAAGTCAGAAAAAGGAAACACAGGGAAAATGTGGGACTGCTGCTGAATGGGGCACGGAATCTGGTGACAAAGACATGGAAAAGGCTGACGCAGAAAATGGCTTCTTTGCCTCGGTCTTTACTGTTAACACTGACCTTCAGGAATCCCAAGCCCCTGAGACCAGAGCCAAAGCAAGGAAGATTTACTCTTGGTGGAGGAGAATCAGGTTAGGGAACACTGATATTAATTAGACATTAACAGTGACTTCATGGGAGGCACAGACAAGTGCTAAGGGAGCTGACTAATGTCATTGTGAGGCCAGTTTCTGTCATTTTGGAAAGGCCATGGTGATCACGAGGCCCTCCTGAGGACTGGAAGAAAGCAGTGACTTCTATTCCTTGCCCTAGAAGGGCAAGAAGGAGAATGTGCAGAACTACAGGCTGGCCAGTGTCATCTTGATCCCCGGGAAAGTGATGAAGCAACAAATTCTGGAAACCATTTCCAGGCACATGAAGACAGGGAGATGATTGGGAGTGGTCAGCATGGATTTATGAAGGGGAAATCATGCTCGGCCAACCTGGTTGCCTTTTATGATGAGATGACTGGCTTGTGCTGGGTGAGTGGTGAACATTGTTTATCTTGACTTTAGTAAGGCTTTCAAGACCACCTCCCATAACATCCTTATAGACAAAGTGATGAAGTGCAGGCTAGATAAGTGGACAGTGATGTTGACCAAAAACTGCAGCCACTGCACTGCTGGGCACAAAGGATTGTGACCAGCAGCACAAATTCCAGCTGGAGACCAGTCACTAGTGGAACACACCTGGGCCCAGTCCTATTTACCATCTTCATTAATGACCTAGGTGATAGGACAGAGTGGAAACTCAGGAATTTTACAGCCAATACAAGACTGAGAGAAGTAGCTGGTATGCCAGGTGGTTGTGTTGTCATTCAGAGGGACTTTGACAGGCTGGAGAAAGAGGCTGACAGAAACCTCATGCAGTTCAAGAAAGGGAAGAGTGAAGTCCTATGTCTGGGGAGGCATAACCCCATGAACCAGTATATGCTGGGGGACTGACCAGCTAGAAAGCAGCTTTGTGGTAAAAGATCTGGGGTTCTGGAGATGGACAAAAGTCAGCAATGGTTCCTTATGACAGAGGGTCAACAGCATCTTGGATGACATTAGAAAGAACATCACTAGCACTTCAAGGCAGGTTATCCTTCCCCTTTACTCAGTCCTGGTAAGACCACATCTGGAATGATGGGTCCAGTTCTGGGCTCCCCAGTACAAGAGAGACATGGAGATACTGGAGCAAGATCAGCAAAGGGCCACAAAGATGATTAAAGGGTTGGAGCATCTGACATATAAGGAAAGGCTGAAAGAGTTGACATTGTTTAGCCCAGAAAAGAGAAGGCTCAGGGGTAGACCTTATCAATGTGTATAAGTGTCTGAAGGATGGTTTTAAAAGAGATGAGGCCAGACTCTTCTCAGTGGTATGCAGTAATAGGATAGGAGGTAATGGGCACAAACTGAAATACAAGAAATTATGTTTAAACTTGAGAAAAAGCTTTTGTGCTATAAGGATGATCAAACACTGGAACAAATTGCCCAGAGAACTGTGGAGTCTCCATCCTGGGAGATATTAAAAATCCAAGTGGACTCAGTCCTAGGAAACTTGCTGTAGCTGACCCTGCTTTGAGCATAGACGTTGGACTAGGTAATCTCCGGAGGCACCTTCCAAGCTAAGCTGTTCTGTGAATCTGTGATATCTGTGAAGAGAAACATCCAGGAAAGTATACACCCCAGTCTACAAGGTAGGATGAATTGCCCTTTGGAGATGCTTGTCTTTCTCCATAGACTACAGCAAACAGCTTAAAGAAGAGCTGGGATTTATTTTCAGATTCAGACATTAGAATTCAGTAGTCTAAGTATTAAAGTGTGAGCTGAGTATCTAGGCTTAAAGATTTTTAAAGGCCTCCTCTTCTAGCTAATCTGTCTGTTTCTTGAAAAGCAAGAAATGGTAGTGAAAAGTGAAACCCGAGAAGAGATTGAGCTTTGTGTTCTGTCAACTAACTTTCTATGACTACAATTTGGTTTTAGCTCCCAGTACAGTGAATGAAGAACTAGGGCTCAGTTTGTTTGACTAAACAAACCATTTGATTCCCTAAGGTATCTCTCCTAATCTACAGAGGCCATTCGGGAAAGGCAAGGGTCTCTTGTAGGCCAGCCCCGTGAGGATGAGGATGTCTTAGGTATCCTGGGGCACCTGAGACAGCAGTAGTGCTTGTCTAGTTGCCTGAATCAAGCCTTAGATCTCCACTGATTACTATAGAGCTTAGGCACCTAAGCATGCAGGGAGGGATTCAGTTACCTAAACAGAACCACCTAGTGCCATTTGAGATACCATAGGATCCGGCAGTGACCTGGTCTCCAGCTGCTGTTCCAAAAGGGTGCAGGTTTCCCACAGGTCCTGTGTCTCATCTGTCATGCCCATGTAGTTGTTCTGAGTAGCCTAAGTCATTTCAAACGTCATTTCAAACAGCATTTCAAACTAAACTCTGGAGCTGAATCCAACTTAAAGTCCTGTAGATGGTTACAGTCTTTAGGTAGTTAAACTTAGGGTGACAAACCCGGATTTAAGTGCATATATTCACTGCTTATATTAAATAAGTTCATTAAGAAGTAACTAGAGGCTTCTAAGGACCTGAAAGTACTTCCTGCCTAAATATAGGTTTCTAAGGCACCTATTTCTCTCCAGTAAGTATACTGTGAATGTAGGCATGAGTTTTAGGTAGGGGCTTAAATTAAATTATTAAAGTTCACTGAATTATCCTCCTAGTTACACACCCATAGGCATGTAGGAGCAATTGAGATTCTCTAGGGTATGCCATCTGGCATCCAGGTCTCATTCTAGAATGACACTTCTGTATTTCTGTATCCAATGTTGTGGCTGCCAGCCCCATCTGAACGCCCCAGGTATCTTAGAGCATTTCAAATGGCACAAATCAGCATTTAGGCAGCTGAATTGACTCCCTACTGTTCTTTCGGTGCTTAATCACCAAGAGATTAAAAAACTACTAGTTTAATCAGGGGCTCATGAAGAAAATAAATGGCAGTTTAATGTATATAAGTGAATGTAACAAAATACTACTTTGTGGACATAAAGCAATTGAAGCCAGAAGGTGGTCGCTGGAACTGTATAATGTGATGCTCATGTCCTCTTCTCACTACATTTTTAGCATGTACATATGAGAATGCCATAGATGCATACATACCTCTAAATACACATAATGTTGTCATAAATCCCCCCCCATTTTTTTTATCAATCCAAAAATAACAGTGAAGTCTCATTTCAACACGAAGACTGAGAAAGCAGACAGGCAAATGACTCCCACTGTTGTAATGAGCTATAATTGTGTGCACACTTAAAGTATTTCCCAGTACAGCATACTAAAAACATTCCTCCAGGGATTATATCTCTGAACTGAAATATGCTGAGAAATTAAAAGCCAAAGGTAAAACATCTTTCAGTCCTGCCTAGCTATTACAAGAATCTCTAAGTATGACAACATTTTATGTAACTTGCTGCAAATGAGGCAATAGCTTAATGTAGCAAAGATAGGAAAGTGGAAAAGGTGGAAAAAGGGAAGAGATGTAGCCCCAAATCATATTTTTTGTGCTTCTGTTGGACCTACTAGAACATTGTTGTTGGGACAGGGGAATGAACAGTAGCAGGTTAAAATTCTAGATCCCATAAAGCAGTGCCATTTTGAAATGAAATTGTATTAACATTTAGATATTTCAAAATCTGCAACTTCTAATGAGGCTGTCAATGACTATTTGTGACCTATAAGTAGTGCCATAGAAAGTGACATTTTTAAGGACAAAGCTGAGAAAAGCAGCAGTGGACATTTGTGGAAGTATTCTGGTAAAGCATTGTAGAGCAGAGTTCCCTCATCTGGCAATTCATATGTCTTTCTTTAAACAGTCTTCTGATTTCACAGATTTCACACATTTCCCAGTAGTTATAGATTTTGCACAAAATATTTGAACAGTAACTTAATGTAGATGGTTTAGACTGGTTGCAAAGCACCGGAATTGTAAATAAAACCTAAACCCCAACCAAACGGATGAGCAACTAAAACAAACAAGAAGCCCCCAGTTCTGATCTCTCTAGCAGGTAGCTGAAGAAGTTAATCTGAAGTTATAAACAAACTTATACATACTATTTAATCTAGCTATTGCACTCCAATGTCCTTTACTGAGCCGAGGGCAGCATAACCTGTATGAGGGACTACTACTGTGCAACTGGAATAATCCCATATAATTCAATATGGAAGAGGCAAAAATATATATGACCCTCTGGGAAAGCTCTTTAGCTTCTAGATTAGGGACAAAAGGCCTTTGCAGTCCCCAGTGGGCAGAAAAGTTTTGAAATCTCAATTAACCTCTTTTCTGCTCACTGTCTCTCACTGTGACAACATTTTTCTCCTCTCCCTGGATCATCCCTGTTTCAGTGCTGTAATTCACAGCAGTTTCCAGATGCTGGCTCTTGCCCAACTGACTAGCAATCAGGAAACAACCCGTTCACTTTCTTACAGTTTGGGGAGATCTCTGAGGAGTGAGACACAAATTTTTCATGCTAGTTTGATTAGCCATCTCTAGGGAAGAAAGCCAGCCTCATTATCAAAGGTAATTCCAAGAAGAAAACATACATCCTTCCAGTGTTTAGTGGGTCTCAGAATCCTTGTGGAAGTTCTGCAGGCTAGAAATTACAGTGCCTGGCTCCACGAAATCCATCTGAAACTGTTTAATGGAGATTTAAGGCAGGATATTTTAGAACTCCCCCCATCAGCTTCAAGAGAAACCAATCCAATTAATTCTCAGCTGTTCTTCTACTAGTGAAAATACAGGGAATAATCTTAGTTCCACTTCATTTATAATTTAAATGATTATTTCACTGTTTAAATAAAGCTTTATTTTATTTTTGAAAGGGCTTTATTGTCAAGTTAATTGACACTTTAGAATCTGCTGCAAATCCCAGGGAAAATGCTATAAAATAAATGGTTTATTAAAATTTAAATAAACTTTAGTTCATAGGAAATTCAACCAGACCATATATGCCAAGGGAAAAAATTAAATCTGAGTGGTTTCAGGCATGAAATAGGGATGGAGCTCTACTCTAGGCCAGCTGCAAGGGTTGGCAGGTCTAGAAAGATCATTTACAGAAATCCAGGAACCTGCAGAACTCCGTTGCTGAAATACATCTATCTGTAGCCATTCAGGCACCTGGAAAGTTTCTGAGTTCTATGGCCAGGTCTTAGTAACATAGTTTCCTCTCAACAGGAACACATACAGGGTGTAGACCACGGCTTAGGTCAATAGACAGCAAGTGGTGGCCAACTTCGTAATTTGCCTCTGTTCTAGTCTGAACAGCTCATCCCAGCCTCCTGTCTGCACAGTCCTTCCCACCTATTGTTTCTATTACAGGCATATCACAGTATTTAAAAACCTAGGATTGCAAGGCAATATTCCAGTTGATGCAGAAGCAACAAGCTTTGCTGTCTAAAGTTTCTTCTGGCTTTTCTCACCCTTTAGCCTGGAACAATATTAGGAATGCATGGAGTATGCAGGGAGCAGAAATGGAAGTACAGGAGTCTGTAGCACCTAGGGTGATAATTTCAAGGGGGTTTCAAGAAAGAAGAGGTTTGAGGGAGTGGCAGGAAAATGATCCTAGGGAAGGAAAGTGGACTAGAAGAAAAGAAAGAGAAAAGGGTGCTAATGTAGCAAATGTAAGTCACAAACTACACCCTGAGATGTCTATGACTTTACCATTAGTCTAGTTCTCCACTCAATATCCACTTGCAGCTCTCACAAAAACTATTACATACTCATATAATTTAACAAAAAGCCATGCTCCCTATTTTGTTCACACAGAAGGTGAAATACGGAGATGTTCACACTGACTCTGCTGATCACACTTATAATATTGCGATATATCACACACTCATATAAAGAAAACTGCAGAATATAACAGCTTTACAGCTGTAAGACACATGGGTTTCCTGTTTACATGTTCCAAAACTGAAAAGGGCAGTTCCTGCCAGGCCAAGCAAGCTCTGTCTCACCAAGTCTTGTGAGAGTTCTTCAGTAATTCCCAGGGAGTTCCACCTTTTACAAATGAAATGTAAACCTGATATCCCAGCCTATTCTGTTCCAGCGTTAAGAAATACCATGGTTTTACTTCTCATCTCCCCCTGCCCACCCACCCCCCACACCCCTGCCTTGGTTACTTGGTTATTGAGTTAAGTAGTCATCAATATCTGTCCTACATAATTGCTAGAATGAACCTCATCTGGTTCAAAGCTTCTCTCCCCTAAGGCACCTATGCAAAGAACTAGGCACTCCTGTCCACCCTGGATTTTAAAAGGAAGGTTGCTAATGATTGTGTAGTTCTTGTGCATAACTCCCTAAGAAGTAACTGGTAACCCAGTACAGAGACCGTAGCATGTGGGGTTTACTTCCTTTAGTTTCTTTCCACAGGTGATATTTTTGTTTTAGCTGTCCTTCTTTAAACCTACCTATCTTTTCAGTACCTAAATGCAGTGTGAAGTGCAAGTGCAAGGAAGCTGTTAGTTCCTTTTGTGACTGATAGGTCTGAGGAGTAGGAAAGACACAGAGAAAAATTATCTACAGCCCTCATTTCCCCATGATTCTTGCTTTAGACAATGGTCAGAAATGTGTTTTCCTAGATGCTGAGAGTGGTAGTCTGTGTTGCTCTAGATCAAAGCATGACTGCGTTATCCTATGGAAGAAGTAAAGACTTTTGGCTAGGATGGTAGAAAGCAGTTCAGTTGGCATTTTCTTAAAAAGCTCAAGATTCACCAATATTAGGATCACGTGGCTAAATGATTCCTGGGTATTACCACATTGCAATTAATAACTTCTGATTTATATGTGTAAGCATGATCTCAGAATGAAAACATTCATTTTCAGAAATGGAGACTGTTTAGTTTTATTAAGCTGTAGTAACAACCCAGTACAATGCCAATATTTCAAAGGTCACAATATAACCTCTGAGAGATAATAAAGGCAAGATGTTAATTTCTTGTAATTAATTACATCATCTTTTTTTCTGAAAACCTTGACATTAATCGGATATACTCCTTGCCTACCCCTCTGTCTGACCCACCTGAAAAGATTTTGCTGGCAGGAAAATATCAGACTATCTCTGTTTTACATACTTCAGCATATATAACTCATGCTCAGCTCATGAAGAATATGAAGTAGACTTTGGGAACAACCTGGTGACACATACTTTTGAAGAGATAAAGAAATTGTTTTTTTGAAGCCTAGAAAAGGGAATAATCGTGCTACCTCTAAGTATACAAGACTACATCCAGGATTTTCAAAAGTGCCTGGTGGTTTAGAGAAAGATCAATTATTAAGTGGCAGACCAGGCATACTTTTAAAAGACTTGATTTTCAATAAAACATTGAGCAACCATCTTTTTATAAACAAGTCTTATTAGGGAATTTGAAGTTAGATGGCCAAGAACTTACTATTTTTTCTTTTAGACAGTAGAGGAGATTAATTACACTTTTTCAAAGCAGTAATTTGATCTGATGGTATTATTATCTGGATGAGACCTGCATGTGGCTCATAAAACCCCTGTGGCTACTGAATGCAGACTGCAACTCCCAGACACGTCATTGGACCACAACTTATTCCTCATTCACTCAATCGTTCTGAGAAAGAAGGCAGATCACATGCACTCACATAGCTGGACACAAAGCCACCTTTTCACAGAATCACAGAATGGTTGAGGTTGGAAGGTCATTTGGAAGTTATGTGGTCCAACCTCCCCTGTTCAAGCTGGGGTTTTGCCACACTTGTTCCCATGAGGACTTCACTGTTACTTCTGTTCCACACAAATATTGCGGAGTTCATGAATGGTAAACCTAAAGCTACCACACAGGCACTGTCAGGCTTACTGTGGATTCACCTGTATGTGTGTTTGCTCCAGTCACACGGCAGACAAGGGAAAATACATTGCAGCCTCTGGTACCACCAGGAGAAGCTATGGTTGTGGCTTTATTCAGTTGGTAAGGGTGTGCACTTGAGTTTAGTCCATTAAACTTAAGGGCCGAAGCAAGACTACAGTGAATTGTGCTTATTCACTGTTTAAGACAGCTTTGAGCTGTGTGCCGGTGTAAGGAATATGCACTTAGAATAGTCAGAAAAGTTGACAATAAAGGCATCAGTTTATCAAAGTAGAGTGCATGATTTTCTTGCTTTCCCTTGCTGTTGTAAAAGCCCTCCTCTCCTAGCTCAATCCAGCCAAGACTGTTCCATTTACTCATCAGTCTTTCACATCCATTTTTTGAGAAACCAAGCCACTTCCTTGGCGTTCATCTGCTTGACACATCTGTCTCACTCTGCCTAAATTCCTTGAGGCACTCTTGTGGCATTCCACAAAGAGAAGAAAGTTTTTATGCTAGACAATAACTCACAAATAAGTGAAATTGAGGGAAAAAAGAGTAAAAGAATTCTTATGAGACGTGAAATCATTGGAATTTTAATCTTCAAATAAAAGGACTCTTTTTTTGGGGGGGGGTGTCTTTTACTCTCGGTGCAAGCATTAGTAGTAGCAAAAAATATTCTAACCCATCTCTTTACATCAGATGGTCATCCTCAGAGCTATGGAATTGAGAGAACCATTTTTCTACAACATATGGAATTATCCTTTGCTATGTATTCCCAGTTATTTGCATTTTTAAGTCATTCAGATAATGACATTTCTACTACTTCTCCCAAGGAATCTTTCTTCAGACCTGCATGTTAACCCTATATAATTTTGCTTTGTTTATTTTTAAATATTTATTTCAATATTTATGACTGATTGTACCAACCTGAATTATTCCTCTGAATTATTTCTTTAGCTTTACATTTTTTTCATTTACACCAATAATGTACTGGGAGTAAATATGCCAAAAGCCAAGCCCACAACTGAGGTGAGACCTCAGCTGTCTGTATATTTAAAGTATGAGCAATTACAATCAGATAAACTCTGCCACGAACAAGCATGATGGGGTTAACAGCAATCAGCTAGTTGCCCAGCTTCAGCTCAGTGTCTGACTCAGAAGAGCTGGGATAAAAGGTTGCAGACCAGGGAAAGTGGGGTGACTGCCAGAGAAGTTAGGACTTACCTCAAGGAGACTCTTTAGCTGCAGTTTAGTAGATAAATGCTTTGGGAATAGTCTGAGAAAAGCCTTTGCTGGCTGGGTAAAGGCTGAAGAGTATCAGCTTTTTTAAGGCTTCTGTTGTGAGTCTGAAGGTTATCTGGAAGGAATAGTCAGGAAGCTAGGGTCATTGCAGACTGAATATGCTTCCTTACTTCTAGAGTAGGCTCAGGGATATTAAACCATTTGGGTACTGCCTATGCTCTTCTGGGGCTTCTTGTGAAAGAAAATGGTGCTTAAAAATGAAAGTAACAGAGAGAGGAAGAATTTTAATAACTCTAGCAAACTACATAGAGAGCAGCAAGTGAAGGGTCTGTATTCAAGGAAAGTGATATGGGCATCTACCTTATGAGTCTGACCTAAATAGTAAGGAATAAGAGACATCTAAGCAAACAGAATAATGCTATGCATATGTTCACCAAAGGTGGATGTGGCAAATTGAGCTGACTTGGGAAAAAAATAATGGATTTTTTAAAGACAAAAAAAAATACAGAGCATCTACAAGACTTCACCTAAGCGGTTGATATGGAGATTGATGA
The DNA here is from genome assembly GCF_023638135.1 of Falco biarmicus. Classification (NCBI taxonomy): domain Eukaryota; kingdom Metazoa; phylum Chordata; class Aves; order Falconiformes; family Falconidae; genus Falco; species Falco biarmicus. The sequence continues at coordinate 45,057,184 of NC_079289.1, read as the reverse complement.
AATAATTGAAAAGTGGATAAAGCATGCTTCACAGAGAAACTGAAACAGCTTGTACTGACAGGAGATTATTAGCATTCTGTGAGATTCATCTTGACTATTGTCATTGAATAGTCCTGGCACACAAAAGTATGCTGATGTTACAAGGGTAGGAGGCAACACTAACATGAAAGAGGAGCAGGTTATTGTACAAGAAGAGTTAGACTGGAGTATCAGAAATGAGGTATTTTTCTATAAGTTCTAAATGCAAAGCTATAGCTGAGGAATCTGTGCTACTGAGGGAATCAGAAGAGAAACCAGTGAAAGCTTATCACCAGGAAACTGGAGTAGGGAGAGGATTAATTGAGTGATGTCTGAGTGTTGTCATAGGGTGGCCAAGACATGCTTGTGGAAAAGGCATACAGTTCTGGTGAGATCTTCCCAGTAAAGGGCACAGAAATATTCCTGTGGTATAAAAGGTGTTAATTAGACCTCATCCTGAATACTGTCTACAGTTCTGATTGCCCAACTTCAAGAGAAATTAAACCAGTAAAGGGATTACTAGTATGACAGTGGAAATAGAAAACAATCTTATGAGAGGAGACTAAAACCCACGTGTTTAGTCTAGCAAAGCAAGACTGATTTGAGAAGGGATGTGATTGCTCTCTATAAATACATCAGGGGCATTAAAGAACTATTTAAGATAAAGTACAGTGCTGGCACAAGAGCAAACAGATATAAAGTAGCCTTGAATAAATTCAGATTGGAATTAAACAGAAATTTAAGCCATCAGAGAAAAGAGCTTCTGAAACAGAATTTCTATAGGAATATTGGAGGTTAAATTTAATTGATTTTAAAATTAAACTAGCTGGTTCCAAGTAGAGATCGTATCACATAATGCTGATGGTTCAGGACTGTGTTTTCTCAATAACCAGGATGCCTTGCAGTATCACAAGCTCCCTAAGATTCCCTGGTGTTTGACTGCATTCCCACATTGTGGTTCTTCCACACCAATAATTCTGAGGGAGAAGGAAGGAACGAATGGGGAGAACTAGTGATCACCTGCACAAGCTTCTATTATTACCAGCCTCCACATCTCAGTGTCAATAAGCAGTAGCAGATTTGGGGGTTTGGAGGGAATCTTGAAATAGTTGGTGGCTATCTGGACTTTCCCAGCATGTCCCAGAACTCTATTTTTAATGATTGACATACCCATAGCAATGACATTTCCTGACACTGATCAGTTATCTTGAATCACAGTTCAGCCCAAGTTAAAGTAAACACTGATAAAGATAATTTTAAAACCTTGTAAAATCTTGAATAGGTGACACAGTCATAAAAGTTTCTGTACAGCTGCCTTATAGTAGAAATTTGGCTCTAAATATTTTCCTGCTCTTTACAGTGAGAACGGCACAGCTGACACAGCTTTAGAAGTTCTGTGTTGAAGTGGCAGCTCTCTGGGAAACTTTTCAGTTTTCACATGTGGAACATCAAATTTCTTTCATGCAGCTGACCAGCATTTAGGGCAGGGGTGATGAGTTCAAATTCAAAATGTTTTCTGTCTATTGCACTCTACCTTTTCAGTGACTTTTCTTAGGGTCTTCAGTCTAAAGAGATTTTTCCTTTCATGTCACTTGAAAATGTCACGTTCGTGCTCTGTACCCCTTTATCTCTGAAAATACCAAACATCTTTTAGAATAGATAAGTGCAGTTACCTACCTGCATGGTAAACCCTAACTGCTTGGGAGCTTGCTAAATTAAAAGTGAATTGTTAACCTACAGTATGATACAATGCTGTTTACTAGCACTGCAGATGACTTTCATGCTTCAGCCATATAATACACAGAACACTGCTTTACACATAAACATGTTCATTGCCAGCCATCGCTTTCACAAGCAAATGGATGAGATTCATACATGCAGGTCACTAATGATTTTAATCAAGAATGTGGAGTGGTGACCAACTCCTTTGAGCTAATAGTGGATTTGGGGTGAGCTGACCCCAAACCCTGCCTCTGGGAGTTTTCATGAAAATCAGTTTAAATGATTCTTTCATATTTTTTTAGGTTTAGTTATGAATAGATCTTAGAGACATGTTTGAATATGACAGTCTTGTCATATAGATATGATGGATATTTAAGATTATTTATTTAAAGAAAAATTCTTAGTAACTCAAACTCTATAGACATAGAACAAACACTTTTTGTTGTAGAAAAGGTAAATTATCTTTGGATTGTGTACTGTTTTAATGCTACTTTTTCTAATTCTAAAAATATAACTTAACTATTCAAAACTGTAAAGAACTGTAGCTACAACTGCTATTGTTAGGAAAAGCAGTATTTTCAGGACACAGAAAACTAGAAAATTAGGGAGGGAGTTTGATTTTGTGCTATTTGTAGTCTAACACTCTGAAGAGTCCAGCTGGAGATACATGGTGTCATCCATTCATCCGTCTATCTATTCATCAGCTACTTTCAAACCACTTTGCTCCAGAGAAGCCTGGTTCCATTTATTATTTTTTTTTTATTTTCAAATTTAACTTCTTTGACTGTTGATAAGTCATCAAAATGCACTGATTTACAGTTCTTACAAGCCTTTTGAAATAAGCACAGATACAGACTATGTAAATCAAGAAAGCACTCGGCCATTTTCCCCATTTTTGTACACATGAATTTCTTGTACCCTTCTTGAAGAATGTCTGGAATTCATAATACACCTTACTGCTGACAGTAGAGTGTGATTTCTCGTGCTTCCCATGCTGTTTGCAACACTTTCCAATGGCCAGGACTGTACACATTATGGTATAGCTGCAGGCAAAGGAGAATATTGTGCTACAGCCACCCACTCCCACATATTTTGGGGAAAATCAGGGTTCAAATTGCAGTGTAGCACAGCCCTATCCTACCAGTAAAAGCTGTTTCTGGTATTGGAAGTAAGGTAGCTGAGGCAGACCCTTTCTGAAGGGCTGTCCTCCTGCTCCAGTTTCCTCGGGGACTTGGAGCAAGGTCTCATAAAACTACACTAATATATGTTATCCTGAAGTCTTCAGCACAGTATATACCAAGATACACGATATCGAATTACTGGGAAAGCAGCCTCCCTATAGTGTCTGGGGTTAACATGATTAGTGTACAATTCACATTCACCTTTATGGTTTGTCTTCCTGGCAAATTACAGACTTGGTTTTTTTCTTAGCTATTGCTTCCTCCTCATGTTACACCTCCTTCTGAACTCTTTGGGATCATTAACGATGTAGATTGATGCAGACAGCCTACACTGCAAATGGAAAAGGCTGATTAAGTTATCATGCAATGCTTCTGTTAAGCAAGGATTATTCTCTTGAGCTATTCTAGAGCACTTTGTAATAACACAGATTTAAATAGCTATGGGCCCAAGTGATAAAATTCAGATGAGGATCCAAAGCTTTTCTTCCTGAGGTTTGTAGCATTCAGATCCAGGTTTTCTTCAGGGTCACATCAAGGTAACCAAGGACACTCATCACACCAGGGTATGAGGACCTCACTCTCAGTCTTTTCATGCAGCTGTGCCCTTCTCTGAAAAGGATCCTTTCCCTGCTATTATGGAGAAAAATGTGGAAGCATGGTGATGGAAAGAAGAAAAGATGTCAGGAAGAAATACTGAGTCCACTTCCCAGTGGTGGTGCCCCCCAGAATTTCCACCATTAGATTTGGAAAGAGAAATGTTATTTTAAAACCATATATTAATTTTTATTGTGGACATATTCCACATGATTTTTTGTGTATGTACTTGGTTTTATTTGGGACATTATTCAAGCTTTTCTCATTCATTAACTCTAACCTCTCCCAGCCTGAACTTCTCAAACTAGTCTAAAAACCTGTAAAGGTACTTAAAAATAAAAACCTGTTCTCATAACAAAAATTCTTACTAGTATAAAAAAAAGTGCATTCCTTCCATAAATAAAATTGCTGTGGAAGGAACAAATTGTAGAGCATTAACAGAACAAAGAGACATGCTAAACAGCATTAATTAGTTTGCTTAGTCATACTTGTGTATCTTTGGTAATAGTTAATCACATTACTGTAAAATCATAGCAGTATTTGTAATGTCATTATAGATTTTTATTTCAGAAGGGAGCATCATGTCTTCCAATTGCCTAATGCAAAATAATTTCTAATTAATAATTCCTTTGCAGTAATTATAATTAGTAATATGAATGTGGGGTAACTAATAAATTAGGAAAAAAATTTACATTTTGTGTTTGAATCTGTATGCTAGAATGACTTACAGTTTTTTCTGCTTACTCTGGTAATGGCTATAATATAATTATGACAATTTCAAGAAATGCTCCCTTTCCACCTCACTGATTCTATTTTTCCTGCAGCTGTCATTGCATTTACTCTCAGAGGTTAAGAGAAATAGCTGCACGAGGTTATGAGAGTAAGGGAGTTAGTTGTTTCACCTACTGCAATAGAGCCTATGCTGCAGAGCCAACTTCACTGGTGTGGTCTCTGCAAGATACACTGTGAGCTACTCATAACGAATGTTGTCTCTCTGCCCCTTCTTCCTACTATGTTTTGATGTGATGACCTGTACAGTCCAGTAATGCATTCATTGAACAATGTTTCCCAAAAAGACCTGAAGGACAGAGAAGCTCATCATCCACTTCAAGGGTTTAGTTCTCAGCACTGGCATACAGAGGACAAGCTCTTTTTCAAAGGCATTGTTCTGGGACAACTTTGCCTACCTCTGCCATTACTTTCCGTGCCTTCAAGTGTGTCTTAATAGGATACTATGACCCTGAAGACTTTGCACCTTTCTTTTAAGACATGTAAATTTTGCTTTGGATCTTACTGAAACTGCTGTTGTAGGAGACTGGTCATACCTATGCAATGGCTTGGCTATAAACCAGATGTGTCTTAATTCAGGTACATTCATGCATAAAAAAAATTTAGTCAGTCCCGGAAATTTGTTTTGGGGAATGCACAGGCACTGCTCAACGCTAGTACTCTCCAAACAGAAACAGCAAGAATAGTCAGGATGTGAATCCTGGGTAGGTCATCTGATCATGCTTTGTTTCTGTGAAAGGCAGACGGGCTGCTAGCTGCTACCATGCTGCTTTTGGAGCCAGTCCTTGAACACAGCAAAATTTCACATTACCTCAATGTGTGTTCTGTTAAATGCTGAAATTGGTTTTTTTTGCAAAGTGTCTCTGATCTTTTAATAATGTGTATGTAATGTCCTCTACTTTGAAAAGTCTACAGTTTACAGTGGAGATGGAAAAGCTAATGAAAGCGGATGTTGACACTATAATATTGCCTGTCATCTGGAAAGACCAAATACTGAGTAAGATGTAAGGTCTGGATGTCAATTTTGCTGTGCTAGGTCTTAGACTTAATATGCAATTGATGAAAGGCAGAAAGTGTTGATCACGTCATCAGGTGACATGACCTGCATTAGGAGTACAAAAAGCATCCAAACACATTACGGTCACTAACGCCAACTATGAAATACACTGCAAAGGCTCAGCAAACCAGTAACTCCATCCTTTTAAATAACTGAGTTACTCCTATATGACAATGACCACTCTCAGCTACCATGTCAGCTGGTCTTAACTGACTTTTTTAAACTTAGCCAAGATGCTGTCTAAGTGGTGCTCAGTGCAGGATGGCAGTAGAGGACAGGGCAAGGGGAAGCCAAGGGGACTTAGGGTAATTATGTTTGTCAGCTTGTTCCTGGGGCTGCAGGCTGATTTGGCCCTTTAGACTGCCTCAGAGTTGTTCTGTGTGGCACCTACATGCTCATGTCTGCAAGGAATCTTTCAGCACACTGCTAGATTGCCTTAAAAGGGCCAGAGCAGTTGCCAGGATCCCTGAATTTAAAGTGAGTTTAAAGATATTAGCATTTTTTTATAGCATATTTCAGAACGCGTGATGCATTTTGCTTTCTGACTTCGGAAATATCTTATGTTGGCATCGATGGACTTCAAAAAAATTGTCTTGTGGCTTGTTTCACTGTTTTTAAAACAGTGTTTCCTTTCAGCATGGATATTCTCATCTCTAAATGTATTATTTCTGCTGAGACATCAGTTTTTATTAGAGTTGGCTTCGTAGCCAAAGGCTCTGAAAAAGCAGTCTGGACTTCACTGAGGCTGTGATCAGATGTTGTTCTGTCCTACTAGGTACCTTACAGTGTGTCTTTTTGTATTTATCAGAAGCGTCTAAATCCCAAAGAACATGCTTTTCATATGTATCTCCTCAGTAAATGCAGAAATAACGTAAGCCTAAAGTGTATTTATTTTGATCATCCTATTATGTTTCCAAATCAGTATTAGAATAGAAAACAGTAGTAATACTGAATTGACAGGGTATTATTAATTTTTCTTCTCTCCCTCATGACTCTGACCTATCTACCCTGACTCTGACACTAGATAGTCAATTAAACCCTTTTTTAATCCCTGGGGATTCCACATTCCTTCCCATCCACCCCTCCCTCAGTGCGTGAGGTTTCTTCTCCAGTCCTTACAGTAGGACTGGTGGGCCTTCACCTGGGAACATCTGGGAGGGAGTACTGGGCCTAACTGGCAGATCTGGAGAGGCAGAAGCTGCAGGGTGCAGTGTCTGGAGGAGTCTATGGGTTGTCCTGTGATGGTTACAGCTGGGTCCATCCAGCTCCAACACTGACCAGAGTAAGCATCTCACCATGACTCAAAGCTGCAGCCAGGCTAGGGAGCCCCCAGAGCTCTGGCTCATGTGTGTTTAAGAGTGGGAGCTGCCAGTGGCAGGAGGTACGTGAAGAAATGTGTTTTGGAAACGGAAGGAGAAACGGAATGTGTGGAAGGGGACATATGATGGCACAGCTGGAGATGCTTTCTTGGAAGAAGGTGACTCATGCCAGAGCAGGGACATCCCTCAAGATCTGAAGCTGTGGGCTATCTCTGACATCCCTCAGGAACTGCAGCCCATGGAGGAAGCTCAGAGCAAAGGAAGCCAATTAAGAAGGAAGAAGCAGCAGATGGAAAACCTTACTCACACAATCTCAACTTCCTGCACCTCCCATTACCTCACCAAAGGAATCGGGAGGGGTGAGTGTATTGCACAGCAAAACCAAGGGAAATGGAGGGCAGGAAGTGTGGAGAAGAGGTATTTGACTGAAATGGAGACTGGTTTGCATTTGACAGAATCAAGACTTTTCACCAGTCTTATTGGGAAGAGGGGAAAAAAAAGGTTTCCTTTTCTTAGCTCTACTTTTATTTTCATTTATTCTCAAATCCTCTGTCCACTAATAAGGATCCTGCAAGAACAAAAAAATAAATTGAATTCTTACCAAAGAACTCCATCAGAGATACTGGCAAAGGTAACATACTTTGGTCAGGAAATCTAGCTCGTTAATCAGAAGAGGGCTACAAGGCACAAAAATATTGTGGATTTTGGGGAAAGTCTTATTTCATCAGAAAAAATCTTGTGCACTTTTTTTTTTTTCTGCTCTGTGAAAACCAGGTAAGTAATTTCAATGGAAAATTAGATTTTCATTATTTTTCATTTACAAGTGGGAAACAGTCAGTCTTGCTTGGAAGTCTCACTCCAGACCACTTATGTAGAATTAATTAGAGACTTTCCTCAAATAAGTTCTATGGGAAACCAGACACAGTCCTCTTAGTAATAAAGATGTGGTGGTAAGGAAGGAGAATTAAGTTGTCTAGGATAGGTTCCCTCCCTCCCCTCCAGATAGAAGGATGGAAGATTTAGAGGGCTGAGAAAAACACTTTCAGAGATGGGCTGATTCTGCATTTATGCTCAGAGCAAGATAAGTGTTTGGATAAAAAGCTAAGATATTATTATATCTCAGTACATACAGCTGGGACTGAATAAAATAAGTCTTTCATAAGCAAGTGGAATCACTCCAGATACTGCTTAGTCTTTATACTGTTCTGCATGGTTTAGGTGGGACACTCTGAAGATAATGTTCTGAAAAAAAGGAGGTCAAAAGAAAAATTAATGTACCAAATATTAGACATGCAAGAATAGTTCCTCACTGTAGCTTAATTTCTACTGCTTCTCACAGAACTCTGAGTTTATAGGCATAGTAGTCACAGGGAACAAATTTAATTTCTAGTCCAGTCTCATGAGGACTTGCAGAAAGACTACTCTTTCAGGAAAGTGTCCAGATCTTAAAAATTATTTGAGATGCAGTAGCAAGGTAAACTGCACAGGAGCATCTCAGAGGTGAGGGTTTTTCACTTCAAAATTTACCTGTGTGGGAGCTTCACAAAATGTAATCATTATTTAAAGGACTGAACAGGGCAATTTGGTTGTTACATTTCTGAGAACCTGGCTTTTCCGCTATAATTTTTCCAGCTCTTTTTGGCAGTGGTATAGTTTGAAAATTAAATGAAATGTCTGAGTAAACATTTCTTCAGACTCCTTCCAGTATATTATACCTCAGATACATTATAATGCAGTATGCCATATCCCATAATGTTTCACAGTAATTCAATAACTACAAAATTAACTTCATGACTAAAGTACTTAAAGGCCCTCTGGTCTCATCTAATGTACATATTTTCAGAACCTAAAAATACTGTTACAAGTGATGTTTACATGGCAATTTGAGGACTTCTTATTGAAATCTGACTGTTACAAATAAATTCTTATTTGGAATTGTTTTTCCTTCTCCCAAAAGACTTGATAATAGACCCAGGTATTTTTAGAAGCAAAGAGTTTTCACATATATTTTAGTCTGCTGTTACAAAGCACAAGTACTCCTCACATGATTGTGCACCTTCTGCAATGTCAGCTTGCTTTTTCTTGGCAGCTTCAGCATATTGCCATGAAAAAAAATAATTATAAATAGCCATTTAAAAATCTCCACCCCTGCCCCCATGATTTCTTCTGGGTTTTTTCTCTCCCGTTTTTTCTTGAAAAGGCCCGTTTGAACTCAGGTTTCAAGAGACCCCTGGGAGTTGATTTGTGCTGGCCAGACAGAATTTTAGGTATTTAGATAAGAAAGGGAACTTTATAAAGCCACACAAACAACAATCAAAATAAGTTGCTGGTATCCAGTTCTGTGCTTTCCTAATGTCCTCAGGGGATGACATAAAAATATTAGTGAAGTAGAATGCATTTTAAAATGATGCTTAACAAACCAAACGAACTTATTGCTATTGAATGTTACTAAAGTGAAAAAATTTTTTGTATGATTTTCAAAAGGCATTAGCTACTTTTTTCACTGAATAGGCTACTCAGGTTCACTCTGAGGAGAACGAACCACATAGCTGGTGTGACAGCACCGAGCGAGCATGGGCTGGGGGTTTGAGGGTGTCTCTTTTTGCACAGGAGCATTGTTAAAACCTTATATAGAAGTTAGGTCCAAAATTTGTCTTTGCTTATTTGAGTAAACAAATAAGACAGTCGAAAGCTGTCTAAAGAATGCTAACTACTAGAATAAAACTACCAAAATAATGGTAGCAATCAGAGGTGGAACAGTATGAGATCAGCTTCTACTTCACAAAAAGGAAGGTACCCTTTATGGGCAATAACTAGCATGTGTCCTCTCCCCCCTGTGATGAAAGGTTTTAATGTGATTATAGGTTTTTTGAGCAGAGACACGGTACTGGGTGCAGGTGCCCCGGGCTTGCAGGGCCTCTGTGAGGCGGCCGGGGCTGCCCCGGGCCGGGCACAGCCAGCTCCAGCCGGCTCCAGCCCACCCACCGCAGGGCACGGCCAGGCCCACAGTCACCCGGGGGCTGCCTCGGGGAAAAGATGCTTTTAAAAGGGCAAAAAACTCTGCAGAGGAAGGGAGGATAGAGGGGAAAGAAGCATGAGGAGCAGCCCTGCAGGCACCGAGGTCAGTGAAGAAGGAGGGGAGGAGGTGAAGGAGTGAAGCTGTGCCTGGGAAGGCAGGGAGGAAAGGTGTTAATTTGTTCTCTTTTCTTGCTATCCAAATCTATTGTAATTGGCAATAAATTAAATTCATTTTCCCCAAGTTGAGTCTGTTTTGCCCATGACAGCAACTGGTGAGCTATCTCCCTCCCGGTCTTCACCTTGGCCCATGAGCTTTCTCATCCTATTTTCTGCCCCTGCCCAGCTGAGGAGAGGAATACCCCCATCCCCCTGTCCTGCTAAGGAGCAGCTGGATGTGTGCCTAGCAGCCAGCCAAGGCCAGCCTACTCACACATGCAAGAAATTGCTAGGTGGATCAATTGCTGTGGTGGAATGTAAAAAAAAAAAAGGTCAGTGCCACAATCCAGGCTTGCAAGATGTCAGTATTTGGTTGTGAGATACTACCTGAACTCCTTAATGCTCAATTTTTTGCTGAGAAAGGATACACAGTAGCTTGGATTGGCTCTCCCATTGCTGTAGAAGCTCATCATTTTAGAATACGAGGCCAAGTTCAGAGTCAGTGTAGGGAGACGATGGTGCCAACTTGGCCTATTAAAAGTCTCTTTAAAAGGTTTTGGCATATCTTTAAAATGGTGATAAGGCTGATGATTTAACACAGCAGTCTCTGATAAAAGGAACAGGAAAACTGTCTTACAGAAATAAGAAAATGTTACTCCAGCATTTCCAATATTTTCTGTTCTTCTGTAATGTATGCTTCCTAGGAAGTGGTGAGTAATCTTACTTAATCTAAGTCAATTAGCCAAATTGTCTGTATTTCAGGTTTTTACAATTTATTTCCCATCAGGGAAACAATTTGCTTATCCTCATTATTTCTCATCCTGTACATTGATGTCTACAGAATTTAAATTTTCTGTTATCTTGGGCAGTGTGCTGAAGTCTACACTGGGGCAAACTTGCACAGGAGCAATTTTGCTTTTAGCAAGACCTGAAAAATTAACTTTCCGTGCAAAAAAACATAAGCAACATAGGAGTTCTGCATTCACAGTCTTCTTGAAAGAAAATTATTGAGCTGTTCCTCCAGTCACAGCCTATAAATGGAGCTATAGAAAGGAAGAGAATACAGTGAAGAGCGTTATGAGATCCCAAACTTTAATCCAGTTCAGGGGATGTAGCCAAATTTCTTCTGTGTTTGACTTCTGTGGGACTTATGCTTAAATGAATAATATTCTTAATTGTTCATGTCAACTTTTTCTTTAGTCAAGGCCTAAGGACCAGGTCAGAAAAATGAGACAGTCTCAGGGTGAGCTGCTGACTTTCTAGCTTATGCGTATGCTATAGGAAGGGTGAATTTTCAATCCAAAAGCTAATTGGGAGAGTAAAGGGCCTCTCACAAAAAGAGTGAAGAGGGGCAGACAAGGCTAAAAAAAGAGGCTCTTTAAAGCAAGGTATGTTGCAACAAAGACTGATAGTGACAAAGGGAAATGGCTTCTGTTCACAGATCAGCTAGTAATTTAATTTTTAAATTAATCCAGCGGTAAGCTAATACTGCACAACGAACTGGCTGCAGTTGGACATTCTGCTGTGGGCACAAACTGTTGCCTTCAACATGTTTATTTACCTCATGCTATGCATGAAATTCACTCTGGTATTAAAGGGAAAGCAAGAGTAACAGGTAGAACTGAGTATTTACTGTTTGAGAACTGATTTTAGAATGTCTTTTCACTTCAGCAGATGTCTTATATTATTTAGAACAGTCACGTATTAATAAAATTTCTTAAATAACACGTTTCTTAGCAATTAACAAACAAGAGACATGTCCTTTCTTAAAATGCCAAAAACTTGTTTAAATAAGTACTTTGCATTGTGTTTCTTCAAGCTTGCCAAATGGAGATGGAGCGGGGGGGAAGAGTCATTTAGCATTGATATTTGCTCATAACTGTACAAGCTACAGAAAAAATGTGTGGAGGATGCTCTCACTAGGTCTCAGCTATGGAGATACAGGACACAAACCTCCTTGGTAGCAGAGGGAATGAAAACTAGGGTGGGATTTGACTCACTGTAACTTCTGCATCTGTGTTTGGACTAGGTGTCCACACAGCCATTATAGTGAGGGGATATCAAGGGCTTGATGCAGTAGCCTACCTCTTGGCATCATTTGGGTATGATCTGAGAGGTATGTCTTCTGGCTTCCAGCTGTCCCCTCAGAATGGAAAGACTGTCCGTGGGCCTGGTGTCATATCTTCTAGGCTCTAGGTACTAATTTAATTATGGCATTTTAAATGGCATTAAGTTGCTTGTGTGTAGGAAATCAAAGTGAGGCCTTAGTCAATACAGGCAGTTAAGCCTAAAGGCGTCCTAAAGGTGTCTGCTTTAGGACAGCATGAATAACTTTTTAATTCTGCTCACTATAACTGGATCTTAGCCCTTTTTAATATATATACCTGCAATATAGCTATCTAAAGTCAGAGAAGCTGAATCCCAGCCTGGGTGTCTTGTGTTTAGTGGGTGGTCTCAGCCACCCTGGTTAGCTCTTGAAGACGAGCTTTTACTACTGTATCATATGTCAACGCTGACTAGTGGTGTTCCCAGGCTAGTTCTCCAGGGTTCTGCTGTCATGTGCAATAGGAAAGAACACTGTTTTATTTCTAGAGCCTCATGGGATTGGCCACGTCTGTCCATGCTCAGCGGTGGCGGAAGTGCTTTTGGAACATCCAGGGAGAAATGTAGGTTCTTGGAGAGATTATTATCAAAAACTTGGGTGCTGTCAAATTTTGTGGGTCACCAAGCTGAATAAAAACATGTTTTAAGCAATCACACTTAGGTGCCAAAACCATATTTACATCATGCTTCAGGTGACCATTTTCTCTTGTGAATCTGGAACTTACGTACACAAGCTTTGCTGTCACTAGTGCAGGGTGGTAAGAGACCATCACTGTTCAGGGGGGCTGAACAGGCTGTCCAGGAGAGATGGGCAGGACAGGTGAGGGAGGAGTTGTGCTGTATGTAAAGGAGAAGTTTGACTTTACAGCCCTTACAGTTAGGGATGATGTAGTTGAGAGCCTGTGGGTGAGGATTAGGGGGATGAAAAACAACGAAGAGGTTGTTGTGGTTGTCTGCTACCAGTCACCCAGCCAGGATGATAGCACTGATGAGTTATTTTATCTAGTTATCTATATGAGTTATTCATATATCTATCTATATGAGTTATACTATCCTAGGCAACTAGGAGAAATCTCTGGATTGGTAGCCCTTGTCCTTATGGGAGATTTTGATTTCCCACACATCAGCTGGGAATACCATACCGTCACTGCTGGGACAAGTAAGGCTGGGAAATCCCTGCAGTATGTTGAAGAGACTTTCTTTTCACAAGTACTCAGTGAGTCAACTAGGAAAGGTGCCCTTCTAGACTTGCTATTTGTGAATAAAGAACTGGTGGGAGATGCAATGGTAGGAGGCTGTCTTGGTTACAGCGATCACAAAGAGACTGAGTTTAAAATATTTGGTGTAATGAGGAAAAAAGTCAGCATCATTCTTGAGAACAAAGCTTGATTTCCACTGGTGTCATACACAAGAGGGCTCAGCTGCCTTTTCACCGTGAGTAACAATCCTTGATCACTTGCAAAAGCTGTGGTCATACTTAAACCATGCATTCTCCTACATATACCTACATCAAGTTATTTTAGGAGTTACCAAAAGTCTATTCATTTTAGATAGCACCTGGGAACTTATGCAGTTCCAAGTCCTTTCAAGGTCTTTTTTTCCTCAGAAGGGCAGCTGTCAATGACAGCACACACAGGCTATTAAGGAACAGAGATCCTGCATGGAGACAGGCCCCGATCATCCCTTGATCTCTGCCTTCCCATTAGCCCTGTGCTCAGCTGTTGAGTGACAAGAAGGTTCAGATTTGTGTCTTGGGTCCCAACTGTGACATTGCCTTGCTCTTGTAGCAGAACAGGGTGATGCTTTGGTTTCAAGCACAAGGCATGCCAAGTGACTGATGGGAAGGAGAAGTCAAAAAGGCCAGGTTAGGATATATGGTGCCCAGAAACTCTTGTAAAATGCCAGTGGCAGACGCAAAGATAAAATATGTGCTTCCCTATCTCACCTTTCAGTCATCCCATATGCCCTTCTTCAGGCACTTATCTTTGCAAATGGGCACTGCATGAGATGGAGGCATTGCAGTCCGGGGAACTTCCCTACCACTACTGCTAGAGGTCTTACAGAGAGTGCTGACTGCTTGCTTGCTTTTCTTTTTCTTTCTTCCTTTTTCCTTCCTTCCTTCTTTCCTCCCTCCCTTCCTTCCTTTCTTCCTTTCTCCCTTCCTCCCTCCCTTCCTTCCTCTCTCTTTTCCTTCTTGCCTTCCTTTCTTCCTTCCTTTCTCTCCTTTCTCTCTCCCTTCCTTCTTGTCTTCCTTTCTTTTTTCTTTTTTTTTTATTCTTTTGCTCCTTTTCCTTTCTTCTTCTTTCTCTTTCCCCTTCCCTTCCCTTCCTTTCCCTGCCCTGCCCTTCCCATTCTTTCTCTTGCTTGCCTGCTTTTTATGTCTTTTCTGCCTTTCTTGACTTCCTTCCTTCCTCCCTTGGGGTTTGTTTTTAAATTCTCCTTGCTCTGCTTCATCTGGATCTGGAGGCAACAAGACAACAGGCCTGGCTTGAGCAAGCAGAGGGATGTCTTTCTTCTGTCAACCATTTAAAGCATCCCAGGAAGAGTGGGAAGTGGGCTGGACATATCTGCAACCCGCTGGGCTGCACTGTTCTGGTCTGCTCTGCTTCTTGGAGTTTCCCCGCTCCCTGCCCTTGAGATGCTGGGCTTCTGCAGGCAGCTGCCCACTCAAGAAGGCAGCTATGCAGCTGCTGTTTTTATTGCAGCTGGCAAAGCCAAACTCCTCTCCAGTTTTCCGTGAGAGTGCCAAAACCACCTTCTACCTGGAAATTATGTGAAGAAGAACAAAGTCAGCATTAAAAAGTTGGAGGTAAAGAAATTCCGCCTCTGGACTCCGTCACCAGGGTGCATCTTCCTCCCCGCTGTCCCCTAACAAGAGAGAGCCTTTCAGCTCGGACCACTGCTTTGGCTGGAGGAAACGTGCCCTTGTCACCCTCACAGCAGCGGCACAGGGAGACCCGCAGAAAGAGGGTGGGACTGACTGCGGATGGCACTGGTATGGGCACAAAGCATCCCGGGACACGTCCACACATCCCTGTGACCAAAAGCAGCTTGGCAGAGCTGCTGGAAAGCAGTGTGGCAGAAAAGGCCCTGGGCGTCCTGGTGGAAAAACCAGGAGCCAGCACGCTGCCCATGCCCAAAGGCAGCGAGTGAGCGTACCCTGGGCTGCGCTGGGCAAGGCCTTGCCTGCTGTGGGAGGGAGGTGGCCCTTCCCCTCTGCTCAGGGCCAGTGACACCAGGCCTGCAGCGCTGTGCCCGGCTCTGGGCTCCCCAGTACAAGAGAGACCTGGGCATACTGGGGAGAGGCCCCCAGTGCCCCTCCCCACCTCACCTCCCGTCCCCCCTGCCACCTCCCAGTGGATCCTCTGAGGCCACAATGACATGATGTGTTGACCTGGCACTGGCCCAGCAGCAGCCCCGGTGCCTGCAGGGAGGCACTGTGCCAGCACGCTGCGCTGCTGGGGAGAGCCAAGCAGCGCTGCTGGCACCAGGACCCCCTTTGGCAGGGTGTTGGCCAGCAAGGCAAGTGAAGGAAAAAGCTGGAAACAAAGATCTCGGGAATGGACAACTGAGAAAACCCAGGCAGTGCAAGAAAAGCAAGGAGCCCAGGTATGTAACAGACCCTGCTGTCCATCTTTCAAATTCTAATGCTGCTCTGAGTATAGGAAATATTTCCGAGGTGCACAGGGTCAGGCCCAGACAGCAGGCATGCACCTGCCCTTGGGAGAATGGGTATGTCAGGAGAAAGACACGATGCCTCTATTGGCAGTTTTCATTTTGCACTTGTTAGTGGATGTTACAGCAGGACCCCTCTCAAGCATCTGCCAAAGGTCTTGGGAATCTAGAGAGTTCCCCGCTGACTGGAAGCTGGCCAGCATTTTTCCTATTTACAAGAAGTGTGTGAGGGAAGACCCAGAAAAGGAGAGACATCTTAGTGTGACCTCTCGGTACCTGGACAAATTATGGACAAGATCATACTGGGTACTAAAGTAATGTTGAACACAAGCATACGTTGGGAGAGGAGTGGCCGGAGAGCAGCCCTGCAGAAAGGGATCTGGGGGTGCTGGTCAACAGCAGGCTCAGTGCGAGTCAGCAGTGTGCCCTGGCAGCCAAGGGGGCAACCCGCATCCTGGGGTGCATCAAACACAGCACAACCAGCCAGAGAGGTGATTATCCTGCTGTGTTCAGTGTTTGTGCATCCTCCCTTTGAATACTGTGTGCAGTTCTGGGCCCCACAGTGTTAAGGTATTTCAGTGCGTCCAGAGGAAGGCAACAAAGCTTGTGAAAGGGCTACAAGGAATGTCCTATGAGGAGCAACTAAAAACTTTGGATTTGTCTAGTTTGGAGAAAAAAAGAGGCTGAGGGGCAACCTCGTTGCTCTCTACAGCTTCCTGAGGAGTGGTAGCGGAGAGGGAGGTGCTGAGTTCTTCTCCCTGCTATCCAGTAACAGGACACATGGGAATGATTCAAAGCTCCATCAGAGGCTTCCTAGAGAGGTGATCGATGCCCCAAGCCTGTCAGTGTTTGAGGCATTTGGGCATTGCCCTTAATGACATGCTTTAACTTTTGGTCAGCCCTGAATGGGTCAGGCAGTTGGACCAGATGGTCATTGTAGGTCCCTTCCAACTCAAATATTCTCTTTTCTCTTTCTTCTCTTCTCACTGGATTCATGAACAGAGGCTGTCGATGCTACAATAGAACATTGTGAGAACATATATATTAACGTTCTGATGGACACTGGAGAAAGCAATGATGAAAGCAATTACAGTAGATGCAGTTAGGTCTGAGTGATTTTAACTGCACCTGTGGAATCAAACATTCCATAGAAAAATAGAGGGAACAAAAGCTTCTGTAGAATTGATGTAACAGTGACTATTTATTAAAGGGAAGAAATCTCATTGCTTTTAGGGGTAAATATTCCAATGATAGAAACAAATATTTCAAATAAAAAATGTGAGGTTAGCCAGAAGATGCATTTCAGGTCATCTTGTCTTTCAGTTCTTCTTAGCTCAAAGTGTCTACACTCCTGTATTTTTCACTGTTTTTTCATATGCCAATAGAGCCACAGTTCTTGTCCAATTGATTTGAATTTGTAATAAATATATACACATTTTGCTATTCTAGCAGAATTTACAGTGAAAGAACTTATTCACAGGAACTATTTAGTACTAAATCACTCCTGTGGAAGGTTATATGTAAAATGATGAAAGCAAATTTTATTTGTATCAGTTTAACTAAGGAGTTTCCTGTGAAGATAGTACAGTTGTGTTAGGATATTAGAATTAGCTCAATTAGAATCTTCCAAACAGGACACATTCAATAGATGAGTATCCCTAGCGCTTTGGACATACTGCCTCAGCAATTGATTGTGCTGACTACATCGGAGAAGTGTTAGAGAGCCCTTTAATCTTCTCAAGCAGAAAAACCAAACTGTCTGGATTTGTTATTTTAGTTTTTATAACTGAAAGAAAAAGAAAGTATGATACCGGTTGCCACAAGATGTCACAAAAATACCAGTTGTTTCTATCCTGCAGACATCTTTGGTACCACTGGTTACCAGTATGAACTAAGCAATGTGTCAGTCTGGTCTGGGAAGAAAGCAAAGCAAAATTTCTGATGTTTTTTTCTCATTTTTAGTGCCACTGCAAGGGTATTAAATGTCTCTGGATATTGTTCAGGAGGATTCCCTATCTCAAGCTGGTGGAACACAGTGACTTAAGGGATAGGGGGCAGTGGCAACAAGTTCCTGCCCAGAGCAGCAGGTGCATCTTTTCTGTGACTGCCCCACCTTCCCAGGTGCCCATGCCTATTAGGTACAAGGCTTTACAGGTGGAACTGAACAACAATGAGGACAACGGTTCATCTAGCATGGAGGTGTTTCTGAGGTTAAGTTACCCTATGCCCTGCATCAAAATTGCTTCTGCTAATCAAAAAATGATGGGTCACTGTCACAGCAGACTGCCATCTGAAGGGAACAGAAGGCCCAACACGCAGACCGGACGCACTTCGTAGGGAAGCCTGCTGCCTCCCTGCAGCCTGGGGTAGAGATGTGAAGGGCAAGCTTCCTACCCTGGTGCTATGTTAGGGATAAAAGGAAGCAAGAGAAAGAAAGTTGTTCTGTATGTGGACTCTGCCCGTATGCTCTCTGTATACAGCCCAGCTGACTACACATCTGCACTGAATTCTTTTACACTGTGTTTCCAAAAAGAGAATTGGTAGGTTCTATAGGTTGAATTAAACAAATGACCAGCTGGTCCTCTGTATCATGACCTGCAGAACCAGTACTAGAAATTTCCTTCTCTGATATATTACCCAAACTTAATGTTCTAATGGATTTTCCTGCCATGAAATACATTTGCTAGAATATTCAAAGAAAAGGTGATGAAAGAGGAACAAAAGCACCCACAGTGAGTTTTGGTCCCCACAGTATATGACTAGCCAAGTGCATTATTTTTGTTTAATATGCCTATTTCAGAAGGCATAACATGAAAAACGAAAATGAAGACTTGCTGAACAAACTTAGAAACACCTGGAAGGAGCTGTATATACATGAGAAACAATGGTGAGTGATTCCTTAGGCCCCTGTTCTCAGTCTGTCAGTTACCTCTGATTTCAATGGGAGCAAGGTTTGACTGTGACTTTTGTTTTGGTAGAACAAGTCCTTCCTGAGGAGTCCAAACCTAGCCATTCTGCCATGCTAGAGCACTCTCGCGCTTGCTCTGTCTCTACACATCTGCCACTGAAGTGTAAAGAAGGATTTTGAATGCAGAGATAGTTTTGTGGTCAGGTTGTTGTGGTCAGATGTTGGAATGTTTCTTGACATTAAGGAAATCTTTGGCATGTTATTAAAGCATCACCATTTTCAGTAAGAAATTGTTTCTGTGAGTTGTATGTTCTTGTTGATTTCTGTTGTTACTCTTTCCTTCACTTCAGTGGTGTTCAGCTTTAGTCTCCGTTCTTACTGCAGCTGTATCCAGGTCTGGCCATTTCAGCATAGATTTATACAACAGTTGAGTCAAAAGCCCTTTTGTCCACTGAAGCCTCCCTGAACTTTCACAATCTAAATAATGAGCATAATAATACCAATCCTTAATACCCAGCCATAAGGAACCCTATAGAGGAGTACTATGAATGGGTACTGGATTTCACATCATAGCACAAGCTGCTTGTTCTCCTCTCACCCTCATTGCTAATTACTGTCTTTCCCCTCCCCCCCCCCCCCCCCCCCGTCTTTCTCCAGGCAGGTTAAAGAGATTACTGAAAAAATGTTTCGTGTTGGATCTGATTCTTGTATATCTTAATGGCACATCAGACTCTTCTTCTGTGGAAAAAAACTTCTGTCAAGTGAAAATTGACTGCACCCTCATGTGTCACCCTTTTTACTCAGCTGGATGGTCTAGAGGAGCTTCAGGGATATGACATCACAACTCATTATTTTTATAGAACATTCACCAGCACAATATGAAGTCTAACGAATGGGATATGCTATAGCTGTCAAAACAACTGAATGAAGGACACTTGAGGGGTTTAATGCATTTTTTTTTCACATACCAATTTGCAACTTTCAAAAATTTACAATGTTTTTTCAGCCAATAGGGCCAATTAGTGAGTTTTTACTGTAAGTAGCTATGTATTGAATAGAGGTCAATATGATGTAACATCATGCTGTCACTCATAAACTAGTTGAAGGATAATCTAATGATTCATGACATCAGTGGGACCTTGGAGGAATGATATCCTTGACTTAACTCACTTTTACCCATTTTATTCTATGGTATGATAGGACTGCTGTGATGTTTTCTTGAAAAGGTTTTCAAATTCTGTATCATCAGAGGCATTCTGATTGTAGTAGGTGGCCGTTGTGCTGTCAGTTAGAGACTGATCAGAAGCTGCATTTCTCCAACAGCATGTAAATACACAGCCTGTAGGAAGCTGAGGTACTTTCCCCCAAAAACTTAGAAAAAATTCAGTGTTCACAAGTTACTGTACTGACAAGTATTGGTAGAGATGACCTAAGAGATCTTATGTACCTCCTTTCAAAAGAAGTTATTACATGTTCTGTCTTTGAATGCTCCTTTCTCATTTGACACGAAATATACTTTAGAGCCACATAGCACTTTGGAGCTGCCCATCAAGTGGCTTGTGAGCCAGCAAGCTGGAAGAAGCAGTGCTGCTGCATTTATGCTCACTATCATTGGCAAGAATTATTCCAACTGCTTCATGTGACACACCGCAAACACACCTTTTCCCAAGCTGTCAGCCAGCTGCAACTGCTTTAAACCAAACCCTGATGTGCTGTCGCTACCTAGAGCACAACACTCATTAAAAAGGTTCCTGTCACTGCACTTGGTTACTATTACCCGGTAACACATGCTGTAAAAGGCACGTATTTATTTGCAAGAATTTCCTGTAAGTATGTAGGTAGTAAAATGAACTGCATTCGTTTGAAGTCATTTTCTCCAGGTTGGAGAAAACTGATAGCAAACACTAAATTCTTTCCATACTGCACTAACATGCAAGCATATGAATGGGGGCATATACCACTAATGAAATACTGGTCCCTTGTGTCTGTCTTGGGGCATTGGAATGAATGTGTATGTGTCACTACACCACACAGGCAAGCTGTGAGTTCTTTCCTGTTTGACCAGACAGGTGTTCTGGAATGATGATACACCTTTTACACGTTAACTGTATTGCAGTATTATTCCTTCGCCTGACAGTGCTCAAGAGCAATTTCCTCAGAGCACTATAAGAAACAAAACCACCACCACCAACAATAAAAGTCATAAAAGCGGAAGTCCTGAAAAGCCTCCAAGGTTTTAAGGGAGGACAAGAAAAAGTGAAATGGAGGCAGTGAGTGGTCTGCAATGCAGTTTATTGAAATATGACCGTTACACAGAAAAACCTTGTGTTGCATTGGCAGTTTTGGTGTATAAATATGTTTGTGATATAGAGATACATGCTTTATTATAGCATGAAAATATGTAATATTAAAGATTACTGCAAAATTTCTGCAAAAAAGTGAGAGTCTTCATATTAAACTATGTTGGTTTCTATCTTCAAGGTGTCAGAGTCACTGGAGGAAATTTGTTATTTGCCTTCTAATAGCCTGAAGCACAGCCATTCAGGCTTCTATGGGGAAAGTTGTGAAAAATGATGGGCAGACCTTCTGGCGTAAAGGAAGGTGTCAGAGGATTACAAAGCACTGTTTTACTATTAGAGCCTTCAGGAGTTTGTTACAGACAGTATAAAAGTTCTGAAGGGAGACTCAGGCATAAGTGATACTCCATTGCTACCTGAGTTCACACATTCAAGGGAAAGCAAGCCTTCCTTGCTCTCTGTCTGCCTTCCCATCTCTGTCACTCTCTCTTCCTCTCTCTTTTAAAAGAATTATGTATATGCCAACAGACTCTCCTTAAGGAAGGCTGAGGTCATAGCTGATAATTGAGGTAACTAATTGTCCACATGGTTCCCAACATAGGATGCAATCCAGTGATGTTTCCTCCTGCATCATAGAACAAGGTTCACATCAGCTGGCTTAACACTACCAAAAAACTTAATTGTTCAATCGAAGCCTGTCATCCAGGTTCTCTTTATGATCACTGGTGAAAGAACATCCCATTGAGAGCAACCTAGCTTTCTACACTGCTCTTCTAGGATGAGATGAAACGTCCTTTGGAGGTACCACTCTGTCTTACTACAGAGCCTGTGTAGAAAGAATTTGCATGTCTCTCAATTCAGGCTAGATTTAAAATGGTTAAAGATTAGTGATACAAAACCATGCTCTTAGTTATTTTCATATGAGGTCACACAAATGAATACTACCACACGAAAATATTTATGGAAGCTCTTCTTATTACACTTTCAATAGATGTTCTGAAAGGTGAGTTTGTATTTTTTAAGTTTAAGCAAAACCATCTGATATAAATTAAACAATCCCACTATTAGAACAACGCTAATGACTTCAATTTAAGTTATAAAACCACTATACTTCTTATTCTCTTAAGACTGAAGTTATTAAAAGTTAAGTGTTTAGTTACACTTTCATCTGGTATGGAGAAGAGCATAACCTAAAATGTCAGAAGAGTAGAAAGTTAACATTTGGAGGAAGATATGCTCTGTGTTGCATTATCGGTATGTATTTCTTCATACATCCAACTTCAAGGCATAGCAAGACAGTGACACATGCATGCTCGGGGAGATTCTTTTATGTTATTTTATTTTAGATATTTATTACAGATAAGGATGGCATTAGTTATTATGTGACTTCATGGTTCTTTACTGCATTTTCAGCCCTTAATGTCTAATAAAGCCTAATACTAGTTAAAGAAGGAAAGTGGGCAGCCTACTGACTGGGCCTCCCACCTGAGCAGGGCTCTCAGCCTGCCTTGTCCCTCTAGCCTGCTGCTCCAGGGGGTTTTAGAGGGCACAAATTTTATGCAGGGGAGTCCCAGAGACCCCATATGAGTACGCTGGGAAAACTCCCTGTTTGCTTCTTCAGACAGTTGGTTCCTGCTTTGACTTACCTTCTGAAGGAAAAAAAAAAAGGCTTTTGTTGACTACAGAGATAGCCTGGTGATCCTAAACTAAACTTAGCTATTACGAGTGCTCTACTTCACGTGTCCTCTTGTGGTGCAAGGAACATGCTTACCCAGAGGAAGCTGTGGGTAGGATCTAGTTCTGAGTAAGTGCAGATGGGTGCGTCAAGAAGCAGCAAATTGACATAATCAAGGTTTAAAACCAGCATCTTATGGCCACTGCTGTGAAGTAATTCAATTTCTGGCACAGTCTAATGCTTTAGTCTGTGCCAGTGTGGGTCTTCAGAGTAATGTATACATAACTCTGTATGCACAAATGCCAGAAATGCCATGAGTGTGACATAGGCAAATTCAAAATTAATCATCTATTTTTATAGTGGAGTATTCATGCATGAGCAATCAGAGTGAAACTGTGCTAGTTTTGGCTGAGATAGAGTTAATTTTCTTCATAGTAGCTAGTATGAGGCTATGTTTTAGATTTGTGCTGGAAACAGTGTTGATAACACAAGGATGTTTTAGTTACTGCTGAGCAGCGCTTACAATGAGCCCAGGCCTTTTCTCAGCCCACCCCACCAGCGAGCAGGCTGGGGGTGCACAAGAAGTTGAGAGGGGGCACAGCTGGGACAGCTGACCCCAACTGACCAAAGGGATGTTGGGGTCATCATACCATATGATGTCATGCTCAGCGTATAGAGCTGGGAGAAGAAGAAGGAAAGGGGGACTTCTGCAGTGATGGTGTTTGTCTTCCCGAGTAACTGTTACGTGCGATGGAGCCCTGCTTTACGGGCCATGGCTGAACACCTGCCTGCCCATGGGAAGTGGTGAATGAATTCCTTGTTCTGCTTTGCTTGCGTGTGCAGATTTTTCTTTACCTATTGAACTCTCTTTATCTCAGCCCATGAGTTTTCTCACTTTTCCAATTCTCTCCCCCATCCCGCTGTCGGGGAGCGAGTGAGAGGCTGGGTGGTCCTTAGCTGCTGGCCATGTTAAACCACAACAGAAACCCAAAGGAACACAGGGACAAGATAAGTATTTGTGTCTCACTTGAATTGGGAATGTATTTATTAATATGTTACAAGTATTTCTATTTTAAACATCTCCTTGTATTGGTCAATGATGCAACCTTTTCAGAGGTGACCAATGAAAAGCAGATGTGTGTAAAGGACGGAATGGCTTTTGCATTATTCGTCCCAAGCTTTTTGCACGTTTGTGGAGTAACTGAGGAAGTACAGAGACTGCCATTTGGCCCTGTAGCACACAGAGTATATTATCTCATAGAAGTCCTTCACTCTGTGAAAGAAGAGGAAAACAGAAAAGATCAGAGGAAGGGCTCACTGAGGTCTTGTTGAAGATGAGGATCAATAATTCTTTAATACAAACGTGAAGAACCTTGTAGAAACTTCAAAGCCCAAAGGAGCATTGCTTTATGTTCGCGCATAGCTTCTCGCTAGTATGATTCAATTAATACGCCAGTTACTCAGGTGAACTTGGGTGACCTGTATGTAACACTAGCTGTTGTTATTCCATGATGGTTCCACCCAGTTTGTGTTGCATTGGTACCTCACGCCTTTTCATAGAGCAGATTTTCCTCCACTCTTTCTGGCATATATGCTGTGTGTCTGTTCCAAGGGGCTGCCCATATGCTTCTGATATCATAAAAACTTCTGAAATGAGGCAGCAGGAACTCAAGATGGGCAGTGTGACAGACTGAAGCTGGTCCTTAGCTGGCATACTTTCACCGAAACCAGCTGGCAGTTATTTGTTCTGCTCCCTGCCTAGTGCTCTGCCACAGTGGGAAGCTTATTTCCTTGATGTTGGGGTATGTCACTGTATTCTGCCAGTGGAAGGTCTGGATTTCCTTGAAAAGGTCTCTCTCTTTTAATTAACAACTTGCAACCGATCACATTTCAAGTTTCTATTTCCCTTTGATTTCTCTTTTTTTTTGTTTGTCTGGAAACCAGCAAAGCAGTAACCAAGTGCAGAGGAATAGGTTACAGAGATGAGATGCTCTTCTGTAGAAGGCAGAGAGTAAAATCAAGCTACTTGAAGAGGTCAGGTCCTTTCCTTTCGTGACTCAAGTACAATTTCTGAAAGAGAAATAAAAACTCCTGGCTCTTGCATTTCCAGCATTCAGATTCTGCTTCTCTTTACTGGCGTGTGCAATGGAAGCACATGTATTCTCAGTGGCTGCTGTTCATTACCATACCTGCTGACAGGAGACATGGGCTACCTATGGTCTTCAAACTCAGTTTCTTAACAGGCCAGCAACTTCAGGGAGAACTAGGATGTGAAAGCATCAGTAAGGTGGCTGCAGAGTTCAGTACTGCAGAGCAATGGAGGTGTTGCAGACAACAGAGCGACAAGTACAAATGGGTGAAGAAGGAGGATGCAGGGCATGGATTCTGCCTTCCTCAGTTTGGCTGGGACATGGGCTAAACTCCCAGCTCCTGGAAATTACACAGGAGTACCTCTGGATCTCATTCTGGTTCTTCAAAACAACTTGCCATTTTGTTCCTTGAGGCCACTGGGGAATGCTTTGAAAATGGGAATTAAGTCTGATCAGTGTTAACCAAAGGTCCTAAAACCCACAGTTCTGATAGCTAAAATTATCTCTATTCATTAACCCTGCTTAATGTTCATCTAAGGAAACTCAGGATTGCTACCTCAGGCTGCAGTCTGGTCTGCTACTCCCACATCATTAAAGCTTCACAGGAGCTGCAGTGTTCAACAGATGCTGCTCTCTTAATTTCTGGCCAGGTTTCTGAAGAGAGTTTCCTTTCCTTAGAAACTCCCACACAGAGTCAAGGAAAGCACATAATGCATACTTACTTCCGTGTCACCTCAAGGATGGAGAGCATCATGGTTTGCTCAATGCACCAAATATATTAATCTAAATCTGGTTTTTTTTTCATGCCATATGTTGAGACTTTTTGCTGCGGTAAGGTCTGTGAAGTTTCAAATTGTACCCTGAACCATAAACACTGCACTTTGAGCTTTCAGAAATGAAGTGGCAATACCTATGAGTATTTTTGTATCCATTTAATAAGGACCAAAAGCCTCACTTGTTAGTTACACTTTATGAGTAGCACATTGACCTCAGCCTTTCTTGGTGGACCGTTCAGTTTAATAGCACTTCTCAAGCTAGCCTAGTTTGAAGATGAGCCCCTGGGGGTGGGACCTATTGGACTTTTTTTCAAAAGTCTAGCAGTTCAGTGTCAAAGTCTGAGCTAGTCACCCTACGCTTCCTAGCAGAGAGGTATGTACCTCCAGAGGATGATTCATCTGTCTTATTTTAGGATGTAATGAATCACTACCCAGAGGTACCTGTTTTTCTCTTTTTTATTATAAGGGGAGCCTGCAATGATGAGCTTCAGACCTAAATGTCAGACTTCTAAATGCTTAAAATAGGAATTTAAACCCTGTCTTGGATATCATCATGATCAGTGAAATATAGAAGCTTAGAGAGAATGGGAGTAATAAAGTAGAAGTACATGGATAAACCCTTTTCTTTTTAACAAATAATGGAAACTCTTCATGTTTAAAACCCCTTTAAGGTAAACTTGATCCCTTTTTAAGCAAAACTCATTTTCAGTGGTTTTGCCTTGTTAATGAGAGTTACCAATCTCTGTTAATTAATGGCCATTAACAAGTCACTTCTTTACCGATTATTTTTTGCACAAAGGTGATTAAGTTTCTTAAAAATGTTAAAGAGTTTCTGGTGCTTACCTAAATACATCCAGCCATAAATTTCTGTTCAGGGACTTAAGGTACTGATTTGACATTCTGCAAAACTGAGGTGGCAGAGAATTCCAGATATAAGTAACCAAAACATTTCTGGGGAGCTGATATTAGAGGGAATAGATCAGGCACTGACAGATGAACAAAGTTACTAATCAAAGGTGGATTTAGATCCTCTGCTCTCTGGTGGATGTTTCCACCCTCTTACCAGCTCTAAACACTAATAAACTGTTCATGTCTTCAAGCTTCACAGCGTAAAATTTTCTTGTGGGTAGGGGGAGAGGGAGGGATGAACAATTCTTTCCAGCTTTCTTTTTCCAACCGACTTTTTGGCTGTACTAACCTAGCAAAATCAACAACATGAGGCACTGAATGTCCAACTTCACCCTATAAAGGTTAGAATGTCTCCTTGTTTCCTGGGTTTATAAAATAGCTGTCAGCAAACAGATATTGAAAAATAAGATGGTATATTGGTTCAGCTTTCATCAATATTTGGATTCTGAGTGAAAACTAACTGAAATCAATGGAAGAAGATCCAGCAACAGCAACAGGCTATCTACTATAGCATTTAAGCCATGTGCTCTATCTCCATTCTGTGAAGCAAGAACTAGAGTTCTATAAACAATACCAGGAATTGCTTTTATTTTGATTATTTGGTATGTTGCTTCCAAACAAGGTTTTATATACAAAGTAAATTAGCTGAGCATCTTTTAAGCCCTGAATTCCTCCACTTAAAATAAATTGAGGCACTTCATTTGTGAGGTAAAGCTAAGCTAGCAGTCTGCTGCCCACAGATTATCAGCTAATGATTCACACATGGTGTTTTAAGAAATTCTGCTCTACACAAATGTAGTTTCCAAAGTTTATGTTCAGATAGTAAGGATTTATACTTTTGCTGAAGGATGCCAGCTTTTTTGTGCTCTTTCCTCTCACCCCATTACTCCATTCAGCTAGGATCATTAAGAAAGATAGCAGAGCACTGGCGAGAATTCTGTTACAGTATTTTTGTATGCACTCCCATTCTTCTTTCAGTGCCTTACAGTTCATTATCAAACTACCTTTCAGTGCCCTACAGCACAACAGTAAAGAAGGAATAAAGGACTAAAGCATTTGAAAAGCCTTCTCCCATATGCATAGTCATTTTCTAACCCTTGAAAAGCCTTCTCCCATATGCATAGTCATTTTCTAACCCTTTAGGAGAGAACTAAATTATCAATGAAGCAGATTAATTAATGTTTGTGCAGCATTTTGAAGAGTCAAGACATCCTTTCAAGATACAGGCATTGTATACAAAAGATGTGAAAACTTGCAATATTATGGTGATCCTCTGAGGCAGATACAATGCAGAAAATTACATGACCCAATAGACAAAAATCTAGACCTGAATATGAAAACACCAGAAGGTCCTTGGGTAGGGAAGGTGCTTTGCTCTTCACAGTGTTGCAGGCTGAGCATACGTGCTGCTTTATTTTTTCCACAAGAGTTTAAACTAAGTAGCTGATTCCAGCTATAACCAGTTCAGCTTTTCTACTAGTCCTGTGGTGGTATCTGATGGTCTATGATGGGCAAACACAAATAATTTAATGTTTTTCTCCCCTTATTCCCTAGAGGAATATTTGCCATTGGGCTGGTTGATTACCTCCTGAAGTTTTTTGCACTGAAATGGCTCTGTACCTTGGTTACAGTGCTTCACACCTGCAGCGTTGAGCCTTAGCTTATAGGCAGTTACAAACATGCCAGCTTGACACAATCATTAAGTAACCACACTTTCAGGCTCCCAGAAAAGCAGAAAAATAACTTAGTCATAGAATAAAACCATGACAGTGGACTACATTCCTACAGGTCATGCAAGCCTGAAGGACCGTCTTTGTGAGACTTTCTCTGGGCCTCATCTCTGCGCAGGGGGCATCTGGTTATGAATCTTCAGAATGTACAAAGGTGGTAATAATTATTATGGGTTAGGTTTGGGGTTTTTTTTCTTTTTAACAAGCCAGATACAATTTTAATAAAAATTCTTCAATTCACCTGTGGATGAATGGAATTTGTGCATTCTATTTATTTTTTTTATATTCTTGAAGTGGGAATCCAGAGATATCTTCATTCCTAGAGGGTCAGTTATTGTGTACCTAATCTGGGAAAAATAATTCAGTGAAAATTAAAGTATTAAGTATTTGTTCAGTACTCCCTTCCTTGACCAAATATTCCTACATAATTTAATAGATGATACCTTCCTAGTGATCATATTTTGTTTAATAATTTTTATCATCAACTTTTGATAATACTTAAATTGAAAAAAATGTGAAAAACCCACAACTCTCCATTTTATTTATATGAAGTGTCTGGTCATTCCTACACACCTTTACTGTGTGTTTCTAGTACCCCACCAGTTTCAGCTGCCTAATTTACAGCTGGTTGAACTGTTCCATAAGGGTTGCATGACCAGTCCCAAAGATACATAAAGGAAGCAGAAGCAGTCTTCCAAGACAAGCCACTGGAATGACAAGCTCAATGTACTGAGTTCCCAAGGCACGTGATCATCCTCCAATGTATCTCATGGATTTTCTAAGCGCTTTCCTAGCTCACTGGTTCATCAACAGTATCCAAAAAGTATTTGCACTTCTTCCCCACACAAAGCACCATCAGAGCCTATCAGCATCAGGTGGCTGTCAATATATTTTGCTTTGTGCTAGGTACCGTGCAAGTGAATTTTTAAAAAAGCTTATTAAAGCAGTCATGCTTCCCTTTGCCTAGCTCTGGCTACCCATATAGCATCTGCTTTCTCACCCCTTCTTGGAGAGTAATGGTGGTGGTAGGGCGGCTGTGGGGGTGGGGAAGAGGATGGCGGTTTTGATTTGCTCTGATCACTGCAGGGTGCTCTTTCAGCTGGGTGGTGGAAACAAAGACCAGTTGCATCATCTAGCTGTCGGAGACCTTTGTATGATAGCTGTGGTGGCAGGGGATGTAAGTACCTATTTTTGTCTTAGAATTGATCCAGCTGCAGTAGCTGCGCTGTGACACACCGACTCTGAATCCGGCTGCCCTACCCCTCCTCTTCTCATTTAGGCACTGAAGGGTTAGTTACAGTTGTCAGCTATATCTTCCTCTTTTTCCCTTCCCCCTGCCACCTCCCTTTAACTCTGTGGGCAGCTCAGCTGAGCTTCATCCTCCACAGTGTCACCTGCTGCATGCCGATAGTGACAGGAGCAGATACCACTGCAGGCAGTGACATCCCTCTGTGTCAGGCAGAATCTCCTAATCAGTGCACACAGCCCTCTGCAGCACAGCCATCTAATTGTTTACCTTCCAATTTTTCCTGCCCTAGGGAGACAGTTCTCAGAAGAACAACCCATCAATTGAAGCCCTCAAGGCCTGGAAACTTGCCATACACATCTAACCTGCCTGCTGGTCCAGGGGCTGAGGCACAGTTGCCGAGAGAAGCAGGTTCTACATGTCTGAGCTCTTAATCTCTCTCCCTTTTGTTCACTAGTTTGAGGTTATTCTTCGACATTGCCCTCCTAAAGTGCAGCGCTTAAGCCAGAAAAACTGACATTAAGAATAGCAACAATACTTAGCAATAATCCTTTGCATTTCTAGAGTGTTTCCCACCTGTAGAGTTCAAATGGCTTCAGAAAAATTGGTACTGTCAGTATCCTCATTGTACAGGTCAGACAGCTGCAAAACCGACTAAGTAACAGCTTCTCATCTCCCTCCTGTTCATTTAGGTGATTAGCAAGAAAGCAAGGATGAGAAAGTGTGTTGGAGAGAGGGAGAGGCGGGGTGGGGTGGGGGTGGGGTGGGGGGTGGGGGGGGGGAGAGGGGGGGGAAGAGAGGAAACAAGGAAGGAGGGAAAGAAGGAAAGCTGGATGAAGCTCAGCCTTGTCATTAGGGCTTCAGTCCCAGTCAAAAGAAATGGAATAATATTGAGCCCAGTAAATCAAATTTCAAATGAAAGTAATGCAATTAATGTGATCCATATAGATTGATGGTAAGGAATTGTCAAACTAAGCTCATACATACTTTTTTTATGAAGTTAGAGCTTTGGTTAATAAAGGTAATTATATTTGCATTGGCTTTTGTGAGGCGTTTGATTTGAGGGTATACAACCTTATAATTAAAAATGAAAACAACAGAAAATCAGCACAATGGGTGTTAAATGGAGCAAATGCTAGGTAATTGATTAATTCAAAATATGTGAGTGAGAAGTCATCACTAAGCATGTGTTGTTATACACAAGGTCCTGAGTAGATCTGTTCTGGGGCTTTACAGTGCTTTTTATTAGCACAGCAGTTTTATCAATGTTCTGAAATGAACATTACCCCCTACTGATTACACCTGTAGCTGATGTGAAGATTAGTGGAGCAGCTAATAACGAAAGAGTTGATAGGTGAGACTGGGCTGTCTTAATTTACTGGCAAATTAGGTTTGAGTAAGTACATTCTCTTTTTAATAGATGTGATTGGGACAACATGCATGTAGGAAGACAAAGCTGGTCCACAATTTTTAGATTATACAGGACAGTATGTAGCTGCTGTATGGGGACATGGAGGTTAAGATTAACTTTAATATTTGGGGATGGACTGCCTGGTGGCCTGAAGGAATGAACGTGGGGAAAGGGACTCAAGTAAGTATACAGTCCAAGGCTCAGTGGTGGTTCATAGAAACTCTGAAGGTGATCTGCAATTATTTCATAAGCATATTAAAAACTCATACACACACATTCCCAAACACAGATGGAAGTGAGAAAATAAATAAAATGAGGAAAAAAAATAGCAAATACACATTCAAAACAGTTTAACATCTAGTTTTTGCAAATAACAACTCACAGAGGTATGGAAGATATTTTTCTTCCACAGAAATTTTTGGCAATCGCTTGGTTAAAAGGGGATGAAACACTCTAGTCAATTTTTTGGTTCTTTTATCACTGTTGTTGGAATACTGAGACCAGTTAATCTGTAAATTCCTCTGAAGGACAGTATAAATCAAAAAAGACCCAGGAGAATAACATAAGGATTGTAAAATATGTCTTATAATGAAAGACTCAAGGGCCTTAGTTTAACTTACTGTAGGAGTCAAAGATGTTATTTGATCAGTCTATAAGTTACCAATTGAAATTTTGATCAGCCAGGGCTGTCAATATAACTGTCTAAAACCCAGTAATGGGACATTTAGTTTACATAAATTCAGACCAGACAAGAGATTAAATAGTTAATGGTGCAGGTCAAACGATGCCTGGAACACATTACCAAGGGTTATGGGTAAATTTCCCAACTATGGAGATTTTTCAGTCAGTATACAATGGTTTTCTAAAATACATGCTCTCTAGTTCACCTTTGACTGTTAGATCTGAAGTGGGAGTTAGTTTGATGGAAATCATATGAACTGAATTTTAAAGGAATACCCTGTGTGATGACATGTAAAAACCATAAAAGCTGACAAGGCCTCTGTTGAGCGAGTGACTTCTCGACCTGAGTGTACAGAAGTGAAGGTGGGTGGCTCCAAGAGACACATCCAAGCCCACAACAGGGCAGGCAGAGGTGGCACCTCGGTATCCAGAACTGTAGTGTCTTATCCTTGGTCCACCATATCTCAGCTATACTGTTACTGTCAGCATTTCCTTACTTAAGGACCTAAAGTAGCCCCATTCCAAATATCATTGCTAACTACTGCAGTGGGAACTGAGCTGGGTATTGAAGCAATGAGCGGCAGCTCCCATTTATGCCACATTTCTTCATATCTAATAAATGTTATGTCTCTTTATTACACCTAGAATTTCAAACACCTGTCTCTCTGAGCCTTCTTAAGACTCTACCGAACTATGTATAAAAGTAATAACCTCATAAAGCAAACACAAGATGAAGAATTAGTAAAGAATTACAAAACTGAATGTTATAAAAAGTTAAACTAATCCCCTGAGCAGGAGAGGACTTCATTTTTCAAAAGTATGTCTGACTACACTATAGAATTTGCAGTTTTAAATCCCTTCATGGCAGTCACTTTGCCAACAGACAATAAAGCTGCAGTTTAAAACCGCATCCATCTTCTGCAAAAGGCAGAAGAGAGCTTTCAGTGTGTTTTTAACACCATCCTTTTCCTTGTAGTACCTTCTAGTTCCCATGGGAGGGAAAAAAAGTGCCATTAAAACTTTCAAATATCAGAATGTGGCCAATGAAACTTCTTTTCTCCTTCTTAGCCCATCACATCCCATCCTTTCCCCTAGTCTCTGAGGGCATACCTGCATAGCTGTGCATCATTCTCTTGTGGCTTGAGCTATAGCGATGCACCCAGGTGTCTTCCAGACCCAACATGGCTCTCCCCAGCCATGTCTCAACTTGAGCAGAGGGATCACTGTCTGTCCATGTAATAGAGGTGTCTCAGTTCTGTTTGTTTATGTCTTATCTTTTTAGATGCTAAAGTCTCTGAAGAAGACTTTGTAGAAGACAAGGTTATCTTGATTTTGTGTATGAGCAAAAAAGTCCTTGTATCTCACATCATATGTCCCATCAGAAACTTGCAAATGTCCTGTGGTCACCTGAATATCATGGTAGTGGGGCATTTAAGGAGGAGGGAAAAAACCCAAGAAAAGAGTAGTAGACCAGGGAAGTATTGCAAGGGAAATATTCAATACAGGAAAAAAGATCTTTGACTCGGTGCCATTAAGGTTAAGGAGCCTACATGTTCCTCCCTGCGGTGTCCTACATGTGATTGAGGTGTGGGACAGACACACTTGGATGAAATGAATCATTTAAGGATTAAGAAGTCTGTCTGTCTATATTCTATGGTTGTCGTTATCGCAGCTGCTGCGTGCCTTACAGGCTGTAATGTATTTATCCTCAGAATAGCTCTGTGAGTTAGGTAGGTGTCCTGTACTCTGGGTTTTTTTCGTGGCCAAATTCAACCTCTCATAGAGTTAAAAAAATAGTTTGAAGATAAAGAGGAACTCATTTGACCTTTCAGTAATTAAGTTTTTGGTACTTTCTCCCTGTTACTCACTCTACTTTCCATCATTTTCAACAGTCCCTTGATCTGAAGTGCAAGGACGAGGCCGTCTTGCCTGGGGCAGGAAAAATCCTGCTTCACTGAGCTGAATATTAGAATCACATGAAAAAAAACAACTGAGGTGATTCATCACAGCTCAAGATGTCTGATTCTCTTAAGCCTCCTGGAGGTGGTGTACAGGCAAGGCAGCATTACTAGATCATTAATGACAAGCCTCTCTAAGGTGTGATTTTTAATTTTGCTGGAAAAGAAGCAAGAGCAACAAAACCAGTTTTTTCCTAATGTAATTATTATCTGACGATACTCAAGCCTGTTTTCCTCCATGCATCACTGGTTTCCCCTCATGTACACAATGAGGACATGTAAAGTAACAATTGGTTGGAAAACTACAGAAAGAAAAAAAAAAAAGGAGTACTTAAAGTTTCTGCCTGATATTAGAAGACAGTTGCATAGTGATGCATCTTAGTATGAGTGAGCAAAAGGCATGAACAGCTGTTAAATATTCAGTATCACAATTAAGTTCTTGGAAACCAAACTACCCAGATTCTGAAATGCGCTGGTTTTTCAGAGTATGAGTGCCCAGCCATTTCTGCAGAGCAGTGTCTTTGGAGTGGTCTCACTCAGTAGCCCCTAAGACATGCTAAGTCAATATCATGAAAATGCAGGCAATGGCGCTGACTATGTTTCCTTCGGCTATTTATAGTAAATTAGACAAGTAATGGCAATGTGTAGAGTCTTGCAGATGGCAAAAAAAGATAAAAAGACAATTTGTATTATTTTGGTTATTGAGCCATGAAGGGGATATGGGATATGCCTGTGCCTGTTGCTTGGCAGGAAGGAAGAAGTGCTGGTTCTTTAGTTAAAAGGGATTTTTACATTTTTTTATGTTAGTGCATTGCTCTTCAAGTGAAATCCAATGAAGTAATTTTGATCCTTTTTCCATGCATAAGGAAAAAAAAACCCTGTGTGTTTACAGATTTTCTTCTATAGCATGATTTTTTACCACCACCTTCTTACTGTTAAAGTTTATTAGTAGATTGAAGACTTGGTGGGCTCATCTGTACAGCTTATACCGACAGATCTGGACTTGTATTTGTGCTAATTGCAAGAGCAGGAACGTGGGGACAGTTATGCAGACAGCATCTACCGTGCTTTATTATGAATTCCCATGGCTGTGTTAATGGATCAATGAGTCCTGCAGAGACACAGAGCAACTGGGATGATCTGGGCCAGGCTATCAAACTAAATTTCATCCAGAGGTGAGCTTAAAGGTGGTGTGACACTATGTGGATGTGCATTTGTAAAAGCCTATAATCTGAAAAATGGAAATGGATATGGTGGGATGGGACAGCCTATTTTCTTTCAGTTAGATTGTTTGAACCCTTTGTATGTATATTCACTTTACTGTCAATTTCATTGAAATATAAAACAGGCATTCAGAAGGAAATACATGATTCATATGCTGCCATTCTGGTTTTTTTACATTCTTTCCAAAGAGAAGATAACACCTCAGTATCTCAATAGCTGTCTAAAGTCAAAAGAAGACTGAAAATCCTTATTAGGATAGAAAAGAAGGCAGAAATATAACTTCTTTTTTCACTTCTAATAAATTGCTTCCATTTGTTAGACACAGCCAGACAAAGTACACTTCCTGGCATAGGATATGATAGGAACTTTGCAAACAGCTATGGTAAACCGGGAGCCAGTAGATTACAAATAAAATTGTACCAAGGTAGGGTGGATTTGCTTTTCAGATCACACAGGTTCTGTTCCTTGCCACATTCCATATCCAAATAAATTCAAAGAATCAAAATGAAGCTGCAAATTTTTGCCTGGTTTCCAATCAAAACAGAAAATTTCTGCATTTTGCTTAAAATCTTAGCTCATGTTGGCACAGAAGACTTACGAACTAGATCTGTATCTCAAGCTTGCAAAGCAGCCACAGAGGACAAATTTATAGTGTCTGATAAGCATTTTCATTAAAACTGTTTAACATACTTCTAGTTACATCATGAGCTAGAAAACTGGTGAGAAAGGCTGAACACATAGCAATAGTGAACAAGTATCCGTATTTCTATATGTGCAATACTTGCCAAGAAACTCAAAAGTCTCCTAAATAAAGTATATGTGTATGTACTGATACACCTGTCCTATGTTGTTCTTAATAGGTAGAAACATTCTGATGAATAAATAAGATCCTTGCTTGAATGTTAATAATTCAATATCAGAAGACTATGGTTGTGATGTTTGGGGCTGAAAAAGCCTTTTTTTTTTAAACAGGCAAGTGGGCCACTGCAGGGAAGTGCTGCTTTTTCCCAAGAACAGCCTCTGGGCAAAGCCCTAAATGAACCAATAACATATATTTATTTATAGATATTATTTATATAAATATAAATACATATTAATCATAAAAGATATAGATACATGTAAATATAAATATGTAGTAATTATATAGCTTCTTCATACTGTTATGTGAACAGCTGATAGGTCTTTACATCTCTCTCTAAGCTGGGAAAAAAGTATTTGTTCAGATATATACATGGAGGTGAGACACAGATGCACTAGCCATCCAAAAAAAGAGTGTCACTGTCACAGTCCCAAGTACTACCCTGTCTGTATTAGCACCTGGGAGCACCGAATGCCTGGCTTTGCACCAGGAGGCCTGGGGAGAACTGTGGACATCAGACAGGATAACCAAAACATTCATCATGCATCCACCAGATGTGAGACATACAGACACCAAAGCTGGCCCCTGGGAAAATGCTGAGGAGAAGGGTGTGCTATGAACCCTGTTAACTACCTAGGATTTTAAAATTTTAGTTACACCTGTGGGGACGTCACTTGTATTTCTTTTTCAGTTGGTGTATTCCTCCTTTAATTCAAAATATCCAGATGCTGGAATCTGAGTTTGGTTCACCTCCCTCTGAATGTCCTGCTTACCTGGCTTCACACTGTGCAGAAAAGAACTTAAGATATAAAAGGGTAGTGACAGTAACAATTAGAGAGAAAGACACAACTAAGAGTTTGGAGAAATCAGCTTGCCATGGTGATGTTCCAAGCCTTTTTCAAAAAGTACTTATTTTATCCAAAGATCACTTCATTAGAGTAGGGAGCAAAACCCAATTATGTGCACGTTTGCCTGAAAATTTAGGCATTTCTGCACATAGGATGAAAGAGAAATACTGGTCTTGTAGAAGTTTGCAGAACAGCAGTGCTGAATAAAAATATGGGAATCTTCATACTAATGATGCTGTTAAGGTCACGGGAATCTAGCTCAAAATAGGAACTTAAGCCATGCCTCCAAAAATCAGGGCTAGCACCACAAGGACAACCACAAACTACAGTTTTTCAGCTTAATCCTGCATGTGCCTACACATGTTTGGGCTACACCTCATCTTAGTTACATGTCATCTTACTTACACATCATTTCAGTCTCATCAAGTTCATGATCTTGGAATACTTTTAGGAAAAAGACTATTAATATGTGTAAGTATTAACAGGATTGGGCTGAGAACTGTCCAAGTAAAAGCCCAACTAATATTCTAAAATGGACAGATGGATATGATATGCTTTTGGCAGGCTTTTGCATTTCCCCCTCAAACAGGTCACAACTGCTTATAAAACAGGGTTTTATTGCAGCGTTCACTTGTATGATTTATTTTTCCTATGCTTAGAGTTTATAACTCATTTGCTTCATTTCCTGTTGGTATTTTCTTCCCTCTATTTATACCCAATTTGTTTATATATATACATACATTCCTTTACATAAATAAATATACATGTTCTCTCCCAAATACTTGTGCTTTCCTGCAAACAGTTTATGCTCTTTTTCTTGTAGCAAACTACTTAGATAAAAATTGGGAAGATACTAAATTTTAGCTGATCTGATTGCATTCTGTCATGGAGATTGCACACTATGTTGAATATTGTGACCAAAGAATCATGACAGCAGGTAAAGTCAGAATGTGTAATATTTACTACATACTTCCATCAGAAATCTGGGAAGGAATATTAGACAGAGCAGATAAAAACAGGTCAGAGACAGATTTGACCTTGTTCCAAATTATTATTTTTTTTCCTATTTCATATAAAGGAGGATCATGCCATGGGGCCTTTTCTTGATTATGATTGCCTGATTCTGATTATGGATCTGAGGTGATCCCACATAACTCAGGGAACCCTCTTTGCTACTTCACGCTATACCAGTGTGAGAACTGGCCAAGTAATGAAGCTTTGTGCCAATGCTAAATTAGGAATTATTTGGAACTCATCTTCTCTCCTTCAGCTTACCTGAATGAATGCTATAGAATATGCAGGAACTTAAAATGATTTTGTTGAACCATCCGGCTGTAAGTTACTATTCTTTTTGCAGACAATTCCACAGGTTTTCTGCATGAAATGATGGTTTCACCATTCTGACTTTGGCAGTACTCTTCTACGAATGGATGGAGATACCAGCCACAATTTTGGCTCAGGTGATCAGCAGTAAGCAGAACAACTCAATCCCTTTTAGGAAAGATTTTAAAAACATGTTTTACTAGAGTAGGTTTGAGTACAGAATTATGAGCCCCAGGTATCTTTATTGCTACACTCAGTCTCAGCTAAAGTCTATGAAATGCCTCCCATTAATCTCACTGGGAAATGCACAAGGTCCTACATGCCTTCCTGTGATCTTGGAAAAGCTCTTTTCTGTACAATGATTCCTGCCTTTAAGATGAGACAAAACAGAGGGAAGGGATGGCCAAGTATTTTCCCCCACTCCGGAATTTACAGTAAGCTGCAAGTTCTGCTTCCATGAAAATGCTTTTCTGTAGACCTAATGTATTGATGAAAACACCCATGTAAGAAACCTTACTTCATGCCATTAATATTGAATGTTAGCTTTTAAAAAATTACCTGGAAATGTTCCTACCATCTGCATCTGGTTCTGCATTAAAGTAAAGAAAATAAGAC
This sequence comes from Falco biarmicus, assembly GCF_023638135.1. NCBI lineage: Eukaryota > Metazoa > Chordata > Aves > Falconiformes > Falconidae > Falco > Falco biarmicus. Next base: position 45,019,002 of record NC_079289.1, on the reverse strand, counting down.
TGACCCATGGAAGCATTTGTTGGTTTTGACAGTATTGTTTTCCATAAAAAACAGTTCCACATCCCTTCCATGTGTTAAGGCACCAGATAGCTTGGTTTCTTGCCTCTGTTCTTAAAGACACATCTATATATTCAAAATACCTGTGTATACTCAAAGAGGTCCATTTTGTCCAATACATGAGAATTCATTTAAATTGTTGCAGAAATCTACTTCTCTTTGTCCACATAGCAGAATAACACCTCTGTGAAAGATGTCAAGGAAAGTTTTGATTACTCCAAGTGGCTGTTTAATAGATTAAAAATAAACTTCCCTTGCAGCTTGCATCAAATTGGAGACTATTAGTAGCTTTTCAGCGACTAATGAATTCAATAGACGCAGTACAGTGAAGTATAAATGGCACAGAAAATAGCAGTAGCAGCATAAGTGGAATTAGCTAACACGCTTGTTTCTCTTCAGAAAACTGTGTGGGTATAGACATGTGCTGGTGACCCTGTTTCCTCTGTACTGGTGAACCCAGGAAAACAACAAGATGCTGTGGGAAAACTTGCATTGCCGTATTCTACCTCTTTTGAGGAAAACCAGCATCAGTTTTCAAGATTGTCTTTAGTACACAGCAAAAGCAGAACAATAGATGAAGTGCTAACCCTGCAGTACTGCTATTTGAATAACTAATTTTTCAATTTTCTGGCAGTTCTGAATTTGTTTTAGGTTGACCTATAGAGTAATTTGTCATACAGAGCATTCAGCCAGCTAAAAGCAAAGAGAAAAACAATGCCAGCACTGAACGATATATTTCTTCAAAACGGTTGGTATTTCTTTGCGTAGCTTAAATTTTCAAATGAAATTTGAATCTTTAAAAAACTTTTATTTTGGAAAATTCTAAAGCAGAATGTTTTGCGGTTTTTCAGACTTTTTAGAATTTGTAAACAATTGGTTTGTACCATGTTCGTCCTTCATAATGAGATTTTGCTGGAAAAAAAATCCCAAAATTCTCATTACACCATCCATAGAGACATCAAGCAGTTTTAGTTATAAGACCATATCTTTATCAGAACTGATCACACCAGTGGCCCCCTCAAATCAGCTGTGACTGCATGGTTTGCAACATATCCAGTGTCCTTTTCAGTATCCCATTTGCTCAGCATCGCTGTAGTAACTACAGGAATCACTAACCTCAGAATAGACTGGGTCCCCAGTGCAAGCTGCCTTTATACATCTGGGATCTTCTTATCTGTCTGAATAAATGAATGGAAAGAAGAAGGAATTGGCATCGAGTGATCTTCCAGCTTTGCATGATTCACTAAGAGAACTAGATATTCCCACTGCAAATGGCTCAAAGGCTGTATATGGGGAATTGTGCTATTTCCAGCTTTGTAGTGTTAAAGACAGAAACGTAGCTTTATGGTTCAGCTTATTTGGTAATCCTTTCTTAATTATGGGAATATATATGAATCTGAAATGAAAGCCTATGGGTTTTTAACTTTCCATTTTTTTGGTGTGTGTACACACTCCTCTTTAGCCAAAGAAACGTCAATAGTGGGATATATCTCACCTGATCTTACAGGGGTAAAAAACAGCAAGCTAATTCAAAGCTAGTCTCTGTAGGCTTCCTTTATAATTAATAGAAAGACATAGGTACCTTCACAGAAGGATTCATTTCAGATGAATTGTTCTGATGCGTACATTAGGACGAGATGAATAGCCTTCTGAAGGTGCCTATCTTTTTCCACTGATTTAAAAGGGACCCTAGTGTGACTTAGATGCCTGAGGTAAGTGAGATTAATCCTACCTTGAACCTGAAGGGACAATATGGTTTGGTTTATATAAATGTACATAGACTTCAACAAGACTAAGGAAATTTTCATTACAGATCAATAATTTCCTATACTATGTATTTTCTGAAGAACACATTTATAAACATTTGCTTAAAGTATTTCTTAGTAGCTATTATATATGAGAAAATAATAGAGAACAGGACCTTCCTCTCCCCTACGCTGGCCTCAACAGGATGCTTTTGAGTATCTGCATTTACATTTTGCTTGACTGACTGAGCCAATTACTGGTATGCAGAAAAGCAGCGCTGAACTTCATGGGGGGTAGGATCATCCAAAAAGAATGCCCCTAACTTCTATAAAAGGGAGAATGATGGCTTTATTAATACACTTCTGCAGTCAGACTAGGATGCCAGGGTGAATTGATGAATGCCACTTTTGAAAGGCGGTGCATGTATCCTGACCTGGGAAGTGCCTAACAATGCATACAATTATCTTTCCCGTGATGGCGTATCATTTAATTGTCACACCAGTCACTTGACAAAGATTTATTTGATGCCCAATACTACAAGCCAAGATCTCGAAATACTTGTGAATTAGAAAGAGTTGTACCTTTCCAGGGATGAGAACTGCTGGATCTTTATGCCAAGGTTTAATTACACATAGATTCACAGTGTACTGCTACTTCTAAGAGATGTTAAAGTAGCTAAACATGTATTTCTGGGTGGGAATAGCAAACAAAGAATGAATCCCTGAACTGCCTTTTTTAAGGGGGGGGGTGGGGGGGTTGGAACAACAATATATACACACTGCCAGAAAATCTAAAATAAATGCACACTGATAATTATACTGTACAAAAATTGACACTTCTTTATGGTCACGATGTTTGTACTAGCAAAATTTAAATGCAGTGGTGCTCATGCAGTCAAGCTCTTCCTCATTGTTCCAGCCTCCCCCAGCAGCTGGAGTCAGCATTAAGGACCTGGAGCACATGAAGTATGGTTGGCCACAACAGGGCCCAGATGCTAAGCTAGGGATGATGTCTTTTCAGTAGCCGCATCTGGCTGTTGGCAGGTTCTACAGGCTGATCTGCTGGCAGGCCCGGATTTGCCTCTGGGTCTGTCATCTGTCATGTTGTTATGCTGTTGATGGGCTGTCTCTGCTGCCTTGCCCTCCCAGATTGCATTTGCCTTTCAACCACTTTTGCTGCTGAGGATTATGCTGCTGTTCCAACATTTAAGGACAAGGGGATGGCAGTACATTGCTAAGACATGTAGTTCAGAGTGCAAGATCAGGACAGCGTTCTCAGTGTCAGAAATATGCTTGGCACATGCTCATTAATGCATGTTTTAAAAAACAGCCCTGCAGATCTGGAATTCACTTGCAGCCTATTTGTTATGCTTTGCCACTAGTTAGTAATTCAGGGCTCCGATGACTCATGCACCTTTGTTTTTAATTATGGCACTTTCATTTCAGCATATACCTGATGATGACATATACAATTGTTGATTAGCAAAGCAGAAGCCTTAATGAGCATGGGGTAGCTTAGTGAGCTGGCTGTAAAATAAATAAGAAATGTATCACAGATTTCTCCATTCTCTGCTGCATCGCACATAATAACTTGAAGAAAACAGTTAAAATAAAATATTAACAGGCTAGCAGAACTGGGAAAACAGCTCACTGTTAACATGCCCAGTAGTGAGAGAAAATTACAGGTTTCATTGTGTATGCTGCACCATCTGCCTACACAGAGAGCCTAAGCCGTAGGCTCTCCCGAGGGAAATAGCTGTGGATAAGTTATTCAATTAGAACAGCATTATTGGCCAGCTACCTTGGAGAATTGGGTTGATGATGTTGTGATTATTCTGCTCTACATTCCTTCATGTCCCAGACAGGCTGCATTGCTTTGCAACTTCCTTAAGTGTTCACTCAACTGTACAGTAGGTGAGCAATTGAAACGCGGAATATCAGGGATGCCTGAAAGAAAATCAATTTTGAATGAACTTTCTCTGCTTAGCCACAGCCTATATATTCTGAGTCATATTGTATTTTTGTGGACTTTGGTGTAGTAAGTGACAGAACTGGCAGTGGGAGGAAAGAGAATTTCATTGTATGCATTTAACCTGTGGCTGGGCACCAGAATTCGTATGGTAGGTTACAAAGCAGTACAACGCTCCTGCAAGCGCGACATTCTTATTAGAGACACAGAAGCTTTCAAAAACTACAGCAAGATGTGTTTCGAGAAACTGCATTGGCTCTTTGTCACCAAAGTTCAAAAATGTTTTTTCTCTTTTTTGGGACCTTTTTTTTTTTCCTCAAAACAGAATAATTCAGAGTCTGATCCCAATCTTGCAAACCAATTTTTTGCTGACCTCCTGCTGAAGTTAATAACATCTAAGGAGCACCATTTTATTCTCAAAATAGAACTCAGTTTCACTATGTTACCTGCATAGGAACACAGAGAACCCTGCTTTTTTTTTTTTTTTTTTTTTTTTAATAAGCAACGCTGCACTTTAATTTTTTGATTTAATTTTAAAAAAATATTATAAAGCCCTACTCCTTTTCATTGCCTAGTCTTGCTTTAGTTGTCCCTGATCTACTTCTCTTTCACCAACAATGGGATTTTAAGACAGCAGGGACTTGCTGTATCATTTATTTTGATGTCTTGTATCACAAAGGCTGTTGAATTTTTAATATGATTAAATGAACTGGTGTTTCTTTTAACTAAGCAAAGGTTTATGGTTTTTCCATCAGCACTCAAAAAATCTTTCATTTTTTAAATTGTTCCTACAATCAACATTGTAGTCATATTTCCTTCCTGGTATGTCGTGTACCAATCCAGTCTGGAAAATTTAACAGGTAATGTTACAAGGGGAATTCTTGGGAGAAGCACATTTTTTAACTGTGCTTTAATCAGGGCTGAGCTCTCCTGGAAAGGTGACTTATGTCTGCTCTGAGTTCACATCACTATCAGTAATCTTTTCCTCCTTCTTCAAAGCTGGATGTCTTGTTAAACAAAGATGTACATCATCCACAAGGTCCACAGGAGGGAGGCATTTGCAAGGTGACAAATGAGGTCATTGGCTTTACAGCTGAAGAGTCCTGAGATGAGTTCAGAGGGGTCCAATCTCTGAAAACAGCAGTGATGCCACATGACTGATAACACCAGGTCGGTTCATTTTCTCACAATTTATTTTTCATTGTATATTATGGGTGCGGGTGGGCAGCAGGGAGACAGCCTGCCTGTTCACCTTGCCCTTGGTGCAGTGCCTTGCTCAGGGAGAAAAGAAACATAGTCAGCCATTCCAAATGCCTGGAGCAAGGCAGGCTCCGAAGGAAGGAGAGAGAGGATTCTGAGGCTGCAGGAACTTTTCAGGAAAGTTTGGCTCAGCATAGTGACTGCTTGTGTAAAGTGCCATGATGGGACAGGATAAAAATGTCTAGGAATTAATTAATACTATTTATTAATATCTGCTTACAACAACCGTTTGGAATACTTACTGCAAATCCTCTTCATGAGCAACTTGTGTGACTTGTGTCCCAGATCTCATCCTCCCTTTTGTCTGAACAGCTGACACCTCCAGAGGGCATCTGCTGACCAGGGGGACTTACACCACTACACCTGCATGACTTTTAGACAGTGGGGCAGTGGCTTTAAACCTCATGATTGCAGGGCACCAACACATAAAGCATGAATATTGATGAAGTGCTGCTGCACCATGTGTGCTCATGCTGCTAATAATAAATACGATAATAATGGGAGTCCTTACATACAGCAAGAAAATCCAGTTTCCCCTATGTGCAGCCTTGCTGGGTACCTCTGGAAAGGACAGAATTCATGTGTTAGTTCCATTTAGGGCCACAAAATATATCAACTTTTTGACTTCTGCCACTCCATGGAACCATGGATTTTGCATCCAGACTATGACACAGAGATTAATATGAGACTCCTGGGATATGCAAACCACTGACTGAAGGGAGTGCCATTTTCCTTTTATACTACCAGTGGAGAAAATGGTGCCAGCTGAACCCATCTGCTCACCTACTGATGAATGTGAAGCTACTAGCTGCGTCATCATTCAGAGCTTTTATGTCCATTTTGGGGGGACTGGGACTTGCCACTTTAAATTGAAACTGTGAGAGATATTGTATTAGATAGCCTACTTGCAAGACTGTGTTATGATATTTATATTAATAATATTTTGCATCAATTTTGAGTTTTTTCTTGGAAGAAAGGTTTCAAAAAATGTGTATTTCCTTAAAAGGTTTTTATTAGGTGAGTACATTTCCTCATTCTTGTGCCACATTGTTGATGCCTAACAGAACAAGAATCATACCTGTTGTATAACTTGAGCAAAGCTCTGGCTGGATGTTGGGAGTTTTGCCTGGGGGGGTTGTCATGGGAGTTTTGTCCCTGAGATCAGCAAGACTGGGCTTTGTCTGTAGCATCTTCATTCCTGGTAAGTTTTATTCTTTTTCTCCTGTTTCCTTAAATATGCACTTATGATTCAATAACCTCATTAAATGACATTTTTTAAATATGTATTGAAATAAATATAGGATATTGTTACATAAATAGATAAAGCCGCTATTCTTTTAAATAACAACGGTGAGAGAACCAAGTACTGTGCCTTTATATCTACATCAGCAAGAAGTTCAGATGAGACAGTGAGAAGAGAAACAGTTACGGCAGTGGCATTTGACTTGACTTTGCACACACTTTGCACACACACAATTAAACACACTTGATAAGCCATCAGCTTTCACTTGTGGTTAATTGCTGCAGGTACAGGTGATATATTTTAAAAAGAGAGATTGTGTTGCTCTACTTTTTTAAACTTTGTTCTTCCTTATAGAAGAGACAAAACCATGGTCCTACTTCTACGCCAGTTCTGCTGAGCAGCCCACGCTCTGTTTAGGTGGAGCATATGTGAGCTGCCCTTAAGCCATGGCTCACTGCCTGAGCAGAGAAACCTGGAAGTGCAGCTCTGGCCCTGGCCAGAGGCTGTGGCTGGAGCACCAGGGACTCTGCACACAATTCCTGTTCACATAATGTGGGTTAGTGCAATACTGCATCATTCAGGCACAGCTAGACCTTCCTGGACAATCCATATGTGAAGTGGTCATAGGTGTTTCCACAGGCTGCCTGTGAAACCTGTGAGATGAGTGAGCACACAAGCACCATGCTCTACCACTTGGTCCCAAGGCCATCATCCTTCCCTCCCAGCTGGGGAGATGCTGTCCAGTCACAGCCAGCCACCTAAGTGACAAAAAAAGACAACCTGGCCCTGAGAGGTGGAGCTTGTGTCTTTAAAGCCAATGGAAATTTTTCAGCTGACTTGAGTGGGGACAGGATCAAACTTCTGGGAGTGTCACCTGACTGTGCTGTCTCCTGTGGATGGCCTCTGAGAATTTTGGAACCTTTCTCAGCTGAGAAATGGGAAAGATAATTTGGGTCAGCAAGTCACTCCATTGAAAGATTTTAATTTCTATTTGCACAATATTTGTTTGAATTTCAAGTCCTGAGTGCAAGAATTGATTACCTTTACTGTCTAAAGAAGAACTTAGGGTCTCAACAAGAGATCATGATGAGGGCACAAAGAAATAAATGAAGCTTGAACTGTGAATCTTGGGTCCAGTGAAGTAAAGAAAGGGAAAAATGGTTGGTTATAGACATGTCTAATTGTTCTGTTTTACTCGGGCTTTCCTCATCCAGGCACGAAAAACTCTGAACTTCTCCATTAGCTTGGCTACATGGACTTCATGAAGAGATCTCACCCTAGGAGGATTTATGGAAGGAAAACCATATTCCTAGTAAAGACACCCTGCGTAGCAGTGACAGAAAAGCTGGTTGTATGGACAGCAGAATTTTTCCATGCAGAGTCAGGCAGACCAAGCTAATCTGCTTGCATGGTCCTGATCTTGCTAGGGCTGGAGTGAGCTGTGTCAAAAAGGTGGGGCAGGCTGCCTGCATCTGAGGGAAGGGCAAGACTGGAAAGTCCTGAACAGATCCATGGCCGAGATCCTCTACTCAAGAAACTCCAGTTATAAATGAGGGTGCAGGTAGGTAAGGCTCAGGCTGCCGCTTGTTGCACCTCTACATTTTTCAAACTGACAAGAAGGATGACCAGGCTCCCAATACATAAATTATTAAGTCTTTATTTGAACACAGTCCGATGTTTTTTTAACAGATTCTTTGCTGTGGTCATTTCCAGAATAGGTTATTTCTTTGTTTTAATTCCAAACTAACCTTGAGATATTTTGGTTTTTGGTTTGGTTTTGGCTTGGGGTTTTTTTTTTGTAGATTCACTTCCTGAAGGATTGCTTTGTACCTGAGGTTCCGATAAAAAAAAACAAATGTGAATCAGCTAATTTAAAAGGACCACTGCTCAACGAGGGACATGTTATTATTTAGGCCACTGCAACTACTTATTAATGTTACAGTCAAAAAGACATGTCCAAAGCTACTAAAACAAACCTTTACAGACTATGGGAGGAAGCTAGATGTCCCTGCTGGACAGTATCTTTGTCAGTCTGTCATCTGGGATGTGTATTTATTATTCTAACAGGAGCAGGCAAGAGGGTATGTAGTGCAAAGCAAATGGTACCTCTCCAAAGCATCTCTTCTTGTTTAATTGTTTTAAAATCCTATTTTAAAATGTTCTCTTCATCTAAGTGTTGTGCTTGGAGAGATTCCAGGGCTGCCTAAAGTTAGTAGAGAACAAGGAGATTTTTTGTACACATCTGCCTTTGAGAATTTTACAATAACGGATATTTGTGTTGTTTCATTTTTGTACATGCTTTCCCCTCAGGGAGAGTTCTGTATCTGGAAGCACATGTTAATTTAACCCTTGAGTAGAGCTGCAGCAACAATGGTTTGCCCTTTGTGGGAAACTGGTGGTGATGGTGAAGAAGCAAGCTGTCAGAGATTGAGAGCATACTGTTGTTTCTGTCACCTACTTATTTGTGTTGTGAGCATCCCTGCATATACATATTTACAAGCAAGTGCAGGTCTTAACATATAAGTAAAAAAAAAACCCACCCTTGCTATTGTGTGAGTGAGATAAGCAGGATATTGGACAGACTGGTGTCAACATTGCAACAGAAATGTGAATTCAGCTTGTCACAAATGTCAGAAGCGTTTTTTGTTTGGTTTTTTTTTTTTTAAAGATCCTCCATTTTTAAAGAGACTATGAGGCTGCCACAAAAGGAAGAAAAAGAGAGAATGCTGGAATACTGCTGAGAAGTTAAGTTGGTTTTCCAGGAAGAAGTACTGGAGGTACTTTTGGGGTTAGTTTAAAGGGAGAAAAAGAAAAAAAGAAGTATCAGAACACATAAACTTTCTTAATTTTTAATGCAGGCTTATTCAGCATGAAAGAGAAAGGATGAGATTCAGCTGATGAAAAAACTATTCTTTCAACACTTCCTATTAGCTAAATGTCTTCTTATCAGTTATTATGAACACAGCTAATTGTGCCAGCAATGGAAACCTACATTTAAAGAATAAGCCTTTGATCTTTAAATGCTGGCAAGATGAGTAGGGAGAGAGAACTAATGGTAGATAATCTTTTCATCTTCATTTTTGCTGGTGCTAGTGACAGTTTACAAAGCCGTAGGAAGGAAGGTATCTGCAAGTCTTGAGCCCCATTCATCATTTGTGCAGGTGTCCAGCTGACTCCACAGAAGCCAAGAAAGAACTGCCCCAGGTGATGCTCCCTCAGGATTAAGGATAGACTAAACCCTGAAGAAGAAATGCCTGTTCTTGGACAAAATACCGGGAAAAAAAAGACTAATTAGAAACCTGTAAGACATTCCTATAACTCAGGCATCATTTGTGGCATTGAAGACCATGTCATTTGTGCTACAGAGGGAGCTAGATGATGGTGGGGAACTGTTAATGTACACAGGACAAGTACTTTCATTTGAAAGCCTGGGTTCACTGAGCCTTTATTTTGGGAAAATCCCTCCCTATCCCAGTCTACCACATTCCTTACAGTCAGAAAGGGACAATTTGAAGATCCAGCAAATACAGGATGTTCAGTGTCCAGCTTTGCTCTTGCTCTGACTTCTACCTCAGACAGACACCACTCAGGTGGGTGTGCTGTGCAATAGCACCATTCAATCAAAACGTTGGCAATGTGGTGTCACCAGATCTAGTATGCACAACTATCTCAAAATGTCAAGATAGTGTCTCCAAAAACAATCCGCACACAGCAGGAGATAATTTCTTTGCACACATTTTGAAGCCCGTTTCAGCTGACAATTCCAAAACCATTCTCTCCCCCTTTCTTAACGAGGTCAAGTTAAGGGTACTTATATGTCTCTATATCCTTGCTATCATATCAGCATCTTTCCGTGCAAAAGTTTCCTACTAAAGGATTCACATTGCCAAGCAGCTCTCCATGTTCCTTTCTTAGGTGACAATACAAGCCAATGTTTAGAGAATCACCACCTCCCTGCAAAACTTTGAATACTGATGAAATAACCTTTCTAGAGGGAAAAGATGGGTTACCAACTCCAGCTCTGGGTTTTGAGCTTTTTCTTAATCAGCCATTCTATGAGCTACCAATGTAAAGAAAATGATTTGCAATGAAAATCAGACACTTAAAGCAGAAAAGAGGACTGTATCTGCATATGACAAAAATGCTTCACACTTGAGCAGAACGAGTGAATGACAGTGAATGAGCTGCAGTTGTTTTTCACACCAGAGGTCGTTTGTTTTGCGTGTAAATGAGAAATAGCTATTGTCTATATCTGACAAATGAGACTGTTCCTGTTCTGAGTCACCTCAAAAGTTTATATCTGTTTTTCCAAGAATTTAGTGTCAGTATGAAGATAGAGCGTATCTATCTCAAATATTCAAGTAATGTTTTCTTTTAGTATGCCAAGACAAACAAGGAAAAAGGGTGATACTCACCATCTGAGTCTGTGTGTGTAGCAGTGACAAGAAATATATTTTCATTTCCACACTAGTCAATTTATCTAAGATAATTTAGAAGGAAATTATAGGACCTGCAACTGCTAGAATCATATTTTCTTAAGCCACTCTGCAGTTTTCTGTCATAAGCTTTGTGCTTTTCTTCATAAAATCTACTGTAGTGGTTTTCGTAGTGGTCACTTATAATAAAAACTGCAAGGGGGGATTAGGGAGCATGAAAATATATGTGATTACCATTTCTTAAAGCTGGCAAGCAGAAATCAAGTTTGCACTTAGTTTGTGATTTATTATTTTGAGAGCAAAATCTCACCCCTGAAGCACAAACTGTGATTAATTACATACAAATAAAACATTCTCCAGAATATTTAGATTTTATTTTGGTGCTATTTGAAACCACATCTTTTTTTCAATTTTAGTGCCTACTGACTCATCTTAATGCCTAAGGCAGAGCTGTTCAAATCATCTTCCAAAGGACAGACCAGAAGGCTAGAGTTATTAACATCAACGGAAAAAGTCCTGCAGATTTGAATAGGACCAGCATGTCATCTCTATAAAGTCCCTCACTGATCTTGGCCTCAGTTGATTTCTGGTCCTTTCTAACCAAAGGTACGCTCCCCCTGCTACAGGTAGGGCTTCTGCATGTGATAAGAGCCACACGTACATTCAAAGAAAGAGAAAAAATGAAACTGATTTGGGGAAATTAGTTCAAATGGTGCCTACACATTTGGGATCTCTAAGGCCAAGAGTACCAAGTGTGCAGGCTAAAGTCCAAATTCCCAATGAAACCTACACATACAGTTCATGATATTTGTAGATTTAGTCTTATATTTGACAGAAAATAAAATATATGAACACTGAGTGTACAAGCACACACATTTTATTACAAGATTCCTTAAAAATAGTTGCTGGTAAAATAGGATTTCTACTACAAACAAAGAATCATATCTATAGTCGGTCTTTTGTTCATTTAGTAACTCTCAGTTCCACCAAGTATGAGCTATATCCCCAGGAGTTACTGTGGCAAAAAGGTCTCCCAGAATCTGGAAGATGATCCAATTACAGTTTAAAGAAACTTACAGCAAGGATGACTGGCTGAAGATAGAAATCTCTGAGAGCATTGGGGTAGGGGGTACTTTCTCATATCAGTAAAGTGACAACATTATACCTGTTCTTAAGTTTTGTGGTGAGTGGAATCAAGGTCCCTGGTGTCAGGTTCGGACCTGTTTTCTTTCCTTTATTCTTTTCTTCTGTTTCTCTCTCTCTCTTTTGCTATGTGCAGGCCCCGTGTCTGTGAAACTTACACTGGTTCTTTTTAGATTTACACATGCTAGCTTAAAAGCTCTGTTTAAGGCAGTACAGGTAGGCAATGAAAGATTGCTGTCAGAAGAAGTGGTAGATGCTTCTTCTGCTGCAAAAAAAAGGGAGATTACAGGGAGCCTTTACCTTGGAAGTCACACCCAGAGCAAGATCGTCAAGAGCTCACAGCTCTTCCTAGCTCTCTCCATGTACTGGGAATTGTTGACATAACCAGGGGACTGTATTATTATGCTGTGACCATGCCTGAAAGGAGAATTGCTTGATGACAGCATTCGCATCCCTTGTCTGTCACAGCTGTTGTGATCCCTGAGCTGTCAGGGGAGAGTCCAATAGATGAGGAAGCACTCAAGACCATCTGATTGCTGACCAAACCTTTGTACTCTTGATACATTGCCAACAGGTCCTGCCCAACTCCCTTTAGGCATGACTGGGCAAATCTTAACCCTTGCAGCTTCAGATCTTCAGACTTTCTGTTTCAGCTAGCATGGCTGTGAGTCATTGGACTGCCAGGACACAGGCTGGGAGTTCTGCATTACAACCCTCGCCGTATAAGAACTTTTGATCTGAGCAACTGGACCAAACTTGAGGTCTTGGAACTTCTTTCCATAAAAGAGGCTGATGATGAAGTTAAGATTTCCTTGATGAAAATGTAAGTCTATAAAGGATATAGAGTCTTGTTTCCTTGACTACAAGAGGAATCAAACAAATTATTTCTTTACCCCAAATTCCAAACCTATTTCAGCCAAACACAGCTGAAAACTAATCTCTCTTGCTCTTCTCTCTGCATTTTCTCTGTCAAGCTACTGTTATATTTGACAATTTCTTTTTGTCTTCTTGGTGTTTTTCTGTAGTATTTCCTGTGTAAAGATCTTCTATCAATGTCTTTCACACTCATGAACAATTTTAGTGTCATATGTACCAATGCTGCCAGCAGAAGACCCTGTTGTTTAAGTTGCATGGGTCCGTATGGAATTTCTTACAACTACCCTTAAATATTGATAACAGTTATATGCTTCTGTTTTAATAAGACTTAATCCATCCCATAGCAGTATATTTGCATAGGGCTAATGATTTGCAAACACTTACTGTGGCAGGTGTCTCATCAATGGGGAAAAAACCAATAGAGCAGATGTCTGGTTTTACTTGTTTCCTCTCCTCTTTTTTTTTTTTTTTTTTTGTTGGTTTTTTGGTTTTTTTTTGTAATAATGACATTTAAAATAACAATTAAGCAGCACAGGCCTTAGCCAGCTCTTCCACTCCATACTACACCGTTCTAAAGACTTTAATCCAGGACTTCCCTATGATCCTGTTTTCCATGCAGAGAGAACGATCACTGCTATGAACAGTGGGACTGATCAGCTTCGCTATTCAGCAGTAACACACATCAAACTACTAAAGGACCATTTCTTAACATTAATGTTTCTTAATATTATCATTCTTAACCAGATTAATATCTTACAGCCCCCACCCACCCATAACAATATTCTATCACCCATCGTGCCCATCATGGCATTGTGCATTTCCACTGTTCTACTTCAGTGGAAGCTAGCTTGGCCAAAATTTCACCTCAGTTTACTTTCGTACCATAGAGCTGGCAAGGTAAATGGTTTTGCTGGTAAAGTTGGCTTGTACCTAATTGCTGTACTTACTATTGGACACAGTTATAATTACCAGGAAGGCTGGAAAGGACCTGGAGAGCTCACCTTGAGACCCTCAGAGCTGTTTTATTGCCCCCAAACAGGGTCAGTCTACTTATTTGAAATAAGTAGTATATTCTTAAAATCTGCTGCTGCTGGAGGCTTCAGCAAATCATTTGCTTTCTTTTAATTTGCCTACTTCAATTAGGAGAAGTTAATCTTGCTATTGAGAGTCATGATTACTGCAGCTACACATTCCATCTCTGCAGGAATCCAAACAAACAGAAATATCCCATATTAGAAAAATACACATCTGGAAACTTACATTGTCTCTTTGCACTACTACTGTTCCTTAGATGGGGTGAGAAAAATTCAGGAGCTCATAATATTATAGTCAGGCAAGAACTGAAGGATTTCCTAAAACCAGATGCTCTTTTAATTCCACTGGTGGCAATGTAGTCAACCAGCTCACAGATATGTTGTTAATAGGTCAGTCTGTTATTCACTTGAAATTTAAACAAAATATGTAAATATATATAAAGAAAAACAAGAAAGAATTTGGAAAACAGAGGATGGTACAAATAGTTAACAAGACATGGCCTTGGGAGAAGAAATAGACACTATAAATATGTCAAGCTGGGGCATAACAAGATAAGCTCAAGGAAAATCAAATGGTTAACGAGACCAAAGAGAAAATTACTTGAACTATATGTGAACTATCCTAGCCATCATGCTAAAAGATCCACCCTCGAACAAAGAAAGCCCCCTACTAACAAAGCCCCCTCTCCACAGAACATATGGAGAAAAAAAAAGAACACTGCACCTTTAAATGGAGGTGAGGCCCATAAGAACTGATGAGAATTAAGTGTGATTAAATATAGTTGTAAAGAATTGTTCAAAGCGTGTAAAATATTTTAGTATGTGTTAAGAGGTGTGCTAGCTTTGTGGATTTACCGCCTAGCACCCATCTCTGTGCAGGCACGCAATACATGGTACCTCAGTGCTGAGTGTGAGGCTGGCTCTTTGCACACCGGGTAATGAACCCCGTTTGTGAGACGACAGCAATTTGGCATACTAAAGAAGGATAGAGGGATAAAAAAGCGAGTTCTTCATATTGAAGTCATACTGATACAGGTGCCATCTCACAGTCAGAGATCCCTACAGTGTGCAGCATGTAGGGCTGCCAGGTTAATGAATGACAGTTAAGTATTCCCACCATCCCACTATGAGCAGGGTAGGGTTCATTTGACCAGAGATATCTGCAATATAGGTACCTAAATCTGAACTCCCATTACAAACTCAGTGAAGAGATGGTACTTCAAGGGCACAATTCATCTCAGTCTGAAACAGAGATGAAATAGATGAGATTAACTGAGTTCTGAAGGTGTTTATTTACTTCCGTTGAAGTGGGCTACTAGGATAACGACCTCAGAAGTAGGCACTCAGAATCAGAGGAGAGGTTTCCCATCCCTGGTACTGAGTCTTTGACATCCCTAATGTCCGTCTAATGGGACATGGAAAAGTAATAAGTAAGTTGCAGCAAGGTGGATTTAGATGAGACATTATAATACCTGTCAGTAGGCATTTCAGTAATTTGTTTGGAGAGGACATGGAACCTCTAGCAGTGGAAGTTTCTAATACAGACTTCTTCCTGCAAATACAACTGATCCTGTTTTGGGACAATAAAATAGCTCTCAGGGTCTGAAGGTGAGGTCTCAAGGTCATTTCCAGCCTTCTTGGTGATTGTAACTGGAAGAAGCAGGAAAAATACAATGAAATTCTCTAAGTAACACTGCAAAACAGCAAGGTTCAAGGTGGTTTTGAGTAGATTGCTACCTGTTGGTAAGTAACACGGAAGCCTTGGTTGTATGCATGTTGTCTCACTATGCTTGCCCCATTGCGGTCTACACATCCCATTGTTCAATGCATCTCAGCACTAGACTCCTTTGCCATCGCCAGAAAACTCTTCCTTATCTGACTTTCATTTTCATAATGGCATTGTATCTAATACCAACTGTTAGCATTTTGGTAAGTTTATGTTCGATGCCCTTCTGTAATCTCTAATAGGCCTAAAAAAGTACCAGGAGAAAAAAAACATTTTTAAATGCATGTAAGAGGTGTTCTTCTTTTCCTGAAGTTTATTCATGATGTTTATGCAAGTTTTACTAAGTGTGCAGAATAGTTCACAATCCAACACATGTTTAAGCTGGTAAATCAGTAACAAATTGGGGAAGGGGGGGAAGGGAGCTGCATTTTTTTCCACTGATAATGTGACAAAGCAAATGTGTACGTGTTGGTGAGACAGGAAAACAACCTTAAGAATTACAAATGCTTCATCTCCTTGCTGATTTCTCACTTTTTTGATCTTTTCCAAGTCCTTGTCAGAGAATCAGGGAAGGCAGGGCAGCCTCTTGCTAAGCTCATGCAGCTACGGCATGTTGGAAGTGCTGACCCAACAACCCTCAGGTGCAGAGCTATGGCTGGGGAAATTGTGATTATTTTTCCGAGGACTTGCCATGGGGAAGCTAACCGTGGATTCTTAATGTGTACCATATGGGACCACAGCTCTTATTTTTTACAGAGAAGTATTTAGAAGCACTCTGAGAATAAGTATGATAGCCTGCAGAATAGTGCTTACACAAATTTTATAAGAATGAAACCAGAGAGAACATGAATGGAAATGCAATGAGTTTTTAGAACCATGCCCAACAATTTTTAAAAATGTTCTATAAAATGTGAATTTAACCTTCTGAGGTTTTCTTCTTTAATATATTGCTTTTGTAAAGACCTGGAATAGTGGTTCACACCCTGAGCGGAGGGGTGAAGGATTCATCTCCGCTGCCCTTAAATTCTGTCTGCAACCGAGATGCTCACTTTCAATCCTCTCATCTCGCTCTACAGACAACAGAAGGAAGCAGGCATTTATACGAACCATGATAATTCATCTGATGGTCCTTTAAATTACTCTGAGGTGAATTGTTCTGTATATGTACCTGTTTCTCTCCGTTGTCCATGAGGAGAGCCCAGGCAGCTAGGCAGACGTAAATGCCTAAATCTGGAGAAAAGCCCCACCTCATAGTCCTCTCTTTGCTGTTGCAGATGGAGCTGAAAGAACGAATTTAATTGCCAGTTCCTCCTCCAGCTTCTCTGCTCAGTTTGTTGATGGGTTTTTACGATCGGCAAATAGGCTCTAGAAATAGTATGAAGGTTATGAATTTTCTTAAATCAAGGCACTACCAACTAGCAGCAATCATTCCCAACCAAAAGTTATGGAGGTAGGCACCAAACCAACACAGCACTTAAGTACATGCCTAACTTTAATATGCAATTAGCAGTACTGACACGTTAAGCACTTGCTTAAGTGCTTTGCTGGATCTAAGCCCTCTTTTTTTAACTAACATCCACCTTCCTCTTGCCAATAGAGCTCTGATGGGAACGAATTACTCAGTTGGGATGTTCTACAAAGGAAAAGCACATCTTCTGTGACTGAAACAAAGCGACCCTTTGGGCTTTAATGAGAAACATTATTTTTCAAATAATAGGAGGAAAAAGTGATCAAGGAAAATTTTCCTTTCAGCTCTGTTCTGTAAGGCCATGAGTCAATATTTTTATTAAAACAAGCCATGTTTCTTTTGTTCCTTCCCCCTTAACTTGTAAAATCTGAAGTAGTTTTACAAGAAAAATGTACAGTTCTATTTGGCATGCAGAATGCTAGAGAAAAGTGCTAAATTGGCAATGAAGGGAAATATTTGTACTTGTCAGCTTTACTGATTGAATAATAGAAATCAGAGTAAGAAGTCATAAAAAATGTTCTGATAAAGAAATCACCTGACAAAAAAGTTTTGCCTAAAGGAAAACCTGATTTCTGATGGACACAACCCACCCAAACCTTTTTTAATGCATATTTCATTTTTCCTGCTAGATATTTAGTAAAGTTTCCTTCTCTTCTATTGTTGAGAGTAATACACATTGCATTTGATCTAAGGTTGCACCACACAGTGTTCAAATTGATGTTTTACATGCACAAATTCAGGAAATCCATATATAATGTTCTTACTTTAACTGAAACTCATTGGAGATATGTCTTCAAACTCTGAAGACAGTTTTTAAATTATTTACCTCAATGTGTTGAAAGTTAAAAGATCAGTCAGATGCTGAAAACATTCTTGCCTTTAATCTAAAAATTGATATCAAAGCTCTCCTATTGCAAATCTAGTATTTCTGCAAGGCCCAGATATGAAAGAACCCAGGCAATAACTGGAACACTCTTGCCTCACCCAAAAATCTACCTGCACTAGCAATTGCTCCTATCTTTCCTAAAACAACAAAAATAGGTGGAAATTAAAATTTTGCAACATGCCCAATGGTTAACTCAGGCAATTCCAAACAGGGAAGGACATCAAGGAGGCTGCATGTATTTTCCAAAATTAAAGGGATGTTACAGAAAATGCTCCACAAGTAGCCATTTTTCTTTCTGCAATGCAGAGTTAAGTTTCAGCACAATTGCCGACTGCAGCTGTGTCACAGCATAACATGCTCATGCATGTATAAAACCAAGTTACCTCTTGTTTGAGAACTTTAAGAGAATTTCCTGACTTGTATAAAAAAACCCCCACTCATCCACCACAGTACAAAGTCAGTGTTTAATAGGCATGAAAAGTATGTAACATTGAAATTATTAGCAAAATGCACATTAAGCAGTTCGCTGCCTGCCCCGATAACTATAGGCAGCTGCAGCTTTAGCAGAAACAGCTTTCTGCATAGGCCTGGAGTCCCCTGGTGTGATGTGTGGGGTTTGATTCCCATGGCTGTATGGAGCTCTGGCAACTTTGCAGGGAGTACAGACTTCCACTTGGATTCAGGATACCAAAGGACTCAGTTCTTAGAAGTAAATGCATTGCATTAATTTTTACAGAGGGCACTGCCCAACTCTTCCTCCTCCTCAAATTTATATCTCTCTATAGCATTCATCCATTTCATCCAGATTTTATAAACATACATTGAAACTAGCCCATACAGTCTCCTGTCGACCCACTGTCCTGGTTTTGTCTGGGATAGAGTTATTTTTCTTCCTAGTAGCTGGTACAGTGCTGTGTTTTGGACTTAGGATGAGAACAATGTTGATAACACACTGATGTTTTAGTTGCTGCTAAGTGATATTTACACGAAGTCAAGGACTTTGCAGCTTCTCGCGCTGCGCCACCAGCAAGTAGGCTGGGGGGCACAAGAATCTGGGAGGAGAAACAGCCAGGACATCTGCCGCCAACCGACCAAAGAGGTGTTCCATACCATGTGATGTCATGCTCAATATATAATCTAGGGGTAAAGCTGGCTGGGGGCTGCTGCTTGGGAACTGGCTAGGCATCGGTCGGGGTGGTGGTGAGCCACTGCATTGTGCATCACTTGTTTTGCAAATTCTAATTCTTTATTGATGTTATTGTTGTTTTCACTTCCTTTTCTGTCCTATTAAACTGTCTTTGTCTCAACCCACAAACTGTGCTTCTTTTTTCCCCAGTTCTCTCACCAATCCCAGTGTGGGCGGGGGAAGTGAGCGAGTGGCTGTATGATGTTCAGCTGCCTGCCGGGTTAAACCGGGATGCTCAGTATGCTCAGTTCTGCTAGGGCAACTACTATTGCTTTTGTTGACTCTTTCCTCCTAAGAAATTTGTGACATAAGATCCAGATGTTAAGTTCAAGTACTTTTCTTTTTTCTTTTTATAGAATAAGGCTGTGGTTCTAAGGGGTCTTCATCTGTGGTCACCTCCACAATAATGCTTCACTTGTAATTTCTTCTCATTCAAATTCATGTTGTACTCAGGATGTGCCCAAGTCATGTTAAAATGACATCTTTATTTCATTGACTCAAAATGTATCAATGTGATTCAGAGCACACCTAATCCTACTCAAAGTAATTCAGAAGAACCAGGGACTATTAGTTTTCTCTGCTCCTTATCACTCCCAAACACCATTTAAATGTCAACTTGCATATGTAATAAAATAGTAAGTAAATTTCTCTTAAATAAAAACTGTTCACCTTAATACTTTGTCACTGAATGATGCATTATATTCCAGTTCAAAAAGAGGTAATTGTCAGAATACCCTGTTAAATAAATTGCCCTTTTAAAATAAACGTTCAAAAGGTGTTAATTATGGGCCACATTTTTAAAAACTGCTACTTCCTTTTTGGGAAACTACTGTTTCAACCTTGACAAGTATTATACTGTCTACTCCTTTAACGAGAATTTGGTTGACCAGACCCAACACCTAATCTGACTGGTGGGGAGGGTACTCAGAGAAGAAGGCTTCAAAGTGTCTCGGAAGTAGAACTTTCGGTCTGCTAAGAGAAGGCCCTAAAAGGTAGAGACTTTCCCACAGCACTGGCACAACAAAGATACTTATTCCCTAAGAGGCACTGGATTTTGGAACAGGATGGAGTGGGAATAAATTGAGTACTTAAAGCATTTTGCAGATACTTTTGGAAACAAATATAGTACAATCATTGATATTTGAATCTATTACATTTTTGCCAAAAGTTATATTCATTCTGACTTGAAATTTATGGATTATTTCACCTTTTTGCTGATGAAAATTTGGAAAAAAGCTATAATTATCTGATGCTGAAGGAAAAAAGTTACCATCCACGACTTTAAACGATGTGGTTTATTTGGTGAAATTTATTCTTCATATTTCCAAGGTACTTCAATAAATCAGTGCTGTGTAAATTAGTATCACGCACCTGCCTCAGAATGACCTTCCATGTATTTATGACTATGTCCAAAGTCTTTTGATCTGTGTTCCTAACCTAGCCACATTTCCTTGTATTTAAAGAGATACAATTCGTGGGCCTCTCTTGGAACTTGACTGAATATTAACTTCCAATTTAGGAATTATTCATCAAAATTCAGAAACTCCACTGCCAGAGTTATTATTTCTACTATTTAAAGGGACTATAGGTATATTATATACATTAGGAAAAACAAGCAGCATAGATGGTGTTGATAATTGCTGTAATGTGATTTTCCTTAACCTGAGTTATTGTTGTCCTACTTTCTACCTTGTCCCCAATCTGACGGAAAAGAGACTTTTCTCACCACATGCAAGACCTAGCAAGAATGATGGGCCTCACTCTTAGCTTTCCCGTTGCAAAGATTCTATAAGTTTCAATTCCACAGCCCTGTACCAAGGTCTCAGGAAGGGCACCTGGCTCCTCAGGATCCCCATGGTTCCTGAACGATGGGAGAGTACTGTATCCCAGAAAACCTCTATGAAGAACAGCTGAGACAGTTATCAGGCCGATATATTTATCTCATGACAACTTTTTGCAGCTGTCTCAAAGGGTAGTGCCGCAGAATCCCTCAACAGAAGACCAAGATAAGGGCTACAGATTGCAACAAATATTTATTATAATATCTTTTACTGTTCAAATTGTTATTAATAGAATCAGGAAAAAGCTATATGGCTTGTTGTTGATTCCAGTGGGTGCTGCTGGCCCCAGGCAAATGTGGCAGTCTCTTGGTATCTTGAGTTCATCGGTTCTTGTGGGGTCAACAGGACCATCAGTCTCTGGAGCTTCAGTTTTGGGGAGACTTTCATATTCTACCTCTCAGCACATGTTTTTTCCTATCCTTCAGCCTGCTGTTTTCTGGGAACTCTTTCTCCATCCACACCAGTAGTTACCTACAGAGTCCATTCACACCAACTCACATCAAAGGGGCTTTTACCACTAGTTCACCTGGTAAGGGAAGGTAGCAATGTGAGTTGAATCCTACAGTACCAGAAATGAGAAATGAATAAGAAACAAACATTTTTTTTCCTGTTTGCTCTTTGTTAAGAAAAATCTCGTGGCAAATCCCTTTTTCTTCATCATCAGGCCTATAGTGTTTCCTATCTCCATTTTTCTTGTGAAATATATACTTAAAATCTGTGTATCATTTGTGGTTTGATTCTGCAAAGCTCACTTGCAGATGTAAGAGTGGATATTTGCCTAT
The DNA here is from genome assembly GCF_023638135.1 of Falco biarmicus. Taxonomy (NCBI): domain Eukaryota; kingdom Metazoa; phylum Chordata; class Aves; order Falconiformes; family Falconidae; genus Falco; species Falco biarmicus. Next base: position 44,997,350 of record NC_079289.1, on the reverse strand, counting down.
ATGATAACTGTTCCTCTGAGCAGAATTTACAGGATTAGGCGTTATGTTTTGAAATGCATAATATGAAGTATACGGATACACAAAATAGGCACATTAATATACAATTACGTTGTAATTGTGCAACCTTAACACCATGTTAATATAGGTTTCTTACATTTAGTGTGTGATATGTTTGAGAAAACATATGGCACATAATCCTCTCCAAATGGTTTTAGAAATGAAAAGGTGTCCTCTATGAGCCTCTGCCATTGAGGAAGGGAATGTTTTCTCATTTCTCTGGGTGTTGGAACCCCATGATGAGCTGATTTGCATAACAATTAACCTCTAAAAATAATTTATAACCTCCCAGATAGGAAATCAGCTTCAGGGTAGTTAAAAGGGGTGACATTCCTTATTAATGCGACTGTTTGTATAAAGGAGGCATCCAAGCAGCATAGGCAGTCCCTCAGAATAGGACATAATACTTCCTGTGCACTATGGAGAGTGCAAGGTGGTGTTTTGCTTCCATTTTCTTGGTGGAAGCATTTGTATCTCTACAAAAGGAAAAAAAAAAAGAAAAAAAAAGAGAAAAAAGAAAAAGAGAGAGAGAAAAAGAAGCTTCCTTTATTAGCAGAAACTCAACTAGCCTAAAAGATTAAACACCCCATTGTTTTTGTGCTCATGCAAACGTGCAAGAATCCCCTTATTACTTACAGCCCTTCTGCCATGCTGACAGCAGCAGTGGTCTGTTTTCACTTACTGTCTCCCTGGCTCTGGGGTGTGGACAAGGGAAAGGCAAGGGCACGGGGAAGCCATGAATAGCAGAACTGTTAATTTAGATGTGCTTGTGGTTTCACACAACCGGGGCTAGTCCTAGGATAACGCACTGCACCTGAATTTAAAAACCTCTCTCCCTCAGAAGCAAATTGGCTTATTCAGTGAAATCTGTTGTGCCTTGTGCTCTACTGTAGGGCTTTCTCTCGCACCTTTCTCTTTGTTACTCAGAAGGCAAGATTCAATGTACATCAAACCCAGCTGCTTTTTTGCTTTATTGGAGTATGTGCTCTCTTACTTGTTTTGATAGATCTTGATAGAGTTCAAACTGCTTTGCAAAGCATGCCCCAAACTTGTCACACACTAATGGAACTATTCTATACAAAAATACTCACACTGCTGTTTCCCTCTGGTGTGACCATCTATCTCTGTTATCCAGCTTGGTGAGAGAAGACATAACTCTGTTTTCAGTTTCTTGATGCTTGTCTTCTATCAAACAACATCCCAGAGAATTCTTCAAGCAGAAAGAGCAAATGGAACTTCTGAAGTACAAATGCACATTGCAAACCAATGGGTGTTGGCTTTTTTTTTCTGTTTTCTGCAAAATGTTTGGCATTGGCAGCAGAGACATTAAGTAATAATAGTAAACAACAATAATAAAAAACACGGGCAAATCAGTTGCCTGTTATTTTGGGCCTCAATATTAGGAAATACTGGAAATGTCACAAGAAAACCTGCCATGAGATTTCATTCCCCAGTTTTGTAATCGCAAGTGGTTCAGATAAGCTTTGGCCCACCAGCCACCACATGGCTTACTTAGGTAGGTTAAACCATTCATGATATTGAGGTTTATCCATTGAGCAGGATGTGAGTAATGGGAAGGGATTCATCAAGCATTCTGACTGCTCAGCTGGTTTGTGTGCTGCTCTCAGGAAAGGGCTTACTGGAGCCCCAAGTGCTTACTGTTTCTTAGAAGTGTTCTGTAATATTTTGAGAACATTTTCAGTTTGGTATTTATGCCCTTACCAAGTTGCACTCGGTTTTATATATTGTGCATATATATTATGTATACATAAATACACATAAATCAGGCCTTCATTTTGGAAGCATGATCATTCTTAGTGCCAGTTAATGGTTTTGGTGGTAGCTCAAAACATAGAGTCATACAATCATATCGAACAGTTTGGGTGGGAAGGGATCTTTAAAGATCACCTGGTTCCAAGCCCCCTGCCATGGGCAGGGACACCTTCCACCAGACCAGGTTGCTCAAAGCCCCATCCAGCCTGGCCTTGAGCACTGCCAGGGATGGGGCATCTTAGCTTCTCTGGGCAGCCTGTGCCAGTGTCTCACCACCCTTACCATAAACAAAATTATTCCTTATGTCCAGTCTAAATCTACCCTCTTTCAGTTTAAAACTGTTGCACCTTGTACTGTCACTACAGATTTCGGTAAAAAGTCTCCCTCCATCCTTCTTACAAGCCTGTTTTATGTATTGAAAGGCCACAATATGGTCCCCTCAGAGTCTTCTCTTCTCCAGGTTGAACAAACCCAACCCTCTAGGGCCATTCACTGGATTTCAACATCTGACACCCAGTGCCATAGTCTATAAGGGTATCTTCATTACTCTGCTTAATGGGGAGATATTTGACAAAATCAAATAACTTTTTAGCTAAAGAAAATTAGTTCTGAGTCAAATGAAAACCAAATCAGTTATTCATAATATGCTGGTCCTGGTGTTATAATACAGGTATGTTCAGCCATCTCAGTATTTCAACTGCTGGAGAACAAGAAAGCACACAGGTACTCTCCAGTCCATGTGTCATTTTTGTCTTGTGAGTCAAACTTGTAATTGAGACTGTTGTATTTTATTTAGGTGACTAACATCACAGTCCCAAGACTGCTCCTTCCTGTCACAGGACAAGAAAAGCCCTGCCCATAATATCATAATTCACCACTCTATTTCCTGCTGATTTGACTGCTTTCTTGAAATCCTTACTGTACTTACTGTTGTTTTAGGTAAGGAAGCAATACATCCCTGCCTGTTTTCTCACTGTAATTCTGTCTGCAGTGTTGTGAAGTTTTGTCACCAAAAGATAGTGCACTAACCTGAGTCCTGTGTCCCAACACCTTTCTTCTATCAAGGAGACTAAAAAAAAAAACTTTTTGGCCATCAATTGCATCTTTACTTTCTCATGACCTACTGTAATACTTAAACTGAACTTCATGAAGTTTGTCAGTTTTGCTCTTTGGAAGAGATTTTTCCGGGTGGCTGTAATGGAACGAAGCTGGGTTAATTGATAATATACAACTGTGGGTTGGCGTGGGGGGGGGGTGGGGGGTAGGCTGATGTAGATGAGGTGCAGCTGTGGCTGGTTAAGTGAAGTGTTTGGGCAGCCAATGAAGAGAGAGCAGCTGAGGAAGAAGCAAGAGGAGAGAGAACCCACATTCTGGATGAGGTGAGCAGAAGGTGGCAGAGGGACTGTATGAAGAGTGTGCTGGTATGAGATGGTAAAAGACTTTGTTGCAGCCGGCTGGTTTGGAGAGTGCTGTGATAATTGGTGCTCCATGTGACTGAGTTGGACTCTGACTACAACAGGTGGCAAAGGCCTGGAGAAGGGCTTTCCATTTCTGCACTATGACAGAACTACAGGGAGAAAGTAAATCACCCCAGAATCATGTGGGTGGATTTTGTGTCTCCCTCTGCTTACACATACTGCGTGGTGCTGGGTTTTGGAGCTAGTTCCCCCAAATCCTATGCAAGAGTAATCTAATTGCTCAGGTTTTATGAGGGGAAATGGGAGTTGTTATTTTCAGTGAATATATGGAGATAGATATATATATATGCACACACATATATATATATACACACAAATCTATATATGATCTTGAAGCATTTTGAAATATCCTTAGAGACACTGACACATAATTTCCCACCTCTGAGAGAACTATCTAAAGGTGGCAATCTAAGAACAAGACAGTGGAAAGCCAGGCTTCTACCTGACTATGTAGCTAGACCTCCTGCCAAATGATCTCCTACCTAGCACTTCTAAGTATAAACCTCCTATTCAGAATCACAGAATGCAGTGCTGGCTTTGAACCATCCAGAGTTCCTAAGTGTTTGGATCGAGTCATTATTGTCAGAATTGCCACTTTGGGTTATGCTATTTTAAACCTGGAAAAGTCAGAGAGAACTATATACTTGATATTATTCAGGTTAGTGTCAAACAGTTACTTCTGTCTTCCTATTAGGCATTTATATGATGTTCTCTAGCTCAGTGACTCAATCTTTTCTGCTACTGGTTGAATCCTGATTGATAATGGCCATGAAGTCTTGGCTCCACTGCAGTGATCAAGAGTTGTGCCATTGCTCCTGCTGTTGCCAAAGTATTATCCATTGAGTGTCAGGGCAAGGATGATGTTGTTCTTATGTATCTTTACAGTGACTCAGCTGAATGTCTTCTTATTTGATCAGAGTTCCTCAGCACTCATGTAGCACCTAGAATATTAGGTCTCTGGTTTCCTTCTACAAAATATTAAATGCTATTTCTCATTGCACAAAGAAGTTTTTCAATTTGAAAAACTGAAAATTGTATTGAAATGATTGAAGTTTTGAATGGACAATAATACAGTTGAGACAAAGGGAAGTTTGACTGGGACACCAGAACAGGAGATTGCAGAGTACTCCATTCGCTCCCTCTTTTTCAGGTTTCAAACATGTCCTTAGTACTGAAGACAATGAAAATAACTAGATCTCATACTTCAAGGCTTAAAGATTTGTCATCAGAGATCAAAAAGGATCTCCCATCATACCATTACACAATCTGGGGTGTTTGCTCTTCTCTGTAGCACTGGGACTTGGACCTCGATGAAGGCAAGAACATTGGACCAGAGCTCTGCTAAAACACTCCCAGGCACCTGGCAAGTGTCTTGGTCAGTGTTCCCTAAGACTCATCATTGGTTCTGGCTAAGGAAGGGCTCTTGTACCAGCTTGGGACCTTGATGGTGCTTGTAGCAGAAACATGGTTATTCATAAGGTTTATCCAGGTATACTTCAGCTCAACAGTGCTTTACATTTCAAAGAACTAGGGTGTCAGTGGTGACCTGGTCTCAATACATGGTACATAGCTGAAGTTCCTCAGAAGACTGAAGTATGACCTAAAACTCTAATGGGTTTGTTTCATGAAATCTGGGTGAGCCTTGAAACATTTCAGTATGAAAGAGATCATTATCATCAAGCTAGTGATGTCCATTAACCTTCCTTTCTAAGGCACGTATGACACAAATGTTACACTTTCATTCGTTTCACCAGTTTTTCTAAAGCAATGACCACTGTATTTTAAAAACATAGCCTCTGCCCCATATTCTGAAAGTCTGTTTAAAACATGAAACTGCGTTTCATTTTGAAGGGACTGCATAATGACAGGTATAATTTGAAAGACTCATAACTTCAAGCTGATCACAAAAGGGCACTCACCAGTCCTTTTAATCTTTTTCTCCTAATGTGTCTAATTAATTTAAAAGATTAATTCCTTCCTTTACATAGCCTAAGTTATTTAAGAAAACTGTTGATGCTACAACCCCGTATTCCATTTATTCTCCCCACTTCTCTAGTGCCCATTAGGTCTTACTGGACTCTCAGTGCAAGAAGGGAAGGAGTGAAAAGATGATTAATTAAAAGCAAGAAAGATAATGAAAATTAATTCCAGGCTGGTAATATAATAACCCCTGTCATCACAATACCTATTGAAATACAGTTTAGAAGATCAGTACTACAATTTTTAATCAGGGCATGGGTTGCAGATGACTTCAAATTTGGCATGCAGACTGCTGCCTTGTGTAATCCAGGAAGAAGTGTGGAACACAAAAAGCAACAAAACCGGAGAGTTTTCTTGTGGAAAAACACTTCTTTAGAGAATATTTTATGAAATGTAACAAAAAGTGACTTGTGCCATCCTGATGGCTTCTTATCATTGAAAAATTGACTGTACTGTCTACTTGAAACGTTGTATGGATTTGTGCTTGATGTACATGACCAACACTTTATAACCATTTATCAGACAATCCTGGCCACAGCATTAGACTTGTCTTCCAAAGCAACTAACATGAGCAAATAGGGACCAAGAAGTTTTGTTTATACTCTTACCATCTGCAATGTAATTTTAGATTCTCGGGACCCATGATTTTAGCATCTCTCTTACCAGCAATGGCATCTGTCCAGTGCAGAACAGCCGTGAGCTCAATCATTTGTTCTACAAACAGGGTAACAGTGCTCTACCTTGTGACAGTAAAACCCACACCTGATCTGAATTTGAGCTCTACTGTTTAGCTCAGCAGAGGCTGTGAGCAGTGCAAACAAGACTAACACCTCTCTGTATACTATGTGCCATTGTAACAGCACTGTCAAAGGAAATGTCAGTTCTAAGCCAGCTATACAGTATTGCATTAAACACACAGAGGACTAGAGAGTGTTACAATGAGGTTTGTATCTTGGTTTCTATTGCTTGCTACACTGATTGTGATTGTTAATAACTACCTGAAATTGATTTGAAGAAGAACATTTCTATGCTCCTTCTCAAGACCTCTAACAGAGAAGTTTCAGGTCAGCCACCCTGGAAGGGAAACCATAAACTTTGTTCAAGCACTCAAAATGAAATGTTTGTGCTACCTCAGCTAATAAACAGCTGAAGTGAGAGTCTTTAAACCAGTATTCCTTCTGAGCATGTACAGAAGGAAAAGTAATGGCACACACTTGAATAAATGTAACTCAGGAGACTAGAAATCACGTACGTTTAGTGCTGATAATCTTGTTTGGATCACTGGGCAGCCGTTACACTAGCTGGATACCGTCAGTTCAGGGCTTCTTGAAGTGACAGGCAGATTGTCACTAAAAACAGACTCAAGAGCCTGAGCACTTTGTAGGAAATCCTCCCCAGGCAGAGGTGACTGGAAGAGCATTTTGGAAAGCACCGAGCGGCCCCCGTGTATGAGCGCAACTTTCCTCGCAGCAGGAAAGGTGAGGATGCTCAGGTGAGAGCAGACAACCTAGCATGAGGCAGACTTGTCACCTCAGTCCCTGCTCAGGGATCTTTGTCAGAGCTGGTGAATCCACAGCTGGAGAAAGCAGGGTGCTCCCTTCTTTGCCTTGCTAAGAGACTGGTGCCAGGGCTGACATATCTCTGCTGGTGTGCACAGAAACAGGGAGGGCGGCTTTCTAACCGCACTGCTGTGAAATCATCGTCAGACCTCCTCTGCCCTCCCACAGCGCTGGATGTGTGCAGCTGCATTAGAAAGCCTTTGACAGCTGTTAGGGAGAGCCAGTGCCTTCCTCTCCATGCTTTCCTGGAGCCCCTAGAAAAACAGCAAGACCTGGCCCTAGATAGCACCAGCTGCCTTGTCTGCTGGATCAAACTGGAGAGTAGGAAATGCGAGTTTGGGTAAACTCTGAGCTTGTAAGTAGCAATACTCCTTTCTCCATCACACGTTTCCATGGGGGTTTCAAAGGTACGCATGTACAATACCTGCTTTTGCAGCAGCACTGTTATACACAGCTGAAGTACTGAGCCAAAGGAAAAATTACATGCTGTTACTCAATCTTTATAGGAAGGTTTGTACATGCAAAAGAAGCTAGGTGGCAGATGTCGAGATGGATTTGGTAAAACATGCCCTAGCCTGAATTTGGATCTTTGACTTAATACTCTGCAGCTATGTAGTAGACCTCTCAGCCTCCTCTTTTCCCAAATCATGGTCTAAATGCCTATCCAATCTCCACATTATCTATTGTTAGTAGAAAGGATCAGCTATCTGCTATTGAAAAGAAATCCCAGTTTGTCAGTGGTTTTTGCAGGGAACTTGAAATCTCTGAGATGTTTTCAGGGCCTTACTCCTCATACACTTTCACACAGGGAGGAGCAAGTGCAAGTTAATTCTTCTGTGCTCAGCCAGTCCGACATTGGAAAGAAAGTTAGTGAGCACCTGGCTGCAGCTGGACCAGAGTTCTCTGATGGCAAAACTCAGCCAACCCTATTCAAAATCAGAGACTACTCCAGCAAAATGTATCCTGCCAGTGCTGCTGGCATGAAATAAACAGTGCTGTGTTTAATGTAAGGGATATGTTGAAGAATGTCACACATTTTACTGCTGAAAACATTGCATTTTTGGAAGCTCCATAAAATCATGAAGATTAAGGAGCGCTTTAACATTTCACACAGCTCTGCTCTGTTGGAACATGTAGACTGCTAAGTGGGATTTGTCTTACGAACCTCCTTTTTATATGGGAGAGTATACAAATCATAGTGTGCATTTCACCTGATGCAGAGGTTTTTTGATGTATTGTTCCACAGAACAGTATGGAAATGAAAATCCTTTAGCATAAAAGGTTTTCAGGGTTTTCATACTCCTCTACTGCTCAAAGATAAAATGCTACTGGGGTTAAAGAGGAAGCTGGATATTCATGAGAGTGCAGAAGAAATTTTTTGGCCACCTCATTTACCTGAAAGACCATGTTTCCCACTATTGGTGATGTAAGGCAACTCTCCCTTAAGTCCTGAGGTTGTAGTTACCTGACAGCAAAGATAGGATAAGGTCTCAAACTGCTAAGGAGTCCATCTGCATGAAAACCAACAGTCTCCGCTTAATTCTTATGAGGCAAAAAACCCTCCGACTTCAACATCAGTAAGTACGTTCACACTATGAATAATTTTGATCTCTTACAGTGTAATGAGTAGCAAGCCCTGCTTCACTGTAGGAAAACTACCACAGTTTTGTTTCAGGTGCAAGTTCCTACTGTGGCCACAATAAAATCAGATTTTTAAGTACTACAGCTTCAGAGGCAACGGAGTCTGTACTGAGTGCGGGAAGGAAACAAGTCTGAACTACTAGCTTGATGGTGGAAGGCTCTCAGAAATGTGGGACCACAGCAGCTCTGTATAAGTAAAGCAGCTGTGAAGAGACTACAAGGGGATTTTAAGCTGACTAACTAATTTTCTTTTGAAACTTGCATTTGAAAAGGATGTTTTGTTAATGTTTCATTGATTATACCACATTAAAAAAAAAATCAAAATATCTGATATAACTCAATCCTAAATAGTTGCAGCAGCCCTGTAATAAGGGTATAGGCTTAAAACAGAGACATAGCAATAGCTGGATTCTGTATGTACCATTTAATTGCATGAAGCACCCTTATTTCTCAGCTTCTTTTGAAAGATTTTGACACCTCTGTTTCCTGCCTGCATTATGCTTAAAAATTTCATGTATTAATGAATTCCATCAAGAAAAATATCAAGATAATTCACATTAGGTGCCATGATTATAAAATCAATCATCAGAATGATCTTCCCTAAAATTATGCATTTTTCCTGTTCAATCCATCATTAATTTGAGTCCTAATCCTGTGTACTTTGGCCTTCCAATGCTCCTGCTGATGTCAAGCAGAGCCTCATTAAATTCAGATGTTCTGCCCTGCTGGTGCAAATTCCAGCTGCAGAGCCCAGTTTTGCAGTTCCTCAGACTTCCTTTCTGTTTCTTAAGTCTGAGGAAACCTAGTTTACATCATCTAACACACACACAAAAAAATAATCTTGCAGTCTTTTTATCTCCAGTAAACTCGCTTTTGCTGATTCTGGAAAATGCCTCTTCAGGAGCAGCTCTGGGATGACAGGGAGCAGATGTGTCTCTTTTTTTCACCAGCATTGCTTTCTGCTGTTAGTAGAGGTTCATAGTGAAATGATGGCCTTCCATGCAGAAGCAAATTTTTTGAAATAAGTGGTTATTTTTCAGACCTTTTCCCACTGTGTTGCTGCAGACACATGACTCTTTGTTCAAGGATCTTCACATTCAGCAAGGATCGACACAGCACGTGTCACATGGAAATTTTAAATTCCAAGTAACCTCCTCATTTAAAATTACTAGCTTTTGGTCTTTTCCTCAGGGGGGAGGGAGGGGAACAGATGAAGAAACTCTTTTATTTTATGCAGTGTACTTTTCCTCCCTGACAGAGTGGAAAGTTGGTATCATCCCAGGTTTCTCCTGGCAGTTTCAGCAAATTAACCTGTGGGTCCCATTGACCTCTAGATTAAAGGATCTTCTATAGTTCCTGCTTACTGATTAACTACTTTCCCTGCCCCTAAGTTGCTTTCGTTGTAACATCAAACCATTCATTGCTTTAAAGCTGAAAGAAGAGGTACTGGCAAGTGAAACAAAGACATGCCATATAACTTCATTATTTAGGTAGATGGGTGTTTTATTTATTTTTGTCGACAATAACTTCCTAATAGCTCTTCTGAATTATGGTATAGGTGGATCAAAGGGATCTAATCCTCCATCATAATTTAGTGCCTATGCTGCTCTCCCCCATCCTGCCTCTCAAGCACTATCGGCAGTGTTACCCTTCCCTACAAATAACTCGGACAATGTTTTGTTCACCACTCCACAGGGAAACACCAGCAGCTTTTTGGACTTGCTTTATATTCTAGATTACTTCATCTAACTCGAGAGCTGCACTGAATTCTTCACACATGAGCATCCATGCCAGAAAACCAGAAGAGTATCTCGAAATGCAGAAAAAAAGCATGCAACTCCCTGCACTGTTATACTCAAACCTGTGTGACTTTGTGTGACATTTGCATTATCACAGAAATCCTCACTCCTATTGATAAAAGTTATTCTGTCCAACAATGCTAAATTAAAACGTAAGTCTATACAAGAATAATTGTGTTGCTTTTCGTACAGAAAGAATCCAACAAAAAACTCCATTCCTCATTTGCTTATGGGTGGGACTTATAAATAATGTGAATTTAGTCACCGATTTAAGAGAGAAGCATTTCTCCCTATTATTATAAAAATGTCATTTTCCAGGGTTTGATATATGATGGTTGGTATATTTCAGCAGGGAAGATTAAGGCCGTATTTCTTTACTGGTTTTCTAGCTATGATTTCAATGATTGAACTGAGTTTGACTCCCCATTTCTGGCACATATGCAAGTTTTTTGGACTTCTCAGGGTGGTTCTGCACCTGTGTGTCTCAAGAATAAGACTGTTTGTAATAACATTCATATCTTCCAGAATGCAAGAAATATGAAAAAAATTTTATTATGTTCATATCATCATAAAAATAGTTTCTAGTCACTCTTCCCTGCATTACAGAAGTATTATTCTTCAATACTGAGGCTGATTTTACAAGCTTACTACACCACATTTTAAGTGCTTTGCTCTTGCTTGCTCAGACTGACTTGTAGCTGGCCAGATTCACTGCCTTTACCTGCCCTTCCATCTGCTTGGACATTTATAAATGTTAATCATGACAGTCCTGTGCTCTGTATCCTCCATGACTAAATGGAGAAATGTACCTGGCAGAGCTGTCAGACTGCCACACTCACACATATATTCTGTGAAAAATTACACCATAAAACACACTTCCTTGGTGTTTTTTTTAATCCTTCTAGGACACCACACAGGTAGTCAGACATCTTCATGATTGTGGTCATTGTAAGATGTTTTATTTATATTCCCTATTTTAGTTATCTTCTCTAATTTCTGCGGGTGCTTCTCTTGTAATTACAATAAAATAAATACCTGTATTTTTTCCTTCTTTATTACTTTTTAGTAATACCTGAATTTATGTTATTACATAGTTCTCTTAATACCTCAAAAATATATTCTGCAAAATCCAAGGTCCCCCTCCTCACATACATATCAACACAATATATTGTTCAGAAGTTGTTTTATGCTTGATCTTTTTACAACTGAAGCATGTTTTCTTCCACAGAGCGTAAAAACTCTTTGTTGTAACTTACCTTTTTAAAAAAGAAACAGTAATTTAGCATCATTCTACACTGAAGATGATCCCTTTTCCAGTGTTTCCTATCCATATTATTATCTGCGTTCCCCTGCTAATGCTCAATCATAAAAGAATTAGTTTCAAGGAGGCACCAGGCAACATCCCCGGTAGAAATTCCTCTGTCAAAACAATGTCAGGCTGATGTTTTTATCACTACAACTCAATTCCCTCAATTTGAGGCAAACTAAGAAGACTGAAAAACCCCTAAACTGCTGTATGGCAGGTAGGAATTTCCACACTACGGAATATTTCTGTTCCTCCCCACTTGCAAATAACAAAAATGAGAGTCTCCTCTTGGTTCCTGTACCTAATGTTTTTGATAGATGAAGAACTGTCATCTTTCCATTTTGGCCCATTTCTCACTCGAAGAATAGGCCAGGAAATGAAGAACATTATGCAAGGCTTATGATTCCCAGCTTTCTCTATTGGCAGTGTTTTCTTGTTAGTTGCTCTTCATATCAGAGTCTGATCCCACAGGACTGTCCCAGTGGAGGACAAGCTGGTACCAGCTGGAAGCAGTCCTGGTTGTAGGTCTGGGAAACATCAGATCCAGGCTGCCTTTGAAGGACAGAAGGCGCCAGTTCCCTGAATCAGGTTGAGAATAAGGTTACACCTTCACTGATCTAAAGGTGCATATTGACCAAAAGGTAATGAATGTATGCCAGCTGCCCCACTGCAAAATCCCAAGGGAAACAGAGGCTTCTAGCTTCCGTTACAGCATAACGAGCTATGGGAAGGCTCGTAGCGTTGACCTTGGCTAGACCTGCCGTGTGAAAGGTTTCTGGGCCTTGCCTGTGCTAGTGCTTTGCATGACGGTAACCAGATTGTTAGCTGCTGCATTAAAAACCTCTGCAAGTAGGAAAAGTAGTCTAAAAATCTGCCAGAAGGTACTCCCTGTCCTTGCAAAAGCCAGGTTTCTGCAGAATGTTGTACCACTGAGTGTGCCTGCGTTTCTTTTAGGAAGACTGGCCTTTCCTCCCTCTGGACTTTGGTTGGGCATCCGCACAACTAACATACACAATATTAGTCTTTATCCTGTGCCTGGTATCTCTAGCACATCTACTTCCCCCAATACGAAGGGACTTTTCTGGGAGGAAATATTGCATGGTAGGGAAATAATATGAATATGTTACTCATGCAAAGATAGCTGCACGTATTGTTCTTCCAGACTTCATAAAAACAGAGGAAAGGTCAATCTAAGCAATTAATTGTTCTGGTAAGATTATTGATCTCCATCTTCCGCTGTTGTTGTGGATACCTTTTTTTTTGTGCATGTGTGTGTGTATGTAAGTACATGTATCCATATACATACAAATATGTGCCAAGCTGCTATTGTAGACTAATTTTGAGGGGACCAGGTTGTGTTTCTAAAGGAGTCCACACAACTGCTCTCCTTAGGAAGCTGGAATGGTTTCCTTCTTCCCGTGAGCTATAAGGTGCACTGCTACATAACCATGCCTGGAATTCACTACTGTCCATTCTTGAAGGTATTTCTATCATGTAGAGATACCTTCAGTTAAAAAATTGTTCAGGGATAGTTCTTGAACCTCAAATTCATACGAGACAAGCTCTTAGCAGACTCTCCTCTCACGTAATTCATATAATTCATATAGCAGGGGGGATATAATAGCCAGCTGTGCACTTCTGCATTTTCAAGTAGGTGCTTAACCCTATGAAAAATCACATCCTGCTCTTTCTCCTACTTTGCCAATTTTTTTCTGACGTTCCTTAAGGACTATTTTTCCAAAACAAAGAAAGAAAAAAATGGGTAAACAATAAGCTCTCCCTGGGTTATAACCCACCACACCCAGCTCCTCTTTTTTGCAAAACAAGAACTTGAAGAGACAGTTCCATTCTTTATTAACTGAAAGAAACCCACCAAATAAATATTTTAAGGCATTTCAGCTAATTTCATTGGAAAACTCCAAATTCTGAACATATTTTTACCAAGCTTTCCTCCTGAGATGACAGCCTGAACTCGTTTTCTCTTCCTCCTTCCCTCACTCCCCACATTACCTCCCCTGGAGAGGCTGAATACCACTGATTGTGCAAATTCAAGCCCATCAGCACTTGTCATCTCTCATGGAATTTACCCTTTGACATTCAGCTTCCACTTCCCACTTGGAGGCAGAAGGTTTAACTTTGCAAAGCACAGAAGTTGCTTCCTTGGAAAAAAGCAAGAAACATGTTCTCCTGCAGGGAAAAAAAAAACCAACTCACTTCACCATGGAGACCTTAGGGAGAAAATCCCTATATTATATTTAATTCATGTATTTTTTTGATGGAGAATCTTTTATTCTTTTTTTCTCTTTTAATTTTCCGATAAACTGAACAGCCAATGTCAGTATTTTGTCCAGTTTTCACTGCTCCAGAATCCAAACTTGCAAACCTTAAACAGTGACCTTGCCTTTTAACCCCAAATTACAGCCAGTCACCTTTACAAAAAAAATCATTCCTTGCTTAGTAAGTATTGTGACGATATTATCTCACAATAGTAGCCTCTCTCCTGCCTTTAATAACAGCCAGTCTTGTAAACATACACTTAAAAAAAACTACTAAGAGAAAAAATAGAAATTCAAAAGGAGTTTTCATTCTTGTTTTATCTGACACGAGGAAGTCTCAGGTATAGGCAAGTCTGTCCTCATTTACACCTGTTAAGCCTCACTGAAATCAGTAGGGTTGAGCTAATGTAGCTGATTACAGAGTTTGGCTCATAACCTGTCTCCTGTTAACTCACAACACTATCTCCCGCAGGTGGAACAAGATGAAATCTGCTGTCTGCAGTGCTCCATTTATAGGAATAGTAGCATACCCATTACTTCTCTGCAGATCATAACGTTGGCTGCTTTGCCTGACAAGGAACATACATCTCAAGATACCAAAATAAGGAGAAATTTTCATCCTCCTTGTAAATGTGATTGGTTAGTGATATTGCCTATTAATGGATATGGGTAAATGAATTTTGGACCTAATTTGCAATTTTTATTTTACTCAGCAAACAGCAGGATACAATTATACTATAAATCTGAGTTAACAGGTTAGCTTTGTTACATTTCATTTTCTGTATTGGATGAAATTATTTTGCCTTCTCATTTACGGTTTCTTTATAGGGCTTATTATTTGCTGAGGTTAATGCTTCAAGGGTATATTTGGATCATATTGTTAATATTATACATTTATAAACGAACATGTAACCAGGCTTCTTCTAGTGTGCACTCATAGCCAGGCTCTTCCTGAATTGTCACACAATCTGGATAAAATTTTATTTCAGTCAATATAAAAAGTCAATTATCTCCTCCACGTCCAGACAAAAGCGCTAAACTCTCAGCATCTCTCGTTCTCATTGCTATGTTGGAGAGCAGAAGTGCGAAGGGGAAAGCAGACTGTTAATGTGAGATCGTTTCTTGTTCTGATGCCAGTCTGGATAAAGGATTACAGCATCAGGTTCATCTTGTGCCACTGCAGTCTTAAAACCATAACTGCTGCTGTCTCTAGAGGCTAGCGCAAAGGCTTAGAGTATGCCGGGCTTTGGGGCTGCTTCATTTTCCTTCTTGTATAGCATTGCTAAGGATTGCTTAGCACATTGAATTCAAATAATGGGGTATATCTGGTGCTTAAACCTTTGTATTCTGGTTTTCTAATAAAACGAGGCTTATGCATTCTATGCAGAGAGAGATCATACGTTCCTGACTCTGGAACCTGTGAGGTACCTCTGTATTCTGTGGTTATGGGGTGCGAGCTCAGTCCTTGCTCCCTCACCTCGACTGGGTCTTGTGCGCACTGGAGGAGGCACCTGTGGGGCACAAAGCCACAGCAAAGCAGACCTCAGTAACTGCACTGTCGCTAAACTGCCCGTGATTTGGTGCATACCCCATGGACTGGAGAAACAAAACTTCCTGGAGGTTCTCCCTTCAGCCTTTGCCATGTTACCTGTAGTTGTCTGGCACAATTACACAGTGCAGCAGGGGAGTTCTGTGGATGCAACTGTAGGAATGCCATGGTCTCCTCTTGGGATTTCCCCCCCCGCCCCCCATGTGTTTCTTTGCAGAGTTTAATCCAGTCATACTGCTTATCCAAACTACCTTGCAGTTTTTCTTGGAAAATCACAGCCGTAATTGCCATGCTGTGCACACCTTTTTGATCACTGTGTTCTTGAGCACAACTTGAAAAATAGATTATGGAGAGACTAAGGATTTTTTATGCTTATAACTCAAAGTGGCACTAATAAATAACCATAAAATAGTAAAGTCACATCTATAATTTTTCATGGCAGATCCTTATGAAATCATTATGTAATTAATTTCTTTATCAGCCGTGTGAAAGTCCAGGTAGGGGAAATGGATGATGAAATATAAAACCAGCTAAAATTATTACCAACCAAAATTTTTATAGATACATGTATAATTTTTTTTAGTCCTATAGTTTCCATGCTGTTCTGCCATTATGGATGAGTGCTCCAAATATGAAAGTAGGTCCAAAAATTATGTTGTTGAACTTCAAGCACTTCAGAAGCTCTGTGGTGGAGTACATTAGCAAGCAGGCTGATATATAATGAAGAATTTCTCATTTAAAAGCTGTCAATATTCATTAAAGAACTATGTTTTTCTTCATTTGCCGTGTTTCTAGCCATCTTGTGCAAAACTTTTTATCAATACTATCAGGCATCAAAATCAGGATTTACTGAACCTAATTTTAGCCATATAAATCCCAGCTACCCAGCCAAAGCATGCTGTCCAGGTTTCACCCTATAATAAATGGAAAATGAAGGTAAATCAGTAGCATTCTGGTGCCATCTCTCTCTTCCCCCCGACTGTTGAAGGAACGTGAGCATTTGTATTACAGCACCCAGAATGCATATGCAGTGGGCATAATAACTGGGCATAAAGGAGATAGGACACTTAATGATATGTTTGGTGGTTTTAAAATATGCATTTAAGTATAGCTAGCAAGTTATATATCAAATATCTTAAGTTCAGCCCAAATATTACCTGGATCAGCATTTGCAATTTTTTCTTCCTTTTTTTTTGGTGTCTCTCTAAAATTAGAAGCACTATCTGTCTCCAAATAGAATTGGTTTCGTATGTCTCTGCAGAACATACATGTTTATTTAGAGGTATAAATTTCACTGGGGAAGAAAATACAAGGCAATAAAATATCATGTATGATTAAAAGCTCATGCCATCTTTTAATAGCATTTCCTTCTTTTTTTCTTTGCCTTAGGCAGCTTTGAAAGTTCTGCATTTTCCAGTAGAATTACTTTGATAAAAATAATTTGAGCAAATATTTTGCTTCTTAGTCTGACTCTGGCCTATCTAAATAGGTAAATAAAATATGCTCAGCTATGGAGAGGCTTGGACTTAACTTGACCTTTGTTTTGGAGTAAGCAGATCAGCAAGGCAAAAAGTATGTAGAAATAGGAACAACTTTCATTGGCAAGAGAACAGTCCTCATGCTTTTCCATATGATAAGCTCACACTGTAATACCAGTGTTTGTTGATGGACTACTCTCTTTACGTAGTTGTGCAGGCCACTTCCCCTGCTCATTTGCAACTATATAATAATGCAGTGCCACATCAATAGGCAAGTAAAATTACTTAATATAGATCTGGGTTTAGCATAATCTGGCAAGAGGTCGAGCCTCTTCAACCCAGTCCTCTGTAGGCAGACAGAAAGTTCTGCACGATCAGCTGAGGGACCATAAATCAGTTTGGAAACCTCAAGAGCTAGACCAAATGGAATTTTTCATCTTCTGTTTCTGTCATTTCTAAAACTAATTTGTAACAGACTAAAAAAAAAGGTATTTTAATGGCAAATTATGGCCATTTGCCATTATGTTCACTCATGAAACTTACCAAAATCAATAAGAGCAGAACTAACTTAGATACATCCTTTAGATATGCCCTGGCTTGAAATCTGTGTTGGTTGGAAATGGCATCTTCACAGCTCCTTTGTGGACCCATCAGCCCTTGCTGTTGTCTGGTTTTCCCAGGTGCTTTACCTTGCTCTTCCATCTCTTTTCCCAGATGTTACAGCCATCGTTGCCATTCGTGTCACTTTCCCCCCAGCATTGCACTAGCCTGTTTTTATGTCAGTGGTAGTATTTTTCCATTATTCATAACACTGAGGTTAGAATTCTTCTCCTTTTTCTCTTTCACTCTTTTGTAACATGCAGTTCACCTTCTAGTGCCACCTTTGCTTATACCTTGCTATTGATGCATGACCTAGCTGGCTACAAGAGTCATTTTTCTGCTGATACTTTAATTCAAATCTACCCATGGGTGGTGGATAATTTTAATTGCTACCAGCAGGAAGCTGGGCGTATTCCGACCCAGACACCTCTGTCAAGAAATGAGTGGTCATTTGTGACATACTGGAAAATAAAAGTAGCCGAGGGCATTATCTGACTTGAACAGGGCTGACAGATTTTTACAGTGTTATGTCTGGAATCCAACAACCTATGTTTAGAAAAATACATAGAATATTATGGGTGAGAAGGGAAAAAGCAAGAAAAGTCACTATATGGAACAAAATGTAGCATGTGGCCTCCAAGTCTCAGGTGCAAATGGGACATAAAACCTACACTGTACCTATGTTTCAGAGACATATGGTATTTTTAACCCTGAATAACACCTTTCTTGCATTTACACATTACTGCAAAAACTGCATAGACATTTACTCATTCCTGCATAAACATGACTGCATTTGCAGGCTTGTAATAAGTGACATGGGATATGAGCTTCATTGTCTTTCATCATAACACTTAGATTTCTTAAAATGCCTATTTCCAACATAAATGAGCATGTTCTATCAGTCTTTTGGAGTACTATAATCAATGGACCATTCAAATTTAGAGGCTAATTAGGATGAATAAAGATTATGGAATCTAGCCATAACTAAGTCTTTATACACATTTCTCATCGGTGTATACATGCCAGTTAATAATAGTAAGTGCTTTCACTTCTAAAGAGCTCTTCACTGAATCTCAGGAGTCTAAAAGCAGTGGGGAAACTCATCAACAGAGGATCTGGTGATTTGCCTAAGGTCAGGCAGTAAAGTGGTGTCAAAGGAAGGATATTAGCTAAACCTCATGGTTTGACATGGTTTGACAAATGAGCAAGTCTCATGTGCAGTAAGCTTGTTTGAAATACTGTCTGTAAAACCTACACACCTCTATGTTACTTCTGTTACAGGGAAGTGTTAAAGAAGGGAAGGGAGGCCTACAGAGGACCTATCCCAGACAGACCAACGGTGCGGCATATGCAGGAATAAGCACCAGGCTAAGCCTTGAGGTGTTATTAAAAAAGCCACTCCGGCAGGTGTGTACTACATGAATGAACCCAGGATAGCACTCTGCGGTTGCGGGTAAATTAATGTCACAACAGTCTCTGATGTAGTGATACTAGCTTAGCAAAACAGTGTAACCGCATACAGTACAACAGTGCTGTATCCAAGGAAATTAGGTCCGCTTCTCATCAGGGCTTTTTAGCTTGGGTCCACCTCTAGTCTGAACAAGTGCTACATGGGCACCAGTGCTAAGCATTTGCCGCTTTCACATTTCCCCAACAGACATGGGTTTTCCTGAGTTTTGGCAATACGTTGCGCAAGCCAGCTACCCTGCCTCTGAAGCATCCTGCTGGAATATGTGGGTGTTATCATATCCTGAACCCAGCTCCCCTGACAATTTTGGATGCTGACAGTTTCATAAAATCTTCCCTCCAACCAGGGGTGGTGTAAACAATAATAGAAACAAATCCAAACCCTCATTGTACTGCAGCCTAGGGTAATATTGCAGCAGGACCATGTTTTCTACATTTAATAAAAACGTCCTTTCAATGAGCATTTGTACATCTTAAATGGATAATGTCCAGAAGTCTACAGTGTGCTATGTGTCAGATCCCCACCGGAAGATATTTCCTCTTGTCAGAATGGCAAGAACACCAATGAAGAGAAATCTTTGGAGCCAAGTGGGGCACTGTTTACTCAGCTAAAACCCCAGTTTCATCTCTCATAAGCACTCTATTAAAAATATTCTATTGACATACTGAAGTTTATATGGGTTGCCAAAGGAAAATAAGGGAAGGAAGCTAGGGTGTTTGTCTGAAATAGGTAGAACGAGATCAAGATACTCTGCCCGCAGCTGACAAGGCAAAGGAGTGTAGGTCAGCACTAATAATATATGGTTTAGCTCTAAGAAGACACTTGTCGTATAGCTGCAGCCTGAACATTGTCTCTTAACTGCTCGTTCTTTGCAACAGGCCTGCTTTAGCCATGGTGATTTGAGCGGATGCTCATGCATCAGGTCTGCTAACTGAACTACTGACAAAGCCTCTAACCTCTAACCAGTAAATCACCCAGTTAGCTGAAACAGAATCAGGTTGCTGTTAACCGAGTTTCATTTTCAAATTTGTTATTTGCTAGTACAGCTGGAGGGGCTTTTTCATGCTGTTAAGTTGCAACCTTTGCTAAAGTTAGCCGAGTTGTTTTGGCAAAGGAGACGGTTGCCATTGCTTGCCCTGCTAGACCCTTACATGGACATACAACCGCTTCCCTGCTTAGCTGACCTAATATAACAATGCTGTGTCTCATCCCCCAGGGAACTATTTGTCAGCAGCTATTCCCACATACTCGTACTGTGAACTCCTAAATGCAAGTGAGGAGGTGTTTTTTGGTTTTTTTTTTTATGCTGCCTGCTCGATTACTAATTCCTTTTTTGTTCTCAGCATGTCCCATCGTTCATGAAGTAGGCATGTATTCGTAGAAACTTTCTAAAAAGATATTAATGGATTACTTAATTTTTTTCCTGGCATCTTTCCAGTGCTCTGCCTTGTTTTAATCAAAATGGGTGGAACACATATTGCACTTGCTCGCACTGCACTAAATCACTTTAATAAAACTACAGAATTCAGTCAAATGTTGCAAAACTTAGTACTGACAATCTGTCAACACTCCAAGGCATTTTGCTCAACAGGATGTGTTAATAAGTACTCTGCCCATTCAGTTTCATTTCTGAATTCCTGAAGAAAAAAATTCCCCTTGTTGTTCTCCTGAGAATCTTCACATATGTCAGTCTAATTAAAAAAACGTGTAGCATTATCAAGTGTATGTTGTCCATGTTTTCTCAAGGATCAGTACAGTCGCAAACCCATTCTGCTCATTTACAGTATCACTTTTTTCTTAGAGCAGAAGTCTACCATTCAGCCAAGAAAGAAGAATTTGTCTTCTGAAATAAAAATGTGTTAAATGGGAAAGTTATTTTAGGGAAGGGCAGCTCTTCCCCTCAAAAGCTAAATATAAAACCTTGATGTCAGATAAAGGGTTCTTGGCTGAAGTTGCATGGATGCAATAGGACAAATTAATGTGAACACACATGCAGGGACTGTGGTGGGTTCCCTCTGTCATGCTGACATCACCACTGCATTCATTTTCAATGCCAGTTTATTCTAACAAGTTCATTGCCATCCATATTTTTAAAACACTCAAAGGTTTTCCCAAGAGTGCTCCCTGCAACATTGGAGTCCCCTTTTGTTTTAACTGCAGCTCAGGAAACTGGGAAGAGAACTGCTGGGGTCTGGATGCAAGCCTCGGGGAGCAACGGTTCCATAGCGGCAGCCTCTCACCTTGCTGTACACCACTGAGCACAGCTCCAATCATGTCTGCTGAGCTGCATGCGGGAAGTGTGCACGATCATCCGAGTAAAACATAATCTGAGAAATTACAATCTTCCCACAAACATGCCATGAGCAGAAAAAGTTGTCAAATTTACCAGATAAAATGCAAGGCGTGAAATATTCGATCAGCTTTACTTAATATGTACACACCATACATAAAGTGTTGCTGTCATTCAAGCTGCAAATGGATCCTGCACCCAGGTAGACTCCCACAGAAGTGAATGAGACTATTCATGGGGATATAACTTGTAGGGTAAGATTTTTTTGTTGGATATTTTCTAGCATCCTCAATATCAGCATGGTGACTAGCAAGACATTAGAAGAATAAATCACTTCAAGAAAACCTTGTTGTAAATTACTGTATCAGTCTTAAAATGTCAGTCTGTTCATATCCCTGCTCTTCTTTCAGAAGTCTTCTGAAATCGACGTTATTGTTTATTTCTCCCAACCAAAAATATTCACTTCCTCGTCACCTCCTCTAAGAACAATAGCCTACCCTGCAAATTAATTCAAATATTTTTTTCCTAGGAGGAAAAGTGCAAACACCCCAGAACCTGGTGTTTCTTGTTGATGTAGACTTGCACAGTTCAGCAGCTCTTATAAATTATGGGATCTAATTATGCTCATTAAGACTACTTGAGGACCTAATAAAGGGGCACTGACTAGACCTCTATGGTTACACCTGTTGTTGCAAAAGGCCGGGGTCCACTTTACATCCATTCACACCTCACAGCTTTGTTTGTGGAAAATCACCTACCCATGAAAGAGAGATATGCCTGAAGGAGGCCGCTGGCCTATCTAGTGAAACGGCTGTGGAAAATGCAGTGTTTGCAGAAAACAAAACAAGGTCCATTTATTATTTCTCCTTTAGAGTCAGTGGGAGTCTTGAATCCAAAATCTCCAGCAGTGTGGGAAATGTGACTTGCATAGAGACAGTTGCCATATGGTTACTTCTACATTTACCTGCTTTTGCAGTACGCTGTGGCTGCCCTCTCAGCTGTGCATTTGAGCATCTTTCCCATGGATATAGGGGCAAGCAAGGGACGAGGTCATCCTAAGTACCACATCCACTTGTGGCTACAGTACACAGATGGTACTGCTCAGACCACAGCTGTATATCAACATTCATTGTTGTGTTTGTGCGTCTTTCTCTTTCAGCTTTCCTCTGCATCAGGTCCCCAGACTTCCTGCTCACCAGGCAGTGGCGGCAGGATGGATGCCATCCTCCAACCCAGACTGTGGTACTGCTGACTGGCTCCCCCTCAGTTCAACCCCTCTGCCTGCGCCTGAGCCTCAAGCTGCAGGATGCTCAAGGGACCACAGTCTCCCTCCAACTCCCCCCTCTCCCCATCTGGCACCAGCAGTCCCACTTAGCAGCTTCAGAGACCAGAACAAAACTGACAGATTCTCCTTTCAACATCCCCTGCATGCCAAAGGAATTAGCTGTGATACCACACTTGGGCATTCAGACCCTCCAATACAATTTTTTTCAGTAGCACACGAGTGAAAGCAAATGTGCAAATTTCTTGCAGTTTGAGCTGGATCTTTCTGCTTCTTAAACACACAGGCACCACACATGCCCCTATACAGAATTTCCTTGAGGCCCTCCTCCCATTGCACTCAAGCGTTTTTGGTGTCTAGCTCCTGGGGTCTTCCTCCTGAGGCTCAGGACTTCTCTTTAAAATTGTAAAACTTCTCAGGTCAGCTATTTAGTCTAACTTTACTTCACCCTAAATGTAAATCCAAGCTTCAGATTTCTCTATGAAAGCATACCCACCTAATTCTTTCTCCACCTCAGAGCTGACTCTGTGTCTTTCCAGGTTTATATTTCACCTAACTCACATATGGCTTCATTTTGCTATGTCTGGGAATTTGCCGCTCCCAAGCCACCACACCCTACAGAAAGACTTTTCAAGAAAACTTGTTGTAGGCTTCGGCTTGCCTGGTATGTTTTATTTCAGTCATTAAGTTTAACCCAAAAGTTGTCAAAGAATGCTGAATTTGTATCCATTTGTTACAATTTTCTTTTTATTTGTATATATGTATACAAATTCATTATATATATGAATTTGTATACATTTTGTTACAATTTGTTACAATTTATTGTAACATATTTGTTACAATAGTTCATTATAATTTTTTTTGCATTGATTTGTAGTATCAGCTCTATCTCTAGATTATGCATAGACAGATTTGCCAAATCATTACACAGGTACAACGGTGGGAAGCATGTCAGGCGCTCGGGATTTTCTTAAGAACCATATTCTAATTTTTTGTGGTATTAAGAAGACCTGAGAAAGCTCAGAGCAAGGAAAGTGCCCTCCTTAATTCTGATGAGGCATGTGAGGCATTTGGCCACAAACTACCCACTACTTTCATAAGCAAGTTTAAAAGACAGCTTAAGCCATGAATCAATGTTTTGAGCACTCGCGTAATTTTCTGCCTCATTATCAGTGTCTATTCTTTGCTAAAGACAACGCTGTTGAGGTTTTCACTTATGTGTAACAAATTATATTAAACAAATTATTATTTATGCAATGACAAAGACTTTAAAAAATAATCACAAGACAGCTGTTCATTTAGGTAAAATCTGCTCATGTTTTGGTTTTGTTTTGTTTTGTTTTCCAACAGTAGATAACACGCTCAGATACAAGACCCTGAACTCCATTTTGGATCTGCCTTTCAGGATCTGTTAGACATAAGGGGAACTAATTACAGTAGAGGACATTGCAGAGACTAGAAAAGGGATCAATACATACATTCCCCTAAGAGTGTTCAGCCATTAAACCAAAGCAGGAATTTCCCAAGAGCTAATAAAGGCTTTCTCTTTTTACCCAAGAATTCTTCTAATTTTCCCATGTTTCCTCCCCGCTCACTAGCACAAACCTTTTTCATCATCATGTTCAGAACTCTCAGTACTCAAGGCACAATTTGGCTTCTCTTTTGTTATATTCAAGGTATTGCTTCTATGCCTGGCAGACCTTGGCTTTTTCCAAACAGAGAAAGTCTTGGGTTTTTTAGTGGTCTGAAGTGCAAACACAACTTATCAATCATAGTAAGAAGCACAGACCAATCAGTAGCTAAAACTACTCTTAAATCCAAACACCTAAATATAGAGCTTGACTCCTGAGTAGCCTCACTATTGCTAGCAAATACTACCAACTAATTTGTCCAATTAAATTTGGAGCTCCTGTGACTTACCGTGCTTTGGAAATATGCACACCTCAGGGAGAGTTAGTTACAAAATCAGCAAGTCTAGAGCAACAAATTTCCTTGGGTTTATATATAAAAAAGGCCATATCTGAGTCAGGGGTTCAAACATAACTGTGGTTCCTCCCCAACTATTTGGATGCTTAATCTGGGTGTCTCTATCATGGTATACATGCCAAACAAAGCCCGCTAAAATATTTAATTCAAATCCAGACATTTCTGTTGTGGTTGCCAGCCCATTCATGCTAATGTTAGGTTTAACCATGATTAGACACTGATTTACGCGTTCGAATGCCTTCTTTTTACAATAGCATGATGAACCAAGTGACTTGGGAGGAGTTTTCAGAGGGGAAATTGCACTGGGAATATCAGTTATTACTGAAAATGTAATGAGGAAGCCTAGCAAGAATGCAGTCTCTCAGCTCTGAGGCTACAACAGGCTCATTAAAAGTAAAAAATAGCTTAGCATTTAATGACGTTTTGAAACTGTTACATTTAATCTTTAGTAGAAACATGGTCATGGAAATAGTAATTATTTCTGTCAGGCAGTCTGCTGAACACTGCCTGCATACCGCTGTTACCCTAGTTTGGGTAGGAAACCTTTTACAATATTGCTCTATTTTTGATGTGATGAGTTGTGTTCATGGAAAATTTACATCTCCAGCATTTCGTACCCCTGGCACACTCATTCTTCAGCTTTTTTGTTTACCCCAATGTTATTTCTTCTATCAAATTCAATGATGATTAAGTCAATCCCTTTTGAAAGAAATACTACCCTTTGTATACTACAGTTTTATTTCTACATAACTCTGTAGGGAGCTAGTGGCATTGGTAGGTCAAGCTACTTCTCCATACCCAGAAAGTATAAGTCTGAGGTTTGGGCTGAACGCTGACAGTTGCTTGCAGTCAACCCAGGTGAAGAGAAGTTATCAGGGTATTTGGACTGGAAAGCTATAGGTGGCCAAACATAGTGTCACGCATACCATTTAGTGGTGCCTAAGATGATCTGGACTTTTGGATTTGAAAAGGCCTCATTAAATGAGTGAAGGTCCTGTGAAGAAGGCTGAATCTGTTGGGCTTACACTGTCAAAGGTGCTTAGTAGCCCTGGAGTCCTGCCAGCCACTGCAGGAGGCTGCTCCCGCTGGACCACGCATTCCCACTTTTATGGAGACTACGACCTGAGACCGGTGATCCCAGTCCCAAGGGTAGAGATCCAGCTGAGACGCACGTGTGCCTGCAGACATCATCTCAGAGAGTTTTCTTGGAGAGAAGATGCTGAGAAAGAGCAAATGGCTTTAAAACCTCCATCATGACTCTGTAAAAAAAAAATGACAGAACAGGGACCAGCCATGGGCCCTGCAGTATTTTTGGGTAGGTTTCCATTTCTCAGCTAGTCCTCATCTTTACCTGCAGCTGAAGAGATAGAAGTGACAAAGAGAAAGCACGATGAGATTCAGTTTCAAATTCAAAGACCTAAATAGGAATCTAAAACTTAGAAGTGTCCACATTATCCTAGTATCTGAGCTTTTATAATCAATGGAGATCTCGTCTAAAGAGCCAGCTGAGGTCTGTTCAGCCGGCCAGACACAAGTGTCTGCTGCCACGTGGCAAATAGCCCTGCACAGTCCCCTGGCTGCACTAACTAGGTCTTCATTGCCTTAACCAGCATCGGACCTTGAGTCACAGTTGGGTCCCTGAGTCTGGAACTGACACCCTCAAGGCTCAGACTAACAGAGGCATCTTGGAAAATCTTGACCAAAGGAGAGTCAATATGCTTGAGGGGAGTAAAATATTTCATGCAGAACCTGTTCAAAAGTTACATGTTTAAGAAGCGTTGCTGCTGGGCTGGGCAGACCAGGCTATCAACTTGCTAGAAATGTTCTAAAGGATGAGTTGAGAGAAGATGGGTTAGGGTTGCAGCCTGCTGGAAGTAGTCACTCTGTAAAATTGAGCATTGCAGCTGTTTGGTTTTTTTTTTAAGTGGAGCACACCATCACATGTACTAAGACAAAACTAATGAAATCTCATGCTTCATAAAATCAACTTTTTGCTGCTGGGATCAAGAACTAATTTTAAATCATAAAATATGTCTGTATATTTGGTCAAATGAATAGTAGATGTTTTTATCTTTCTTCAGACTGTAGTCGCAAAGAAGGAGGCAGGATATAAGGTTTGACAGCCCCTAGTAGTAAAGAAACTTGGATGTTGATATCTGTATTCTGGCACATGAATAAAGTAACAAGGCAGTTAAATCAAAACCATAATTTTTCCACAACATCCCCCCAAACTAAGTATCTTATGTATGTGTTTGCTTACCAATATCAAATTAATCTCTACCAGAGTCAAAGATTCATTGGCATCAATAAGAGAAATAAGATCTTTTAGCACTGAGGGTGTGCAGCAGAGCACATGAATGTCTCATTGTCTTGAGATACTCATCACTGGAATGATGAATGTCTCAAGACAATATTTCAGTACTAACTGCATACTGGTATCCCCTGTTATTTAATTCCCATTAAAGTGAGATGGAAGTGAGCTGACAATACCCAAATTTCAAACAGACCTAGGTTTTTTCTTCAAGACTAACTTCTGTTTTAAAAAAAACATGAATCTGATGTGAAATTTTAGTTTCTTTTATACCAAGAATACAAAGCCATCATAAAGGTGAAATGTAAAAACTTATCATGGACTAGAAATTTAAAAAAAAAATAAAAAACAAAGAGTAGAAAAAAAATAACCGAGGTTATTGAAAAACTCCAGTAAAACAGGATTGTGTATGAGAAAAAGACAGAGAAATTTAAAAATAAATAATTCTAAACACTTTAAAACTGTATAGTTATAAAATATACATTCAACTAAGGTGTCAAGCATTAGTTTAGCATCTAAACGATAATGTTAGCTTTCAAACTAGGGCAATTTATTTTAACAAGAAAGATCTCCCAAAAGGTGCTGAAAGTAACAAAGTAAAGTGTTGGTTTCCCTGGTGAAAACATGAAACATTTTAGAATAAAATAAATGTACAACTTTGGGGGGGGGCGGGGGGGGAGCGGACTTGAGAGGGTAGCTCCCCTAAAAATTTAGTAATTTAGTAGACTTTGAATTAGGCTTAAGAGGCAGCAAAATTTTTTTCATTTTATTTTTTTTTTAACAGAAAGTAGAGTAAGAGCCAGAAATGGGAAGGAGTAAAGTCATGGATCGGTAACATGTTCTCATCTTGCACAATGCATTTGGTTCTGGTCAACCTATACCTAGAAGTATACAGCAGAAACTCAGAGGCTCAGAGATGGGTGATGAGTGTGACCACAGAAGTATGCTATGGGGAAAGATACAACTTTCAAGAAAAACCCCAGTGACTAGGACCATTACTTCAGAGGAAAGACAAATAATCAGGGAAAAGACAACCTTAGGGAACGTGACACATGTAAGTGACACAGAGACAATGTTAGGGTATTCAGCAGAACACCATACAACACTCCTACAAGACTATACAAGGATAAAGGGAACACCAATAAAATCAAAAGATAGCAACATTTTGTGGTCATACTTTAAGCTGAATATTGTTTTCGCAGCTGTGAGGAGCCAATTAGCACGACGTGTGTTGGAGCCCGAAGCACAGGGTGTGCTCTTACAGATAATTAAAACATGCTGAGCAATAAGTTCAAAATTTTAGGTATGATATCAGTCCCTCACACATCGATGTACATGCAGATACTGAAGTGGCAAAAGAAAGCAATTTAGCCCCCGGGCAGATAGTTAAATAGCTGCTTATTGACTGTTTGAAAATACACTTGTAAAATCCAGTACTGGTAGGTGGGAGAGTGCAGCCTGAGCTTGCTGGGTTACTGGCCCAATCTGGTACAGCTGTTCCTACAGCCCCCTGCCCCACAAGGGCACCACTGCTGGAGCAGCTGTACTGCAGCCAAGGGCTTGGGTAGCCTCCACCATTTAAAAACTGCTGAAAATGTGATCAAGTGCTAAATTCAAAGTACAGGGAATTATGTCCCCTTAATCTACTTGTTTTATAGGCCATAATGAATCATTTAAAACATGAAAGAAAATTTTGGAATGAACATAATTGCCAACATATCCTTGCATGAAATGTGAACAACAACTTGTTAATCCTAAGATCCTACGCAAAAGTGAAACCCTTGTGCACTGACTTGTTCAATTAAAAATAAATACTGCAGTACCACTGGCAAGTCCTTCCTTCATTCTTTGTATGTAATGGCTTAAATGTTCTTCGTCTACAACGTAGTCAATAAAGTGTATTCTGCCTATGGAGCAACTTCTTCCCACAATACAGTCAGCAAATTATCAACAAATGATGTGACTACTCATGCATAGATGAACAGTTTCAAGTATTTGACATTGTCCACTGCCCTAGTGAATCATTTCAATGGATCTAATTCTCATCTATTGTAACTTGGTATAGTCTCACAAAAAATCATGGTGTAAGCATATAAGAAGATGTGAATAAAACAATTTTGTATGCAAGGATAGGGAAATGCTTTTTGTATTACAGAAATACATGTGCCCAGGAAAACATAAACAGTATTATACAGAAAAGCATAGTTGTTTAATTCATAAACTGTTGAGATATTAATAACAAACAGTATATTTTTTTTATAATTCAAGTTTTATTGCAACTTTTTTGAACTCCAGACAGCTGTAATTTCCTTTTGTCTATCAGCCAAAAGGAGTTTTACCTCAGTTTTGTATTTTGCAGGGACTAAAAGAAAGAATGACTCAGGTTATTGTGTTTGAAGCTGCTGGGTAAGGCTATTTTCACTCCCTAGAGGTAATGCTTTTTATGCTAAGC
The DNA here is from genome assembly GCF_023638135.1 of Falco biarmicus. NCBI lineage: Eukaryota > Metazoa > Chordata > Aves > Falconiformes > Falconidae > Falco > Falco biarmicus. The sequence continues at coordinate 44,968,065 of NC_079289.1, read as the reverse complement.
TTGAAGTTTTGAACTACAAAATAAAAAGTGTGCTAAATACTGATTTTATTAGCCCTTAAAGTATTTCACTTTAAAATAATGGGAGGAAAGATCATAATACCTTTATATGTGTAATAAATCAGTTCTAGAAAGGGAGATGCAACACAGTGCAATTATTTAATATTAGTAGTTCTCTTGGCCTTCTTGGAACTTGTCTCTATGGGAACAGTTAGTGTTGCTGCCAACCTATGTACTGTCAGATTGCAAAAGTTCATATCACTCCCATCAACACAGTTTTAGAAAAGTCAGCAGACTGCAGAGGCAGAGCCAAGGAACTGACAGTCTCTTTTGGTGATCCTTATATCAGAAACATATTCCCACTTTATGATAAGTGTTCTATATTCCATGAACAAGAACAACATATTCATCTTCACACCCCAAGGGGAGCGGCACAAAGAAGGGGTAACATAAAAGATGGTGAGAGCTCCCTAAATCTTTTTTTTAATCCAAAAGATTTTGCCCTGGAATCTAAAGATGAACTTTACTTAATTCCTACTTAATTGCCAGTTCCTACTTAACGGAGCTACTTAGTTCATGCCTATAACATACGAAGATTAGGAAGATCCCTTTCAGTTCAGAGTGATTAGAGAATAAAATAGGCTGCCAAGGAAAGTAGTTGCAGCAACAAGCATCACAGCCTAGAACTGGTGAGCATCTAGGGACTCTTACAATGGTGGGTATATGTCCTGAAAGGGAAGAGATGAATCAGATGGATGGCTTTTACCATGCAAAAATCCCATGCTCCACACCTCTCAACCAGTATAGCATCCTTCCTGAACAACTCCCCTCCTTAATCGCTTCCATAAGCTCTTTTAAAGCCTGATACTCTCACCAATAAGGCTACTTATCCCAGTGAAGCAAAATGCCTGCATCTTGTGTCAATTCAGTGTGTCTTTACAGTGCAGAAAACTAAACTCTTCAGCCAGAGGTGGTTACACAGAAAATACATACACTGTGCAATAGGTACTTTTATACCTATGTGTTCACATATGTGCATCCACGGACACCCACACACAATTTATTTCTACCAAAGGTCAAGTCTAACTCTTCTGTTGACTGTACTTGTATTGACTGTGTCTTTGTTAATGTGATTCTTGCAAAGCACCCATCACTGCAGTTTTTGGGGGGCAGATTATGTGACAGGGTGCCTTCAAATTGAAATTCTAGCAGTGCTGCGAATACTCAGTCACTCACATTTTCTGCTGGTGCAGAGGTAACTGTGACTCCTTTGGCCCACCTCAAGCAGCCTTTTTTTTTATTTCTTTCTTATTAAGGACTGTCACGTATCATTTCAAAAGGTCTACTTAGCACTTATCTTCCCCACAGTGTTGGCTCAAGTTATCTACATGCAGGTTAATTCCTTGAATCAAATCAGCCAAATTGTATAACACCACTTGAAGAACCCGGAACAGCACGGGGCTACTGGAACCTGACCGCATGGTCGCACAACCTCACATTGAACTCACAGCCCCTGACCAACCGGCCAAGCTCAGACCAGAACAAGGTTTCTTGGAGGAGAGTGGGAAAGATCTCGGCGAATTGTAAGAAATGTGAGAGGTTCCCCACTGCAAGAATGTGGCTGCATTTAGTATTTGATTAAATACAGCAACAAGTTTAAAGAATGCAACTAATTAAATGAGGGGGTTCCCCTACTGTTGAGGTAAGAGTTTTCCAGGGAGTTCAGACATACAATAAAATAGTCATATTCTTTTGTGCACCTCTAACCTTCCCAGTCCTTGGCTGCCCCTCGGGAGAATAGCAGTTTTTTGCGTTCTGTCTTTATGTCCCAAACCTGAAAGATTTTAGCACAATTTGCCTCCTACCATTAGTTTGTTTTTCTTGTGCTGTAGGAGTAGTTGACAGGGAATTTCCTATAAGCCCTTGCTGCTAAAACTGCTGTAGTAATAACATTAATAAGATGTAAGACAGCCAAATAGTGCATCAGAGACTCATCAAGCTTTTCTCTAAAAATATTGGAATACAATATGTGAAAAGTATTATACATCAAATTGATTTTTCATAGAAAAGCTTAGTGAATCAATCCCCTACTAATAAATAAGATGGGATAAAAGAGCTGGAACTGCTCCTAGAAAGTCCAGAATTATTGAGCAGGTAATTGGTGCTGCTTCCTATAATATCTGTTGTGTAGATTCAGCTGTAGCTGTTTAAAAATGCACTGTAAGACCATGCAGGAGCCATTCAGTTGTGATGGTCTGGTTATGTCTATCCTTGGGCATGTTCAATAGTTCCCAAGGGTCCTTCAGCCTCCCAGATTGATCAGAAGGTCACAACTCCAGAAAAGTTTAATGTATCATATACTTTCTTGGTGATATCAGATAGCTGAGAGGAAACATCAAGAAGAGGATGCCATGGAGAGGAAAGAGACTAATAAATTCCACAGCTTAGAACCTGGGACAGAAAGGGCTTAACTAACCACCTAAATAACTTGAATAAATGCACTGATTATTTTAACATTAATTTTCACTTGTTACTCAGTATAGGTATTGCTAATTTTAAACAATAATTTGTTTTAAGAGTTTACGTGAAGTTGTATTTACTACTGGTTACAGATGTAGAAGAACCCACCTAGACACACACAATTATAATTTCTGCACAGTGGACAGGAAGCTCAATGCCCAGGATAAAGTAGAAAAATCAGCTATTTAATCCCAGTGCATTAAAGACTTTAGCCATATGAGATCCCATAACAATTAAAGACTAAAAAGTCTAACTAATTGTGCAACAGTGACAGTGGTTTTAGGTGAATCTTCTCAGCATCAGAAACAATTTTAAATGGCCTCTGAATCAAGTCATCAATCTGATTTTAAGGGAACAATTCAAGCTGGTGTATCCTTCTATAAAGAAACAAAATGGACTCACGTGAAGGTGGATAAAGGGGGTAAAGCTAAATTACATCGTTCCTTAGTTCAGGTGGGATTAAGATTTTATCTTGTAATTTACTGGCTGTTAAGACTCACCATTCTATAATTCACAGCTTTATAATTTTTTCGTGCATATGTGCAATGTAGGAGACGACACGTTTCAATCAGTTACAATTGTTCCCACTTTTTGGGAGATGCCATGAACTCATCTGAAACACTGACTTCTTTGACCTTAAGTACTTCCCATGAGTTTCAGGCTTCTACGTAACTAATCCTTGAAGTTCATATTTGACGCTTGCTCATTCTTATAAGCTTACAAAGTCTATAATGTGGAAAACACTCCTGAGAAAACATGTGGCAACAGCTACAGTAAGGAGGAAAAGAAATCCAGACTGATAGAACTAAAGCCTTTTACTATTTAGAAACCCTAGTGCAGAAAAGCTTCTAGTATGCCTTCTAATAGTTATAAGGGAAAAGTTATGTGATGGTGCTGAGAGCAGGTAAACATCCAATAAAGGGGTTTAATATTTAAACATTGTTAGGAATTATTGTGAAAATTACAAAGATTTCTGTAGTGTCAAAAAACTCGGTTTGTACACTAAACATGATAATCACTACAGGTACAAGAGAGAGCACTTCCCCCATGAAAACTTGCTCCGTGCTTAGCAGTCACGCTGCTACACTGCTTTTGCAGGAGAGTGCTGCCCACCATGCTCCATCTCCCTCTCCCTCCCTTGCATCCAGCCTACGCTGCACGTGGCTCAGAGGTCAGTGCAGACAGGCCCTAGGTTTGCAAAGGTGTTTTTTTTCAAACATAACAACTAAGGGAATGACTGGCAAAGCAGTCAATATCAGTACCTTCTGAAAGAGAAGATTTCATGCAACTAGAAGAACTCACAGCTCCTTAGATGTATTTGCTCAATTCCTTCTGACTTCTTTAATTTGCTTTCCTAAACCAGCTTTACTAGTATCGATTGCACTACAGCATGATAGTATGGAAGATTATCTGCCAGTAGACTCACAATTTAAGAGGCTTAATGAAAAGTGTACTTAATTTAGCATTTTACATTCTTAGGTCTCCATTTTTCTCCACTTTTATTGGGAAGTATTAAAGTAGTAGCTCCATAAGCCCCTCTTTGAGAAATACTCTAAAAATTTAAACTGATAACTAGAGCTAGCAGGCAGCTAAAACTGGGGCAGTAAAATTGTTCTGTTAACTAGTGCAAATGACCCAGACAGGAGAACTTCTGTGCCACCCTAGCCTGGCCTGGCTGGCCAAAGCTTTAAAGCTCGGAATCTTCAAATTGCTTGACAGCATAGCATGACACCCTCCCTTTGGGAGCGTGCTGTAGTCAGGAATCTTACTGATTCCAGTATCAGCTGTAGACACTAGAAGAGACTTCCACCTCTCTGTACTGTTGTGGGGCAAGACCTACGCGTTCCCATACAGCTCAGGGAGCTCTGAGGTATAGCAGAAGATGTTATGGGAGGCAGAACTCTTATTAAAGTGTCCCAAGACTTTGGTGTATAGCTATGTTGCATCCAAGCGAAGGAATGCTTTGATGTCATGGCCTTCAGTGTTTATGCCTTAAATCAGCTTTAAGGCAGACTAAGGTAAAATGAAAATACAGGCCTTTGTTTCATTCAAAAAAGCACAGTTACAAGTGTCTATAAAACATGCAGATGAATAAATGAAAGAAAAACTGTGCTTTACTCACTTATGCTAAGGTTGTTTGTAAAAAAATCTCTGTTGGTTTTTCCTTATTCAGTGGATCTGTTCTCTCTTTTCTGAAATGCTAATTGTCTGGATTTTAACCTTTGCCCATCCTTTTTGTCTTTTGTTGAGTGAAGCAGCCTGTTTCTGCCAGGAAATGGCACTCCCCAAAAAAGCAGTCAGATAGACTCAGATTTTAGATGACCCCTCTCTCTGGGCTCCCCCTAGATGGACTGTATACCACAGCACATATGCCAAAGTCCTGTTGACATCTTCTAGAAGAACAGGTTTAATGTTTCCCCTGGAAACTCTTATTTCCTCCTCAACTGGCCACTTTCTCAACTCAGATAAATGGTGTTTCCCTTAATTATGCATGAAAATGTCTCTTTGTTAGATTAAAAGGCATCTCTTGCACTTAATACAACTCTTTCTACAGGACAGAAAACTACTCCACCACCACTACCCCCCCACTCCGTTCTTGGTTTTTTATTTGGCACATTCCAGCGAGGCATCTGCCTTTCACTGTACCCACGAGCTAGATCAATCTGTACATTAAGAATATAGGTAAAACAAACATGCAAAGTAGAAGCATGTGAAAGGGATCACTAGAGGTCTAGTCCAATACTCCCTTCAATGTTGCGTCAGGTCAGCCATAGACAATTGTGCTTTGCACACTGAGGGCTCTTGTCTTTTATCAGACAACTTTAAGCAAATACTTTAACAACAATTTGAGGGAAAATGACCCACAACACTTTCCTCAGGCTTATCATATTTGGAAGTTTTTGACTCAGTTTCACAAGGATTGAGCACCAAAAGCTTTGATGGAAATAAATGGGCTGTATGTGATGACAGAGGATTTGAAAGTTGGTTTTTTCCAGTGAGACTTTTTTACCTAGAAGTATCTGGTGCATTACAGTGTTATTGATAAAATGGCATTCTAGCCTTGTTGTATGCATTGGTAGGCATAAATTGAAAAGAGATGGAGAAGACCTCCATGTTTCCTATTGTCCAACTTTCAATAGCCAGTGGGAGTGACCTCCAGGAAAGCAAATAACCATTAAATCGGTCTTTGAAATGGGTGTAAACAAAAGGATTTTCTTCGAAAAACATGGACATGTTTGTTGCTCAGCAGTAGCAGATTAAGTACTAGATGCTTGAAGTCTAGTACAACTTCTTCTGTTTATACCTGGGAAGAATCTGAAGGGTATAACCAGATTACTTTATATTCCTGAGTTTGATGTGATTCACAGGAAGATTTTAGGTATATCAAGACTTACAGCCATGGAATTTAAAGCCATTGGTTTCATTAGGATTATTTATCAGACTGTGTTTGCATCTCCCTTGGAGGCTGTAAAGTATTAGAAAAAGTAATGTATATCAAAACCACTTCATTTTTTCCAAGGGGTTGGGAGGGCATGGAGAAGCTGCTGTAACTACAGGGTGAATTAGGATAGCTGCTAACTGCCTGCAATGGCTGGTGGATGTTACCTTCACAGCAGGAACAAATGTTGGCACCTCCAACAACATCTTGGTCTCCATTCTTAAGGGAGAGTTGAGCAGCTGCAGTCTCCAAGGATTGCAAAGTTGAGTTAGGATACAGATATTTTCAAGAGGTCAGGGAATATGTACATAGCCTTAAAAACACTAGCAGGATACAATGATTTCTGAATTTAGCCTGTAATTTTATTTACAATTCCCTTGTCTTTTTGGAATAAATCCCTTCTATTACAACTGTGAAGTGATGAAAAATTTACCATGTTCCATATCTGAAAGCTCCTACGTTAATCAATGGCTTCTGGTAGGACAACCATTGTCATATGATGGGTAAAATAAGCTTTTGGAATGCATCTTCAGTGCACCAATAACTTAATGTGCTCCATAACAAATTGTTTATATATGGGTAATGAAAATGGTATTCTTTGCTATCTCATCACTACTATACCTCTTAAACTACACTGATACTTTATATTTACTGTGAATAAACTTATAAACTCACGGCAAATGAAAGTGAAGTCTATGTATCACTATTATTTATTCATTAGTCTTCTATGGACTTAATACCCAGACATGGTAGACACTTTACACAGTAAGAGAAATGCCTGTCAGAAGACTTTAGCATCTAAATAAGTTGCAAACAGAGAGAAAGGCAGTAATATTATGTTCCTGGTTTCTACTTCATACTATGCATAATAGGTTTGTATATTTTATTGCAAACCTAAAGCATAATAGGTTGGTACATGACACCAGGGTGCTAAAATGAAAATACAGCATAATTATATATAAGGTTTCAAATAATTTGTTAAGGTGGAGTAGCACAGTCTGACACAGCAGTCACAGTAGCTCCACAGTAGTGCTATACTGTCAACAAGGGCTACTCATTTATTCCAGCATCTTTTCTGTGCTTTCCTGTGCATTTCTGAAGGTTTTCCCATCAGACTCATAACTCGTACGTTTCTGTCATAAACTGTCTACAGGTAAACATGTGGGATCTTCAGAAAATATCTTTTGCAGTCTCTCGTGAAAATTTAAATCCAGGTAGCCCTTTTCCCACATAATGCAAAGTCTTTTTAGACAAAGTTTTAATGACACAATTAATAAAACATGTGACAAAGCTGGGGCATTTTCTGCTTAGGACGGAGTTTGGGTCTTAACTTAGTTTTAAAATATTGGTTTTGCTTTTGCTTCAGTGGCTGTTTTCTTCCCACAGTGGGGCTACAATGATAGAGATACCAGCTTCAAGGAGTTGGTATGGATGTAAGGAGCGGATTGAGTTAGTACTGCCAGCAGACAAGGAAGTCACAGGAACCTGTGCCCTGTGCTGTGCCTTTTAAAGCAAATTGATTTGTTCCTTGTAGCTCCATAATGAATGTAATCTCATTTGCTTTTTCAGGAGACAGATGTTTGGCTATGAAACTTGCATACCTATGTCCAGCAGCCAAAGTTGCATATAGCATAATTACACCTTTGAACCTGATAAATGTGTGCATTTTATAAAGAACTGCCTGGTGGGAAAATGAGCCAGTCCTTAGTTAAATGCTCTGGAGGGGCAGGGGGGGAGGAATGACTTTTTTCCTCTGCTTCAAGTTGATGCTGGAAGAATCCACTTCCTTTGAGAAAAGTGGCAACTTTTTCTGCATAGGAGAGATTTCTGAAGTGAGTATTTAGCACTTAATGCAGAATTATTTCCAGTTATTCAAGTGCTCTGTTAAAAGGTCTTTAGATAAACTTCCTGGAGAATTTTAAGAGTTCAACGATTCGCTTCCATAACAATTATTTAAAAAAGCTGCAGAGTATAAAACGTGATTTCCTTTCTGTGGGAAGAAAATTCAATGGTATAAAATACCTTGCAGAGCATGCACTAATATAATCTTACAAAATGTTATACAAAAAATACAGCAAAATTATAATTTCCTATTATATCTTAGAGGCCTCCTGTTTCCAGAATAGCTGTACTTCACAATGTTACCTTCAAACACAGTGGAAAGCCTGCAGAATGGGAAAGTGATTTGCTTAGGCTGAAGGAATGAAAGTATTTCTAGAATGGTTGGTAGCATCTGCCACTAATAGAGAATTAGGGAGCTAATTTCCTCAAGGACAGATTACTTACTAATTGTCCATTTTAAAGGTTCTTCTTTATGCTTGGCATTTATGCTGTGGTGGTTCCTACAGATCGAACTAGTACTGCATGCTGAGCAGACACACAAGAAATAACTAGTGACAAAAATAACAAATAATCAAAATAACAGGGTACTGGATGACAAAGAAAAATGTTCAGATCTATGGTATAATTTCAATCACAATTATATTTGCTGTAAAGTATGAATGGAGTCAGCTAAATGAATGTTAGTAAACACTGTCATTCTCTATAGCTTTTCATTAACTGCTGTACTAAAGCCTCAGTCGTATGAGTTTTTAAGAGCTTCCAGCTTTCCTCAGTGCCTCAAATAATGTGTGAATTATTTTGGAATAAAACATCACTTTCTCCTTCTTAAGTAAAAATCTCCAAGAAGGAGGGGAAATATCCACTTTCCATCAGATGAAGAATATTTCATGTTTAAATCTCACATCAGAATTTCTTTTCTCCTACTACACCTTCTTCACAAAAATCTATCTGAGGGAGAATTTTGAGTCACTATATGGAAATAAATCCTTATTTTCTTTTACTGTTTTTTATGATCTTGTTCTGATCCAGGAGCAAATGATGGAACAGACATAATAAAACAGGTCATCTAATTATATAATCACAAAAACAACTATAAAAAGTAACAAACAAGAAGCATAAGGGTAAAGGGTTATGCACACATCGGTGCATTAGGGCCATAAAAGGTATTTTCCTCTGTGCCAGCCAGCAGTCTTGCGAGTGTCTCTTCAGGCTGATGATATTAAACTGAAGCTAATACGTAAAATGAGAGAGGAACAGAAGCGTTTCTTTACATAGCCTACAACTAGAGAGTGTAAGAACTACAAATGCAAAGTTTAACCCCCCAAAAATGTTCTGAAAGTGTGTTCAGAATGAACAGTCTACATAGAAAGGAACAATCAAAAAAGAAAGGTTGCTTGTTTTTTCTGCACAGGGGTACATAAGAACAAAGAGTGAATACTACAGAACAAGAGAACAGTTCATTGTTGCTGGTACTAAAATTCCTGGGTAATTTTTACTTTGCCTCATGAAAGATCAGTGTTGCTCTGGGCTTTTTCTTTGTAGTGGCTGTGCTATTTTGAATGCCTGATCTTGTTCTTTTTCTTGGGCACTTCTTTGCTTGCAGGAGTTTTATTTTAAAGGGAGATGTAGAAGGAAGATTCAAAGAGGGAAATGCTGACACTCCCAGAAAGAGTGGTGAGTACATGCCACAGAAACTTCATTTTCTCAGTGGATCATGCTTTATATCCTTGCTCGTTTACGGTGATGTGCTATGATGCCCAGTGTGTCAGGCTGACTTGCAATGCGTTTCTCACTCCAACACAGCTCTGTTTGAGTATTCAGGTTTCCATTTAGCATATTTTTTATTATTATTAGCCATTTCCCCTTGTCCTATCTCTACATGCCTTGCAAAAAGTCCCTCTCCAGCTTTCTTGCAAGACCCCTTGAGGTACTGGAAAGCTTCTATAAGGTCTCCCTGGAGCCTGCTCTTCTCCAGGATGAACAACCCCAACCCTCTCAGCCTGTCCTCACAGGAGAGGTGCTCCAGCCCTCTGATCATCTTTATGACCCTCCTCTGGAATTACTCCAACAGGTCAGTGTCCTTCTTATGTCACAGCCCCCAGAGCTGGATGCAGTACTCCAGGTGGGGTCTCACGAGAGCCAAGCAGAGGAGAGAATCACCTCCCTCAACCTGCTGGTCACAGTTCTTCTGATGCAGCCCAGGATACAGCTGGCTTTCTGGGCTGCAAGCACACATTTCTGGGTCACGTTGTGCTTGTCAACCAACACCCCCAACCCCTTCTCCTCAGGGCTTCTTGCTGTTCTCTGCCCAGCCTGTATTTGTGCCTGGGATTGCTTGGGATTTAATGTACTTATTCTGTATGCAAAACTGCATGTGGTGAACAAATTGCAGTCATTGTATCACAAGCTTCAGGAAGGACTATGCAAAATTGCTTTTTTCCCCTGATATCTGAAAGGATTTGATTTCCACTCAGAATATTTAACCTTCCTAAGCCATGTCTGCATGTTTTACATAATGATTATAATTCTGTAATGTTATTTTTGTGTAGACTTTATACACATCACATGTTCCAATAAAAAACACTGGTTGTAGCTGAATATCTGCACCACTTAATTCTTCTGCTCTTGTAGGAACAATGCTTGTACTGTTTTACTACATTTTGTGTGTGTGTTATGGTTTAATGTCTTTGACATGAAACAGGTATTGCTGCTATTTTCTATTAGAAGCTTTTTGTCCACCTTTTCTTTTTCCATTGACTATTTCTTCGGTGCTCTTATCCATCACTATTTGGGGATAAATACAGGTTAAAAAAAAATAATTGGTAAGTTGAAACTGGAAGAGTGTAGACTATCTTTTGAGGGGGGCAAATGCTTTTCCCCGTGCCTACCACATGCCTATTGATTCACAGGTACTAAAAACTAGATAGCTACAAAAGCTCTGTTGCCAGGTGAGAACTTTCCTCCCTGTGGCACTGGAAACATCCTTTGATGACTCAGGTCAACCTAGAGAGATGTTGTGCCCTCCCTGACCCAGAGAAGTGACCCAGGGAAATGGAAGGGTGCAGATTTCCTCGTCGACAGCCAACCACTTTCTCACTGCAGGTGATCTCACACCACCAAGTCCCCCTCTGTAGCAGCCACCTTCTGCCACAGTTGTGTCTGGGTGCTGATGGCACTTTGAGGCTCCACACACTTTCAGTAGATCAACACTGCAAAATAAGGAGGCGATAAGACCAGTTTATAGCCCTTAGGAGTGGCACAACAAGCTCTCTCCACAACATCTAGTACAGAAGGTTTGTCTTGGGGTGAGCTGGTCTGCAGGACGACACGGGAGTGGGCCCACCTTGAGGATCAGGGTTCAGTGCCTGAGCTCCAGCTCCTCTGTTCAGCAGTGCAAATACTTCCATCTGGAACAGAGACAAAATGGGGGCTGTCTGGAGACCCCTGGAGAGAGAGAGGCTGGGAGGTGTCATCTCTTTTTTCTCGTATGTATAGCCAATGTTTTAATGGCATTTGTCCAGCTCATCAGGACATGACAAAGAGATAATTTTTATTTTTCAGTGAAAATTTGGAGGTTCAACATTTTCAGTCACACCCCAGAAATGTAGAGATTTTACCCAGAACTTGTCATGGTTTGATGGAAAGATAGCATTTCCTGGCAACAGCTCTGCTTGGTAAGAAATTTAACTATCCACATTTCCACTGAGACTTCACTAAGATTTTTCATGTAGCGTTTGTTTTTAGAACTACAACTCTAGTCAAGGTGAATTAAGAAAATACTGCCTGAGTTGCTGTATTTTAAATATTACTTGGGTTTACCTAAAAGGAGCTCACACCTTTATAAAGTAATTCTCTGTGACTTGATGCTGTTTAAAACATTTGAATTTAAATTTTGGACCTTACTGTGTTTCGGTTGCTCAGACCTTGGCCAGTCAGTGGAGGTCAGCCCAGCTTAACTTCTTACTCATTTAGAGGTGAAAAGAGACTGGACGCTCTCAGTCTAGCATCTACCAACACCAGGTAATGAAAGTTTGGGGCTGGGAAATGAAACTCTTTGCATCCATTAAAAAAGCCTAAAGAATAAGTGTGCCTATCGTCTAATAGGAAGGGTGCTGCACCCCAAACACTTTCACAGTATTTTTTTAAAAAACAAACACTGGTTTGGAAAAGGCAGAGATTAGGTAACTGTCAGCTTCTGGAATAGGTAGACAAACATGCTGCAGCTCTTACAGAGATGTGAATAGAATTGTACCTGCTTGACAGGTCTAAACTCTTAATTTGATTTTTGCAAGCTAAAATTTTATCAAATATAACCCTATGGTTCATTTTGTGTGAAAGGTAAGATGAAGTTTCCAGAAGAGGAATAATATTGGCGGAAAAAAGGAAGAAAGGAAAGTGTATTTGTTGGCACAGATCCCTTTGGGCATCAGTAGAGGTAGCAACAGGAAAAAGACAGGAGCACTGATCACACAAGTCTTCAACTACAAAGCTGGAGAACAAACCAAAGACCCTGACAAGCACTAGAAACCAGCTAATGAAGCCATGCCATTAAATCCAATGTGTTCCAGATCTTCACAGTACTGCCCTGCCATACATCTGTCGAAGGATATTTAACTCCAAAGTATCTAGGGTAACATGTAATTCTATATTGTCCTCTGTTTCCATGAAGCTAAAGACCACCAACCTTTTGTTTGTGCAAATTATTTCTGAAATCCAGAATCACACAGCAAGAGTTACAAAAACATCCTGTGATTTACTTAATAGAATAACAACTGAATCTGAATAATTACTTTGGCCTACAGTTCAGAAAATGAGTGTATCCTGTGTAGACCCAGGACTCACCATAACAACTTTGTCCACCTTTGGAACTACAAAAACAAATGGCAATATAAAAATACAGTTGCTCACTTTTAATCAGAAAATATTTGTTTGGAGGTTGTTTTCTTGAATTTGGGGGTTTTGTGGTTTTGGTTTGGTTTTGGTTTGGTTTTGGTTTTTTTGCTTTAGGTCTTTATTTTTCCTTTAACTCTTGCAAATCATACTGCATTCTTTTTTATTTCAAGCTTCATTTCACATCTTTATGCATAAGGTCAAAGAGTCTAAGTCTAATAAGTACAGTAGTGGTTTGCCCTGTGGATATGCAATATGTGCACTTGTGTTCTTGTCTTCCACCCCTCTGCTTGCTTTCCAAATGGCACCCAAGAGATTAATATCCATTGGAGTTAATGCTTAAGTTAAAACTCCAGTTCTGGCTTCTGTACAATAGAACTGTGGGTGATACCATGAAAGCTGATAGTCCAAGCATTAAAGCTTTTTATTAGCTTTCACAAATGGATTGTTTGCTATATGGAGTTCTTAAAAGATTGGTTTTATTTTCTTACTTGATTTTGATAAAATAGCATGAAACATTTCATAGTTCAGAACAAATCAGCAAATGGCTTACACTGATTATATTCTGCACAGTACATGCAGAGCACAGTACACTTAAAACCTAAAGAACTTCACGATAAATAAAAAAATGCCAAAGGTAAGATGAGAAAAAATCCTTTCTTTGCTCACTTCAAATATTGCATGATTATACACTACTGTGCTCATTATCTATCTGGTACTCCACACATATGCTTTGCAGGACTCTGGGTAATGGGTTAAATGCCTGTGGGGGCACTGTCTTTACTTAATTTCATGCAGAGGATGATAGGACAAGAAGAGGAAAGACCGTAATGATGTTAAGCTATCTCATTCCTTTATGATCCTGGGCTGCCTATGGAACCAAACATGTTTTTGCAGCCCTTGGCTGAAGCCTCCGTTGCTGGGGGATCTCTGGGAAGCCTTAAGGCTACAGAGAATTTCACCAGTAGCATATGCTACATCCCCAGTCTCATGTAGCTTTCAAATGCCCACTCCTACATCCAATCAACACAGTAATTCTTTATAAAAAAACCTAAAATTATTTACTGTAACTAGGTTTGGTGGTCACAAAACAGCAATGCTTATTATCCCACTTCCAGAATACAAATAGAAGACCTTTGCAAAAAAAAAGGAAAGATGTTTGATTTATTTTTTTTTTTTTTATGAAACAGTGTAAGAAATATGATTGAAAAGAGATCCAAATTCTAATAAAATAAAGGTAAATTTGGGGTTGGATCAGCTCCTCCAATACCATAAATGGAAGGGTTTCCCTCAGGTGGAGGAGGTACCTAGAGACATTGACCCCTCTAAATAGGCCAGAAGAAAGAACAGGCATATGAAGCTGAGCTTAGTTTAGGGAGAGGGAGAGAAGTTCTGAAGGGAAATGAAGGCTGAAGTAGACAAGCAAAAAGAGAAACTTCATTTCTAGAGACTTGGCACTAAACGCAAAAGACTTTTTTTGCATACACATATTTAACTACTAGACACACAAATCCTAGAAAAAGTAACTATGCAAAGTATCTCAGTGGAGTCCTTACATTTATCCATATTAAAAGCATAGCATAGATGTGAATGATTTTTGTGCACTTTGAGGGTGGAGGGGTTGCTTTTGTTTGCAACATTCAGTGATGACCATTAGAGGGCTAAATGGTTGCTTCCCCAGTTGTCCACCCTTCCCATTAAACTTATGCTAATACTGCTTTATCTTCATTAGGAACTCTGGTAGAAGTTGGCTAGTAAAACCAGTCCGTAGGCTAGCACCATACAGTGGGCCAGGTATTAGCTTAAGGCAAGAAACGAATGTTTTCCTTTCCCTTCCTGAGGGCCAAAGAATGTCCCTGTGCCCTTCCTGTGTGCTTTGGGGTACTAAGGGTAGTAAGACATTTTTCAAAGAAACATTGTTTCACCTTTAGGTGCTGATTCATGGAAACCTCTATATTCACAGTAAAGAATTGTTTTCAAGAAATTTCCCACTTTATAAAAATGCTGGAAAAAAGATCAAAATTCTCAAAAACCTAGGTATTCACAACTGCAAAACAAACAGTTGTTTTAAATTAAAGCCAAATTTTTGCTTTCAAGTGTAAATTAATTTAAAGAAATAAACACATTGAAGCTCAGACTGGAAAAAAAATGTCAGATTATTGAACCAGAATTTTTCAGATGACTGGATTTTTATTTTGAAAATTGAAATTTTCATTATTTTAATTTCACAATGATTCAAGACTGGATCTGCCTTCCTATCTAACAGAATAATAAAAAAAAAAATCTCGTTTCTTCTTTAGCTATATCATCCAAATCACCTTTTTTTAATGGCTTTTTGTAATTATGCATCAGAGAAATCAATGTTTTTCTGGCATTGCTTCTTTTTTCAAAGTAGCTTCTAGTTTTGATATTCAGTATGAACTCTATTTCCACCCAGTCATGGACTATTTTAGCTTTTACCTAGAAGCACATACTGTATGTCCTTGCTTTTACTAACAAAGTTTCACTATACTTTGTAAATGAACATTATAATCAGTGAAGACGATACAACTCAACAACGTACAGCTAATATAACTTTATAAACACTACACAGGCCATGCTGCACACTATATTTGTATGGTAACATTCAAATGAAACGCCTCACCTTTTCCTCCTATGCGAGTATTATATTGTGCAGTGGAGCCATAACTCCACTTACTGTAAGAGGAAACTAAGGTATTCACCTCTCAAAAAAGATTAATTTGTTAATAACTTTTATTGTCTTACTTTTACTCTATTTTTATCTCGTTTTTCAGTAGAGCCAGATATGTGAATCAAAAGGCTTACAGCTCCCTGCTTTGCTTAATGCCCTGCAACGAATGCCCGGCTTGCCTTTATCAATTTTCTGCACATTGTAGAATACTTCTCTTTTTCAAAATAATTAAGAAAAAAAGAGAAAAGAAAAACAGCTCCAACTGAACATGCTGACATGCCTTCTATTGAGTCTATCTTCAAGCAGCTTGCATAATTACTTTCATTCAAGTTCTTAGAGTATTTTAGAATGGAACAGTTCATTTGAAATACGTGTCTGTCGATGGCTCTTGAACCTCCAAGATGCACCAAGTGATAGAAGAGAGTGCTTAGCACCTCACTGAATAAGGCTGCACTAATGAAGTTGAGTTTTCAAACCATTCATTTTCACTCAGCCATGTATTCTTGATAGTGGTTGGACTCTATGATCTTAAAGGTCTTTTCCAACCTAAATGATTCTATGATTCTCTTACTATCACTGTTAAGTATTTGTTATTTCATTATCTGTTACTGAGAGAACAGAATGGACTGTATTTCTATTTCCCTGCCCCTAGGAATAAGTGTGCTTCTAATCCCACAGCTACCTGAAGCAGCCACTATTTTCTCTGTACAGACTGCCCTGATTCTTTCTTTGAGGGTAGTGTTGAGTTACCACTGGTTTACAGCCAGTGTATGGGGGAGTCTGTGACATTCAACTGACATGAAATGTGAAGACAGTGGTGCTGTACCCCATATCAATGTGTAGTAGAAACTCCACCTTCATCTAATGTTGAAACCTTCTGAGGATAAAGTCAATTAAAGCAGATGTCTGGATTTCACTAGCTTACTATTAGCAGTATTTTGGTTATTTTCATTGCAAGTTACAGGAGGTACCCTTGTTGAAAGCCCAGTGATACTAGCTGCTCAAATCTTAGAGTGAGGGACTGAGCAGTTTTAAATACACTATAATCTCTGAAGATAAACAAATGTGGGTTTAGCCCTATAGATTGGAGATTTGGGCATCCTGTTGAGAAATTCCATTATCTGCACTGGTACTCCCCATGCAACTATTTTTGTCCTCTAGGGAACCATCTTAATGGCTAAATATTACATTAGACTTATAGATAATGCCCATCTATATCTCTTTTTTTGTGGACCATGCTGTAAGTAGCTTACAAAAAGTCAGAGAAGACTCTGTAGAAAAGCCAGGATTTAACCTCAGTCTCCTAAATGCCAATTCACTGTCTTACCAAATAAAGGCTTCCATGTCTACAAGAAAACCAGGTAATACATTACGTTTTCATTCTACCATATGTTTATGTAAACTGCAGAGATAGCTGTGCCATGTGACAGAAGTCTCCATGTGTAGGCACAAAAAGCATTAAAAATATCTCGGTGAATTTTTATGTACAGAATTTGCCATGGCCCCATGAAAGGCTGACCTGGGAGCAGCTGCAAGTTAAGTGTGCAATTAATGAGGACAAACGTAAAAATTTATATACGCTACTAAGTGAACCAATTATAAGCACACCATACATGCAGCAACAATGACTGACTCCTCCTTTTCAGACTTTAGTTTAACTAAAGAGGTCTCTCTCTGTTATACACCACTGTAGTTTGGTACTTCAACAGCATGAATCCATTTTTGAAGGTAAGAATAACACAATACAGTTCAAATGTATCCCTTTTTTGCTGACATAACAATACCTCTGTCCTTCACCAGATAAGAAAGTGAGTAGAAATGTGTGGTGAAAGGTGAGATGGGCAGTTTTTCAGTAACATGTTCACAGAAAATGTGAAGGGTCCCTGCAGACAGACAACCAGAAAACAATGACCATAGGGCAGCGGTGCTTGAACTCAAGACATCTGAACCTTGGTCTGAGCTTCCTTAACACTAACAATGAGCAACAACATGAAGAGAAGATGCAATTCTGAAAATTAAAAATTGTTCTCTTTTTGTGGCTTTACCAAGAGAAATTTCCTTAAGCAGCCTTTTCAATGGAGGTAGATGTATTTGGTTTGTGTGGCGAGGTTTTGGTAGCAGGGGGCTACAGGGGGAGCTTCTGTAAGAAGACACCAGAAGCTTCCCCTGTGTCCAACAGAGCCAATGCCAGCTGGCTCCAAGACAGACCCAGAGCTGGCCAAGGCCGAGCCCATCAGTGACAGCAGTAGCACCTCTGGGATAATGTATTTAAGAAAAGGGGAAAAACCTGTGCAACTGCAGCCAGAGAGAGGAGTGAGGCTGTGTGAGAGGCACAGCCCTGCAGACACCAGGGTCAGTGAAGGAGGGGCAGAAGACACTCCAGGTTCTGGAGCAGAGATTCCCCTGCAGCCCGTGGTGAAGCCCACGGTGAGCCAGGCTGTGCCCTGCAGCCCATGGAGGTCAGTGGTGGAGCAGACCCCCACCTGCAGCCCATGGAGGTCAGTGGTGGAGCAGACCCCCACCTGCAGCCCATGGAGGTCAGTGGTGGAGCAGACCCTCACCTGCAGCCCGTGGAGGTCAGTGGCGGAGCAGATCCCCACCTGCAGCCCATGGAGGTCAGTGGTGGAGCAGATCCCCACCTGCAGCCCGTGGAGGTCAGTGGCGGAGCAGATCCCCACCTGCAGCCCATGGAGGACCCCACACCGCAGCAGGTGGATGCACCCAAAGGGGGCTGTGACCAGTGGGCAGCCCGCGCTGGAGCAGGCTCCTGGCAGGACCCGTGGCTCCCTGGAGAGAGGAGCCCAGGCTGGAGCAGGTTTGCTGGCCGGGCTTGTGACCCCGCGGGGGACCCACGCTGGAGCAGCCTGTGCCTGAAGGGCTGCACCCCGGGGAAGGGACCCACGCTGGGGCAGGGTGGGAAGGACTGCAGCCCGTGGGAAGGGCTCGTGTGGGAGAAGTTCATGGAGGGCTGTCTGCCGGGGGGGGACCCCAGGCTGGAGCCGGAGCAGAGTGTGAGGAGCCTCCTGCTGAGGGGGGGGGGAGCGGCAGAGACAGCGTGTGAGGGACTGACCGCAGCCCCTGGTCCCTGTCCCCCTGTGCCACTCGGGTAGAGAAGGTAGAGAATTTGGGAGTGAAGCTGAGCCTGGGAAGAAGGGAGAAGGCAGGGGTGAGATGAAGGTGTTTTAAGGTTTAGTTTTTATTTTCTCATTACCCTACTCTGATTGGCAATAAATTAAATTAATTTTTCCCAAGTCGAGTCTGTTTTGCCCATGATAGTAATTGGTGATCTCCCTGTTCTTATCTTGACCCATGAAATTTTCATTATATTTTCTCTCCCCTGTCCAGCTGAGAGGGTGAATGATAGAGTAGCTTTGGTGGGCACCTGGTGTCCAGCCAGGGTCAACCCACCACAGCAGACTATGTGCCCCGTTCAAAAGACACCTCCACACGCTCTGGATGACAACCTGTTATGAGTTTCTAGGTCACCTTCCTTCACGTGCCATTCCCAGGAATGGGACACCTTGGACTTCTTGTGTGTATGAGGTAACTCGGAATGAGATTTCATGTAACTTTGGATATCTACAGCATAGAAAGCTGGATATGAACTAGTTACCTGATTCTCGTAGAATCAACAGAGAAATAAACAATACAGCATGATTCCTCTCACGAAAATGTCTGGTTTCGGATGAAATCAATAGCATGCCCTAAAGGGCTTGTACCTCTTCAACAACTGTGGTGGGTCACCAATGACGAGCTCAGATGCAGACACCTACTTCTGCACAATTGAATAGCACTTCCACATAGGTTCAAGGAGAAATTCTAACCTTACTCTATCCAGTTAAAAAAGAAAGGTGCTCTTGCAGTAACGGGAAGTAGTATTAATAAATGAAATGTTTATCAGGGTCTCCCTTTATTTCATCAGGTAGGCTGCAAAGTTGTCTAATATTCAAGCTACCTCAGAGCTGACATATTTGAAAAGCTCTTGAGAAACAAGTTTCTTCATCTTCATCAGCAACTCCATGGTCTGGAGCTGAGGTTCTGAGTACTTTTTGCTTTTCTAGTTAAACTGCAGCCCCCTCAACTCACAGATTAAGACTGTCTCTCCTGTTAATCACTTAAAATGCCTGGCTTCTCCCCACTTTAACGTTACTCATCATCTATAGAATGTGTATAGCAATATTCCCCCTAGTCTTACTGTGATACTGAGCAGAAAATCTTAATATATAGACATGCTAATTCTTAGCACATCTACATTCTCGAAAAAAGTCCTTGAATATGTGCAAATGAAACAGTCAGAGAGGAGAGTTAGTGATTCAGTGGTAAGAGCCACTATGTATTATACTATTTCAGAGACAGGATTTCATAATCTGAAGCAGGCTGTCTTTAAGGCATAGGTATCTTATTTTGAACCTATCTAACTAAATGCATCGTTCTATTTTCCCTCACCTAAAACCATTATAATTTGTCTGTCAGTTTCTAATATGCTGTGTAACTGTCAGATTTCTTCTACCTTCACATTATACCAACTAACCACTCTCAGTCTCTCTCCTCTTTGCTGCCAGCTCTTCCAGCTGGAATTCCTTGTTGTATACTCACTCCTCTTTTGATCTTGTCTGCAAAGGTCAAAATCATTGTATGACTTCACAAAGTCAACACAGGTTAGTATAAAAAAAACTCAGATACCTTTCACAATCAGTTACTTTCCACACCATTACACATTTTTATTTCTTTACAAAGAAAGCATCCCTAGCATGTCACAATGCCTCTCCAGAAGAGTACTGTCTACAGTGTGCAACCTGCTGTCTCCCGGACTGATGAGGGGCAGCACATTCCCCTGCTTGGTGTGTAAACTCTGCCTGTGAAATGTGTGACCGTGCGCTGCCTGCAGCATGCCAGAGAGAGCAGGAGACCATGCTTAGGCACCATGCACACAGTACTATGAAATCCTTCAGTAGATCTTCTCCATCAGCTTCCATTTCTGCAGCATTAAATGGGTTAGTATCACCAGTAAGCTTTGTCATATCATAAGTATGTTTTGTCGTTTCTGCCTTTTTCTCAGTTATTTATGGACATATATTTACGCAGAGCATGAAAGGCATCCTTCCTTGTGACCTCCCACATGAAGAAATTGGAAGAACTGAAAAGTGGCAATTTATTTCAACTTTCAACTTCTGATCTTTTAACCATTATTTATCTATCAGATGATCACCAGCATCCTGTATCCCCTTTAAATGCCTTTGGTGAGGGCATTGAACAAAAGCCTTTTTTGGAAATCATACTATACCTACTCAAGCTCCCATATGACTGTGGTTCTTTTAGAAAACTGATAGATTTCCCGACCACCTCCTCCACCTCTGCTCTTTATGAGAGCCTCCACCAGCCTGACCAGCACAGACACCAGATGTTGTTCTCTGCAGTTCCACAGATCTTGACCAGACTTCTTCTCTCACATTTGCACATCTCTCTGGCATTTTTAAACAAATGATGGTTAAATATTTCAACTCTGAATTATTTTGGGGATCTAAGGTGAATACAGTAATGCCTTAGTTATCTGTTGACAGCAGTTCATGTGTTGTTCTGTTTGAAATTTCTTCTACAGAGGTTTCAAAATGACAGAGATTTTTGAACCATCTCCCATAAGGATGATTTCCTTTGTGCAAAACAAACTTTTTCAGCTCCTCTATGGCAAACACAAATGTGAAGAGCTCATTCATTTGTTTGATCTTCTCCAGCATAAGTTGTCTATAACTGTTTACACTTTGGCCATCTATTAGTCTTGCAGCCAACAGCTTCTTGGAAGCTTCCTATACGTGACCTGTTTCAAAAGGATTGATTTATTAAATTGCATTTATTTATTAATTTTCTAGAAGTGATTGCTCAAAATCTCTTTTTTTAATCTGACTGCATTTTTATATTTAATTTGCCATACTTTATGTGCTTCTGTAGTTCCTTATTTGGACAGGACATCATTCAGTCTTTGAATGATGAGTGATTCATTCATTGCATGAGAATGTATAAATCCTGGAATGATATATAGTTATTTTGAATAGTCTTTTTATCTTTTAAGTCACTCCTTACTCACAACAGCTTGGATTTTATTGTATTTTATTTTTCCTGCATTGTTTTACCAGGATATTTTTAAGATATTATGTGCACTTCCTCTGAGACTCCAAGATGAGATTTTTAAACAAAGCTTACCTGTACGTATATATCCTTCTGCTGCCCTTTTAAATTTCTTTTAAGCAAGATTCCTTTTTTATTTTTTTATTTGCTGGGTTCGGAAATTAAAACACTATGATGGTGTCTGAGGGGTTTTGTTTTATTTTATTTTGGTTCTGTTTTGTTTACTTTTGTTGTTCCTGCAGTGATGTGCCTTATAGTCATAGGTACAAAGTAGCTCTTGGACAATGCTGCTTTGAACCAGGACCTGCATGCAGATCAGGATGACCAGTTGTGCATTTCCTCACTAGCTGCCATTTGCTGCAGTCATTAACATTATGGCTAAAAATTTAGTCTCAGCATCACACTCCAAAGAAAGATTTATCCAGATCATACAGAGGTAATTAGCATCTTTCATTATTACTGTGTTCCTGTCCTGAGAGACCCTCTGATCTCCTAAAACACATCACAGTCAGGGTTGAGAGGTACAAAGATCAGCAAAACAGTTCAAATGTAAGACATTTCCCAGTTTCACCTTGGAGCTTCAGTCCGTGCAGATTCAGTGCTATTTACTGAAACTTAGAAGTTAGCATAAATTATGCAGTCCTTCAAATAGTTGGCTATGATGAGCTGCCTCTATTAATTCTTCATTCATCTTGCCATATGTATGATTTCTTGCTAACTCAACCTTCTCATATTTATAGTAGTGAAATTAAGCCCGTTCAAAAATTATAAGCAACATGGCATAAAATCTTTAACAAATTCTTCCTTTTCAAAGATATCTGAAACACTTGGGTCATTAATGGATCCAGTTTCCCACATTGCATGATAATTAAATCAATATAAGGCTGTCACCATTTTTGCAAAAAGAAATTTCCCACCTTCTCTATGCCATCTTGAGATCAGCTACTGTGTTAACAACTAACATCAACATGACTTTGCTTATGACAAAAATGTGGCAGACAGAGAATTTGCTTAGCACAGGGAAACAGGAGAGAGCTGTCTCTATTTTCAGGGACAGCTATTTGATTCATCCAAGGACAGGCCACACAAACCATCTGGCTTTTCAAAAATATTGCCGTGTAGATATCCATGTAGATTTAATCAAACCTTGATGCTCTGTGTCAAAGTAGTAGAGAATGGGCAACTCAATAGGAATCGTGGAACAGTCTTCCCATTTTACATATTAATCTAAGTTTAGTAGAAAACAATTTCTAGGAGATACTTTGGCCGCAAAAAGTTTAATTATAATGGCAGGAAAAATTTCACCACTCCTAAATCTGTTCTAGTTACCAGAATAACAGGCTGCTAGAAATCACTAAATATAAATAATAATAACAATAATAAAAAACAAACAACAAATCAAACCAAAACAGTACCAATGCAAAACATTGACTAAAAATATCAGCCCAGTGCCAAATAATGCTGGGGAACTATTAGCTGTACCTGGAATGTGTATACCTCTGTCTCTTGAAAGTACATGAAACTCTAAATCCCTTCCTCAGTAAGGATACAGCAGAATGTGAAAAGTATAGATAAAGCTAACACGAATGATTGGGGGCAGGAGAAAGCTTACTACATATGGAGCAGGGCTGATAAAGATTAGGACTCTTCAGCGTCAAAAAGAGCCATCTGAAGGTGATACACAGTAAAGGGCCTTATTTACAGTGCTGGAAAATGTTTTGCTGGCTGTGGTGTGTGGCGACACATCAAGATTGAATTCCCGTATTCCCCAGTGCTCCAAAACACTCCTGCAGTCACCTCCAATAACAGGATGCTCAATGCAAATACCAACCAGCCTTATGTTCTATGCAATGAGGCAACAAGCTCAAAGCAAAGACAAGGGTGCCCTTTCTCATATAACATGTACTTACATTGTGGAGTTTGCCCCTTCAGGAAGGCTGGGTGCTAAAGCTATGACAGATTCCAAAAAAGCATCAGACATATTCATGCTTTCACCAGTGACGATTAGATGCAATGGGCTTGACACATAGCCTGCCTCAGGATATCCCTAAAACGCTGGTGAGACAGCACACTCAAGATGGTTCACTCTCATTCATTTTTTAAAATTATTTCCCTAAATCTCTGTAAGAAGCAGTATACTTATTCAGTGACATGTACCTAAGGTCTGACTTTTTTGGTATTGTTGCCTAAACTCCTGAATTACCAAACTCTTACTTAGTTTTAGTTTTAGTTTTAAACTAAACCACTAGTGATTTAGTATATAACTGTATGTTAAACAAATATGTGGACAAAGTTTAGGTCAAGCTGACCCATCCTCTCAAGTCATCAAAACTGATGAATGAAAGGACTTCTAATCAAGGGAGTCAACCTTGGGAAACATATCATGATAAGCACACCGTTATCTAAATTATGCAGAAAGAAGCCTCCAAGTGAGAAAGTTCCAGCTGCAAGAGGAGACAAGCTGATAAGGTGTTGCAACCCACAGAAAATTAGTTGGAAGTAGGACAAAGGTAATTGTGCTAACAGGAGATCACAACCTCCAACACAAATAGCTCCCCTGAAAGAGGGCAAACCCTCAATTGGGGAGCATGCCTAGATGGTAAAAAACTTCAGTGGTGCTAAGGATGTGCACTAATTTGCATTAGAAGCAAGAAACTTGTAACCAGTCCTGTGCATGAATGAAAATGAATATGTAATGTACTGTGAATATGCAAGTGCTCTACTGTATATAACGTGTACCCTCGAGTAACTCAGTGTACACATCAGACGGAAAGATCCCCCATGCACCCAGGGTTGCAATAAACCAGAAGGAAAGATCCCCCATGCACCCAGTGTTGCAATAAACCAATGTTGGCTTTCTAAACTATCATTTGGTTTGGAGAGTTTTCCTGGTTATGATTTTTGGTAACAGTATGACCATTGTTATTTTCCTACAGTTGTGTTGAGGAGGGGGAAACAGAGAGGTTTGTCTCTGTTGCACTCTGCTGAATGGTGTGGCATGAAGGAGACAGGTATAAATGGTCTACATTATTGTTCCCTAGTGCTGGCTAGGTAAGAGAAATGCACTGTCACTTTGCCCCTAGGAAAAAGCAAGAACCCCACTGTGGTTTTCAGAATTACTCAATTACCGGATTCCAGACTCCAGTTCCTTTATCTCTCTGCTTCCATAAGGAACATAATACACCCAAAGGGCTTTGACGGCCTGTGCTAGACATCCTTTCTGCTGTCTCAGGTAGGATCGCCATTTTCACAGAGTCTGGACAAGACCTAAGCCTTCCCCTTTTTCCCCATGGCCCTTGTAGCACTGAGACTCAGCTGCACTGAACAAGGTGCTGGCAAGAGGAGACTTCCCTTTTGCATACATGTCAGGTATCAGGTAGGTAGATGATTCAGATTTTAATCACATACATAAATATGTACATATATATGTATGTATAAATATATACATACACACTTGATGCAGAAGATCTATATTAAATTAGTGTTAAGGTTATGAAGAAAAGCTCTTAAACCCTGGAAAATTCCATCATTAATACTGCACAATATTTACATTGTTCAGTCCTTCACAGGAATTATGATGTTAGATGTTAGAACAATGTTAGATGAGTTCATGGGTTTTTTTCCAACAGGATCTTGCCCTATTAAAGCAGATGGTTGCTTTAAAATTAATAAGCAGTTATTTGTTAAATACTTATAGTTCAGTCTCTTGCCCTGAGCTTTATTTATGGCACACTACACAAGCACTGCCCTGAAAATTTATTAACTTCCTTCTGGGTAGAAGGAGTTGAAAATCTTCCAATAAAAAAATACCTTTTTGTCAAAACAAAAACTTTCTATGGCAGACTTTCAGCATTAAGAAATTTCATTCTGAAAAAAGAAAGACGAAAGGAAAGAAATAATGAAGGAAAGAAAGGAAAAGAGGGAAGGAAGGAAGGGAGGAAGGAAGGAAGGGAGGGAGGAAGGAAGCCCTTTTTTCAAAGCATTTTGATTATGATGTGATTTTTTAATATAATTTGAAAATAGAATATATTGTCTTTTGTCATTAAAGAAAAAATCTGCTCTTGTATATATATACTTATAAATTAAATCCATCTCCAGAGATTTAAGTTTTATCAGAGAAAGAACACTTAAGCTTAAGATTTTTTTTCCAAGGATTTCTTTCACCAAAAGATCAAATTTATTTTTTTTTCCTAAATTGCAGTAGGGTGAAGCTAACCTCCAATTTTTATTTTATTTTTCCCATGAAGCAGTAATTCCCATAGAACTTTATTTCTTGGTTTTATGATGCTCATTGCTGTAGATCCTGTGTGTTTCACACGCTTAATTAAAGTTTCTGCAGTGCTTCTATAGGAAACAGGGATTTTTTTAAGCCTATTTTATAAAGGGTCAAGTAAATGAAGGTGAGAAGGGATTCAGATACAACCTGAGCGTGCAGGATGAAAGAGAAGCTTGTAAATGTGAAGACTAAAATTACCTCATAATAATCAACATGAACATTTTCCTAACTGCAACCACTTTTCAAATATTGGCTTCAATGAAAGCCAATGAAGCCAGCACCAGCTGGGAAAAGAACTTATTACTCCCCCCCCAACTTCCACCATGGACTACACCATCATTAAGAGAAGAAATAGTGCAGGGAAATGTGAGGCAGTTTTTCTGCATTAGGTCACAGCAGAACAAGGATGGTGGTCTTGCAAAATCAAAATGATAACACTTTGGTATCTGTATTCAATATATCCAGTTTGAAGAACAAACAGAAATATAAACTGGAACAAGCTCTGTGATTGCCCATATTTTGCTATGAAAGAAATTCTCAACTTCTCATGCAGTTTGGTGCAGCTTTTGGCAGTGGGTTGTGAAGCGCATTTGAGGAGAAGTGACATTACTGCTACCTCTGCTAAAAAGCTTCATCAAACCTAGAGCTTTCCCCTTCTACACTCTGTCTGCAATGCTATTCACCTTTAAGCTCCACAGCTAGTTTAAGTAGCTTTTCAACAGCACTTTTGCAACAGAAATATGTAAATGTTCACATAACACTGGGTTTTATTTGAATGCTGTAGTTAAAGGGGCCTGCAAAACGAACATTTGGTCCCATCGATTTGACATAAACAATGTCCCCCACAAGGACAAACAAGCTAACATGGAAGTCGTGGCACTAGTGAACTTGGAGCAAACTGCTTGCAAATGGATTTATTATGAAACAGTATCACTGATTGCTTCATAGATTACTCTGTGTAGCTGAGTTTTACTTTGGATAAGCACTGCTGTCTGGAAAAGCAATTAGGGATTGCTGGATTTGAAACTGTTAATCTATCAACAGGAGACATGTCCACTTACAGTACCATGCATTTAAAACATCTACCGAAGTCTATGGGATCAGGCATAGAAGCTGAGGGCAAAATATTGTCCTGCTTACAACTGGTGGAGAAAGAGAAGCCTTGCTAGCTGTTGCATCAGGTTAGAAAACAGCTCCCTGGCCTGGGAAACCTGCTTTGCAGTGGTGACCTGTTACAGCGAACACTGCAGTAAATGAGGCAGCAAAACTGCAGATGTATAAAAAGTCCTTTTCCAGCTAAAAAAGAAAGTTCCACTGTGAATGTGGTAAGTTTTCACAGGACAGTGGCAGATGTTTTATAGCTGAGAGCCGCGCAGGCACTGGGAAGCCATCTCATTGCTGTGATTAGTCACTCTGAATCAATTGCGACTGAGGCACAAGGAGGATGGAAACCAATGAAGCAAGTTTACTTGGTTTGCTGAAGAAGTCCGGGGGAGGGGGGGGAAATAGTTTCCTCTCATTTCACATAGGTTACCTTTCAGCCACTGGGAGATCATCCAAATCTTTCCAGTCAAAAGGTCTTTATGTAACCTGGATCATCACCAAACCAAAAGCAGAAAGCAATTACTGACTGAGAGATGTGAAGGCCAAATCAAAGGAAATGTAACATACAATGCTTGGACTATACAGTGTTGCTGCTTCCTTGCTCTCGCTGAACTTGTCAATAAACATTCCCTCTGTGGCATATGTGGCCAAAGATGCATTTCACCAGATGATGTTGTCTGACTAGAGGCCTGTTATCAAGTTACGTATGATTCCTGGTATAGCACAGATGACTTGTTTTGATGCACTGCTATCATGGAGAAAAACGTAAGATATGCCAGGAACAATTTCCCGCTGATTCCTCACATGCCCACTGCTATTTTTTATGAGTCCCTGAAGTGTTAGAAATGCCAACCTCCATCCTCCTACCAGGAATAAAATCAAGAACGTATGAGTGTGGGTTTCTCAAGGCCAGTTTATTTAACTAAAGAACACAAAACACCCCGTTTCTGTGGTGACTGTAATCCTTTGCAGTGTTGTTCTTTCCCTGGTTCCTGGAATCTGCAATCTCAGAACAGGAGAATAGCATAATGGTAAAAAGGTGAGTATTGTACAATATACATACTGTAACAGTAAGGTGACATAAAGAAGGAGATAGTCATTCAAATGAGTTAGAAAGATTTCTGGGTAATACCACAGAAAAAGATAAATAATAGGGCCAATAAAAATAATAGTTGTTTATCATTGTGGATGAATGCCCTTACTAGCCCAAAGCTAGCCTCCATTTTTCATTGAATTCTTTAAAACATTAAAAAAATCCAAGATTTTTGAGCAGATACAGAACTAATTTCAAGATGATGGAAATTACTGATTCCATTGGTTTTCCCATTCTAATTGAGGAGCTTGCTTTACAACTTCCTGAAACTCAATGAACTTTGTAAGAGCCTGAAAGACTTCTATTAATAGCTAAAATGTCTTCAGGTACATGGTTATGATACTCACACCTGCACATAAAGCTTGTGGGGAAAATTCACCTGGGGTATGTGCCTGGACATATATAAATGGTGGGCACACTGTTTGATCAGCCAAGCGAGTCGTGAGATACGGCAGAACTCAATTACAAGCAATTGATTCCCATCCTCACAATTCCCCTGGCCTCCTGAACATTCCTCCCAATCTAGTATGAAAATGGCCTGGAGTTCAGCAGGACCTGGGAGCAGTGCCAGGAACTGCAGGATACCCATCCATATGGAAATGTGCAGCCACCAATGCAGCACAGAGCAGTATAGATGCCTGGCATAAATCATAGGTAACATCTAACAGTGCAGGCACAACAGTGGGAGCAGGCAAAGCGGAGATACATCACTATAGGTACACTGATGTAATTATTATTCCAGAGGGGATCCTGAGTGTAAGCAAGCCATTAGATGTGATGACAGTTTCTTTGTTTTTTCTTACAAAATTTCACCATAATATACAGGCTAAATTTGATTGGAAATGGCAGGACATTTTTTCTGACGATCCCAGGCGTTAAATCATCATCCTGTGTGTGTGTGTGTGTTTTTTCCTAGATCATTTTTGTGGGTACTAAGGAAAGATATGGATAAATTTTGAGTTAAAATGTAGGAATATACTTCTTTTTTCTTCATCAGATTCTTTTTACAGCAGAACAAACTGTAAGTTACGTTTGATTTTGGTGGAAATTCCTAGGCATGTTTATCATAGTATGACTTAGTAAAGGTCTTTCCTTTCTTCTTTAAAATGCTAACTTTCAGTTTTGTATTAAAATTTTAGGGTCTTTTCAACAGTTTTCCACAGCTTTCATGAATATGGGTTCCAAGATTATCTACGGAGATCCTGTGATATTAAACAAACACTGTGAAAGTAATGTAGATAACTATGTATACACCTAAAATTTAAGTTCTTCCAGTTAATAAATTAACTCTTAAGTAAAACTTTCCTAATTGTGTTCACTTATTGTCTAATGTGCTAACACAGTATCAACATTTAATAGGTGAAGCAAGTTCATTTTAATAATGTTTCTGAATGGAAAACTGTAGTAAGTAGAAAATGGAAAAAACTGCACTAAATGAATTATTATGAAACTGCTGTGATTCACCTGTTCATTGCCCAAATCCTCTCTAAAAATCCTGCTTTAAAAATTAAAGACTCTGGTGGTTAATTTGCCCATAAAGTGTGGGGGGGGGCGGGGGGGGGGGTAAGGGGTGGGGAGGGGAGGAGTTTTCAGTCAGAAATTCTGTAAAGTTATTTAAATAGGTTCATCCTGCCTATGGCATGGAAGCCTTCCTCTTCTGTGTTCAGACCAATCTTCTTCTGTTCCTTTTTCTTCATGACAACACGGTAAACTTCACCACTGAACTTAGGTGCAACAACCCCAGGCAACACTACAGGCTGGGGCAGAGCGGCTGGGAAGCTGCCCAGCAGAAAAGGACCTGGGGGTGTTGGTCAACAGCCGGCTGAACATGAGCCAGCAGTGTGCCCAGGTGGCCAAGAAGGCCAGCAGCATCCTGGCTTGTGTCAGAAACAGTGTGGCCAGCAGGGATGGGGCAGTGCTTGTCTCCCTGGACTCGGCACTGGTGAGGCCCCACCTCAAATGCTGTGTTCAGTTCTGGACTCCACACTTCAGGAGTGATGTTGAGGTGCTAGAGCGTGTCCAGAGAAGGACAGCAAGGCTGGTGAAGGGTCTGGAGCACGTGTCTTATGAGGAACTGGGGTTGTTTAGCCTGGAGGAGACTCGGCGGGGGGGGGGGTGGGGGGTGAGGGGTGGGGGGGTGGATCTTATCGCTCTCTACAACTACCTGAAAGGAGGCTGCAGGCAGGCGGGTGTTGGTCTCTTCTCCCACATAACAATTGACAGGACAAGAAGAAATGGCAACAAGTTATACCAGGGGAGGTTGAAGTTGGATATTAGGAAAAATGTCTTCACTGAAAGAGTGGCCAAACATTGGAACAGGCTGCCCAGGGATTCGGTGGAATCACTGTCCTTGGAGGTGTTTAAAAAACACACAGATGCTGTGCTTAGACACACAGTAGTGGTAGACTTGGCAGTCCTGGGTTAATGGTTGGATATGATGATCTGAAAAGCCTTTTCCCGTAGAGGAATGAAGGCAGTGGGTTGATTAGCATTGATAACATGCAGCTGTGGCCTTGCCTTGAAGGCAGTGGGTTGATTGACATGGATGATGTGCAGCTGTAGCTCGTTCAGGCTAAGTGATTAAGTAGCCCTAAGGGTGGTAGGAGAGGTGGCTGGATAGAGGAGAAGCAGTGTGGTCTGGTCTCTGGAGGGAGGAGAAACAGCATGGACAGTAGAATCTGACCGATGGTAAAGCCTTGTTGCAGCCTGATAGCTTGCTTGTGCTGTGACATTTTCCAACTTAAATGATTCTGTGATTCTTTCTTCCAAGACTGCCTATGTGGATGAATCATAATATAGGATATCTTCTTCCTTATGAACTTTTTCCAATTTCATAACACTGTTCCCCTCTTTTTTTTTTTTAACTGTACTTTTCCTGTATGAATTCCTCCACACTTTGTATTTTAATATCTGTTTTTCCTCCTGTAATCAGTTACTTCTGAGCTTTAAACTTGGTTGCAACAATATTTGATCTTTATTTTCAGCTTCTTCAAAACATCTTAATCACTCCTTTGCTTTTTTTTCCCAAATAAAAGTGCAACTTTATTATGATTATTTACATTGTAGTCCCAGTAAAAATGCAACCTTGTGTTGTACAAATATAGAATACTGAACAGTATTTCCTAATCTCAGTATCCTCCACTGAACATATCCAAGACTACTTACATTCTTCTTTTAATGGAAAAAAACTTCAAATGTTTGATTTCTTAAAGCAGCCTTCAGTCTTAATCCCCTACTTCTGTAAGTCTAGCCTTGTTTCTCTCACTTAAAAAGTCTGTTCTGTTTCCCACATTGACATTTTAGCATCACCACACTCCGGCTGCTGGACCAGAAGGGGTAGAGGTCTCCTCCAGGTCCTATCTATCTCATATATGCCCCTCCCACACAGATGGCTCAGATAACCTAAACAACCTCAATTAGCTGTAGTCACCTATGTTTAGGCAACCGGGCACAAGCCCCTACAGCCAATGAAACTTGGGGAGCAGTTCAGATGCGATGGCACTGGAGGCTCAGTCTCCTGACCTGGTGTCTATTGTCATTTGTTATGTCTTAAGTTACTCTGCCTGGCTTCCAAATGCCATTTAAAAGTATGGCCATCTCTAGTAGGTCCTGTGTCACACCTGTTGGCTCCATGAGAATGTCTCTAGCACCCTAGTGCATCTCAACACTCGCCAGTGTTTGGGCCAGCTGAATCAAGCTCTACACATCACCTTTAGGCTTCACTCAATGCCCTGAATAGACTTCACCTTCCTCAGTTAGAGCTTACATACCCTGGGATTAGTTCAGTCTCTTAAGTAAAGGCATCTAGTGCCTTTTGAGATGTCCTGGAGTACATGAAGCATTCTCCCAAGGCTGCAAGTATGGCACAGGACCTATGGGAGAAGACCCACATGCTTCTGGAAAAGATATTGGAGACCAGACAGGTCACGTCAAATGGCTGTAGACGCCTATGTTTATGTGACTGAACCAAAGAATTGTTCACATGAAGACATACCATTCTAGGATCTTATGATCTGAATCTTAGGTCTAGAATGGGATCAATTAATTTCTTAACTTCACATAGAGCATCATATCTGAGCTAATTGCCCACATTTCTTCCTGCTACAAAGAAACCAATGCTTTTTGGATAGCTATTTTCTCATTCTTAGATGAGAAAATAAATTAGATTAATCATGTCTGAATTAATCCTGAATTGTTTTCATCTTGCTATTGGCTCTGATGAGAGCCCAGATGACAAACTCAGAAGCTCAGTTAAAAAGTAGTTCATGGAAGAAAAATCCATTGAGGCCCATTAAATATTCAAACACTACTTCTGTTTCAGGAATTCCCTGCTCTGAAATGCACTGGACATTAAGACAATATTATTTAAAGATTTCTACCATGCATTGCCATCTTTTTAACTTTCCCTGAGACAGCTGGTACTGACCACTGCTAGAGACAAGATACTGTACAATTCAGGTTTCTGGTCTAAGCCGGCACATTTGTATGCTTTTACATTAATTCTTATCTCTGTAAATCTGCTCATTTCTACCCCTGAAACAGTTATCTTTAATCCTTCTGGAAGTCTGCTCCAGTTCCTATGACTTGTCATGAGTATTGCATCCCTTTCCTGATGCAAGCAATATCTTTCTGCAGAACAAGAAAAGAAACAGTCCCTTCCTTAAAGAGGTAATATTATATGGGTTGTAAAGATTAAGTATATTGGGTAGGCATAGCACTTGAGAATACTTTTTAAGACAAACACACGCTTTCATGGTTTGTTTTACAATACTGCAAAAAGTGGTTATGAACTGGAAAAGGCTAGTAACATCAATTCCAGCAACAATTGTATACATATGTATTTTATTTGGTTAAAGAGGTGGTTTTATGAAAATAATACAGAGCACACTAAGCAAGAAGCATCTACACTTGGGTTAAGAACTTTAGCAACCTGATCTCTGCACTGTGGGAACCAGTTAATTTCAGCAAACCTCTGAAGTAATCCAAGGTATTTTAGTAACCATGTAATTACTTAAGCCCTTAGAATACCGCAATAATGAGTGTTGGGTTGGGTTAGATGGCTGAGGTGACCTTTGTTGTGGATCATTCACACACTGATATCTAGAAAAAATATTGCCCTGATTTTCAGGCACACTGAGATACCATGCCATGAAATGAAAACCATGAGAACTGGCGGTTCCCAGCAGCTCTAAAAAAGCACCCCCAGGTGAGACAACTTGTGAATCTCTTTATAGTATTGAGTGCTATGTCAGAGTACAAATATTTGAATGTGGATTGTGTTTAGAATCCCTGCTGTCTTTTGCCCTGCTACTGATTTAAAACCCAGAGAGCCGGACAAGAGACATTCTAGCACAAGGCTAACAACCAAGAGCTGCTAAACTGTAATTATTCTATCAGCCCAGAAAAAGTTCACTATCATTCAGGCAAACACCAGTTTTTCCAGTCTGACCCCAAACAGACTGGAAATTTTCAAACAGGTGATAGACTTCAATCACCTCTTTTGACAAAGAGAATTAGTGCCTATAAGAAAAAGGGTAGCTGGTAATCTTAATGAGGTAATGAATGAACATACTGCAGGGACAGTAAAGGATCCAGATTACCAGCAGATGTATGGTGTAACTCCATGATGTATGTAGGTAGGCATCTCATGAAAGGAAATTTAGCATACACTGGAGGATGTTGATCAAATCCTCCGAAAAATGCCCAAGAGTGGTAGCAAAATTAAGTCAAAATGGCATACGTGAATCTTACTGTTTTGTCTGATTCCATATAGCCCCTGTGCTTTATAATTAAGGACAAATACATTCTCAATGTTTTTAAAAATTGGTTTATGTACTTAACTTTTCCCTGGAGAAGTAAAATATGCCCATCAGATTAAAGTTCAGAAAAAGGATGTAATTAAATGCTTGAGGCACTATAAAATGTCAGTACTAGTGCTAAGGCCAAGGAAAGATAGATCATAAGTGTCCGCTTTAATGAAGGGATAACATAGAGCTTGAATCCAGCAAATGCACAAGAAGGGACAAAAGAAGTAGCCAGTGCTGGAATCTATTCAGACACACAAAGCTGAAAAGGACACAGAAGTTGAGATTAAAGTAACCCTTTTTAAAAATCCACAGTAATTGCATAAACAAAAAATAAACACTTTGGGGTCACATCAAACTTTTTGATTGACCCTGAGCTACCACTTTAATTACAGGCATTTCTAACAAAAGGAAGTGCAATATCCTCAAGAGCTTGCATTTATATGACACAGCTTTAGGTATCTGCACACGCGCACTAGAAACCTATTTCATCTGCACTTCTATAGTTGGTGGAGCAGCTCAGCAAGAATCTGACCAATCAACAAAAGCCAAGTACAACGATCCTGACTGAGACTGGACACATCATTTACAAAATTCGTAAAAGTAATGGCACCCTTATACTGCATACTCTGTCTAAGAGCTATAGAGATACAGATGTTAACACCTTTCATGCCTGATTCAGAGCAGCCATCTGAACCTTCTGGGAAATACACTGAATGGTCTAGTCGATGGTGTTCTGGCTTAGACTTTCTAGTTCTCTCTGTTGAACCTTTTGTTTTCCATAAATTAAGCACTTATGGGCATGTTAGTGCTCAAAAGGGCTATAAATGTCCTTAGATCAAGGAGACCTTTGGTTTGTTTTACAAACCTTACAGCACATTTTAACTCCATGGTTATAACAACTTAAATGGTTACATTTTTTAAGTATCTAAGCAATGAGGTGCAACTCCTTCCTGACTCTGTGAATGGTAAGTATTTAACTTTTTGATCCAGCTTGAAAAGATAAAATGCAGATGTACTCTTTTCATATGTCTGCCATTTTTAACATGAATTCACAAATACTTGAGGACATCCCATTGTTGTCTTTCCTTTGAAGGATATATAAGCAAGCCTTCAGCAGGGCTATTTTTTAAGGGTTGTAACAAGTCTGATAACAAAGAAGACCTTCACACTAAAGTGGTATAGTCTGAAGGACACACAGGCTGTATACACAAATCTAAGTAAGACAGGGACTCTCAGAAACTTCCAACATCGTTCAGTCCAGCTACTCCAGAACAAATATTCAGACCATGAAATTGACAATTTGAAAAAACAGCGAATGAACCCACTATGTTATTTGCAGCATCAGGTTTAAAAGCTGCTTGCCTCTAGGTCTCTAAGCTCTGGATCTGTTGTGTCAGATGGAAATACAATAGACTATGCAGTGAAGGAAGTGTTGATACAGACCCAGTATGTGCTTCACAGTTACCAGGCCTGCTCACTACACTCTTCCTGTCTGAACAAAATAGTATAGAAAACATTTGTGGGGCGGTAAGTAACTTTTGTGGATTTTTCCCATTCCACATAGCCCAGAACACTCTGAACCAGCTCCAGGAAAACAGGAGCTTGCCAAAACATTAGTTCAAGCAGGTGGTTCCAATTCATAGGACCTCTACCTTCTCTATGCTTCAGAGGTTCTTGGAACAAGAAAAAACCTCACATGCCTATGCTGGCAAGCGTAAGATTTGAAAGGCAGATGTTATTCTCACATCCACCTATTAGAATCCTTTTGCCAGATTAGCTAGTATCAGAACTATTGCTTAGCTTTTGAACTGGCCACACGGGAGGGCTGCTATAATAAAGCAGCTACAAGCCATGTGCTGACACTTATCTTTGCGCCTCTTACTGGGAAAGAAAGGGGGAAAAAAAGGGGGGGGGGGAGGGGGGGGGAAGAACGGAGTCTGAAGAATGGTAATTTCTTACCTGCTAATTTGTTTCTCCACATGCCCCAAACACTAGCTAAAACTGCTCCTGTCAGCAGATGGACACAGGGAAAACATAAAGCCCCTGGGGTGCTGGATTTGAAATGCAGAAAGATGATCTGTCTGGCTAAGTTCAGATTCAAATTTCTAGAACAATAAAGCGGAAAATGCCATTTCAGAATGTGCAGCAGAAAATTTTCAGAAAGACAAAGTCTTTAGGGAGAGAAAACAACAGTTAACTGGTTGAAAAGATATTATGATTTTACAGGTAATTACTAATTCCAAAATCAGTATCAGCTAAAGTGATTACTTACTGTCATGGTTTAACCCC
This sequence comes from Falco biarmicus, assembly GCF_023638135.1. Classification (NCBI taxonomy): domain Eukaryota; kingdom Metazoa; phylum Chordata; class Aves; order Falconiformes; family Falconidae; genus Falco; species Falco biarmicus. Next base: position 44,931,993 of record NC_079289.1, on the reverse strand, counting down.
AGCTGGTGACTAAGCTCCACGCAGATGCTCACTCACTCCCCACACAGTTGGGATGAGAGAGAGATTCAGAACAGTAAAAGTGAGGAAACTCACAGGCTGAGATAAAGACAGTTCAATAGGTAAAGCAAAAGCCACACACACAAGCAAAGCAAAACGAAGAATTCAGTCACCATTTCCCACGGGCAGGCAGGTGTTCAGCTATCCGCAGGAGCCGAGTGTCCCTCTCCTTCCTTCTTCCCCCAGGTTATACACTCAGCATGACACCCCATGGTATGGAATGTCCCTTTGGCTAGCTGGGGTCAGCTGTCCTGGCTGTGTCCCCTCCCAATGTCCTGTGCCCCTCCAGCCCTCTCGCTGGTGTGGCTCGAGAAACTGGAAAGTCCTTGACTGAGTATAAATATGACCCAGCAACAACTAAAACCATGGGCTATCAACATTATTCTCACACCAAATTCAGACCACAGCCCTGCACCAGCTACTGAGAAGAAAATCAACTCTATCCCAGCTGAAACCAGGACACTTAGGTAAACAGTAGGCAATTGATAAATATTTCTCTCCTGGCTTCTCTCTCTCTGCAAACATTTTGGTTACAAGGTTGGTCTATGCTTCTCCTGAAGTTTTAACTTCATCTTGGACTGATATAGGGCTACCAGTGGAGGATTGGTATTCCTTGATAATTTCTTATTCAGATGGATGCATGTGACATGCCCAGCCCACCCAAGTAGGACTGGCAGCCAAACAGCTGACCACTTCATAGTATGATTAAAGCTTATCACAGTCACATGGCAATGAAATATGACTGGACATCTATGAAACTATCAAGCCTGATCGAAGCAATATCTCCTCTCATTGATTTGAAGAAGTATGTGCTGGAAGAGGAAAAACTAGGGCAACATTTCTAGCAAAAAATAGTTTAAGAAGGAGTAGATACAATGTGGTTTGGCCACTCCATACTTACATGCAGCATGCCCGTACTTTTGCCCTCAAAACCCCTGTTAAGCAGCTACTCCCCAGGCAGGATTCCTCAAGAACCTCTCAACAATGATCTCAAACAGCCGGCACAACAAGTGAGGAGCTACTGAGAGTCCGGAGTAAGAAGTACTGACAACATGAGCCTACCTTACACCCATCCGTATCTAGAACTTAAATTAGTCAGTACTATAGAAAAGCTCCTCTTTCAAGGACATGGTATCCTGATTCTTTCTTGAAGAAACATAACAGAATTCATGCTTTTTGTCGTTGTTAAAATGCAACCAGAAGTGGTGCCAACACCCACTTTTAACATAAGGTGTGGTGTCCACATCTCAGTTGGAAGGTTCAGGTTCCATGTCCTCCCAGCAAATGATTCAGCTCACATCTCCCACCTGACAAATAAGGATCCTAATAATCAGCCACATAACTAACTAGGATGGGTGGATTTTCTGTCCCTCTGTACAGCAAAGGTGGGGAGAACATTGATAGATCAGGACATTGTAACCCAGCAGCTACAGTGATCAGCAAGAAAGTGGCATTTGCAGGCTTGGTCCTTGCTTCTAGCAGAACACTAATATTAATGTAAGTCAACGTCCATTGAATTTTTCAAGCTGAGAAGAGTGTTATATACCCTGTTTCTGGGGGTGACAGTGCCCTGAACATTTGGTGCTGTATCTGGTGTGCATGCATGCGTGTATGCGTATTTGGCATGGAAGCACTACTGCCTCGTCTTCAGCTGTATTTCAGGGGAAAGCATCCACTGCATTTTTTTGAGGCCCAATCCATTAGACATGCTCTGAAAATATCTAACAGATTGTGTCCCTCAAGCATTTATAGATGGAGCATAGCCTGCTTTCCTAACCTCCCCCTTACTTCAGACAGAAGAAAGGTATTGAGTTCTTTAATTTGACTCTAAGTGTCTCAAGAGCTTCACAGTCCTACAGGAAGGCACCTAATCAAGCCAGGCAGCAGATAACACCTGGCTTTTGGATCACCAGTCCTGGTTCAGGCAATGCAATTCCACTTAAGTCCTGCTGTAGATGTTTTAATTCTTTTATTGGCTTCATCCCCGTGATGATATGTATGGCAGCTATGACTTCAAGCTGATATTGATGTGAAAAGGTGAAAAGGCTGGAGGATGTTCAAGTGGCTGGCTTAAACATTTCACCAGGAAAAGTGCATTCTTTTTCGGCACAAATGGTTGAGTTGCTTCTCTCTCAGTCCTAAAACTTAAAGCCTGCCAAGCATCTCATAAAATATTGAAAAGTATAAAAAGATGACCTGACTTTCTGTCACATAAAAAAGTCCTCTGAAGGCAGAGGAATTCTTTTCATTTTCAGAAGAGATAAAGATGGAAGAGTAAGAGAAATTGTGGAGCTAACTGTGAGAATGTTTCTCTGAGGGAATAGAAATAAAGAAATGTCATAAAGAAAAGTGGTAGGGGATCTCTGCAACCACGGATGGGTCTTCTCCTACTCTTCTATTCAAATAAATGTTAAGCTCCATTTCTGAGAGATGTGTCCAATGTAGTATCAGATTTTCTTTTCTCTGTGTTGCCTTCTTAGAAAAGTGTGTTTGCTTGTTATTTTTCCTGGCCTTTTTCCCAATGTTTGTACACTTGTTTGGTTTTGCTGTTACTCTCCAATTTAGTACACTGGTTTTCCTTTACCCTTCTTCACTTCCAGTCCTTTCCTGAATGAAACCACTCAAGTAGAATGCTTTCAGCCCTCTTGTCTTGTAAAGGTTTTGATCAACCTTTAACTTCACAGAAAAGCAAGTTTTCAGGCACTGACACTTTCCAGTTTCTTAAATGGCACCCAGATTCCCTTACCCACCCTTTCTTCCCATTTAGCAAGGGTCTGCTTTCTATAGCAATAAAGATTCTAGAAAAGAAACGTCATGGTTTATTTCATTCATACTTAGGCTTAGCTCTGAATTCCTAGTAAAGACTGCAGCAGTATATGAAACTTCTTTGAGGGTGGAAAAAAAGGAAGCTAAAAAAGAGGTATTTTCTCAGAAATGTTTCAGGAATTGGGTTTTCAGAGGTGAATTTTTGCAGAAAAACAACTTCAAACAAGCTGAATGGATGGACTGGCTGTCACTCCAAAAGATGTTGGTCTTCCTTAGTTCTTATGTGACCACTGACAGTCCTTGTACGGGTGTCCCAAAGAACTCTGGTCACAAGCATTTAGTTAAGTAAATTAAGCCTGCCAGGGATAGGATTCAACACCTGAATTTAAGACCCTAAGCACAGACACCTTGGTGTGAGCCAGGTATCCAAGTCACATATCATCGCAGCCAATGGAGCGTGCAGACTTATTCAGCTGACCAAATGGAAGTACCTACTTTAGGGTGCAAACTCCTTTGCATGTATCGGGTTAACTTCAGTTGCCTGAACGGGCATCTTGTGCCATTTGATTTGACCTGACTAATCCTGCCTGGCCTCCTCTTGCCTGTCCAGAAGTCACATTGTGCTGTATCCGAAGGCCTCCTTTCAATGTATGAAAGCACACGGTTCAAATAGCTCCTGTGGAGGAACCTGAATCCCCTTGCCACTGTCTGCAATGGAAAGTTAAGATACCTTTCTCATTCTCATAGCTAAATGTATGTGCTTGAAGACAAAGCTGAACTTCACTCTAGGGGACTGACTTTGAAATGCAGTGTACAGAGAAAAGAACTAACCCCCTTTTAGAGTGGAAACATTAAAGACACTCTCAAATACCTTGGGAACCACAGAGTATAGACAATTCATTTTTTTACTTATTTCTCAGACTTAACCCCCCATTTGGAAATGTTGGGGATAAGCAGCAGGTCTCTGGTAAGGCTTCCAGATTCTTTCTCACTTCTCTTTCTCTTACGACCCCATCACCGTTCTGGCCAGACCTTTACCTGAGTTTCTCTCAAACTTCTTCTCCAGAGAGTGCTCCCCACCACACCCACACATATTCCTATTGCTTCCCAGAGTAATAGCCCCTTTTAACAAAGTGTCACTGAAAAAAATTACAGGCATGGAATGTCATGGTTCTCTTGACAAATAGAGGTGCTTTTAACAAGTACCTGTTCTTACAAAGGAAGACTATGCCAGCTTCATGAATAGGGACTGAATACTTACTTTGTGGGTGGTTTTTTCAAATATGCTTAGCTTTTAGGTAGATACTCCAAGCTACATTTTAGATAATGTTGTGGACCAAGAAAGTAGTAAGAACTGCATTTATTCAAACATCAAAGATAATTTTGTTTTACAGGTGACTTACTAGACCAGCTCCGCCTGCACAACTTGGTTTACTTAACAGCAGTTGTTTAATCTGTTGGAAAGAACAGAGTGAAAGAGAGAGCATCACAGAACTGAAAGTCTTTTAAAATTCTCAGTGCTGCTCTTCAGTCTTTGGCTTTTGTCATCTTTCATTCATTTTGTACGATAGCAACCTTGCTACGTACAATAGGGATACATCGCTAAGTACAACCAGAAAGCCAGTTAAGAGTAGTTTTTTTGAATACAAATGATCCCTAAAATAATTTACTTAGGAAATCAGACAGTGAGGATTAGCCGGTATCACCCTCTGTAAATGCCTGTGATCACGAATTTAAACAAACAGCAATCTCGTAAGAGAATTAGTATTTTGGGGTCTTTTCTGTATTACGTAATGTAAATGACATGATACACTAAGTCACAAGCACACAGGACAGCAGTGCCACTCTTCCGAGTGCCAGGAATTCACTTTAATTTATGACTGTATGTAGATAACACAATTCTTTCAAAGGTTTCACAGCACTCTTAGACTAAACTGCTTATTGCTTTTACAGCAGCACAATCACTAAAGAAATTAATCTATGCTGTTTAGCTTAAGTCTTATTTTTGCTGACTTTCAGGTTCTAAAAAATGTACTGTTTAATCTCCTATCATCTTTTATTTTTCTGTCCAGTTTCATCTCAAATAGCTTACCAAATCAAAACCTATCCCACAAATGACCTCATAGTGCAGTTCAGCTCGGATATTTTTCTCCTCCATTCTGCTTTATTTTTTGGTCTGTCATGACAAATCTTAAAGGGAGGAAAAAAAAAAGACCAAAGAGCCAAACCAAAACCAGAGCACACAAAACCCAGCAAATATTATATAACTGTATAAAGCCGGCGATTTAACTCTTCCCGGGAGAAAACGGTTTCTAAATACACCGATTATGGAGCTGGAAAACCTCGGCAGGGAAGTCCGGGCCCGGGGGGCGCACACCGATGCCCAGGCACAGCGCCCGCCGCGCCCCGCTGCAGGGGTGACCGGGCCGCCCGCCCCTCCCGCGGCGTGCGGGGCACCCGGGGAGAGCACCGAGATGGTGCCAAAACCTCTGGAGAAGCGAGTTTTGTGCCAGTTCTCCAGCTGCGATAGCGAAGCGGCGTTTAGCAGCGTTCAGCGGGGGAAAGGGGCGGTGATGTTTTCATGGCGTTAGCCCGGACGGGGTACAGAAACGGCAACCCGCAGAGCGCGGCCTGCTGCATGGCTCGGCGCTGTGCCAAAGCCTCGGGGCAGGGGGGTCGCCTCAGCCTTCCCCGGTGTCACAGCGCCCGGCGAACAGCCCGCAGATGCCGGGGCTGCAGGTTTCAGCGGGCAGCGCGGCGACCGGCACCGAGCACACAGGGTTTCACGGCGAGGAGGGGGCTGCCCCGCCGCTCCCCTTCCCCGCGGGGCCGGGCGGGCCGGGCCGGGCCGGGCCGGGCAGGGCGGCAGCCGCCCCGCAGGCCCCGCGTTGCCACAGCAACCCGCGGGCGGGCCGCCTCCGCCCCACGGCTGCACGGGGTCCCCGGGCGGGCCTGAGGGAGGGGGCGGGCTGGGGAGGGGGGGCGGCGGGTCGTTGATATGCGCGGCGCCTCGCCGCTGTGCCGGGGGTGCGAGGGCGGACAAAGGCGGGCTTCATCCGGCGGCGGGGCCGCGCACACAAGTCGCTCTTGTGCCGGGGTGCAGATGTTCGAGAGGGGCGAGGCGAGGGGTCGCGCCATCGGCGAGCGGCCGGGAGGGGAAGGCGGGGAAGCAGCCGCCCTCCCGCCTGCCGTGAGGGGGGGCGGAAGCCAGCGCGGTCCCAGCGCCGGTCGCTGAAGCTTCCCCCCGCCCCGCCAGAGCCGCCGGCTCTCACACCGCGTCGGCCCTTCCGCCGAACGAGGGGCCGGCACGCCGAGCCCCGCAGGCAGCGGCTCGGCGCCCCGGGGCTTGCGAGGCCCGGCCGGCCCACCGCGGCGGGAAGGCCGCTGGCCCCGGGAGGAGGCGGGCACGGCTCGGCGCTGCGAGGGGGCCGGGGGCCGCGCCCGCGCTGCGGGTGTCGCAGGGGTCAGGGGAGTGTGCGCTTCCCGCTGCTGGGGAGCCACTGGGAAACGGAAAGAGCTGAGAGAATTGCCTGTACTTAATTCAGAAGCAAGATGAGGTGTTTGGCGATTTTTTTTTTATTATTTTTTTTTCTGGTGGCCAGAAGCCAAAGTTCTCCTAGTGAACGCCTTTTGCTGAACGGGGAGAAGCTGCCTTGTTTAATTAATGTTAGTCCTTTTCCCCAAGAAGAAAAGAGGAACAATATTTCCATTATTTTAGCTCTGGAGAAGCCTCGGAGCTTTCAAGAGTCATGGAAGATACACTGAGCCCTGCCCGCTTTTCTTCATCCCCTCCTCCCTTTATTACCAACCACAAACCACACATAGGGGAACCACACAAAAGGAAAAGGGAGAGTAGAAAAAACTGAGCAATTACCTGAGAAACTGGATACAGTGCTGTAGGGCACCATGGGTACACCTATACTGTGAGGAATTCAAATTGCAGAAGTAACCTCTGCAGTAACCTCTGAACCACGCCTCGCTTGGTGCACTAATCCACCCAGCACTGGGACATGCCTGTCCAGAGTTACACCGTGGAATCCCATATTCAGAAAACCACGTGACTGAGCATAAAGGCATTGAAAACTCACTCTAATATAGATTATATATAATTGTCTCCAAATGCATAAAAATAGCAGTTGTTATAAATGAGATAGTAGGTCAGCCCTTTTTCCAGATGCCTGCTTTCCTGTTCCCTGTTCCTACACTGTTTTAAAAATAATAGTTTGCTGAAAGGAAAATACACAAATCTCTGTTACACTGATGTAAACATATCAACATTCCCACCGATGTTTGGAAGCACAGCAAATGTGTTTGTACTAACTGTGATCATGAAAGCATTATGATGAATAATACATAGTCATTTAGACGGTTTAGGGTTTTTTGCTTGCTACTAAGGTATGAGTTCTGTCTTGTCTTTAAAAATATTCAGTTTTGCTGGTAGCCTTACTTTCTTGCAGGTTTGCTGTGTGACTGAGAGCCTGTTTTTAAGCAGGCGTTTTTTCATGTTTGGGAAAAAGTCTGCTGCAAGTTTTAAAAAGACGTTACTTTTTTTAAAAAAAAAAACAACCCTTCATTCCATTTACACCTTTCTGTGCACAGATCCTGTGATTGTAATCTGTTGTTCTGATCGTTTGTCTTAGTTTTTACGATGAAGCTAGACACGCACTTGGAAAACATCCTAGCAATCTATTAACATAGAGATGTGATTCCAAGTAGTCGAAGCAGCACAGTGATCACAAGCAATACTTGGTGAAGGAAATCAATGTGTTCAACAGTATTGAGACCCAGACCATGTCTTAATTTCACAGTCCTTGCTTAGTGCTAGGAATTTTCAGACTGAATTATTTAATAGACTACTAGGTCTGAAGATGAAGTCAGAATTTGTAAAGGAGGATGCACTGTGCATAGCACAGCACTTTTATTTAATACTTAATTATGAAGCTGTGCACAGAGAAGCTTTTGAGATTGTTGCTATTAGAAACTGAGCCCTAGTCGCTGGGGTTATGGTCAGGCTGCCATCTCCACCCCCGCCTTCCTCCCCTGCCCTCCTCCTGCTCCGCTGACTGACCTTGCCACGCTTGGCTGAGCTGAACCTTGAGGTGCTTCGGTGTTTTACATTGCTGGGCTGTAATGTTTAAGGTGCCAGCGTGTAAGGGGTGGTGCCATCCGCAGGGACAAGAGTATTTTCCTTTGCTGAAAACCTGCCAGATGTCATTTAATATCATTGAGTATCGTGTAACAAATACAAAAGCTACATGACAGTGGGAACGTCTCTTTTCCTACTGATCTAGGCTGGAACACAGCAAAGTTTCCATTTACTTCTAGCTAGTGTGAAAAGAAGGCTCTATTGACCTATTTTGACACTCGGCCAGGGAGGTGACTACATCAGTCAGAAGCTGACGATTTTTGTTTCCAAACTCACCCACCAGAATTTTAATACTATGCTTTGTTTGAACTGAGAGTCTGTCATTTCAGTGCTTTTACTCACCATTGATCTCAGCACTATGTATTTTATATGGTATTTTGGAGATACACTGTTAGCCATCATTATAATATTCTCTGTAAAATTAGTGTGTGTGTGTGTGTAAGCCTGAAGAAAATTTTTGGGGATTTTTTCACATTACGCAGTGGTACTGAATGAACGTTTGTGCAAAGATACAACAGGTTTGCTCATTTGTATCCTCTTCTTCCCAGGGAGACTGATCCTTCACTGCACAAGGATCTGAGTCCTGCAGTTGATTTTTGTGAGACCAGGAGCAGACCTTGAGGTGTCCTAATTCTACCTGTCACTAAGCATCTCCCAAGTTGGGAGCCAAGGGCACGCAGGACACAGCAGGATCAGATCCTGAATTAGTTCCCCTGGGCGTAATTGATCCTCAGAATGATTTCCACAGGCACACCTTCCAAAGGTGCCGAGGGCTCATACATGGCAGCACAATACCAGCTTTGCAGACCAGCCAAGGAGTGGTCACTCTAAGCAACAAAGTATAGGAAAACGTTTTGTAGAGAACAATGCATTAGCAGGACACTGGAGCCTTTAATGTGGGTTGCCAATAGGTCGAACTGGATCATTGCTGGCACGCTTAGGGACTGCATGAGTTTTCTATGCATCATTTCTGCCAAACAGGATTCTTTCAGGTGGACCTAGCAGCATTTTTGCTATTGTTGTGAAAAAAGAAATTTGAGCCAGGTTGTTGACTATACTGACAGCAGGGGAGTTTTTTTCCCAAAAGGTATAAACATCAGTTAGGCACTGAAGCTCCACATGCTATCAATCATTCAAAAATCTCCCTCTGTATGATGCTGTCTGGCCTCAGGGCTAGAGCAGCATCTGGGCACCGCCTTGCACTTTGGTGGCACTGTGGTCCCTTAGCCCGGAAACCTCCACTGAGATTCTCTTGTGGAGGGAGGGAGCTCTTTAAACCTTCTATTCATTACCTTTTTTGAGAACCATACCACATTCGCTTTGAATATGTAACCAAGTATTGGATTAGAGGATGGGCATAAACTTTGTGCATGGAGTGTTTTTCAAACATAAGTGAGTATCTCAACTGAAATGGGCAGCAGATCCTATAGTCTTTACTTTTACTACCTAGAGGAACACTGTTTGTGGCTGATGCAAACACGTATTAAGCGAAGTATGAAAAATTTAATTTATTTTTAAGTTGGATCAGTTTCTGAGCAGTATGAGATGACAGTAATTATTTTTAACATTACATAAACCCCTGTATTTTAAATGTAGGAGTTCAAATATGTTTGACATTTGTGCAAGTCAGAGGAAATACTGCTGCTTGATTGACAAAACTACCATTTTACAAAATAATCTTCAAGCACAGTGTCTAAAAAATGCTACGATTATCTGAAATAAATCTAAGCAGAGGGATATAAAGTTAAAGACTGAAAAGAACTTTCATGGAGATGTGGTGAACAGATCCACTGATGTCACTTCTGTTGAGATAAAAGATGGTAAAAAGAATAAGAAAATGCTTACAATTTCAGATATCCCTTTTTCAGTGGCAAACGCACAATCTGTATATGGCTTTTTGCTTTCATGGTCTGAACTGGTATTTTTTCAAAAGAACATCTTTCCACTACAGACACTATGTTTACAATAAATTTCTTCCACACATTAACTATAGCTGTTTTCAGTGTGATTTTAAACAAGTAAAACTTTTCCAGTGCTTTAATGTTTCGACAGACTGTGAAGGCTCATGGTTATATCCCTCCCTTTATCTGAAGAAACCAGTAGCAGAGAAGCTGAAGTGCAAGCAAGACACTCTAAATTTATGCCTGTCTTCTATATAAGCTTTGTCCTTGGCTATTTAGCATACAGTGACCAGTATGTTGGAGAGATCTCAGATATGGTATGGAAATCAACAATATTATAAGAGTTGTAGTTCATGACTTTAGAAACACTTGGAATCCAATCTGTTAATTTTTTCAAAGAGGTGGCAAGTGTGTTCTTATAACTTTGGATTACCCTGCAGTACTTATTAAGTGTAACCCTTTAACATGACAGTTGAGCTTTCTAAGCTCCTAGGACGTCATTGCTTGTTTAATTCGTATAATAATCATTAACATACCTCATTTCAAGAGTAAAAACCTGTCCAGTGGAGAGAAATTAAAATGTGTGTTTTTCTGGAAGCCCTATCTTTAGGGCACTCGGAATCCTGGCAGTTGGCACCTTCTTCCCTTTGTCATGACACCAGGCCTTCTCATAAAATCAAACTCCCAGTTCATCTTAAGAGCTTTGTCTGGCTGTTCACAGAGGCAAATGAACATTGTGCTGTGTCTTCAGGCTCAAATTCAATCTACATTTGAAGAAGCAGAGGGCAAAAGAAAGATTTGCTTCCTCTCTCCAAAGAACATGCAAAATTGCTTGTTCAGTGCTAGCTTGTTGGGGTACCTATTTAGATGTTTAATGCAGAATTTCTCTTCCCTAGCTTACATATTCTCCAAACAGGATTTCTTGCTTTAAACCCTCTTAAAAGCCTTTCCAGAGCAGTTTACTTCTGTATCATGACACAAGTGGAGGTAAGGAAAGACAGTGACCATACTTCTCCCTATGAGCCAGCTACAAAAGGAGAGCTCCATCATCACTATTTTGTAGCATATATTGGCATGTTCTCAATATTCATGATAATATTCTTTTCCAGAGCTCTAGCTGGAGTGATTAAAATCCCATCATAGTTTTGTGTCTCTCAGATACAACTAAACCTTCAGAAATCTGATTATAACAGTAACCGGGAAGTAACGTAGGTTGCAAAGGTTAATTTGGATGAAAAAAAACTTGCCTTGAATCCATGGTGCAGAGCAATATTTTCTAATCTGTGAGACTCGCATACAGTGGGCATGTGGTGGGAGGAAGGAAACTAAGAAAGGATGTCTTTCAAGCTGACAGATGTGATCATGAGAAACCTTCACCTCCAAGTTTGGGGTTTGTTTAAAGTAAGTATCTGCCTGGCAAGGCAGGCTTCACAAATGAAGAAGTCATTTTCAGACACTATACTAATGTCCTTTTCTGCCACTAACGAATCTGTATCTCTAATACACACACACACTGCTCAGATTCTCCTTTACAATATTCAAGACTAGAGGAAGCCTGCTGAAATGAGTGAAATTATTAGGATTTCTCTGGAATACATAAGAACATAATTTGACCAGCTTAATTACCTGCACCTCCATCAGTTCATGTATGCACTATGTATTTCTGTCTTTGGAGTAAAGAACCGCTGTAATAGCCTCACACCTTTTGTTACCGATGTTGTGAAAGTGCTTGTGAGACATGCTGGTAATTTCTCCATACAGTTCACATTATAGGAGCTTGTCTTTGATTCTGTGAGAAGGATGCACTGAAAGCCTGCAATAAATTATTAACCATGTCAGTGAGCCAAGTTTTGGATAGCTTAATTTATGTCGAGTACATCTCTATCCAGAGGTGGCATCGTTGAAATAAATGGGGCTTGCTCTTCTGTAAGGAGACACAGAGCTTTGAGTAAAACTATCAGAAGCAGTTCCAGACTGTGTGATTTTTGGAGAGAGGTACTATAGAAAGCACGTGATATATTAATGACACAAGATGAGCCAGTTGGGAGTCAGGCTGATTGTTTTTGTTGTAGTTAATTTTAGTAGGAAGCAGTATTGAATATTAGCTTACACGTTTACATAATCAGCTATATAAACAAACATACATAAAACAAACCTTACAAAATAATTAAAAAAAATATCTCAAAACTGAGATTAAGCTAAGTGAAAGCTGCGGCTTTTGTAAAGTATTGCAAGGTAACATTTGGGCCAGCGACCCACAACTGTGAGAGCTAGCCAGGCTCTTCCTAGACATTAGTCATGTATCTTCCAGACAAGAATGCAAAGGTATTGCTGCTCCTCTTTACAGAATTAAAGATCTCAGAATTGTCTTTCCCAACACCTTTTACTTTTGGGAGGGAGGGGAGCGATTTGGCTGAATTAAAATGGACATGCCCCTCTGACACCCTTCTTGCCAAGACAATTTCTGAAACGCCAAGACGAGAAATTAAAGTGGGGATCAGCAGATTAACGGGTGTACTATTTTATGAACACCCACAACAGACGAGAAAAACATGATTCAGTTATTTTTTGTGATTTAAGTTAGCTGCCAGATTGTACTTGCCAGTCTACACTCATTCCTAATGTCAGCCTGATCTTCATGTTGTGTTTTTGTCATGAGTTCTTGTTGGCAACATAGACCACCTGCACAGTAAAACCCTGTTGTTACCCACAATCACAAAGGGTGATTTTACAGTACATACAGTAGATTGAATGTCATTTGGTACCAGAATGGGTGTTTGTGAAAGACCTTTGTATTTTACAGTTGCTTGTAGTAACTGTCGTGTACTGGATCATGAAATTTTGCAAAAGTTTATTTCAGAAATAATATTACTGTGGATTCCAGTGGAGAAGGCACTTGCTAGCTATTGTGATAATCAACCATGAGAATAAGTTCTGTTATTGTAACGGATAACAATGGACCTAAAATTGTACTTCCCTTTACATACAAACCTTTCTTTGTTTTAAAGGGCTTGCGTCCATGCACATATAGGTGTGCCCTGTGTTGGCTTGGAGGAGTTATAAATTGTAGGGTCAGTATCCTGACTTCCAAAATACCGGAACCACCCGAACTTTAAATGGAAATAGTGAGGACTGTGGGCAGCCGGCACCATCAAAAATCAAGTCCTGAATGCTCAAGGAAAGGGATGGGGAAAGCCATGAATTCAGCCAGGCTGCCAGAAGGTGAGAACAAGACCAGCAGGTTTATAGGAATGCCTAGGAGCAGCTGTTCTCAACAGCAACCTACAGAGAGTTAGAAGCATTTGCCACCCTTGATAAGCTGAGGGTAGATTTCATGGGGTTAGTGAAATAATCTTAGGAGAAAGCAGCTGGCTTGCCTGTTGAAGCAGACAGCAAACAGAAGTAAAGGCCAAGGAGCTGGGCAGGTAATTGGAGACTGAGCAGGTGTTGTAAGAGTTAAAGAAAACAGCCCACATAAGCAACTACAAACAGTGAAGGAGTAGAGACTAAAACAGACAGATAACAAGAAACACCAGCTTTGCCAAATTTTTACTGCCTTATCTACCAAGGAGATCTCTGAGACAGAAGAAATAAACAAATACACATAGATTCGGAGCAGAAAGGAAAAAACAGAAATTAATATTTCACCCATAAAATCTTGACTGACCCCTGAGAGAGAAAAAGTTGTGTTGTACTGAGGTCTGTGGCACTTACCTGAAAGAAAAATACTGTCTGAAATGGTAATATTATTGTTTAACATTCTGGAGAATATATAAAAAAATGAAAATAAATTTTAAAACATCGTATTTTTTTTCTCCTGCAATAAAAGATAGCACAACATAGCAATACATATATTGTCTTATGATGTTGTACCTGTACATATAAATACTACTGAGCTTCAGAAGAGAAACTTAGATCCATATTCGTTATTGCTAGTAAAAGCTTTTTTTGCCTTTAGATTTTAAATCTCTCTGCCATGATCTATCTGCAGACTTAAATTCCTGCATCATCTTCAATGGCTCCAGTTACGCTGCTATAGCGGTGTGTGTGATATCAAACTAACTCTCTCCTTCGGGGCTTTGGATGGCCCCCAGCTCAGTACAAACCTCCTCTTCATAGAGGTGTTCCCCCTCTCATGGGATGTTTTCCAGCAAGCCTCTCTGTAGCTGCTTCTTAGGGAGCCTCAAACACTTACCGCTCTACAGTGAGCATTTTATTAGTTATTGTCTTCCAGCTGTAGGGATCTTTTCCTTCCTCACAGGCCCATCTCCACAGCTGTTATTTCAGCTGCCTTATCTAGAAGTGAGGAGCACCAAACTGCAGATAAGACCTATGTTCATACCTTGAGATTAGAAACTGGTCCCACATATATAACATAACCACACACTTAAATTTAGATGTCATAATCTGGAGGTCAGTCCCACCAGTGCTAATCTCACAGTTACTCCGTAGCCTCTGTTTTCCATCTCATTTGGTGCCTGCCAGCATCAATCAATGGTGAAGCACTGATAATGCTGACAGCTTCTCACTGAAGTGCTCTGGCATGTGATTCCATGCTAATGGTCTACCATTTCCCCCCAGTACCACAAAAGCTCAGACATCTGGTCCTACGCCTGCTGAACTCTACTGGACCTGCACAGGCCATGTTGTAGTAGATATCCCTCCAGGTAACTTGATCAAGAAGAGAAGGTAGATGACTCCTTCTTTAGGCAGCCCAAGAAACCTCAAAATCACAGACCCTGCTGATCATAGATAGCTGACCACCCCAGTATCCGCTGCAAGGGCAATATGGCACAAACAATCCGTGAGGTTTCTGGACTGTATTGAAAACTATTTCTTGATGCAGGTGTTCAGTGAACCAATGAGGAGATGTTGGACCTGCTACTCAAAAACCAAGGAAGAACTGATTGAAGATCCGAAGGTCGAGGGCAGCCTTGGCTGCAGCAACTGTGAGACTGTGGGGTTTAAGATCCTGAGAGAAGTGAGCCAGATAAGCAACAGAATTACAGCCCTGGACTTCAGAAGAGCAGATCTAGGTCTGTTCAGGGAGGCTTTCATGGGAAACTATGCTGCAGGGCAAAAGGCCCCAGGAGACCTGGCTGATCTTCAAGGACAGACTCCTCAGAACACAAGAACAGCGCACAATGTTCAGAAAGTTGAGCAAGCATGGCAGAAGGCCAGTATGGACGGACATGGAGCTCCTGCCTGAGCTCAGACACAAGAAGTACACAGAAGGTGGAAGCAGGGACAGACTGCTTGGGAGGAATGAACAGATGCTGTTCAAGCATGGAGAAATACAGACAGGAAAGCCAAAGTGCAACTCGAGTTGAAACTAGCAAGGGAGGCAAAGGGCAACAAGAAAAAGGTTTCTGTAAGTACACCAGTAGCAGAAAGAAGACTAATGAGAATGCAGGCTCATTGCTCAGTGGGGCAGGGACTCTTGTGACAGGGGACATGGAAAAGGCTTAGGCATTCAATGCATTTTCTTCCTCAGTTTTCTTTGGTAAGGTCTGCCCTTTGGCCTCCCAGGTCCCTGAGCCTCCTAGCAGTCTGCAGGTGTGAAGCAGTACCCACAGCAGGAGAAAACAGAATTGGGGAGCACTTTACTCACTTAGACATTTATGTGGGACCAGATGGGATGCACCCACGGGTGCTGGAGGAGCTATCTAATGTCACTGAAATGCTGCTAACACTTGTGAAAGGTCATGGCAGTTTCAAAGCAGGGAGGTTTCTGGCAATTACAAAAAGGCAAACATAGCACCCACCTTCAGGAAGGGCAAGAAGGAGCATCTATGTAACTTACAGACTGGTTAGCTTCATCTCAGGCCCTGAGACAGTTATGGAGCAAATCTTCCTGGAAGCCATTTCTAATCACATGAAGGACAAGAAGGTGATTGCGTGCAGCCAGCATGGGTTTATCAAGGGCAAACCATGCCTGACCAACCTCATTTCTTTTTTGTGATGATGTTGTGCACTAGAGGAGGGCAGCGTGTGTTGTATACCTTGACTTTAGCAAGCCTTTGGCACAATCTCCTACAGTCTTCTTATCACCAGACTGGTGAGATATGGACTAGATAAAGGGATGATAAGGTGAGTGGAAAATTGGCTGTACTGCTGGGCTCAACAGGCTGTGATCGGTGACACAAAGTAACTTGCATGGTGGCCAGTAACTAGTGGTGTCCCTCAGGGATCAGTACCAGGACCAGCAGTGTTTTAATTTCTTCATTGATGATGTGGCTGGTGGGATGGACTGCATTCCCAGAAAGTGTGCATATGACACCAAACTGGGGGGAGCAGTCAATACACTGCAGGGCAGGGCTGCTATTCAGAGGGACTTTGACAAGCTGGAGAAATGGGCCGACAGAAATGTCACGAAATTTAACAAAGGCAAATACAAAGTCTTGCATGTGGGATGGGATAAACTCATGCAACGATACAGGCATCCTCCTGTGATCCTGGTGGTTCTGGAGGGCAAGAAATGGAACATCAGCGAGCAATGCGACCTTGTGGCTGGGAAAGCCAACAGTGTCCTGGGCTGTATTAGCAAGACTGTAGCCAGCAGGTCCAGGGAAGTGATATTCCTTCTCTATGTGGCACTTGTGAGACTGCATCTGGAATAGTTTGGGGTCTACAATACGTGATAGACATGGACATACTGAACTAAGTCCTGAGGAGACCAGTAAGCTGCTCTGGAGCTGAAGCACGTGATCTGTGAGGAAAGGCTGCAAGTGCTAAACCTGTTTAGCCTGCAAAAGAAGTCTAAGGGAAGATCTGCAACTAAAAGTTGTGTCTGCAACTGCCTGATCAGAGGACATAAAGATGACAGAGCCAGGCTCTTCCTGGAGGTGCACAGTGACTGGATGAGAGGCAGTGGCTGCAAGAGGGAACACAGGAGATTTCAATTAAAGGCATTTTTGTTGTTTTTGTGGTTTTTTTTTTTTTACTGTGAGATTGGTCCACTACTGCAAGAGACCCAGAGACACACTGTGGGACATACACTCCATCTCTGGAGATGTTCAAGAGTCAACTGGGCACAGATCTGAGCAACCTGATCTGATTAGCCTTGCCCTGAGCAGGGGAGGTGGATGGGACATCTCCCAGAGGTGCCTTCCATCCTACCTGATTCTGCAAATCCATGACTCTGCATCACTTGGTATAGTGTTCCTTCTGTAGCAAGCATAATGTGAGGAAGGAATAGGTTGTAAAAACTTTATTTCAAAATTCTCAAGTGTACATAAAGGTACATTTACAACAGCAAAACCTAGAAGTCAGGAGAGTTAGCTACACAAGGTCACAAACCATAGTACTCTAGAAACAGATCACAGGTAGCAGTAGAGGGGATTCCCACCATGTCATGTAAATCTAGCATTGTCCTGCAGTTTTTAGCATTGTGTCCATTGCTGGAATTGTTCCAGCAAACACCTGTGACAAATTACAGTTCCTATTTTTATCTGGTTAGCTGGAGGCTCAGAATCCAGTTTCAGCCTCTGAAAATGATTGATACTGAGCCAAAGAACAGAGATAGCCAACCTGTATATGGCAAATACACTTATTAATAAATGGAACATGCAACTGAACTAAAATAATAACCATAAAAATATGCCTGGTCAGTCAAGTAATGCAGTTTTTTGTGCCATCAGCAACATGTTAGCCAAAGTATTTAGAGGCAAAACAAAAAAGTGAAACATCACAAAACTGGGACATTCCTCACATGAGTATAACCCATTTGAAAAAGAAATATCAACAGTAAAATACTGGGAAAGGCTCAAAAATCATAACTGTACACAGTGTAGATGATGCATGCTAATTCAATCCTCTGTGAACTGGCATTTCTAGTGAGGCTGTTCCAAAATGTTATTAAGGGCACTGCAGCATATTGCAGGATGTGTTGGCAATGCCAAAAACAGAGGGAAATCAGGAATACAGAAAAAACACAAGACAGCTGCCAAACATTGATTTTCTTTAAAGGTGGGAAGCAGAGATACTGAGGCTTTTTAAGAGTGAGGAAGAAGTGTCGGAGTGTGTTTTTGCATCTCCGTTCTCAAGAGCTGAGGAGGCTAAATGTAGTGGTTGAAATGGGTTTAATGTATCCACGCTCTGTGCATAATTACACTTGGGGAAACACATTTGACAAGAAACCAATAGTAATTTATCAGTGCCTGTCTAGGAGCAGCTCATTTGTTACTGTGCAGCAACTCATGAGCCCTTGGATCTCCACAGTGACTGTCAACAGAGCTTATACTTCTGTCCTCCAAAAGCATAAGTACCTGCCACCTGAAATTTAAAAAAAAGTCCCATGAGCTGCAACATGTCAAAAGTAACTTAGAGAAGTGGTAAGTCAAATCCTAGTTTCACTTTTACTGTTGCAACATAATAGTTTTCAGAAAGTTTGTCAATGAATGCAAGGACTATAAAGTGAAAAATGTGGGAACTGTATTTTGCCAGGTCCTTACGCATGATCCAGTTGGTTCACTGGTCACAGAAACCATACAGAGGATTGTGGCAAGTGCTGAAGGGTTAAAATTCAAATGCTGAATGAAGCAAAACTGTCAGGTTATTTGGTGCTGACTAACCACTGAATCACACATGGTATCAGCCATAAAATTAACTAAAAAATTCCTGTAGGGAGAAATGGACCAGCCAGCAGAAAGTCCCACTAGAGTTAAAGCTCTGTGAATGTGGAAGAAAACTAGGAAAGATTTAAGTAGCTCTTCTCCATTGATAAGTAGTGCCTGGAAGAAAGAAAGAGTCAGAAATTAACTTTACTTCTGACAGGAGCTGGCTCAGAATCATTTAAGTTTTTAATTCTTTTCAGTTAATGTTAGTAGAGGAGGCTGACCATGAAAGTACTGCAGAAATTTGAGGAAAATATTACTCCATATAAAAATGAAAAATATGAGTTATACGTTTTTAAACCGAGACTAAAATCGAAAAATGAAAGTATAAGCACTTGTAACAGATTTAAGGGCTTTCATTCAGCTTCGCTTAGCAAACAGTTCAGGTGCTTTAAGACGTTATTGCTTCCCAGCTGTTTGTTACGGTCTCTTTGTAACAGGTTATCACCCTTCAGCAGAATTGACAGGAAGAAATGTATGCCCGTGCACAATCTACTTCAGTACAAGAATTGTATCTTATTCAAGCCCACCTTTGTTGGTGATTTAAGACTGCCTGTCAGCCTTTGTGTTAGCACAGCAGAGGCACAAAAGCACGTTGCCTTGTGCCAGCCCCACACTGGTGATGGTAACAGAGGCACGAAAAGACTTTTCAGCCACTGCAGCAAGATTTGCTGGATTTCATCTGTCAAAGTCTTAAGCCCACCAAGACACTCTTGCACTTTTAGAGGCTGGCATTTTTTATTTTTTTTTTCATTTGGGCAGAGAAGTCAAGGGGCTGAGTTACAGGGCCAAGTGGCCAAGTGAAAGGATAACTGTTACACGAGCAACATGTAATTAAGATCTAGGACATAACACTCTTACAGAGACTACGTTGGAAAGAAAGGGACAAAACCATTAGAGTAGGTCTTCCAAGGACTTTGGAAGATCTCAGTGGGTTTCAGAACATAGATGAGAAAACCATGTTGCCTTTCTTTTGCCACTCTCCTGCGCCCTTCTGGTCAAACTCCTAGGAGAACAACCTTCACCCTAAAATAGAAACTGCTTTGGAACAGGACAGTTACTGCTTTGCTGGAGGAAAGTAAGTGAAACAGTGGGTAGCATGGGTGCAACTTCCTCATCAGAGCAGGAAGCACAGTGGAACACTGGGTGGCATCTTCCACTTCAGTATCGGTCCAAAACCTGTAAAATGGGAATGTTTTCCACCACATTTCTGCAGACAAGAGTTGGAAATATTTTTCTGCACTTGATGCAAAAGGAAAATAAAGTAGCTTTTTGACCATTCTCTTCCCTATTGGGAAACATTGTTTTTGAAGATCACCAAGTTGTTTTTAACAGATGTTTCACATGAAAATACACCTTTCTGACAGTCTAGAGGTTGTTCAGTTATACATAGATTAAATTTTGATGTGAAAAAACCCAGTAGGTTGACAAGTGACTCCTGGCAGCTTTGAAAAGAGTTAGAGCTTCTGAAATACAGCAAAAAGAAACAAAGATGTAATTTCATATGGTGGAAATAGCATGCATCATTCAGAAGCTAACCCAACAGTACATACAGGGAAATGAAAGTATAGCTGAAGGCCATCACCTACTTGCCTTAACGAGATGGAAGATACTTTCTTTTTTATTTTCATGTCTCTTACAACTGTTTTGTCAAAACTAGAGATCACTGCCTTGGAGAGCTAACTAATCAGAATAGTGACGAGAGCAAATGGAGAGGGACTCTTTGGCTTTAGCAGTTAGGTGTAGAAAGTTTTTGTCTTAGTGAGAATGTTATTTATGATGTGTGGATGGAAGCTAACCATAAACCAGTTCTTGCCGTTGTCAAAAGCACTTCACAAACACCCTTTCTACACCTGGGAAAACAGATACTTCCTTTTTCCAGCTATACATATATGTTTTCAGATTGAGTTCACATCTGGAGAAAAATGCATTGGTTGGTACATTTGCAATAGCAGTGTTCTGCAATTGACAGCTTAATCTGCCCCCCAAAATACTTTCAACATTTCTGAAATGCATTTACGCATTGCCAGATATTTAGTTCTGTGAGCTGCTGCTGCATCTATAAGACACAGGAGAGTAGTGTGAGAGAACAAACTGCAGAGGTTTTCAGAACAGGTATCCAGCCCTGATTCAAAAGGTCAGACATCCCTGGCATGGAGGTTTCACAGAAGTGCAACAGAGCAAAGTCTTAAGGCAGACTATCTGTTGACCTGACAAAGAAAAAATATCAAACTCTCTGATCTCAGATGCAATTTGGATTACTGCTGGGGATGAGATACTAACACAACTGTTATATTATGATATCTAAAATAAAAATATAAAATAATAATGATATAAAAATAGTGTATTCCCAGCTGTTGCTATTGATTTATAGATGAACCTCACAATACCACATGAGATTTTTTCTAAATATGTTAAAATAATGTTTCCAAGATGTTGCACAAAAACTGTTTCAAAAGCTACAAAAAGGGAACTTAGATATTGGAAATATAAGAAATGAAAAGGAAGTATTTTTAAGTTTGTTGTGTATGCCAAAAATACAGGCCAAGTCAAATGAAAGAGCTTGTATTGGCACCACAGAAATTGTTGGACCACTGGAGCAGGGTAGGCATAGGCTTGTTTATACTGCCCGAAGAAGACTAATATTTATCTTAGCTTGCTATTTTCACTTCCTTATGATATCTTTAGGAGAAAATATTGCAACGAAGTGGGCAATTAGCCATAAAGAATTATTTTCTGGTGTGGAAAGAATGAAACACAAGCCACAAAAATTGGTAGAGAACTTAGAGAATTTTGTGGGGAGTGGAGTCATGTAACTGCTAATCCTTGTTATCTCAAATCTGAAGTGTTGTTAGAAAACAATATCAAAATAATAAAGCACTGTAAAATAACCTGCAGAACCAGCCTGATCTCTATTTAGATTAAATTACAGAAGGGCAATGATTAAATTTAGGTTGTCATCCATTGGCATTTTACTTGACAGGATGCTGAAAACTACTAAACCCCAACGTCTGCTGTACAAAGAAAGGAGTACAGCAGGATAAAAAGCCTGATATGATCTCATGACCCAAGAGCTGCCATCACTTCATAAACTGATGCTATGCATCAGGGAATAATGGTCTCAAAAGACAATGTCATTCTTGTATGAGAACATCATTCTTCATATATACTGTGAAAGGATGGGTGACCCTTTTTCACAAATGGTTGTAAGAGGTACAGATTAGCAATCTTGCCAGAAAAAGACATCATGCCGAGGACATCTTTCCTGAGAAGGTCTCTGGCATAAACCAAAACAAATGTTAATTGCTGAGCCTTATGAGGCTGCCATCCAGACCCCAAAGGGCCTTACTGGCCTTGACCAGCCTTGCCTGGGACCTCCCCTCACACCCTGCCCATGGCCCAGGGGCCCCAACTCAGCTCAGCCCCAGGCACCCTGCCCTGCCCTGAGAAACGGTGGAGGTGTCCCTCTGCCCAGATTATTGCTTGGGCATCGTGGATTGACCTCACACCTGGCTGGTGGCCTCATATATGCCTGATGGTCATTGGACTGTCATCTCAACCTGACACTGCCAACTAACACTAAGAAAGTCCTCAGCTGTCTGGTTCTTTTCTCCACTGGAGACTTGGTGTACGTGACAAATATATTTGAGTATTTTATGTTTCAAGGCCTCACTCTCATTTCAGTTTCTTTGAGTGGTCTGACTTCAAAAGTTCCTATGAATTAATCCATTTCAGCATCCAGCTGAGATGCTCTAACTGTGCTTCTGTAAGAAGTGTCTGAGTTCCAATATGATACCCTGCTCCTAAAGCTTTTCTTTTGCAGTTGAAAGAACCATGTCCTTCTCACTATAGTCAGCTACCTCATGCATGAAAATCATCAGTCGTCATAACAGAAGGGAGCCTTTTGTGAAGACCCCAAAAGTGATGAAATTTCAATGCTACCACTTTCAATTCTGACCATCTCTGACACTCCAGTGGAACAGAAAACCCTGCCCTTTTGAAACCAGTGAAAAGAGACCTTTTGAGCCTCCACAATGTCACACCTTTATTTGTGAGATCAAAGAGCCCATTATTACTGAATTCCTGTTCTCTGGGTAGGTACTTAAGTAATTTTTCACCTCTCTTCAATGTCTTAAATACTTTATTCCATGAATTCCATGAGGAAGAGTTTCCATTTTAATCATCCTTGAGAACCTTATTTGAAATGTCTTTGATTTTTCAAGATCCTTATTAAATTGTAGACACCAGAGCTGGTCTTATTATTCCAGTGGGATGACACACAGCAGTTTGTAACCTTCCTACACTTTCTGAGTATAAATTCCTGGGCTACATGTAAGCATTGCGTTACCATGGAAGAGCCTTTTTGCTGGTTTTATTTCTCACAAGCTTCTTCAGATTAATTTCTTTCCCCGTTATTTCTTGATGAATGAGTTCTCCTGGCACCATGTTGAAATACATGTAGTTTTATTAAACTGCTTACCAAGCTGTACAAAGTTCTCCATGATACTGGGTGGTCACTCCCCTAATATTTTAGTCTCACACAGATTTTAGGGGCATTATTTTTGCCTTTTCTTTAGGGTCTGTGGTAACAGTTTCAATGACATAGGGGCAAAAACAGTCTAGGAATCTACCTATTCAGTGGAGAATACTCTCTTACAGTTACTGGTTTGGTCCCATGAAGTAACCATGTTTCATATTGATTTTGAGTTGATTTTGGTTATCAGTCTTCCAGTTAATTATGATCTTGAAATGTCTTCAACTGTATTAATATACCAAAAAAACCCCCAAACAACCCAAACCAAAAAAACCCCAAATAACAAAACTCAAAATGCAATAATTAAAGCATTAGTCTGCAAAGGTGAATTTATATGACTACAAATAATCCCAGCTTTACCAGTGACAATTAAGTTTCATGGCAATGTTTTGTAGGGTCATGCAGGATTCCTACATGTGATTTTCAGTTCTTGTCTCTTGCCCATTTGTGGGGGTTGGGGGGTTGAAGGGGAAGTGTATCACACTTTGCTCCCAAGGTAGAAATATTTCCCATCATTCAGGGAATGTTTATTACAAACAGCTAAATGTAGCACTATTGGTCTTCTGCCACTGCACTGATGCAATGCAGTCCATCTCACATGGTGGAAGAAGGGAAGAAAAGGGAAGAATTGAAAAGCACAAAAGAACATAAAACAGTTTCCAGGCCCTATCTCACTTCAGCTCTGTAAAACCTTTTCATTAAGATGTATTGGGCAGCATCAGGAAAACAAAATCAAATCTTCATGAAAGAAAATGAGGGGTTTTTTGTGCCTGTTTAGTGTCAGCCATGAACATTGGCCATTGCAGAACAGTCAGCCACTGATCCAGAAGAAAAATCTTCAAATAAGAGAGGGGTTAATCTCAACATGAGGCATCCCACAATGATAGTACTTTGATTTGAGACCTTGTATTATAAGGCACATCTGGGAAATATTTAGTGGCTTGACTGACCCTGAGGAAGCTGAGAAATGAGTCAGTGAAACTAAAACACCTGTTATTTATGGACTTAGTTTGTAGCCCAGCTGCAGGTAGAATAAGAAGACTCAATTTCAGTTGCAAATGCAAAGTATTTAAACATTTACTTACACATGCATTAAGTAGATAATAAGCAGTAATCAAATCTATTTATTTCTTTTTCAAAATATCTGGATGCATTTACAATTATAATTAGTTATTCTACAGCACTCTCACACTGTACTACTTACAATACAAAAGGTATTAACACTATAATGTCAATATTAATAAGCAGATCCCTGAGAAAAAAATATGATAGATTTAAAGAAGTAATTAACATGAGACAATCTATGGATACCATTTTAAAAGCCATGTCCCTAGAGTTTGAAACTAGTTTGTAGAATATAATAGAAAATTTTCTTTTTGGAGTAGAGACCATATACCTCTCTTCGTGTTGGCATTGCATCTATCATGCTGTGGAATGTTAAAAGAAAATTCAAAAAATTGTGCAACTGCAGTCTCACGTAGTCAAAAGGGCTGTTTTCACTGATTTGTAAAGGATAAAGTTTTCTGTTCTGTTTTTCTAACTCTGTAGAAGTGTTATACTGAAATGCTAAATGAGTTTTCCAGAAGGCCTATTTCAATATCATAAAAGCATATCCAAAATTATACCGGCACATTTATTATGGAAATAAGCACGGGTAGGAAGCAGTTAAGAAAAATGGGCAAGCCAACTCAGCAAAGCTTAAGCCACTGAGTCCTTCATGAATAATCTAAGTTTCAGATACCTTTTACGTGTATACCCTTTTTGCTTTAACAAAAAAGATAAATTTAAACTACAGAGCTGGGCTGTATTCCATTTCCCCTCTACTGTTCTAAATAAGATATCCAAATTCTTTCCATTTGTCATGGAGAATTAAGGGCATATTTTCATCGTGGATTATATAGTCTCAATTGGTAATATGCCATGTTGTGATGGACCACAAAACATCACATAACCTGGAGCAAATTTCAGATGCATGGAAGAAATTCTAGTTGAACAGCAAACCATGAAAATCTAGGGGAAGCTAGGCCTCTCTGACTACAATTAAAGCATGCAGCAAATTTGTTCCACCAACAGGTTTTCCTGTGTTCAGTGATTGACAAGGTTTGTTCAACTTCTGCAGCACTGTGCGTACTAAAGTTTGTGCATGAAATTATTACCACATATGGATTATACAGACACTTGGCAAACTGAGAATACAAAAGCAATTAAGCAAGTGAGGCGAAACCCAATATATGCCTCTCCTTAGCAGGAGACAATACAAAACTCCAAATCAGTATTTAATTGAATGAATGCAGTATTAGTCCTTTGATAAGCCTCAGAGAAAACATCTTCCATCAATAGGAGTTGCGCCTCCTAACAGTGCTCTGCCACCAGCAGCACCACACCGTGTCCCTAGCTTTTTCCCAGCTCTATGCCAGTGACCAGTTTCTTCTGGGTATTCAGTTCCTTCACCTTTTCTGAGGATCCAGAAAAGTCCTAGGGATGGCTGTGGTTTTGTAATGTAGACTTTCATCCTTAGGATTTTCACTAGAACTACTATAGCAATTAAATCAAAATAATTTTCTTGGTCAGATCGACTCAGGCCAGACTTTGAATCAGTAGTCTCTGCAAGAAAGGTGAAATGTTATTACCAGCTCAGTGGTAGTAAGTTTTCAAAACATCCTAGGTATTTCTAACTCGCTTACTCATGGTACTGTCTGTAATGACACAGGAGGTGTAAAAAGATGCACTTTAAGTAGTTGGTTTCTGAATATTTTGTAGCAACCATCTGTTTCTCCCTGCAAGCTTTATGTACATATAATACCCTCACAACGTCACATCTGATGACTTGTACACATCAATGTTGCGGTAGTTGGGGACAGGGGCAGTCATAATTATAGGCCAGTTTCACGGCCAGATTAATTTTTACTGCAGCCTTGAAGTTTTACTGTGCTTTGATGATGGAGGACCATAATAATCTGCCACAAGTGTTGTCAGATGTCAGTATCGCTGTATTTAGAGCACTGGATTGAATTTGGTACAGTGGCTATTATTGTTACCATGAAACAAGCTTACTGCTTTGTTATTAAGAAGCAAGGAAAAAGCAGAATGTGCCTGACTTCTGAATAACATAGGTACTTTCAAAAGATGCATTCATTTGCAGATTTTCTTAAAGATGATCCTTCATGCAGAGTTCCTATTGCTAGTAATGGCTATTTTTATGCATTTTTTTTTCCCAAAAGGATAAATACAGCATAGGGGTACATATGTAAACTGAAGATCAACAGAAGTAAAAAAAAAAAATAAATAATAAAATCACTTCGCTCTGTTACACTTATTATACCTTCACTGAATCTGGGCATAAAGGCTGATGTCTACCCAGAAATACAGTGACTTGAGAACAATTGATCTAGAGAAATGTCGCAGCACTCTCCAAACTACCAAGCTGCAACAAGGTCTTTTACCATCTCATACCAACATACTCTTCATGCCAGTCCCTCTGCTGCCTTCTCCTAGTCTCTCCTCATCCAGGGCGCTCCTTCTCTCTCTCCTCTCTGTTTCTCCTCTCTCTTCCTCGGCTGCTCTCTCTCCATTGGCTCTCAACCACTTAACAGAACCAGCCACAGCTGCACCTTATCTACACTGGCCAACCCGCAGCCCCTGAAGCCAGCCCACAGCTCTATGTTATCAATGTTAATTAACCCAGCTTCATTCCTCTACAGAGAAATGCTAAAGAATGACACAATTAAACTCAATGTGTAGCAGTCCTGAAAATTTGGCCCAATATTTCTGTAGTTGACACATTCAGCATGTAATTAATCCCAAGTGTTTCACCTTTCTCTTCCTGCTTTTTATTATGTACATAGGCTACACCTTGATCTTAGGTGTAGGACAACTGATAACTGGTTCTGAGAGGAATTGTAATCATTATAATAATCATGTCTGTCAGCTTATTTTTTTCCTGATTCTTGCTGCCATTTTAGCCACTGGAAGTAGTCCCAGGTCCTATATTCCCCTAACTCAGAAAAACAATAACAGAAACCAACTCAGTCCATTTCCATACCTTGAGAGTTTTATTGATACCACGCAGACACCATCATTGATGTGAACAGTGTGCACACTGCCTGTGCTCATGACGTGCATCTTCACAAAAAGTCCAAGACATTATGGACGAGTATCACCATTCACTTCCTTACAGTGCCCTGTCTGAGGCATTTTTGTAACAAGCTGTGAAATACCAGTAGTGCGCTAAGAGAATTATAAGAACTCACGACTTTGCACAGGTACTTTTATTTCACTTGATAAAATTCAATTTTTCTTGGTTTTTTCTAGAGATTTTAGCTATTTACCTGCACCTGCTTACTCCTTCTAGCATCTCACATACAGCTTCTCAGCAGACCAGCAGAATTCTTCTCAGACACAGCAGCTGAGTGGGATGTACCAGGAGAAGTTCAGTAACTGCAGCAGCTGTTTGAATAGTGATCAGCATAGGGCAATCTAAGAAAAGCAGGTGATACAGATAATGCATGAAAATCACCAGGTCTTGTAGGCATTTATCGACCAGAAAGACTACCATGCTAGGTGTGATTGAGCAGTGAATAACTAAATTTATGGAACGAACATCGCAAAAAAGGGTGGTTTTTATGATAGAGATATACCCTGGCTTCTATTTTTGAGTCTATAAATACTTTTTGAGTACTGTTGTGGAGTTTTATGAGCACTAATGGATTAATAAGGTTGTGTCACTAACGTGAACACTGACTGCTCAGAGGAAATAAGTAAAGCCTGTATCTTTAGAGAGACAGGACTTAAGAAAGAGATATTGCATTTGGGTTTTTTTTCCCTTGATATTTTGGGGTGTGTGTGTTTTGGTTGGGTTTTTTTTGTTGTTGTTTGGTTTGGTTTTTGGCAGATTAACACACTAGCAGTTGTTCCTGAGGGGCAAGGCTATAGCCTCATAAATCCCTATTTGGATATCAGGACTACTGCTAGGAAAGATCTGTTTGCTATACAAGCAAGTACAGGATGCTTTTCTTATGATAAAAGACAAGAAGAGTCATGGAGTGCATCTCAACAAAGTTGGCTCTCAGTGAAGAAACTATTACTTTTTTTTTTTCCTTTTGACTGTTAAATATGGCATAATATATGTGTGAAGCAAAGAGGGAAACCTTATTATCAAGGTAAAGAGTGAGGTTAAATGCTTGATTTTGAACAGCCTGTCAAGATGCTATATAGCTGAAAGCTTCTTTGTAGTTTGTCACAATATATTAATATGTCTTGTACATCCTTCTGCCCCTATTTGACTTGCATAGGGATTTTAAATTACTTCTCAAATGAACATTCTGAATTCTGTAGGAGTTTGCTGGCTTGCTGTCTGATATTTCTGATTTTTGAACATAGATGCATAAATCATTACCCTTTAAAGCTTCTTCTAAAATTTATTGCATTATAATTAACAAGGATCAATTTAATAAAAGCAGGAACACTTTTAGAAACACATTAAATCTAACCAAAATTATTATGACATTTAAGAGCAAAGTGCAAGGTGCTTACTCTTCCAACATCAATCATGTGCCGGTATGGACGGGATTCATTTCACCCCACTATAGCCATCTAAATATAAGTCATCACACCTCATCTACTCACCTATTTTAATATTCCTATTAAATCAGTGGATAGAGACAGGAATCCCCGGGGGCACACCAGCCCATTCTCAGAGAGGTGAAATAAAGACACCTATTTCTTACTGGTAAATATAGATGGAGCTAGATGATGTGAGGTAGGAGCTTCATTTGTTTGTCCACAGGTAAGGATCTTGTGCCACTTGAGGCCACTTATGGTATCCAGGATATCCTTGTAGATGTGACTCAGGATTGACCCACAGAAGACCCTTCCGCAGTACTAGCTGGAGGCGAGACAGGTAGACAGAACTGCATCTACCTGTTGCAGTGCCTAAAAATGCACTAAATATGTGACTGTTGCCTCTGAATTGCATCCAATGACTATAAAGGGAGCTCAGGCACATTTAAGTACCAACACTTACCTGAAAGTATGTATCACTGTCACGCTATCTAAAACTGGCAGGTTTACAGGAGGAAGGAAAACTCAAAACAGACTGAAAGTTTTCCTGTAAGGATACTCAGAAAAATAAGCAGGACAGCATCAAGAGAGGATGTTGCAGGGCCTGGGCCTCTCTTTGTCCCATCTGCCAGCTCTGAGACACATAACATTGAGCTGAAAGTCTAAAACCACCAGCTCTGAAATTATTTCTAGGGAATATGTGCAAGGATGGTTCAGGGAAGACTGAAAAAATGTATTATAAGCAGTGGTTATCACTACTGGTAGAGGTCGATGAAGGCAGACTAGCGAAGTAGCTTGAGATCACTGGCTTGCAAGATACCAGCAATTGCATCAAAAGAGAGCACCACAAAGTAGTTTTGGAAGAACAGCATCCTACAGCTTCAGTTGGCTTTCATTCCTAGCCCAGGAAAGGGTCAAAGACTGTCTTCCTAAACACAAAAATGGGATTGTTAAGAGGACAAAAGGGACATTCATAACTAGAGCAACAGACAGTCTACAAGCAGAGAACTGTTGTGGCTTCCTAGCTTCTCAGGCCAAAGCAAAGTGAACACTATGACTGACCCACACGGTGTTTACTGCATCCCTGTGCCCTGGTCCAAGTACTGCAGGAGAGTAAATTGTTCTTGACTTGAGCAATAGGACTTGAAAACCAAACTTCTGCTTTCTGCAGTCTTTAATTTATGTGCTTATCTAACAAGTTTGCCCTTAATGTAGGCTGACTTGGCACTGGATTGTTTGCAATGATAACTTAAAAAAAAAATTATATTCTTTTGTATTTATTCTCAGGTATGAGTTGCATCAAAGATTCTCTTTATACTTATGCCCCCTGCCTCCCACCACCCTTGCCCTGCTCCTTGAGCACATTTTTCCTAGCCATGGCTGAGATTCCTTCCTCCTGGCTGTTGACAGCTCACCATGATGTTTGGGAACACTCCATTGGTGCAGAAAATGGCATTCAGTCACAAGCTGTGGGCCTGGACTTTCTCCTGTCTTCGCATGCATTCTGGTAGAATAGGTCATATGTCTGTCAAATGGTGTTGCTAGCAATCTCTGTGGTAACCCAGCTGTACAAGTCCTCTCATTATCCAAATGAACATTTCTATTTACTTGCTTATCCTGAAGTTTAGCTTGCGTGGCCCCTGTAAGGATGCCGAGGACTGCTACCAGAGACTGTCCTCAAGTTAAGCCTGAATGTTGTGCCTCCCAGCTGTGCATGTTTGTTTGCAGAGGTGGCAACTGTGCTCACAAGAGTGGGCTAGCAGGAAGGAAAGCCCATTTCTAGCTCATGCCAGCCATTTCAAAGCTGTTCCAGGAGTTCCAGGGACAATGACGCCCTAGGCAGCAGGACTTGTGACATGGGTAATTACTGTCATATATACCCGGGTGACTGTGTATTGTTGCTGAAGGCCCTTTTGGGCAATAAATCTAAGGCAACATTTAGTGAAGGGTTGACCATGCCTACATGTTGACCTACACATTGACAACTGGACTTCCTTGTCTCTTTGAGAACCCAAAAAGATAACCTCTCTAGCACCCCTACAACATGAGCAGGAAGAATAGGAAGCTCCCACAACCTCCATGATTTCACATGATTTCATGCTACACATCAGGAATAAATTACTCTTGAAGAATTAATGTTTTCCCATAAGCCATAGTATTGAGGATTCTGCAGTGTTCCCTTTGTGGTACTCACAAAGATTGTATTCCAGTGCAGCGCCCACCCCAGCAATGGGCACAAGTAACACTGGAGGTTCTGGTTTTCGGATAAGGGTAAAGCCAGGCTTTCTAAATAACCAGATTGTAACCTCAAAAACATATTTTTTTTTAAGGAAAAAATAATATTCATTTAGTTGCCCTGTCATCTTCCAGCTCAAATTTCATTTTTATCTTCTGTAATATATTCTTCATATTTAAATTCTTTCTCCAAGTCCTTTTAGTTTCAGTATCTTAACAGGCACATAGGCATTAAATGTGCTTTTATTTTTTGCTTTATTCTTACCAGAGATGTAAGCGGGAAAAATTATTCCTGTCCATGTCTAAACCTCAAATATTGTTTATTAAACACATGTTGTGTCCCAGTATGGAGATAGATGCACTTCCCTGAGAGGACAAGTGACAACTGTATGTCTGATTTAAGTACATTTGGGATGAGAAGTGCTGTATATCTGTTGCAGCATTATAAAACGTTCATTTAGACTTGGCTTTTTTTAATTTATTGTAGACTCATGTATCAGTATTAGAAGTTGTAAAGCAGTTCAGCATCCATAAGAAGAAAAATACATTGCCAGTTATTACCTCCCTCTCTGGTATTAGATTGTTGAAACAAAGAGGTCTAGTGGAATGTCTGGCTCTTAAAATTATGCAGGTATGTCCCACAGAAGCTTAGCAGTTATGGCAGGGCAGTAATTGTATTTTGCCTGAGAGTTTTTTAAATTATCTGGGCACCAAAAAAATAATGACATTTTTTTAAGTGGTGGATTCAGTTGGGGCTACACAGGTATGAGCAGTCTCTCTTCGTTAGTGTTTATACCATGGCAGTGCTGAGGGACATCAGTGGCAAGCAGGGCCTGATGGTACTTGGCACCGAACAAACAAGGTAGAGTTTGCCCCAAAGAGGTTATAACCTAAATACACAAGTACTGAAAGGCAAGGAGAGCAGCCCCACATCACACAGGAGACTGGGAGCTGGGGCGACAGCCCACTTCTCCGTAAGCTGGAACACCTCTAAATCAGATTGCTTCTCTCCTGAAGTGCTTGTCTTCAAGTCACGGGTGCCTTTCCAGCAGCTAGAGTGTTTTTTTGCTGCAAAACCTTTAATGTTCTGTCTGTGAGGTAGACCATATTGATTTAAAAAACAAAACCAGAAAAAGAGCAAGAAGGGTCTGCGTAGAGCTGTCAAGGTTAAACTTTGAAATGATTAGTCACTTTCTATTGCAGTCCGTGCAAACTACCAGCATTTCTTAAACATTTCTTTTAGCAGTCACTTACTTGAATAATTAACTCCCGTGACCCTGCCTTGTCATTTACTGGTTAACATGGTCAAATGCTATCATTAACTTTCAGCCTTAGCTGTGCTTTCTCATACTTTCCACCCGCTGAATCAAATGCTCAGGCTCAGAGCTCACGTTTCTAAATGCAGAAGCGTGTGGACTCTTCAGAGGCCACCTCTTGCGCAGGCAAGTTGGCTCTGGTGCCACGTTCTCCATGTTTTCCTTGTCTTTTTGGGTCCCTTGTTTCTGGGCAGCCATGTCAGGGAGAGAGCAGAGGTTTACCTCACAGTGGCCTTTCTTTATCAGGAAAGCCAGGAAGCTGCACAAATCCCTGGCATGCATCCACCTTCAGCTTTCTGAGAAGCAGATAGCGTGTCCCAGCCTGTGCTTCATTTAAAGAGGCAGACCATTTGGGGTGAATAGTTAAAGAGCATAGAGCACTGAGGCATCATTTTGCCTGGATTTTTTTCTCCCATCCAAGGAAAAATGCAACCAAAGCAATGGCAGGGACTTTGAAGCTGATTCTGGCTAACAAAGCGATAAGGTCTCCTCAGGGTGTTACTGAGAACTCCTGAGTTCTTCCCTATGGGACCAAATTTTGCAGGTCTTGATTCAATGGGAAATTTTGTCTTGGAGACAAATACAGGGTTTGATCTGAGTGTAAAGTTTGCATTTTGCTTTCCTACTAGGAGTAGGGTGGGAAACAGCAACACAGCAAGCTCCCTCCATCCTCTTGATGCACAGGCAATGGCAAAATGTCATCCACCTCAGAGAAAGATTTATGTTCTTGTCCTTTTAAATCCCTGCCTTACACTACACCATTATCACAATACATAAGGTAATGGCAGGAGTTGAATGAGTCATGGGAGACTTTCACTTAGATTTAATCCAAACTTTAAAAGCTGCCTACTCTGCATTGCCACAGCGTGGCATGTTTTTAAGCTACAGGAAATACGCTGCATTCAGCAACATCACATAATGTTAATGGCTGAATAATCCACCCCGTGGTCCTCAGTGTCAGTGCTATGGGTGACAGGCAGGGTTAAAAACCAAAACTCTGATTATTAATTTTGTCTGTCACTAGCAAAGATAATTATTTGAAAATGGAGGCTATTACAGAGCTTGATTCAGGGAGAAAACCGCCCAACTTTTAAACTTATTGTACTGGAAAACCTTTAAACTGCTCTTCGGTACATTTAAGAATTCCCGTGCTCTCTCTGGGAACAAAATCTAAAACAAAATCTAACATGAAGGAAACAGGTTTGCTCTGATGCCAGAAGTGCTCTAATTAATGTATCTGGCTTTCATGGTGATAAATGGGGTCTGTCAGAGGGTAATAATTAATTCTTAATAATGTGAACTTCTCAAGGTCATTTTGCCCTTAGGTTTTTAGAGTTCTCCATAACCAAAACTGTTACTGTAAATAAACAAATCTTGATTTGCTACACATGTGGTACAGGTATGTGTTTGTATTAGTGAGCTCAGCTGCCCTCAGAAGCAGACATGTCGTTTCTGATGCTGTGGCTACTGGCCTCCCACCCTTTGTTTGCACTTACTGTCATGTTGGCTCATACTGTCACTGCAAAGCTACCCACCCTCTTCATAGCCAGGATTGATCCACAGTCTGGGTTTGATGCTGGCAGCCATTGTGTGGGTAAAAGGCATCAGTTCCTCTGCTTTAATATTCTCACCTCTAAAATTAGGGTCTATTTTGTTGCTGGAGGAGCCTACAAAAAGGACATGAAATGTTAAAATGGTGTGTGTGTGTGTTTAAAAGTGATTATAACACCAGGGAGAGAAAAAAAATATTCCACCCCCACCCCCAGACCCCCACCCCCAAAACACTAATCTCTGTTCTGCATCTGTCTACTCATTTACCCTCTGGTAACACTGTTGGCTCCCCCTTTCTCTACAGTTCCCTCTCTCTCTCATGGAAAAACTGGGCAGGAAGAGGTCATTGAAAACATTCTTGGGGATTGAGGCTACCAGGGCTTGCTGCTGCACAATTACGCAAGCAGATCCTTTTGAAAAAAAACTTTTAAGAAGGAAATAGGCAGCTTACAGTGAACAAGTGAGAACAGTTCTTATTGTAACTGCGTGCCTAGTACTGACTTTCCAGCCTTATACTGTAAATCGGGCTGCGCTAAGGCATAGCTGAGGACATGAAACTGAAGAGAGAAAAAAATATGAGATAGCTATCTTCATGTTCATCATTTTAGCCTTTATTCTGTAATTTAAACTCTTAGTAGAGAAAGCTTGGAATTCTATAAAACATGCATTTAATAGTAAAGAAAACATAGATGTCTAAGCATAGGTGGCAAACACCAAACTTCCACTCGTTGTTACACAAGGGGAACACTTTGGGCTTTTTTGGTTTAGTTTTTGTTTTTAACATGGGATTTTTTTAGGTTTTGGAATGGTGAACTTAAAGCTGAGATAGGTAAACACAGTTATGGTTCCTGAGTAATCCTTCATTGCCAATCAAAGTAATGACTTTCTTTCTCTTGCCCTTTTTCTTTCTCTCTCTCACTTTGATTTATACCCTGGAGTTTTGCTCAGTGATTTTTCAGAAGCTTCAGAGAAGTTAAAATAAACATGTTTAGTGCTGAACAGATTCATCTTCTCTTCATATTTTTCCTCCAGTTCTTTGCCATGTTCACAAAGCTGCCGTGCAGAATCTCTGCCTCTGGATGACAGCCCCTGACATCCTCTGAAACCATAGCTGTCCCACACAGACATGTCCTTTTGGGGCAAGTTTCTTCTGTGGAGGGGAGGCAGTAATGTGCCCTTTAAACTGTCTCCCCTCTGGGTTAGGAAACATGTCTTATCTAGGTCACTGGTCAAGTTATCACATCTGTATGCACAACCATCTAGGCTTGGCTGGAAGTCTGCTGGGGACAGTGGGAGGCTGTGCAGGGACAGGGTCCAGCTGCAAGGTCAGGGGCTGGGTTTGGGAAATACCTCCGCTATTGACTCTGCACGTCACACGTGCACTTCAGGGGAAAATTATATGAAATCTGTAGCTCCTGGCTCTAGCACTTATATATTAATTTCTCCTCTGCTTTTTCAAACTCTACTTTCTGGCTTCATGTTTTACCTATTCAACACAAGTTCACCAAGCTGGCTGAAAATAATATTACATGTGCTGGGTCTTGCATATTGTTGTGATACGTATAGTAACTTTGAAATTTTTATTTTAATAAGAACTATGTCATGTTTGCCACCGATGGCTACAGTTGCAACCCACCTTACCGTAAGAAACAGATTTAAGTCAGAGGGGCTACTTTGCATAAATGAAGGCAGAATTTTAAGATAAAAGCTTCAAATGATTAGATTTCTTTTTAAATGTTCTTATATTTGTCAAGTTTTGCTATGAAAATTCAGGGCTAACATTTAATAGACAGAGGTGCAAGGTGCAGGAGTGGAGCCATTACTATACTGTGATTATCCAGTTCCCTATAAACTGACTATTTTTACACCACTGCCGCTGTGAAAAGCAGAACTTGGGGGAAAAAAAAACAAATCAAAACCCCTCAGCTGCTCACAGCCATGCATATGTCCCTAACCAATGCTGTTTTTACGCTAATGACTTTAGATATTAGTACCAGGGAAATCTCCGATAATTGGGTAGATGCCACACACCCACTTCTGTGGATGCCTCTCCTCCTTTTGCTTCGTCTGGTTTATGGCTCCTTTGCATTGTTGTTCTTTATTATTAACAGACCAGCGGCATATTGTGCTCCCAGCTGGTACTGTGCTTTCCTGTCTATATGCCTTCATGTAAAAAACCCCACTGAATCAATGTCTTGCCAATGTGTCTAAAGGTTGAAAAAAATAACTTTAAAATGCTGACATGTGTTTGTTTTCTCAAAACAAACCTTGTGCCTGTAATGTTAGAAGCTCTAATTGCCTAGGGAGTTTCTTCCTCTGACTGTGTGAAAGTTGACAATAAAAAGAAATATTCTTACAGGGAAGTCTTTTTTTTAATTATTTTTTTTTCCTCTTCACCAAATTGTTTCACTATGAATCAAGGTTGTAACTAGAATTATAAAGCAGTAGAAGGAGCCAGGGCTTTCATTCAGGCCCTGTTTCACCCTGAGTCCTCAGGGCCTGGATCACCCCACTGTTTTCTGGGACGTTCCAGCAGTTGCAGAGGTGGTGACAGCTCAGCCTCCAGCTGGGAGGAATCCCCAGAGCCCAGAGATGACAAGGGTAGGACCCTGGGACAGCAAGAAGCTGCTGCCGTAGGACAAGGCTGCTGGGGTTAGAGGTGCTCGGAAGGCTTTGGGGAAGATGCCTTCTTCCTTTTCCATGGGTCCAAAGCAGATGCTGGGGCTTGATGCCAAGCAGGGATCACTGGAATGGGGAGGGGGGAGAAGGGTGTGTAAAAAAGCCTTCATCTAATCCTCCTGTATCCACTAACCCTGCACTGGAATTGAATATTTTAATAGAATTATAGAATCATTTCGGTTGGAAAACACCTTTAAGATCATCACATCCAACCATTAACCAAGGACTGCCAAGTCCATCACTAAACCGTGTTCCTATGTGTGACATCTACATGTCTTCTAAACATTTCCAGTGATGGGGACTCAGACACTTCCCTGGGCAGCCTGTACCAAAGCCTGACCACCCTTTCAGTGAAGATTTTTTTTCTAATATCCAACCTAAACCTCCCCCGGCACAACTTAAGGCCATCTCCCCGTGTCCCATCACTTGTTACTTGGGAGAAGAGACCAACACCCACCTCGCTAAAACCTCCGTTCAGGTAGTTCAGGGAGTGATAAGGTCTCCCCTGAGCCTCCTTTTCTCCAGGCTAAACGTGTCAACTTGTCTTAATCTAAAACAAAGAAAACCCCAGTGGGTCTTAGAACAAGTTAACTTTCTGGATTGCGGCAGGGGAAAGACTGAGACTAAGTGTGTATTGGCATTACACATGCCAATATGTATATACTGAAATATACCATGAAACTTGAAAACTGGGCAGCAAGTTCTTCTTCCAGCAGCACGGCTGCACAGAGGGGGCTGGGTGCCGTACCACCCTGACCATAGCCCAGTTCTGGGAGCCACTGGGAGCCAATGGGCTTGGCAGCAGCAACACAGGCAGTGCTGTACTCAAGGATCTGAAATGAAGCCAGCATGGAAGATGTCCTACAGGCTTTGGGGAGCTGCTCCTCTGGCATGTATACAGGCACCCCTCCCTTCTGCAGGGCATTGCCTCTGTACCAGCACTGGCTGGGCAGCTTGAGGTGCCACAGAGTACTGCTGGGTAGAGCAGGGACTCAGTCTCAGCTGCTGGGTAACAGTGTCTCAGGACAAAAAGATACTGATATTTTATGTAAAGTGCATGTGACTTCATCTGAACCCTTGCTCTGCAAGGGCTGAGGTGGAAGCTTCAGTTATTGCTGGTATTTTTCCCATAGGATCTGACATAAATCAAGAACTGAAAATGAGGTGGGATACCCAAGGCTTCTAACTCACTTTGCAAAAACAGAGTGTAATGTACTGAAGAGGGAGTGTCAGGCTTTGGCTTTTTTTAATTTCCTGGCTATTGTTGATTTATATCAGAACCTTAAAGCTATTTAGACACAGTGTTTTGTTGGTATTTCCTTAGTATGAATGAGTGAAAGGGGTGACATATTTCATGGAAGTTTATGTAGGTATTCTTCTCAGAATAGACCCAAAGGGTTCTTTTGGCATCAGCACATCCATTAGGCAATTGTTGTTAAGATGCATAATAGGTACCAGGTAGACTTTGTGGCTCCTAGAGGTTTGTCATGCCCTCTTCCTTTAAACAGATTTTGTGTATGGCATATATATAGAATTTTGTGTATTTATACTACATACCAAACCACAGTCCATAAAATTCTCTGGTCTCTCTTATAAAACACTTACTTAGGATATATGCCATGTGTGGAAAAATATGTGCCAAATTAGATTTTACAAGTTTTCATGCATGCTCATTTAGATGATTTATCAACCTCACTATCAGGATCTTTCAAGAAAGAAAGTTTTTTCAAAGCTACAAAAAGGAAGCATATACCATGTGATTAATGCCAGTGCTTACTTTTAATTAAAACAGCTGTGAAATAAAACAACAATTAAAAATATATGAAAATAAGTACCTTCAGAGACATTACACTAATTCTTGTATTTCTTTGTTCTTACTAGAGGCCAGTGATAATCCTGGGAGCAGTTCACAACTACATCCCTTTTTATCAGTTCACGTTTGGCCTAAACTAATGGTCCTTCCACTTTTCTTTTTTTTTCTTTTTTTTTTTTTTTTTTTTTTTTTTTTTCCAAATTGGTGATAAAAGCCCAGAGATCTGCAAGTGAGAGCTGAGTTCAAAGCTCTGCCTTGGCAACTGGAGACAGCATAAGCCAGGCAGCAGCCCAGGGCCACGGGGAGTGCCCCCTGCCACCCCTAGTGACAGTGGTGTTCCTCACCACTCGGAAGTCCAACAGCAGGGCCTCAAAAGCAGGGAGGGAAAACCACAGCAAATGGCTTGGGCAGATGGAAAATAGACCAAAGCAAGGATTCTTCTGACCTCTGTCTCGCTCACGTACAAAACTGTCTTTTTCAGAAAATTCCCCAGGAAAGCACCACATTGGCATCATCCTTTGAAGTCCTCATGAGCAGATTCTCCCTTTGAAGAGCATCAGCTTTCAGCTCAGCTCCTTGCATGTGTAGCTTAAAAATGTCCCTATCACATTCCAAGTGGCATTTACAAGGATGGCAATGCGCTGGTGCTGTGCAGTGTCCTCCCCAGCTGCCTCCAAGGGTTGCAATGAAGACTATAAATTCTAAGAGTATTTCTGATCTAAAGAGCACAGCAACCAGATTTCTAAACCCAGATCATGCCTTTACCACTCACAGGTACCATTATCAAGTCACTAAGCTGGCATTACACTGAATTTCTTAAAACGAAGCCATGTGCAATGGCAAGTCAAAAAACCCCCAAAAACCTCCAGAAACAGTAACACTGAAAATGTGGGAGAAAGCTCTGTACTTCAGGAATCTTTGTTCTTACACTGTTTCATTTTCACTTCTTCATAATACTAAAAATGAGATTTTTCTCACCAATTAATTCTATTTTTGTTCAGGATGTGCAGCCAAATTACTGGAAATATTATAAAAGTAATTTCTCACAGTTTAAAAGAAGTAAAAGCCAAGCCATTATGGAATACATCCAGCAGCAACAAAGGAGATGCTGGTTTGACTTGGTGCAAAAAAATTATGTTTTTCCCACTGAAAGTTAATGGCAAAGGCTAACCAACACCAGCTGGGGGAAAAAAATTAATTAAAAATTACTTGGCTTATAGGGAAATATTGCTCTCTCATTTTAAAACACAAAACACACACAAAAGTGTGGGGGTAGAGTGTACACTTTTTCTAAATGAGGAAGATATACCTCTTCCTAAATTGCACAGTACGAATCCCCAATCATATGTCATGGTCTAAATCTCAAATAAAAGTTGCATGGGTTAAATTGACAAGTTAAATAATCAGAGGAGAATATTAGTCAAAAGCTTGCTCCCACCAAAGATTTGATAAATAGTTTCTGAGAAAAGAAGAGACTGCTCAGTTCTGAAACAGGCCCTGGAGACATTTGGATATTATTTAATAGGAAGAGAGTTTATCCTGGAACAGACCATGGTGCATGAGAGTGGCTGAGCAGGATGAAAGACCAACAGCAGAAGTACAGGGTGGTATCTATCACTCCAACCTTTTCCTTTCCCAGTCAGACATACCGCTGAATCTTGTAATTTAAATGCAGATTATGTGTCCCAGCAGGAGTGCCTGAACACCCTGGAACCAGTGTCACATTTCAGTAGGGATGTCAGCAACTGTTTTGTGTTGCATCATTTAAAAATATTTTGTTCTCTGCCAAATGTAAATATTTTTCATGCTTTTAAATGATGGTCTTCCTTCTACAGATGCTTTTTACTCTTTTAAGGGGAAAAGCATTCATTTCTCTTTTTCTGTACTACCTGAAAGCTAGTTTGTCTCCTGTTTACACAGGAGGAATGAATCTCCCCATTTACAGTCCCAAGATGGCTGAACTTCAGAATGTTTGGCACCTTGACATGCTTGAGACATGGGCCCATGTGAACCTAATGAAGTCCAACAAGGCCAAGTACAAGGTGCTGCACCTGAGTTGGGGCAATCCCAAGCACAAATATAGGCTGGACAGAGAATGGATTGGGAGCAGCCCTGGGGAGAAGGACCTGGGGGTGTTGGTTGATGAGAAGCTCAGTGTGACCCAGTAACGTGCATTAGCAGCCCAGAAAGCCAATCATATGCTGGGCTGCATCAGAAGTGTGGCCAGCAGGTCAAAGGAGGTGATTCCATCTGCTCCACCCTCGTGAGAGCCCACCTGGGGCACAGTGTTCAGCCATGGGGCCCCCAACATAAGGACATAGACCTGTTGGAGTGAGTCCAGGGGAGGGCCATGAAGATGATCAGAGGGCTGGAGCAGCTCTCCTGAGAAGGCAGGCTGAGAGAGTTGGGGTTGTTCAGCCTGGAGAAGGCTCTGGGGAGACCTTACAGCAGCATTCCAGGGCCTCAAAGGGGCCTACAAGAAGGCTAGAGAGGGACTTTTTACATGGACATCTAGTGACAGGACAAGGGCGAATGGTTTTAAACTGAAAGAGGGTAGGTTTAGATTAGATATTAGGAAGAAATTATTCACTTTGAGGGTGGCACTGGCACAGGCTGCCCAGAGAAGCTGTGGATGCCCCATCCCTGGCAATGCTCAAGGCCATGCTGGATGGGGCTCTGAGCAACCTGGTCTGGTGGAAGGTGTCCTGTCCATGGCAGCGGGGTTGAACTAGATGATGCTGAAAGGTCTCTTCCAATCCAAACCATTCTATGAGATGGACAATGCAGACATGGTACAATGATTGCTCTCAGTGGAGGTATAGGAGGTATAGGTGCCAGGTGGCACAAAATGCTGTGAAGCTCATATAGAGAGACAAGCGACCCCAAAGTCACAGTAATGGTATGGCCCAACAGGTATTTGTTCTCAAGTCCATAGGTTCAAATGCTAGCGTGCGATTAGCTACGTAGCTAAATTATTAGTGTGGTCTTCTGGTGCTATATTGGCAATTGTCACCAGGGGTAAGGCCTTATCAAGTCTAGGACTAAGGTGAAAAATTCAGCTGTGGCCTAGGAAGTCCCATCTATTGCGACTCATCTCCCAAATGAAGAACAAATGCCTTTAAAAAGGTTAATTCTTAGACTGGAAGTGGGCAGCAAATTAAGATGTGGGACCCAGGAAAAGTGACTGGATGATGTAGCAGAGTGACAGAACAGGATTCAACCTGAGCGCTTTAGAGGAAGCCACACTACACAGCTGATCCCAGTAACCTGTATTATGATATGGTGGGCAGAGGAGATAGATAGAAACACACTCCAAGCACACCTTGATGGAATACTACTAACTTGTATGTCCAAACAATGCAACTTTTGTTTTAGCTCATGGGCACTTAAATAATTAGTTTAGGTAGAACTGAATCAAATGGGACGTATCCCAGCCTAAGAAACGTTGTTCAAACAACAGCAAATTTATGTGCAGGGTAAAAGATACATCCCGCAGGTAGGTTTTTACTACATTTATAGTCTAGACTAGTATGTGTGGTGCTGTGGAGGGCAACTACATGTGTAAAAAAATTATATCCCTAAGAAGTACACAGAAAAGAAATGACACACTGAGAAGCCCATCAAAACTTACTTCAAAATGTTGTTGTGATGTCTGTGTAAAGGTTTTTTGATTCTTCTTCTGTTGCATGATAGAAAAGTTAAATCCTTCCTAAAAACTTGCATGCAGGCTGATTAGTGAGCAAAACCAGACACAAAAGTGAGAAAGGACAAGGTAGGCTTTGGCAGGGGTACGGGGACATTACTGTTCTTCCCACTGAATCGTATCTCTCTAGCAAAATGTATTCCATAGGTGAGGAATCAAGAATTGTTTCCACATTTTTTGATGCTCATTAGGAACTGGTAGGAGAGAGAGCAGATCAATATTTGACAGCCTTCTTTCACAGGCATAATCTTAAAATCTCTGTGTTTTAGAGAGAGATTTTGATGTTCTCATTCTTCAAGCCCCTGGCTTTTAGGTTTGTCTTTACATGTTTCAGTTTACAATCTGAACCAAGAAAACCATCGTTTTCTATGTTTTGTAGACTTTGATCCTCTGAAAATCTGATTTAATGAATTCTGCCTTTTGCCTCTTACCTAGATAAACAGTCTTTAAAAAAACCCAAAGAACTCATGCCATCAACAACACTAACAAATGTCCTGTCTGTGAGCACAAGTAGCAAGAAAATAGCCTTAGTAGTGTTTAGCCTGCAGATACCTGGTGGAACTCCACAACCATAGATTCTAATTAAGGGAATGACTTTTCAAGAAAGATTAAAATAAAGA
Source organism: Falco biarmicus (assembly GCF_023638135.1). Classification (NCBI taxonomy): domain Eukaryota; kingdom Metazoa; phylum Chordata; class Aves; order Falconiformes; family Falconidae; genus Falco; species Falco biarmicus. The sequence goes on along the minus strand of NC_079289.1, from coordinate 44,889,498 downwards.
AATGCATTTAGCTTGGCTAAACGAAGACGGAGAGGGAATAGGACCTTCAGCAACAATAAGAAGATTGTAAACAACAATGGACAAGAGCTGTTTAAAGGAAGAGAAAGAACACTTTCTTAGGCACCAAGAACAATAAGAAACAATGGATGCATAAATAGAATAAATAAGTTCAATGTTGATTATTAGTATTCTTACTATATTACATCTTTTGAATGAACACAGGGATGTTACTCGTCAAGGATAGATTTATTCATGACCAAGGAAAATGGAAGGGCTATGATTACCCTACTACCACTGCTGAATGTTACATCTACTTTCATGTGAGCAGGGAGAGGCTGTACCAATGTATATCCCCTCAGCATGGAAACGTTAATATCAGGTCTGCTTTCCAGGCAGCCTTTGTAGACATGTTCACCACAAACAACATTTAGGCTGAAAAGCCATTTCATCCTTCAACAGAGCAGTGGTGGAGCCACCCCCTTGCTACTGCAGAGAGAGGAGTGATCAGGAAGGCAATGGAGGCCGTAGAGCATGGTGTGCCCGTGGTTTTGGCACTGCATCCAGGGGCATGAGGTGTTCTGTTTCTAGCACGCAATCGGGTAGATCCTTGGCTCCACCATCGGGATTGCTTTGTCAGGTGTCTAACCAGCTTGGTGGAGATGACAGAAATAAAGCTGAAGCCTTCATAGTTTGCTAATGCTGTTCAACCATGCTGCAGGGTTTTCTCCTACTTGCTTGGGAGAAAGACACATTTTTGGGTTAGATTAGCTTTGAAGCCTCTAAGAAAACATAGCTTTTAACTCATATTTGAAAAGCCAAACTCAACATTGGAGAGTATTTCTAGGTTATCAAGATTCAGGCTCAGGCGGAAGTCTAGTTGGAGCAAGTGCTAACGCTAAAAACTCTCATAAAAAACCACTAGTGTTTGGTAATAGAAGCATACGCTATTATTGCTAAGAAAAGTAGGGTCTTTGAATTAATCTGGACTGCATCCATTAAAGCTCTTCTAGAAAAGCATAACCACTTCCACTGAAGCCTCAGGATCCAGAGATGGATATGGAGCCAATACACGGTTCCGGGTGTCCAGAGTCAGAGGTGAATCCAGCAAGGCTCCGAAACTGCCATCTTCCATGGTCACCTGGGGACAGTTTCTGATGGTCCCTCAGAGCGTTCCTTTTAAAATAGAAAAAATAATCACTTTTGCCCCTCCCTACTAACATTAAATGCCCTGCTTTTCCTCTGTCACATGGGCTTCCCAGGTGAGCACCTTCCCTCTGTTCCACAATGTGGACAGAGCTGGGGATGTGTAATATTTTATGTCATTCTAATGTGATGTGTTTCTCAACGTTTACCAGCAGTTATTTAAATAGAAAAATAACTGGGATTTTTTTGTTGTTGTTGTTCCACTGTAGAGGATGCATGCTAGTGTAGCGTTACAGTACTTGCCATGCAATTGTGATGGCATGTGATGGCAATGTTTCCAAATAGTCTATTCCACAACAAAAGGTCAGCAAGTAAGCACTCAGACAGACACAGTGACAGACTTCCTTTCTACCTGACATGCAATCTTCCCAGGAAACGAAGACAGAAATTACTGAGTACGTTTGTAAAACATAGAATGAGAGGTGTGTGTACAAAACCAATTAGAGGAAAGAATTGCTTTTTGCTGCTTTTTTCCTGGTGCACTCTTTTGGAAATTTACCTCCATATACTAATTAACCTCTGGGTGACTTTATGTAAATTAGATGGCATTCTTAGCAGTATAGCTGTGGTAGTGTAAGTGATTTTAAGTAATATAAAGTACTTTAAAGGTAGCCAACAAAGTTTCTTTTTAATGTATTACACTATAAAGATGTTGGAATGATCAGGCTCTCTTGGAATGAGAGCTAGATGAGGAGGAGAAAATATGAAAAGTGATGTGAAAGATACTTGGAAGATACACAGAGTTCATCAGCTACATCACCAGCTTGATAAACACATCCAGGACACTAACTCAATGTAGAAGTTTAAACTGACAGCATCTCAAGACCTGGTCTCACACACTGAAAATAGATATTAAGGATGTTAACTGGAGTTCTAGAGCCCTTGGTGATCTCAGAGAAGTAATTTCACTAAATCAGAGAGTATCACTTAGGAAGCCAGGTGATTGGCTTCGCTTATGATGGCTTGCTGTGCAATTAGTTTTCCTCTGTGTCTGAGACATCAGCGACAAAGAGCCTTGTGAGGAAATTTAACTAAGGAAACAGTGGCCACATTTATAAAGATTTGTTGTTATACCTAAAAGATTTCAGACCAGAATTAGCCTAGGTGACCTGGTGTTGCCCACAAACACCCAAAGCACTTGGGACAGCAAAGACATGAGGAATGACCAAATCAGTGTCAGAAGAGCTGGAGTCCATGCTGAAGCCAAGTGTGCTCCTGATGCCCACTGAAGCATTTGGCATGACAAAGATGTCTGGCAATGGCAGGAAAATGTAGAAACCTATTTTAGGATGAGATGAGTCAGACCCTAAAGATGAACATCTTTCTCCATGAGAGAAGGTGCAAGGGTGGTTGATCCTGATGTAAATGCCTACAGTCCATATTTAGTCAGAAATATCCCAGTACCTCAGGCAAGCACAGCTAATATAAGGAGTGGTGCTGGGAGATGAGAGAGGTAGGAGATATATCACATAGGTGCCTGCTGTGTATTATTATTATTATTCGTAACATGTATATTAAAGCATTATACATTAAAATGTGCTTATTACATATTGCATTACATGTCATATATATTATTGTCAGGGTGCTGACACATCATTTAAATTAAAAAGAAAGTGAGCTGATTCAGCCCCTGGAAAAGGTGCTCAGCTCAAAAGAGTTGTGACTCTCAACCCCAGAACGCTACTGCCTTGCAACCCACACTTAGGCTCCTTAGGTGCTGAGACGGGGGCAATTCTACTATATAACAGGTTCCAGCCATTCTTCTTGGTTAGTTTAAGAAGCTCCCTGCTCAGTGCTGTGACTATGGTGAATCCCAGGCACCCGATTCTCCCCATGACATATACAGAATAGGTATTCCACACTGTATGGTATTAATTCAATACTGGGAGTGTACAAGCGATCTTCAGCGAAACTCAGTCTTGTCATCTATGGATGCAAAGCCAGGTGTCTGGAAGTTAAGCCCAGTAGCAGCTAGCCTGTAGGCTCGCAAATTTTGCTGGATTTCGCCTGTCGTCTGAAACACTCAAACACTTGGAACAACACCAAGCAACTACCTGGTTCACTTTCTGCATTGAACAGATAATCAGGCTGAGGGATTTACTACAAGGCAGTCTGAAAAAAAAAAGAGAGAAAACTTTCAGAGAAATACTAAGGGAAAATTATATTGTAATGGCATTAGGCAATTTTGCATGCTGCTGTTAGACGGGCGAGTGAGTTTTCCGTATGATGGAGGGGCAGGCATGGTGATAGCCGTGATGATGAGGATTTCCTGCTCAGGGCATCCTGACCATCAAAGTCTCCCCAGTTACTCTACTGGGAAAGTAACCTGCTTAACATCTGCCCTTCACCCACCCTTTTCCCAATAAACCTGTTCCTGCATGAAGTGGGGATACGTAAAATTCTGAAAGACGTCAAGGAAATTTCTAAGATCTCATTTCCCTTTGCTTCCTCCTTTTTGCTGAAAAGAGACATCCAGCCTGCAGGACCTTCATCACAGCAGCGCTGAGGCTGCCAGCAGGACACTCTCTGCAAGAAACCCTCGCTCTGCAGTGCATTTTCAAACCTCCACGCAACGCATCCGGCATTTATTTGTGTCTTGGTTGCAGCGGCAGGTTCCCCTCCTGGCTCCAGCAAATAAAACAGAGGAGTGGAGGTCCCCAGTGCTGGGGCTGTGAAACGGTGCCGCCTTGCAATCAGCCCCAGGTTTTCCAGGTTCAGCGTAACTTTGCATTGCTGCAAGAGACATACCAAAGTCACGGTGGCATAGGAGGGGTGCTCCTAATAATGCTTTAAAAATGAAAAGAAAGATTGTTCAGGGAAAAAAAAAGTAGCAGACTAAGGAAAAGGATGGAGCTGCCTTTTCGCTCTACCCCACGACTGGCCTCATGATCCGGTGTGTTTCCATGGAGGCTGTTGCTGTCACTGCATGGCTCACACTGGAGTGTCACATTGGATGTGAGCCAGCTCAACGAGAAAAATAAAGTGAGTTTTTAAGAGGTAATGTGGTAAATGTTCTTCTCAGTCTGGCTACCAATATGTGCTGTCTAGCCTGAGGCGCACAGCACATATGGGATGAAGCTACTGAAGTTTGGTACTTTCAACTTCTTGAGTCACTTTTTACAAAACTAAAGGAGACACATTAAACTAATTGAGGGAAAAAAAAAAGATAGGTAAGGGAAGGGAAGGCAAGGCTGAGTGATATGATCTCAACAGGCTGTCACCACCCATTTCTCAATTCTTATTCTGGGGTTTACAGGCTTTTCCACACACTGGGGGATTTTCCCTGCTGCTTAGGCACTGTCAAGGCAGGCAGCTGTTTGCAGCAACAGACGGCCGGGGTAGCAAAGCACCCTGGCCATGCTGATGGTACCCAGGCAGGTGACGGTGTCCAGGGCAGTGACAGATGCTGGCATTTGGGCCACCTGCTTGGGGCAGCTGTAATGGTAGCTCTGCCCTCCCGCTCTCCCAGCAGCTGCTGGAGTAGGCAGCCTGGCTCCAGCTCCTCCCTCCTTCATGGAAATTCAATTTTACTTCCACTGCTGAGGCTCGAATGAACTCTGGCACTAGCTGCTCCGCAGAGGATTTGATCAGCCCGTTTTGGGTGCAGCTGTGCTAGAAAGGGCAACTTTTGAAGCAACATATAGGTGATGCTTGCTCTTCAGAAATCTGCTCCTCTCCCACTTATGGTCTTTCAAGACACTTCAGTAGTCATTTTGCAGTGTGCCACTGGGCTTCTGGGACAGCATCACAGCCTCCTCCTTTCTCCCACCTGTCAGCTCAGGACCGACAATCGGGCAGACTGGAGTTTCTTTCAGCTCATTTGATTTCTATGGTTAACATTTGCCAAGTGCTCAACCATTTGTAAAAATCATGTCATCAGTTGTCATTAGAAAGAGAATTGATAACTGGTATTTACCAAGCTTTGCAGTCACTCAAATTAATTCATTCTCTTAGTTTAAAAAACAAAAACCACACAAACAAGCCCAGACATTAAGTAAGCAATCACTACAATACAGTGCTTAGGTTTTTCAGCTGTTAGATTGATACCCAGTGGCACAACTATGGTTAATAATCTGTTAAATTCCCCATTTTCAAAAAAACTATTACTCATTAAAAACCCAATAATTTACTTATCTGAAATATGATATGTAGAACTGAGTCCATATGAAGCCTCTTAATGCTTGTGAGCCATCAACCTTTGATCCAGAAAACATACGATCCAGAAATCGCCATGACCATGGATACGTCCACGATGCCCAGGTGCAAACCCAGGCATTTCAAACCAAACTAACAAAATAACAGAGGTGTTGAAAAGAACCATTTTCAATGTTTCCCAATTCCAATCTGATTCTAAATCTTTTCCATTCTTCAGGCTGGTTAAATATATCCTGGATCCAAGTGATACTGGTAATGGAAAAGCCAAGTTGCATGGCCTTGAACTTAAACCAAAACTTATCAACATGAATGCCTTTGCAACGCAGGAAAGCATGAATTGAAAGTGCTGAAGATGGGAAAGGAGGAATGCTGTCTGAATAAAGAAAAAGCATCTGAATGCTTATTTGTTTGGAGAGTTACTCTGTTATAATTTATTTAACAACTCCATGGGGAACGAATAACTTTGCTGAATTAAAAACAACCGGGAAAAAACAGAATTTCTTGAAATGTTTTGTTATACCTAAAACCTGTCAAAAAAAGTGTGAAAGGTTGCTATGATAATATCTGTAAAGAAGACATCCCAGATGTTTTTGGCTGCCTAGTAGGTATGACATCAGATACATGCCCAGCTGAACATGTTCCGTTGCTAACCTGCCTGCAGAATGCTTCTCAGTCCCATGCACTAATCCCAATCATTTCTGAAACATTTCTTCTGGCTTTGAAACTTTGAAACACATAAAGATCTTTCATGTGCAGAACTTCTTTTGTAGCATATGAAACCCAGGCACAGGAAACAAATTAGGTATCACCGATTTTACAGATACATGGTGGAGCACGAAATAACCAGAAACCACAGAGAATACACCACAGTGGAAGCTACAGGGAAAATTTGGAAAGATTGTCCCATACCATGTCTCTATCTTACCAGAAGAGATGTAGCAGCTTTAATGTTCATATGACAATACAATACACCTCTCTTTATAAAGCACTGTTTAAGAGAATTCTCTTTTTTTTTTTTTTCTTTTGTCTCCTAACCAACCAAACAACACAGTATTCAATATGAGAAGTTGAGATAATGGAATTAAACATGGAGCTTAAAATTATGTAAGAAATTTTATCAGGGTGACGTTTAGGTCCATAAATTCAGCTACAGAGTTTAAAAATGAAAAGCCAGAGCAACTCGTTCTGTTTCTGGACATTGAATTGACATGGTGTCCAGAGCCAGGAAGTGCTTGTCGTATTTTTTTTTTTCTTACAAAACCATTAACCAAACATTGGAGAGATGCAAAACTCAAAACCTCCTTCTTTCCCAGAACATGTTCCTTCATGACATGCTACTCCCTATTAACTTTTGTCAGTGTCAGATTATACTAAATAGGGAAATGTCCCTCCTGTTCTGCCTCTTAAATAAGATCATAACCCTTCAAGGATTCTTGCTAAAAGAAGGCAAGTTTAAAATAAAAAATAAAAAAAAAAGTGCATGATCTCAATCCAAGGTTATAGAAAGAGCACAGAGCTTTCGGATTGAGGGAGTGAAGCATTAATACTGCAAGGCCCCACTTTCCTAGAATATGTGTCTTGGCAACGTTGTTAGTCTAAATCTGGCAAATTGAATATTTTGTTCTCTGCCCCTGGAGAAAATCATGCACCTATTACATTACAATTCTCCTCTTTTGGGCAGTGTAACTGAACTATTCTCCATTATATACTTTATTGTGTCAAAGAGTCTGCGTTGTGTACACTAACACTGCCATTTATGCACCAAGCTTGGTTGGTTTTGTTGAGTATTTTTTTAAGGAGAGTGGGATGTAGGGAAATGATTTCCTGATAATCTGTCTAAGAATGAACAATTGGCTCACACAACGCACAGAAAACACACAAATGTGGTGTACAAAAGCTCTGATGTTCATACCCAAGGCATATTACTGCTGATGTTTGAACGAGTCACGTGAAATACGACAGCGCTACTTGTTAGTTGTACTTCCACATTTTAGATTGACCATTTTGGTTAATGGCCACCTAGAAGTCGACTATGAACCCTAGCATTGGTTGGCGGGGTGCCATGCATGTTAAAATACTTTGTAAATAAATTCAAAGAAACAGAAGCTGACATCATTGCTCCAAAAAGTCTGCAACCACATGCTTGATGGTGGCTGTTTCATGAAGGGGCAAGGCCCACACATTCATGTTAAGCTTAACACCAGTTTGAGTGGAGGAGTGGAGGAAGCACTTGGCAGATGATCACAGGCTGGATTGCAAGACAGCAGCCATGCCCAAAAGGCTGTATTTGCTGACGTGGTCAACTCCTTGGCAAAGAAAACCCTTTTATTTGCCTGTATCCAGAAGGCAAGGCTTGTGAAAGGAATTAGTAACACAATCCCTCAATTCCAGGTATTTGAATTGATTATCTGTCAACCCAAAGGTTTCCCTAAGTTCAGCAAATGAACACAATCTGTCTTCTAAAATATATCATGTAATTTGTTAAAGCTTTTGTCTAACTGTGCATCCCAACTAAAAATGCATGTAGTTTCTCTTTTGGATAGTAAGGTTGATTTTTTTTTTTTTTTTAATAGTTTATTTGGGTTAGAAAATTGAAAAAACAAGCTGAAATGGAATAAACAATAGACAACGTAAGAGTGAATTTTTAATAACTGGAGTTAATTTAAATGACAAAATCTCTCAATATTCAGCACATTACTGATTTATTTCAGATGTATTTTTATGTGTTTCAGGCTTGCATTGTTAAAATATGCTATTGATTTTCTGTTTTCTTTTGTTCTGATGTTCCAGCATGCTCTCTGCTGGTGATGCCATTCCCCATTTTGAAAAATTATTGATTATTGTAATTTAAAAAAACCCAAACAAACAAACCAAGCCTTAAAACATGATTAAGTTAAAGGCAGAAGTTGCTAAATTGCTTTCTAAAGTATTATTTTGTTGCACATTTGCCGGATTAGGATCTAAGAAAAAATGCAAATAAGACAACGGATATTGGGGAAGAATGGTGAAGAAAATTCTCTATCAGTGGACAACAACATAGGAGAGGTGAAAGGCTGAGGAACATTATGGGGAGATTTTATAGGATGTTCTTTTTTGGTAAGTTTTTGGAAAAGAACAGCTACAGCAAGACTGGATTGACAAGTGATTGTAAGTGATTGGGACTCAGTAACAGTGAATCAGTAGTTCTGCTTTGTAGGCAATGTGGCAGAGGTGGAGGATTACAGAAAAAGTCTAAAGTACACACATCAACACACACGTTGAGATTCTGAAAAAGTAACCAACCATGGTTGTTTTGGGTTTTGTTCTCCCAATTTGTTCTCCTGGCTTCCAAAGCTATGTTCTTCTGTTTTCAGAAATTGTATATGGCTATATACCATTAACGTTCCCATTTCAAAATTTAAGACTTTTGTTTCTGGAAAAATAGCATGTTGAAAAGTCTCATTGATTAATAGGAAATGTGATTAAAGTTACTTCTTTTAAGAAAAAAATGAAGAAAAAAAAAAGAACTTTCCGTATGTTTAGAAATACTAAATGTTTTCAAAGTATTTCTGCGTTAAAATGTAAGCCAGCACATTCTCAAATAGATGATGTATGCTCAGCTTTTTTAAGCTAGATGGGAGTGGAAAGAGAGGGGTCAGGTATATGGAGTGAGCCAAGACAGTGATTTAGTAGGACAGGTTTTCCATAAAAGCATGTGATTGAGAACTACATTTCCCTATAAATCTGTGATATACATCAAATACTAATGTGTAATATCCCTACTTCTGTATCAATCTATTGATATATAATCATGTAATACATTTCTCCTGCGAATGTAGCTACGCATTTTTTGCTTTAGATACTGCCCTACAAATTCATGCATGTGGGTAATAGTTCTTAGTAGCAGGCAATAGACCATGTAAACAGCCAACATAGCACATAATGAAGCTCATGGAGAACAATTTTTATCACCAAATGTCAGTCAGCCAACCCCTCTTCTAGATTATTCCTTAGATATAGTAGATAAATGAATAAAATATTTCGAAGTATGACAAAATAAATATTGATGGTTTTAAACATTTTATCTGTAATTCAATGGAAATGAGCTTCGTCTGCTTCTCGGGGCACGGCAACCTGTGTAACATGATGTTTCTCTGTTACGCACCTTATCACACTCTCTACATGCAATCTTCTTCCTGCTATCACTATTAATTTTTCATGTGCCAAGTATTCATTAATCCTTTAACCTCTGTAGGTAGAAACCAGTTTTTCTCTGCAGAACACTCGGTGCTAGGAAATCGTTGCTCCCTGTTCCAAGTGGTTAAGAGGGATGAATATTAATACTCTTATTTGTTATTGATAAATCTGAATATATGCTACACATCTATTCAGGGAATGTTTCCAGTGGTGGTCTACAGCAGCCTGCTTCCAATGGGATTGCATATTTTATCGTTTAAAAGAAGTGTTACAACGTTAACTTTTGACTTGGGTAAAATCTTCTGAAAATTCCATGAATCACGTATGAAACTTACAGTTGTTGGAACTGGTTCTGTATCTATAGTAATAACATGAGGAAATGCGTTGCTTGGTTCATTAGACTGTATTTTAACTCTGTGCTCACTTTTGTTGAAAGGAAATTATTACACTAGAGGCAAAATTATAATAGCAAATTGTGCCTAATCCCCTTTATAGCTTGTGCAGGCATATATTTACATAGACTGTGAGGTAGACTTTTGTTTATATCCATTTTAACGTTTATTTGCTATTCTGCCTTTTTTTTTTTTCTTTCTTTTTTTTTAACCTTGTGGAAATAGAGGTAAGATGCAGGGACAAATAGTGAGGGGGTTATATTACCTAAACTGTTTATGCCAAAAGGTGGCAGAGGACCATTTACAGCGAGAACATACGAAGCAATGCATCGATGTATTTCAGGCAGTTGCATTGAAATCCTCTAAGGAAACAAGCATCAGTTCTGGTTCTTTTGGCTTCCTCGGTAAATAGTACGTGGAGCAGCAAACATTAGTTTGTATTTACCGAAAGTAATAGCATTTTAGCAGTAATTATTTACGTGAGCTCAGCCTGGCTTTCTGTGCAAATACGCTAGCTATACAGGCTTTTACAAACACACTCACACCCTGGCCCAACATACTAGGCAAGGCATCCCTCTTTTTGCACTTTATTTACCAAATAATATTGTTATGAATGGGATCCTCTGGAGCAGCTGAGCTGAGCTTGAATTTGAGGAGGACGAGGGGTGGGGACACATGAAGAACTTCACATTTCCTACCTGCTCTGACCACAGCTTTTGCCAGGGTCCAGCATGGCACCCTGACTATTCACAAGTCTACTAAGCTTGCTTAAATTGAATCCCCTTCGAACATTGCCCAGAAACTGTCTTAGCAGCCAGGACTGGTCAAAGCTTACCTGCACTCCGGCATGGAACATGAACCATAGCGGAGGAGGCAGAAAGGAGCCACATCAGCTTTAGGTTAACAAGTGGCTCTCCAAGGCAGGGGAATCCCGAGGTAATCTGTAATAGCTTTGACACAGGACCTTCCCACCAAAATATTTTACAGTGTGAACACATACGTATAAGAATGCTTTTGAAAGAAAACAGATTTCCTTCTTGAATGCCAACTCTCAGGATTTATCTTTTTGTTCCGAAAGTTTTAAAAGTTCTTCTCTAAAAACAACTGTGTAGAACAGTTGATGTTTTTAACAAACTTTAAGAATTTGTAACATGTTTTTCTGTACGTTGTTATTAAAGCCTTTACAACCTCGTATCTCGCAGCCCCTACGCGTGAAGTATCTCCCCATAAAGGGAGTTCTCCGTTTGCAGAGGCGCAACTCAGCCACACGCGCTGACCTCCACCCCAAAATACCACCTCACCGACTCCCCGCAAGCTGCAGTGTCTGTGTGCAGAACTAACAGCCCGGCCCGGCCCGGCCCGGCCCAGCCCAGCCCAGCCCAACCGCGCAGGGTTGGCGGCGCTCAGCCCCGCCAGGTAGCTGCCAGGCCCGGCGCGGCCAGCCCGGATCCGCAGCTGCGCGCAGGCCGCCCCCGCCGCTCGGCCTCCCGCGCCCCGCCGCCCTGGGACGGCGCCGCCCGCCCCTCGCTCCCCCTTCCCCGGGGCGCCCCGCGCCTCCCCTCAGCGCCCCGGGCGCGGTTCTCCCCCCCCCCCCGGGACGCCCGTCAGTGTCGTCGACGCCACGTCCCCCCCGGCGGCCCCTCAGTGGCACCACCGCGCCCCGTGTGTCCGCGCCCCCCGGGGCTCCCCGCAGCGCCCCCAGCGCCCCGCCCCCCGGGCCGCCCCTCAGCGCCCGCTCTGCCCCGTGCCCCCTCCGGGCCTCCCCCATCGGCCCGCCCCTCGCCGAGCCTCCCTCGGCGCCCCGTTAACCTGTCCCGCCCCGGGCCGCCCCCCGGCGCCCCCGCTGCCGGCCCGCCCTGCCCCTCCCCGCAGCGCCCCCGGAGGCCCCACCGCCCCGCGCCTCCCCTCTGCGCCCCGCCGCCCTGCCTCCCCGGGGCCGGGGCCGGGCGTTCCCGTCCCCACCCCTCCGGGGCGGGGCGGGGCGGGGCGGGGCGGGCGGCGCACCGGGCGCCGGGGCGGCCGGGGGGCGGGGGCGCGGCCCCTCCCCTCCCCCCGCCCGGCTGCCGGTGGGGGCGGGGACGCGCCGCATGCCAGCGACGCCACCGGCGCCCGCCGCGGCCGGAGCAGGGGCCGGGAGCTGGGGAGGGGGACACCGGTCCGGACCGGGCCCTTTGTCTGAGCGGCCGGCGGGGCTGTCGCGGCGGCGACCCCACCGTGAGGCGAGGCGGCGCCGGGAGCCTCCACCCCCGGCCCACCCTGCCCCCGGCTCATCATGTGACGCGGGTAAGTCGGCGGCGAGCGCCGCGGTTCCCCGGGCTGCCCCCATTCATTTCCCGGGGACGGCGGCGAGCCCGGCCGCCGGTGCCCTGTGCGAGCGAGCGTGCGGCGGTGCCCGGGCAGCGCGGGGCGGGCGGACGGGCAGCAGGGAGCGGGGACCCTGTGTCAGGGGAAGGAAACAGTTCCTCCTGCTCTCCGCTGCTGCTCAGGTCTGTGCCGATTCCCTTTCTTACCAGGATAAACGGCTAACGTCTGTGGGTTTGGCGGCTGCTGTCCCAGTCAGCTATTAAAAAAAAAAATAAATCGCTCCTTATGCTGAAGTTAAATAATCCTAAAGCAAAGCGGGGGCAGGGCGCCCTCCCCTTCCCCCAGCGACGCCGGAGCGGGCTCCGCCGCCGGGGCGAGCCGGGGGTTAACGGCGGTGCCCTCCCTCCCTCCCGCCCTCCCGGTGCCCCGGCGGCAGCGATGCCGGGGGGGGGCTCTGTGTCTGCTGGGTGCTGGGGGCCGCCCCCGCCGCCGGCTCGAACTTTTCCCTCAACTTTCCCGCTGAAGCTGTGGGGTGGTGAAAAAAGCGGGGGAAAAAATAAAAAGCGCTAAGGGAGGAGTGATGGGCTGGAGCGCCCGGCCCTTTGTGCTGCCGTCCCCGGGCGGGGGTGCGGGCGGCCGCCGTGCCCCGGCGCCGGTGGGGGGTGGGGAAAAAATAATATATAAAATAAATACTAAAAAAATATTTTTTGAAAGTATTAAAAAAAGAAAAAAGGGCGTGTAACGCTGTACGGGGGAAAAAAACCCGGAGTGTAACGCTGTAGGAGGGGGAGAATAAAAATCGGAGTGTAACGCTATATTACCTTCTACAAAGATAATTATCTTCTATAAAATAAATCCTTGCTCTTTCAGAAGTCGGCTGGCGTTGCCTGGGGAGCAAACCGCTGGTATTTGCGTTAAAAGCGTGTGCCCGGAGGCCGCGGGAGATGCGTGCCCCATGGCATCCCCCCGCGAAGCCCACCGGAGCCTTCTGCTGCTGGTGCGCCAGGGAGGCGCACGGGGAGGAAATCTGGGCTCCTGCCCGCCTCCCCCAAAATCCCTCACCACAGGGTTTTGGGGGAGGCGGATGGGAGCAACCAGATGGGTTATTTAGGAGCAACCAGATGGGTTATTTTGTATTCTGCCCCCCCCCGGTTTGCAGCGATGTGATGCTCCGCTCCAGACAGTGGGGTTTTTTTCTGGATCTTGGCGTGGTGTTCCCTCCTGCAAACGGGCTTCTGTGGAGAATAGGATGGTTTACGCGCTTAAGGAGCAGGTACGAGCAGTTTGATAGGAGGCACCAAAGAGAAGTTCACTTGCATCGGGTTTTATATCAAGCTTGTGAAATCCTGCTAGCTTTTGGCACTCTCCCTCCCCTTGAATAAGTAAGTAAACCAATTCATTTTTTTTCAATTTATCTGTCAGGAAATAAATGGTATCCTTCTCCCCTCATTTGTTTGGTTTTTTTTTGCTTTCCCCTTTTTGTCTTGCACGGCAGGTACATATTCGCTGCAACTTTGTGAGGCTGCTTTATATAGCGCTGGCATATGGGCTCCATTTTCTGCTTTCTGGTTGGTCTACAACTCTGAAATGTACAGGAACAGCAAAGTGGTCTTAGCGTGGGATTAGTAACTGTGCCGAATAGGTCACAGATGGGGCGATAGGAGCATTTTATTAATGACGTAATGCTGCATAAACCGAGTCTGCTTTTTTTTTAAATGTATTTGTGCTGGGGGAGGGGGAATATCTTTCAAGCGGGACGTAATCAACTTGAAACCGTTGCCTGCAAGCTTGCATGTCACCTATCGACACAAACCGACCACAGATAGTGAAGGAAACGTTGCATGTGGATTTTTTTTTTTTTTTTAATGCTTTTTATTTTTTTCCCCTCCCTGTGCCGCTTGAGGCTTTGGCAGCCGGTCGGAGCTGCCACCGCTATGCTGCCGGCAGGTGCCCAGGCTGGAGCCTGGTGGGATGACATCACCCCCTTGGTGGCTGGGGAGCAGCACCCATGCGCACCCCTCCCTGGGCCAGCACACCTACCCGCTTGCCCCTGCTGCATCCGGAACAACAGTGGTGGTATTTTCCTTCTTTTTTTTTTTTTCTCTCTCTCTCTTTTTTTTTTTTTTTTTTTTTTTCTTTCCCCTTTTATTATTTTTCTCCCTCCTTTCTTTTCTTGTGTCTGGTACCTGGAACTCGGGGGGGGTGGGGGGTGTGTGGTGGTGTCGGGGAGGGCAGTGTGGGAGCACCTTTCTTTAGGCAAATCTTGTCATTAGGATACCGGCAGCTTTACAAGGTGGCTTGCGCTCCCCCCCTCCCCCTCCCCCCCCCCCCCCCCCCCCCAAGTTCATGGAGGAGTCAGTAGCGTTTAAAGAAGGAGGGCTGTGAAAAAACATATTTTTTTTTCTTTTATCCCCCAGCTGTGGGAATAAAGAGGCTTTTTGAGGAGGAGGTATGCCATGGGGCGTTTGATGAGTGATTGCATGTATGCTGGAGGGGCTGGCTGGGAAGGAGTTTAGGATGTGGGAGATAGTTTGGTCTCTGCATCTGATAGTGAGGTAATACCAGACATGTAAGGAAGGGGGATGGGAAATGAGGTATTTCTAATTATTTTTTTTCCCCAGCAATACTTAATATTTCCAGGCCTTCCTGCGTTCTCTTGTAGAAAAATCTTTGCTGGAAGGGCCCCTGAGAACCCAAGAAGATTGTGTGTAACAACTTTTAAAAATAAACTTGAAGATTCCAGGACAGGCTAATAGCAGAGTTCTTTGCCAGCTGTTTCTGTTGGGATGGGCCAGACCTGAACATGCGTGAGCAGAGTTTTACTTCGGCCAAGGGGAGGCTGAAATGCAGTGGGGTAAACCAGCTGCTCTTCCCCCAGGAGGTGGTGGACTGGGGTCAGTGAAGGGCTTGGGCTGCAGAGCCCCATGATAGCAACTGTCTTTCTCTTCACCCAAACCAAGGTGGTGTGTGACAGTACCCACCATATCCAAATAGAAATACAGGCCATGTTTTTGAGGGAAATGGCCAGTGCCTCTCCCAGGTGCTTGGGGAGCTCTCTGCTGCGCTGTGGGATTGCCAAAGCTCTGTGATTCGGTGCAGGTTTCAGCTCTAGAAAAGTGTTCTATTGTTTAATTTTTGGGTGGTTCAAAGGGAAGGCGTGTGCCTTTTCTTATTGCTGGGTGGACGATATCCGCTTATGCTAGCCTTCTCAAAACTGTAGCCTCTGTGCTTCAGGCTGCTGGATCACCTTTGTGAGCCTTGTGCACCCATTGGCACCACGTTTCAGGTTGGTCAGCCTCCTTGCTCGTTCCTTCAGTCAGTGTCATTTGCATTGTGTAACAGGTGGGTTTTGACCAAGTCTTTAAATCAAGTAAACTATCAGACACTGAATGAGGTGTTTGTATATTAATAAAGCTAGTGAAATATTTTTATTGAAGTGTTTTGCTTGTGGCTTTTAAGTATTGTGGCTTCATTTATTTTGTTGGAGCATGACTGTGGTGTGCCTTTCCTTGACGTAACTACAAAATGAAACAAAAAAATTAATTCATTGAAATGGAAATTTCATTTTTAGAAAAGCTGAAATGGATGCAGCACTGAGACTTTGACCTTCTCAGCTCTTGACTAGTGGTTGTTTACTACAGCTGCAGCTGTGCGTCTTTGAAAGAGGAGGAGCTGCAAACACAAGCATGCTCACTTTCCCAGGCTAAGAGGGAAACATACAATGAGTATGCTGTTTCAAAGTGAGATGTAAAGAAAAGTATTGAGCAGTCAGGCTGTGGCTGTTCTTTTCTTTCTGTGCAAGGTGTGCTGTATCTGTAAGACAGATTTTGAGTTTTGGAAGTGCAAACATGAAAGCATGAAATGACTACGCTCCCTGTGCAGTGAAAAAGACATTAATTTTTTAAAAATTAAATACATGCTTATGCTAGAAAAGAGAAATACTTTTGCACTGTAGTACTAAGGACACTTTGAACATTGTTCATCAGTGGAAAAAGCTCCATGTAACCTTACCCTGTGTTCAACAACTGAACTTTAGACAGTCCTCTTGCTTTTACTGAATGAATGATATTTTTTTTTTGAAGTTGGTACTAAATACAAAAAAACCCCAACCAAGTGTTACATTTGAGGATTCAGTGTCAAAATGATTGTATTAGTTTATAGCTAGGCATAGAGCTAGGTTGACAGACTTGACTAGAGCGTTGACTATGGCACTGTTGCAAAGAACCAATGTGAGAATAGTTGTGCACTAGTTTGGTTTATTGGTGTATATTTTCAGAAAGCAAAAATTGGTGTTGGCATTTGGAAGCTCTTTCCGTGCAGAAGGTCTGCTTAGACTTGGTGCCCTAAAATCCGTGAGCTTTCCTGTGTTTTTATAAAGTTTGGTGTGACTGGTATGTTTGAAGTTTATTCTGAGTGTATGCACTCGTGTTTGTTCCCAAGCAGTAACTACAATACAAAAGTGGTAGAGTATTCTTTAATTAGTTTTATTTACCTTTTGCTGTCAGAGAATTCTTAAAATAATATGGAGAGACAGAAGGGAGAAAAAAAAATAATGTGGCATTGCCAAAAAGTCATTATGTCTACACTGTATGTAACACTGAGCTTGTGTGGACTCTCAAGTATTCTTATGGTATTAATCAGAAAATGTGGTCTAGACTTTGGTCTAAACCAAAATCAAATTATAATATACAAATATTTTATGCATTTATGTCTACAGTAGAGTGATGTGTTTTGATTTGGAGAAGACAACTTTAAATTATGGTGTGCCTTGGTCCTATAACTATTTCTGTCATTTCCTGCATTTTTGGGAAGGGATGGTAGCATGAGCCATCCCAGTGTTTCTCAACTGAAATGTATGTTAAAACTTGGGAGTCAATATATGAAGTCACATGAAATATATTCAGGGACTGTATGCTTCATACTGACAACGTTTCTTCATGTATTCCACATCTGTGCACATCAGCTCTTGTGTCAGTGCCGCTCCTTAAGCTGCAGGTACGAGGGTAGGACTTGTCTAGGTGTTGGCTTGCTGATTATTCCTTTTTTTTTTTCCCCCCTCTTTTAGAATATTTTTAAAGTTCAGTGAAATCACAAAGATGAAAAAGCTAAGGCATATCAGAACTAAAATTGTGTGTGTGAGGGTCAAGGGAGATCCCGTGATTAAAGACTATTAAAAGTATATGCTCAGTCATACTGAATAAAGTTTGCCAAGACCATTGCACAGTGGCATATCCTACCCTCTGAATGCAGTCCAAGCAATGTCTGTATTTTATTTTTTTTAATCTCCTGGTTTGTTTATTTGTTGATAGAGTATTCCCCCCTCCCCTTGAAACAAATGCCCTCATGTGCAATGATGTTTATCCTCTTGCGGCTTGCTGGTAGCACTGATGTTGGCAGGCCTTGGAGCTGCAGTGCAGACCAGCACCACTTGAGTTAAGGAATGTCTGGTTAGCAGTAGCAAGCTTTTGTCCTCTCTGTGAACCAGCCTCCAGGACCGGAATGAAATGCGCTCTTTGCTAATGGCTGGCACAGTATTTGCTACATAGCAGAGTAATGATGGGACTCAAAAATCCTGAGCTTTGTTCCTGGCTGTGGGGTGAGCGTGTTCTCGTTGTTTAAACGTGGAACAATCAAATGCGTGACCTTGGACATCAGTGCTGCAAAGGGGATAATTAATCAGATGATGTATCATGTCAGGAGACCTGAGTTCTGGTCTCAGTTTTGTCAGATGTCACCTAGAACAACCACTTTGTTACCCTCTGTGTAAGGTGGTAAGCAGTGACCCTAATTCCTAATTAGTGTGGGGTGTTGTCTAGTGGTCGGAGCTGCAAAGACTACAAGGTTGTGCATACTAATGCTGATCCTCCTGCTGACTATACCGAAATGGTTTCTCTTTCTCTGCCTTGGCCAAGAAGGGCTTTGCTGGTAGTGGTGTTGCATCTCTTTTTCAGGAGCCTTACAGGTCCCTGATGGCAATGCGGGAAGCACAGTGTGATGCGGGCTGGACAGGTCGGTGCAGGGGATGTGAAGAGAGCTCAGGCCAGCTGGAAAGAAGTTCAGGTCCGTTAGCAGAGTTGGAGGTGCTACCAGCGAGCTCTGGAAACTCTCCTGAGCATGGGTGAACTGTTATTCTCAGGTATTTTCTTCAAGTCTTGCCAGACTGGCATTGACATGGGTAAAGGCAAATATCTAACCCCAGAAGTTTCTGTCTTTTCTGTGGATCCCTGGGGAAGAACCTTTCCAAACAAAATGTTCTGAATTATGTTTTACTTTTTTGTCTGCTACTAAAATTGTCAGAAGTGACCGGTGTGGTCTCCAAAACTTTGAAATCAGATTTTGCAGAAGCGGTCGCTGAGAATTTCAGCTGAAATGATTGAAGTTTGTGAAATGGAATGATGCAATATTAGAAATTTGTAACATGAATTTTAAAGAGTAACTGTGACTGTTGTCTTGATGTGTCCTGATATCAGAATGATATGGAAATACTCTTTTTTTTTTTTTTCTTCTTTTTTTTTTTTAATCTGTCTTTATTTTGAGTGTGAAGTACTGGCCTAAAACAGTTTTTAGTTATTCTTCAAGTATGGATTGGCAGTGCTCTACAAGAGCATGTAAAGAGCTGTGATTGATGACACTTTAAAATCTCTTTAAGTGTTGGACAGTAGTTGGATCTCTTCCAGTTTCTTTTTCAGCAAATCTTTCAGTTGCAAAAAATGAGGGAAATGAAGTTTTCCATTAAAAAAAAAATACAACACAAAAACCAACAAACCAAAACTAAAAAACCACAAAGGTGGGGAAAAACATTCCTTTCCAGTTTCTATAGATCTGTAACAGTTACAAGACGACTTAATTATTCACAGGTTCCATCTAACCAAGGAAATCTTCTGTATAGACAGTGCCCTGCAGAATTTTGTAAGAAAAAAAATCAACTGCGTGTGTTATTTTTCCCCTTCTGAAAGGGAAAGCATGCAAACTCAGTCTAGCTAGCAGGCAGATTTGGTGGCTGCTATCTCAAAAAGTGTTACCATTTTCACTTTTACTTTCCAGACCTATATTCAGCTAAATCAATGTTTTGCTAAAATGTCTTTGATATTTGTCTAAAGAGTATGTATTGATTAATATGGACCTTCTGTCTTGAGAGGGTGATAGGTTTGTAATTTTTGGTTGTGGCTATTGGGATAAAGTTTACAATAGTCACATCAAACAACTAAATATAAACATAGCGGAAATTGAAAAATATAATGAGATTCAGTACTTTTTTTTTTCTTTTTTTTTTTTCCCCTTCTTCTTTACATCCCTGCTAGTATCCAAGATAGATTTATTTTGTGCTTACTGGAGATGTGCTCTCCTTTAGATTTCCCATATTGCTGGATTTAGGAAGACAATATTTCTTCTTCATTGCAATGCTAAAGAAGCATGTGGGCTGGGTGGGGATGGGAGGCTTGAGTCTATGCATAGCAATCACAGACACTTGCTTAAGTCAGTTCTGGTGGATAGCTTGAATAAAGTCCATTCCTTTCCCCAGAAAAGGAGCCTGGCTCATCCTTGCCTCAGAGGCGTGTACTAAAATCACGACACCAGAATCATTCTCGTGGTCAAAAGACCATCAGAAAAACTCTCTGTTGGCTGACAGTAGAGGAAATCTCAGATATTTAGCTCGTATGTAGATGCGTGCACTGTACTTGTTTAAAGATAGGTGAGAGGTGACCTGCTGTGCTGAAATCCTGGGAGAAGCATTCCTGGCCCTGCAGGATTTGGTGATGATGAGGAGGGAATAGCAGTTTCTGTGGGCTTTTCTCGTGGCTTTCGTTACTTGGTGTTTAACCCTGTGTGTTGTGAGAGCATGCACCCCTAGCTAGGCTGTGTTTTCCTACAGTAGGGACAGCAATAGGAGCTTAGCGGTTTGGTACCCAAGTCCTTCTGTGGGCATAGCCTGAAGTCCATCAGCAGAAATAAAAAATACTTGTACCTGCAGATCCTTCCCATTAAATATTATTGAAGTTCCATGCATGCATGGCTTTCATTAACGCGTCTTTTTCCTTGCCTTAAAAAAAAAAAAAAAAAAAAGAAAGAAAGAAAAGAAAGAAAAAGAGGACTTAAAGGAAAAGGAGAAGGTTTCTTCTTGTGATGAATTCTGACTGCAGTGGATGTTGCACGGTCCCATCCCTGTGCGTTTAGCTATTGTGCTGCCTTATGCCTCTTGCCAGCAGCGCTGCCCTGCCTCTTTTTGGGTGAGGAGTGCTGTTCTCAGACATCCTCTTGCTTTTGCAGTAACCCTCCTGCTAATGACCTGAATGGAGAGTGGCTTGTCATTAAAAAGCTTCTTTATTCGTTGTTTCCATGCACATTTTATGGATCCTAGATTATTCTAAAGCTGCCTTCATTTTTACGAAAAGTGTAGCAACTTCAACTACTCTTCCCCTTCCTGCACCTGTTTTTTCTTGAAAACGTTTCTTCTTGTACTGTTGTGCTTTTCAACCCATCCAACTGAAGAAGCCAGTGGCCTTTACACAATGTTAAAACTAAGTCAGTAAACCCAAGGATTTTTATCTATGTCAAAGAATCTGTAAAAGTAATTTTTATAGGAGGGAGCAGAAATCAGACACATGTTACAGCAATCATTTGATACGATCTAAACCAGTAATTCCTGTCAGCGTTTGTCAGACATTATAGTGTTTGCAGTTTAAAAGTTGCATGACTAGACCACAGCTTTTACGAAGCTTGAGGATTGGGAACCATGTCAAGTACGGGAATTGTGTCCTAAAAGCATCTTGACAGTGCTGCAAGTGCCGTAGAAGATGCGAAGCCACAAAGCCGCATTTAACCAACATGTAAGCTGCAAAGACTTTTTAGGATTTCTGCCTGGTTGAACAAATTTGAATTTAGCCACAAATGCTGAATTCAGTTTGTTCTCACGGTTTGTAATATGAACCCTGTATTTGGGAGACCTGTCTAGTACGAGGCTTCCAGAGTGAAACGGGGCTCTTAGTTCAGTGGTTTAGGAGTACCTCTGGGCTGTTCTGCTTTAAAACTGTCATCCTTGCTCTTGGGGCTGATGCAGGCTTTGATAGCTCTCTGTACAGCCATCTTCTGCCTAAACATGAAGTCCCGTGTTGAGAGGGGGATTTAATTCCCTGTGTTGTAGGCTAAAGAACATGTTAGGTACCCCCCATAGAGCAGCGTGTAAAATACAGTTTAAGTCTTCAATGACTTAGTGAAAAGGCTTTGAAAAGTGTGCATTTGAGGTCTTAATTGAAGATTGAAGCTGCATTTCAAGTTCAGTGCCACCACGAAGTATGTTTTCAGATGATGGCTGGTTCTTTAGTTGGTTGTGGCATTTAAGTGGGTAGCAGAAGGAACATCGTGTAAAGTCAAATGAAGTTATACTCAGTGGGGGCAGGACCTGGTGAAGTGAGAAGAAATAAAGAACTCAGCATGGGGTCAAATTGTAGATTCATTGATGTGAAGATCAGAAAAGACCATTATGGTCATTAATTCAGTTTAAATAATGCCATCAATAGAGTATCACCTTGGCCTGCGTGAAGCATGCATGGTCTCCTAGAGCTAGAACATTTTGTGAATATACAGTTGTAATGTGAAAAACCTTCATATGATGGGGAATCAACTGTTGTCTTTGGTAAGCTGTTCCAGTGGTTATAATTACACTTATCTCTGTGTTATTTGTACCCTGAATTTATCCATATATTTGGCTTTCAGCCACTTAACCTTGTTATACCTCTGTCTCTTAAGTGAGTGGTCTACCAGTCACCTATCAATTCCTTCTCTGTCTTCATTTTCAGAGTTTGTATAATTGAACAGTGTTTTAATTTGTGGCTGTTGGAAGAGGGTGAATTGATTTAAATCAATTTGACTTTAAAGTGGCGGGCAGGGAAACTTGATTTAAACAATCAGTTTAAATCTTGGTTGGTTTCTGCAGTTCTTACTGATTTTTCTGTTCCCAGTGATGTCAGTCGGGTAAGTGACATTTAGTTACTGATAGCAGCAGACAAAATAGTCATTGTACAGAGTATATTCAGATTTTTAACCAAGAGAATGCATTGTATGCATACCTATATATTTAAGAAGCTTGTGGAGTTAATGATAATTTCCTGAGTTTTAATTTTTGCATGTTTAATATTGCAATATGACTTATTTACTAGATGGTTTTATTTGATATTGACTTTGTCAGCTATACTTAGATAGAAATTGGAACCCATATAAACCGTAGAAAATATTTAAATTATATTTATTAATGTTTTGATTTATTTTTAATGTGCTGCGTTACTTTAAAAATCATTAAAAGGTATTTGTGTTTAAAACAAACTTTTATATAAAATAAAGGAAAAATAACACTTGATTATTAATAGAAACTCATATTTTCAGTTTAAAATATCCTTGAGAATTTTAGAGATCACCCTTCAACACATTGTTTATATAAAAAAATTGGAAGAGAAAACCACATTTACCTAGTTTCTTTTGTTCCTGGTAGATTTTTCAACTTCTGAATGAGCTAGTTATTGGTCTGTTATTGGTGGTTGAATAAGTTGTGAGAAACAGAATTTTCTATTATGCACTTATTTATTAGTTTACTACATTTCAGTTTTGTTTAATCTGATTTTTATCAGTTAATAGTTTCAAAGAAAATTCCAACAGCAAATGAGTACTGATTGAACCTTGGTGAAAGAAGGCATATAAATTGGTTCCATAATTTCAAATGTAATTTTGAATGATTTAAATAAGAGTCAGCTTTTTCCTTTAGTACACATAATAATATTACAGAATAAAAGCCGTTTCTTTACCAGACAGGTTTTGGAGCACTGTTGGAGTGGTACCTGCTGAGCAGAATTGCCGAGGCTTAATGTTTGGCGTGCTTACCTTGTGCTGCACTTCTCAGACCTTTCTGTCTCTTGGCTTGTTCATGTTTTTTCTTTCTATGTTTTTCTGGGCTAATTTCAAATTTAATAATGCTGTTACTTGCTACTGCATTTATTTATTTATTTATTTTTTACCCCCTGTAACTGCTGCTCATTAATCCGTACTAGTCTTAAAAGAGCAAGAGTACCAGGTAATTCTGCTGAGCTGTGCTCAGCTTGGAAGTTGTGCTATTTCACAGTGATCTTATCATTGAAGCCGTACTGGTACTTGAACAAACTGGAGCTCTTCCCCGCAATTATTTCATCCTTTTTGGAGGCTGCCTTTCCATGCTTAATGTAGTGCTCTGTTTCATCAGTCTTGTCAAGGAGATATGATTATGTAAATAAAGCTTAATTTCTACATATTCTGACTTTAAAACTGTAATCAAAGGTACCTGTATTTTATAAGGAAACCAAACTAAAGATGGGCCTTTATCCTTTTTTTTTTCTTTGCCTTGTCCCTGATGTCTCAAAACAGCACTAAAGGCCAAAGCAATAATTATTTTCTTTTGCCAGCTTTTTCATTGTATAGTTTTGTTCAGCATTATAGCTCCATTTCTACTTGTATTTCTTATGGTGCCAGGCAAAATGATGTAGAATGCAGAGTTACAAAAGAATAGTACAGTTGGAAATGTAATTCCCTTCCTCCTCCTCAGAGAAGGAAAAATAAGTTTGTTGGCTGTGTCACTCTTTTTTGCAAGTTGACGTGACTAGTCCAGATCCTGTGAGAAGGATCAGGGCTGGGAACAAGGGCCATTGTGCAGAGTAGCCCTGTGTAGGAAGTCAGAAGAGTGAAAAGCAGTAGTCAGAAGAGAGGTTTTATTAATGCTTCAGGCTGCACAAGAGGAAAGTGAGCCAGGTAAAGAGCACTAGAAATACATCCAGGCATGATGGAGAGTCTCGGCCAAAAGAATTTCCTTATGCTCTTGAGAGAAGTCCACACAGGGATTTACTTACCTGTGTTTCAAAAAAATGGAAAGTGAAATATATTGTAAAGCTAATTTTAGACCCATCTCATACAACAGTGCTGCAAAACTAATTGGTCTGTGGGGAAATGTGACCTTTCTAAAATCCAGTTGACCTCCAGTCAATTGCTACAGTCCAAGCATTTGTTCCAGTTGCTCCTCCTGACAAACTCTTCTCCAGTGCTGCTGCAATGTCTTGGTTTAGGCTTTCAGTGGAGTACTTGAAGTAGGCTTGTGCTTTCCTTGGTTGGCCTTGCTACTATTCATGGGTTTTATGTTCTTCAGGAACCACCAGTTTATTAAGATGTAGCCCCTTACAGGCCGCCAGTGGTGTCTAAGGCTCATGCATGGCTTTCCACAGAGCTTTTGAACTTTGTCTTTGGAATACTGCTCTTTGCAGGGCAAAGCAGAAATGTGAGCCTGAAGTGTTTGCAGTCATTCATTAACTTAAAATCCTTTCTCTGTAAAGGCTAATGATGATTTCATTTTTTACTAAAGTGGAATTTTTAGGTGTTCTTTCTTGATCTTCGTCAGTAATGTTGCTCTTCTTTTCTCCATGCATTGTCTATTAGCCTTTTAATCTTTTTTTTTGCTTTCAAGTTTTTTTTTTTTAATGCAGAATTAGTTTCCATTGCACATAGTTCTAAATGTAAAAAGCAGCCATGCCTTAATTTATATTTTCATGTTATAGATTACATAGCCTGTTACAGGTCCCTGGAGTGCTGAATTTCTGCTGAAGATTTATTGCAGCGGTTCCTGAAAACACTGTGGTGAAGCAGTAACCCCTTGGTTTCTGGGTCGGTGCAGTAGACAGCTGGAGCTGCACGTGGTGTCCTGGTGCTGCTGTCTTGTCTCGCGTTTGGGAAAACTTGGGGTACCTCACCTCACAAGTTATCATGTGGAAAGTGGTTCTCCATTTCTTCTCCATTCAGGTGGGGTTGTCAGGTGCCTTTTGTGTCCCAGTTCCAGAAGAGCAGGACACCTGAGGTTTGAGGTGACCATGATTTCGCTTGCAGTCTAGCAGGAGGGTCCCTTGGGCCTTTTCCTGTCTTTGTGCTGTGAGTGAGGGCTGCCTTTGGTACATGTCCTTGTGTTTGTTCTGGCCCCAGGATATTGGGAGAGTATTTCTTCCCTTTCCCATCTATTTCCCAGTTGTGCTGTTGGGCTCAGTGTGAGTCGCTGTTCTCTGGGGCGAAGGCAGGTTTCAGGGGAGAGAAACTACTAAATTAAGGGGTGGAGGGAGGACACAAACAGTCCAAAAAAAAAGTAAATGTGTGTGTATTTCATTAGTAAATGGTGCCAAAAAGAAAGCCTGTTGTTGCTCAGCAGTGACTTAAGATCTTTTGAAAACTATTTGGTGCTGAACCTGCTTTCCATGCAACATGGATTTACCTTATTGTAGCACTAGTTATTACCCACTGAAGATCTTGTCCATTACTAGTATCTCAATTATCTGCTCTGGAATGCATTTTCTTATACTGCAGATAACTCTGAGACACCTTGTAAGACAGAAATTGTTTTTCACTGCTCGCCATGGAAGTTTGTGTAGCTAACGTGATACCTGGTACATTGTGTAAAGTGATTCTGCTGTAATGGGTTCATTTTTGTGTGGTTTGAACAAGCCTCTGCTGTAATATCAAAAAGAGTCCCCTGGCTGCTCCTTCTAGGCTTGATGAGTAGCTGCAGGTTTATCTTGTGTGTTGGTCTTGAATGTGAGTCTTTGTAGGATCTGTGCTGGATGCAATAAACTTTGTTAGAGCCAAAGTCCATGGATTTGGCTTGATGCCTGTTAGATCAGGAGGAGGTTGAGGTGTTTTCCTGAAGGGCTGATGTGTCTCCTGTTACCGTAAGCCACCAAAGAGCACCTGTGTCTTACCCAGTGTTGAGTTTCTCTGAGTAAACAAAACGCAACATCCTGAGGAACTTTGGATATGTGTTTTGTGTATTAAACAATTATCGAGGGCATCTTGTAGGTAGATGTGAGCAGATATGAGTGAGATGTGTATTTTTC
Organism: Falco biarmicus; assembly: GCF_023638135.1. Classification (NCBI taxonomy): domain Eukaryota; kingdom Metazoa; phylum Chordata; class Aves; order Falconiformes; family Falconidae; genus Falco; species Falco biarmicus. The sequence goes on along the minus strand of NC_079289.1, from coordinate 44,863,382 downwards.
TAGTGTGGATACTTCTGGTAAAAATTCAGTCTTCGATTTTTCAGCAGGGATGTTTGGACACATAATGCTTTTAAGTATGTAGTTTAAAAGCATGTTAGCTAGCTTTTTGAAACAAGTCTTGCAGAACTTCTAACAAACAGGAAAATAGATTTCTTTGTTGCTTTGATCTGTCTTCAGTGTGTAAGAGCACAAAAACGTTGTTACAGGCATGTTGTTTTAAAGTTTTAAGTCTTCACATTTATCAAAGTGGAATTCATAGATTTGTTATTTCTACTTAATGTCAGGCTTTACATTTTCCTCGTCTCTTCTAAAGACAGAGGTATTATGTCATTGCTGCTTCGCTGGTAATCTTGTTTCTTTCCAAAGATCCCATTGACAAAATTACTTTGAGTATATTTTGTGCTTCTTGCCATTTATTTTATGTCTGTGGGATGCAGTAAGCTAGTCATGCCTTAAATTGATTTAAGTATCTGTGCAATAAGAAAAATAAAGAAGGGGGGGAAAAAAGAAGTAAGCTGCATCTGATTATCACATGCTACTCTATCCCTAGATTTAGTCTCTGTCTTTATTAACGTTTGAACTTTCCCATGAGATGCATAATGTATTTTTAGAGAGGGTGGTGAGATATGTTCAGGTGTCCATAGGTGGTGTACTGGCTGATAATTGGGAAGTCATCTAAGTGCCTTATTTATGCGTGTGCAAAATGAATGTAATGCTGTTTACCCTGGACACTTTTCAGATCTACTACTGGGAAAAATACGTAGAAAAGCTGAGTAATACAGGGTCTATTAGACGTGTGCTTCAGATGGTAAAGTCCACAGGGATTTCTGTAGATGCTTGCTATGTAGCTTCAGTTGCTTCTGCAGGCTAATGTTTTTTTTTGGAAGACATGAGGAAAAGTGTGATTTTTTCCTTTATCAGACCAAGAGTAACTTCTATGAGCCCTGTAGCCATGAAAAGTATATTGAAGGGAGACTGTTTGCAAGAGGTATTACCTACTTGGTTTCCTTGGAAACGTGAAACATGATTTACAAATATTGACTTGAGAAAGCTGCAGCTTAGAGGAAATCCTAAACTGTTGGTTCAGGCTTTTAAACTAGTATCTCTAAAGAGTTTAGGCCATATTGAAAGTCACTTCATGTCCATGAAATGATAATTCTGGGTTTCCATGTTTCTTGGTGTAATAGCTAATTCTGGGTGCTGAAGGACTGGAAAGAACCTGTGATAGTTTTACTGGGTAAGGAGTGCTGAACTGGGATACTTGGCTCCAGTTTCGCCTGTGTGAAACAACCCAACTCGTGCTGGAGTTAACAAATTAATGCTCCTAAAAATAAGGTTGTTAGTGCCTTACTCCCAACTGATGGACTGCAACCTGGAATGTTCTGTTTTTGATGCAGTTAGACACTGTAGATCATCATTCATGCCTTGTAAATGTTTCTAAACTCCACAGAGGGTGGTTTGAATGCTCTTTGTTATGTTTCTGCAAGAGACTGTGTGATAAACCTAAGTAAATTACATTTACTGGATAACTTATTTTTATTGTATAGGAATTATCATATATGCTTATTTTTAAAGGCTGCTGATCATAATTTGGTCCTGCTGGGCTTGTTCAGATTTTCAAAACGAAAGCTTCTTTATTCCTGGAGCATAGTATTAGATTATCCTGAAGTTGGTGCTAGGTTTGTGCTGGGGGTGTGGAAAGGGGCATCCACGTGGGAGAAAAAGCATACAGCAGTGTTGCGTACATGTTATGAGTGCCGAGTTGTATACAGAGTGGATAGAGATTGCTTCTTTGTGCTCAATAGTGAGGGACAGGTCTTGGTTTAGTCAATCTAACTGAGGTGCTGCCGACTGTGGTTTTATTTGTGCTTCTCTTAGTGTCAGCGCTGACTTACGCAGTCCCTGTTGCCACCCATCTCCTGTGGTGCCTGTCCCTCTGGCACTCATACTGCTTTCACTATCAGTGGACTGGATTGGGTCAAGAAAGTGCCCCAACTTCTTGGGTTTTACTGATTTATTCTTAACTCGGGTTGTTTTCCCACTTTATCCCCGCAAACAGCTATGGCTGTGTAGGAGTGCACCAGGTGGTTGGCGGCCACCAGTGCTTCTGGCAGGAAAGCACCTCTAGTCATTCCCAGAGTTAGAAGTGTGACAGCTTTACATCCCCATTGTGTTTAATCCAGAGGAATGCCTCCAGAGCAGAGGTGAGATCTTGGATTTTCCTGGGGAAAAGCCCATCCCACGTGTGTTTGGCTGCAGTGCTAGTTGTTTCGTGACTGTGAGAAGATGGTGAGGCACAGTTTTTTAAGGAGCTATGATGTATTATAATGAACAAATGACGTACTTGGAAAGAACATGAGCATTGAAGCTTGTGCTTCTTTTTTAGACTTTGTGTGTCTCAAGCCATTGGATTTTTTCTCCAAAATGTATTACATGTTTTATGCAAAATATTATTACCTCTTACAAACTGTGCCTTGCTTGGTGATGACAAAGGTGTTTATGGTGAAGTGGTCCAAGGTAGCCTAAGGATGTGGCTATACTAATTAAGGCAGGATGAATCTAGGTCTGCCTACATCTGGGGCTGCAGGAGGATTTTTACACTGAAAGTAGGAGGTGGGATGCAGGCAGGTGGCTGCACAGGTGCTTATAGAGGTCAGGTCCTAAATGTCCAGAGGTGTTGGTAGTGTAGGCAAGTAAGGACCACTGAAACCTATAGGTCAGTGTGTCACAGATAAGACAGCTATATCTATGGGCTATATGTCTTGTGGGATATAACAGTTAGAGCAAATAGGTGACCACAGGAGCCCTCAGTGCATGGGCCAAGTGATGCTGCTTTTCTCATCAAGCCAGTTTAATTGAGAAAGGCTTTGTTAAATGCTTCTGTAAATAATGCTTAACATCCTTAAGGTTACAAGGATGTTTGTCCTCACGTGGGTGCTAAGGAGGAAGGATTCAACTGTATTGTTTTTCAGTGGCTGGTTCTAGCAGATGAAGGCAGCTTGCTCTTGATTTACCACCTGCAATGGCTGTGGATTACAATGGATTACAGTGGCAGAGGCTGTGAGATGTCAGGAAGATTAATGAATGGGAGGAGGGAATCAGAGAGATCTATGGAAAGAGAAAGTGCATATGTGGAAAAGGCATAGTGGAAAATGACAGTGATGCAGAATCGCATGGAGACTCCTGCTGTTGGCAACTTGTGTACAGAAGTGTTACGGTGAAGGAGAGGTCAGTAAATCAGAAAGAAAAAAAAAGGTTTGGTTCGTGTTTGCAGAAGGAAGGCTGAGAAGGGGAAGTGCTTGAAGTGCTTGTTGAGTCTTACAATGGGATGTTTTTTTGTTTGTTTGCTTGTTAATCAAAGCAGAAGGTAGAGCTCTATATGGCTGAAGGCAGAACAGCAGGTATACAGAGTCATTTGTTGAGGATCATGAACATGCATCAAAAAATGAGTATGGTGGTTTAGGATGCCAAACAGATACTAACAGAAAAGGAAAATAAGTATGACCTGTGGTTCTTTGGGTCACCAAGTAAACTACAGGGATTAACTGCGAAGTCAGTCAAGACAGGAACAAGGATTTGCAGCATAAGAGTTCTACTAAAATGATGATTGTTTTTATATGAAGACATTGTGCCAATGAAATTCAGTTTGTGTACTGCAAGACTGATTGTAAGATAAATGCCTCTAGATGAAAGCTGGAGAGAAGTCGCTACTCTCTCCTTAAACATAGAAGGAAGAAGGGATAACTGCAGTGAAGATGTATAAATAATTATCAGAAAATGAACAGATGGAAATCTATGAGATGACAGCATGATACTGGTTGTATTTGAAGAGTGAGGATTCTTGTGGATTCTTTCATTTAATAATAAAATTAATATCTTCTGAATAACACTCACTTTAAGTCATTAGAATAGTAGCCAACTAAATAAGGTATGCAGCCTCTAAGGCAGCAGTAGGGGAAAAAAGTATACCCTTAGACCTAATTGCTCTTTTCCATTTTTTTCTGATTTTCTAGGGTGACATCAGTAAATTGGTGGTTGGAAAAACTCAGTCCTGTAGAAACATCAGTTAAAACTATAAATGTTTGCTGTTTTTCTGGCAGAATATTGATACTATTTTCAGCTTTGAACTCCTCATTGTTTCTAGCAAGTGTAGGTAAATTTTAGAACTAGTTATGTGGTATTGATTTAGCTGTTGCTTGTTTAATACTGGAGGCTCAGAGCAGCTTTGTGGTGGCTCTAAAGTAGCTTCAACACAGCATCAGTGTAAGTCCTTGGATATGTTGGCTCTTAACCTATGTTTTATTGACTTCTGGCAGTAAGATGATGAAAGAAGCAAGAGATGACACTAGTCACAGAAAAAGAGAAATATCAATTCAAGTGGAAAGTAAACAGCTCACTCTTATTGGAAGGACACGGACCTGTTGGAGCAAATCCAGATGAGTGCCATGAAGATGATCAGAGGGCTGGAGCACCTCCTATGAAGGCAGGCTGAGAGAGTTGGGGTTGCTCAGCCTGGAGAAGAGCAGGCTCCAGGGAGACCTTATAGCAGCCTGCCAGTACCTAAAGGGGCCCTACAGGAAAACTGGAGAGGGACTTTTCACAAGGGCATGTAGCAGTAGGACAAGGGGGAATGGTTTTAAGCTAAAAAAAGGTAGACTTAGATTATCTATTAGGAAGAAATTCTTTACTTGTGAGGGTGGTGAGACACTAGAACAGGCTGCCCAGAGAAGCTGTGGCTGCCCCATCCTGGCAGTGCTCAAGGCTGGGCTGGATGGGGCTCTGAGCAACCTGGTCTGGTGGAAGGTGTCCCTGCCCGTGTCAGGGAGGTTGGAACCAGGTGATCTTAAGGTCCCTGCCAACCCAAACCATGCCATGATTCTATAATTCTACTTACTTTCAGCCTGTAATGTGTGTGAATCTCTGACTGTCAGCTGGTTCTCTGACTGGGCATGAGAGCTACAAGGTGTTAAAGCTTTGAGAACAGAGCATTTGAATTTTCTGTAGTCTGATGTGATGAAAGAATGTGTGAGCTGTTTCTGCTAGAGGGAAGATGGAGAATTCTGTCTTCAGCTCCATGACAAGATATTCTTCATGTTGATGCTGAAGTCATCGTTGGAAGTGTTCAAGGTCAGGCTGGATGGGGCTTTTGAGCAAGCTGATCTAGTGAAAGATGTCCCACCATGGCAGGGAGGTTGGACTAGGTGGTCTTCAAAGGTTCCTTCCAACCCAGCCCCTTCTGTGATTCTAAATGAGAGAAGTTACTATGGAGGTAAGTTGGAGATGTCACCTTCTTTGAATCAGAATCGGTTCTTTTGTGTCTTCCAGCGTGTGTTTGTCACAAAGCTGTCATTGCCACAGGCTGCCTGGGGAGGTCAGAGCCAGTGGGCAAATGGCTTTCTCTGAGAGCTGATGGTGGAATTGGCAAGGCCCACAGAGTCCTCTTCACTGTCTTAAAGGAACTAATTATTCTGGACTTGTGTGTCAGATTTACTTGGCCTGGATTCAAATGTGCACCCTGAATGACTTGAAAATAAATTCACCAAACAGCAATATAACAGACTGGGCATATGTAAATGGCGACGTTACAGAAAGAATAGGAAATACTAAGTTTAATAGGGAAAATTTCATGTGGCAAATGAAGTCTTGTACAAAAAGCCTGGTTTTAATGTCATCTTAAAAAAATAGTTAAAAAGCTGAGATACTGGCTGGCAATCCTATTCAGTTAACAAACTGCAGAAGTATGCCTGTGCAAAGTGAGAAATTGTTTGCTCGGCCAGCTTTTCTGAACTGAAACATTAAAGGTGTTGTGAAATACTATAGAATGTACAGATGAGCATATTGTCAAGAAACTCCCTTTGCAACAGGTGATGGTTGCACATAGAATGCGGCTGAGGTGGCCATATAAAAACGAGACTGAAGCTGGTTAAGAGCAGTTGGCCCCATTTCCAAGAAAGATGACTTCCCTGCATACATAAGAGCTTATACCAGACTCTAGGCTTGCTATAGGCAGTTTATACACTGCAGTTCACCTCACTTAGTCATAGGGACAGTCCCAAATTTAAGAATGCTGTGATTTGGGGGACAAGATTTAGGAATCTGGTCTTTATTGCATTATTGTAAATATTTCTCTGTGTGTGGTGGGGTGAGATGGAGGCGGGAATGGAGAGAAGGGAGGGGGAGCATCTGCTTCTTCCTAAACTAAAGTTGTTTGGTTTTTTTCTGAACTGAGTCAGCCATTGAACTGAAAGGAGGAAGAGTTAAGGAGAGAGCAAGTCCTTGGAAAGAGATGGACAAGCAAGAAAGGGGAGCTGCAGGAACCAATGGTGAACCAAAGGAGTGGCTTTTTGTGGGGGGCTAATGGGAGGTAGAGTGGGCCACGGTGTCTGGAGGCTTCCTAGTGAGTGAGAACTGGTTGGGTTCCCACTTGCCAACTGGTTATTCAGGAGAACAACGAATAATAACAGAGAAGATCCAAGGACAGCAAGGCTCAGGTGTATTCAGGTCATAACGGGATGAAGGAACAAAGTTGTGCTTCTTGGAAGAGTTAAACTGTTAAAGGCGCTGTGGTTGCAGTGACAGGGTACTGCCTGCCTTCTGTGCAGGGGGAATACTGAAAATACGCATCAGTGGGTTTCATAAGTCGCACCTGAAGAGCCTCTGCAGAGGTACACATGTGTTGCCTGGTGTAAGAGCAGCTCTTTTCCCAGAGCTGTGCACCTGTGCAGCATCTGGCCCTTTTCTCCTGATTCTGTCTCCCTTCCTGTTTGGTAGCAGAAGTGGCTCTGTTCTTGGGGAAGTCTGGAGAGCACAGCTCGCTGAACCAGAGGTTCTTGGGTGCTGGAGTGGAGATGCCATACAAATAGACAAAAAATTGTGGCATGGGGGGAAAAAAAAAAAGTGCATTAATCTTGTATTTGCTGGTGTAAACAGTGAAGTTTCTTAGTATTTACACAGTAGATAGAGGAGGATCTATTAAAGGAAATAAACCACTGCATGTCAAAATCTAAAACAGCCACTGAGGGATTTTTTGGAAACAACTGTACTTTAGAAAAGTGAAGTCCTTTAATTTGCAAGCAGCAGGGACATTGCGTAGCGGCGTTTCACTCTCGATACAAGTGGATACCCACTTCTGTCATTAGCAGCTTTTTGCATGGGGAGCGTGTTAGTTCAGTTAGTGTGTCCTGAATGTCACTGTAGCTAAACTGAAGTTATTCCTTCATAGTTTCATCATACTGTTTGGATTTGTAATAGTGAAAAATTCTGTAGTTTGTAGATGCACTGGGGGCTTTGTTTGCTGACTTCTTTTCTTAGCTACTTAAAGCCAACTTTTCCTCAGGGTTTTAAAGACTTTATGCTTGGTTAGGGTGTAGCATAGATGGTTGTACACGTACAAGTTGCTGACTTGCATGGTTTATCATTGTGTCTGGGCTTCAAGTTAAAATAGTTGATTTTTTTTCTTCTTTTGACATACTTAAAAATGTAAGCAGAGGTTGCTTCATCTTTAGTGCAGCAGGTAAATAGAGGCCTCCATTCACATCTGTAACTGCGTTGTCTTAAAAAATGCAGGTAATGCCAAAGGATTGAAATAACAGGCTCTGGTGCATTGTCTGCATTCATTTCTCTGTGTAAAGCGAATAGGTAACTTAAATTGGAAGAAAAAAAATCCTGCAAAACTGAAAATATAGGAATTCGGCATTGTTCATTCTGCCCAAGTATAATATGTAGAAGAAACTGTTGATTCAAGCTTACACTTGCATTCTTTATAACATACTAGGAGTTCCTTCTGCCTGGTTGCCAGCTTTTCCCTCTTAATTAGTCTCTGTGTGTATAATTTCGTTCTCCTTTTTTTGTGGCCTTGTTATGCTGTCCTTGTTTGGATTTTGAAATCTAACCAGGTAATTGAGTAACAGCCTTCTCCAAATTCATTTAACAGTGACTGAATTCTCCTGTAGCCCCTCTTTCCCATCTCTGGTACAAATTAACAATGCAATAGCCTGCAGAGAAAGATAAAAGACTGGGGAGCACAGGAGTGTAGATGAGGGCTTTCCTTTTGCGTCTCTGGTATGGGTTGTCTGTATGAATCTGGGAAATGGTCTTAGCATTCATTCTTCACTTATTCAATTATTGATGATAATACTTGAGGGAGAAGAGCGTTCTGGTAAAGGTACTAAAACTAGAGGTTATATTAGATTGGCTTGAGACAGTCTGGGTGTTTTCTAGAGGTGTAGAGTTTTTTCAGCTCATTTATTGAAATAGTAAAGTTACCCTGTGGGTAAATTTTCAGGCTATCTGAAACTGCGTACCAGAAATGTGTGTCTGTTTTTTAAACAGTTCAGCCACTGGTGTTAGTTTTCATATGGAGACATTGAAAAATGGCGTGCATATATTTGTAAATAAACATAGGATAGTTAGAAGAAGCAGTATTTATAGATGGCTATCCTTAAAAGTAAGTAACTGGAGACAATTATTACCTTTTTACATCCGGGAGTGAACTGAGGGGCAGCCAAAGAGATTTCTAGCTTTGCATCCTTTGCCGCTTTGCGCACCAGGCATTAAAGCTTGGTTTAATGTCAGTGCCAAGGAGGTAGTAGTTATGTTTTTTCAAAAAGTGCTCCCTTCATTACCATTTATACAAACTGTGAGTGGTATAAGATGCACCTCACATCATGTCACTTCAAAGAATTATGGATTTTATGTGGATAATGGTTTCAAACAGATGAAAATGTGATTCAGGTTTTAACTCTTGCACATTGTAGCATAGTAGTGGCAAGGAGCTGAAATCTTGGAGAGGCTAACTTTGGGGACTATGTGATTTCTGTCAGTGATTCTACTAGAATGAAATGAGGAAGAACAATTTTGATCTTTCTCTCCAGTTACCAAATATATTGAACACTTACCATATTAGTGCATCAGTACTCTGTTAAACTAAAATTAGAAAAAATAGCTTTAAAACTTTACTGTCTTTATACTGAATTGTAGCAGAGTTATAGTGGATCCAAGTGGATTATTGCTGTTCAGTAAGTCTTTCAGAAAGTGTATGACTACTTCAATCAACTTGTTCACCGAGATCTTTCTTCCAGGTTTGTTGTAATTAAATTGGTACCGAAGCACACTTCAATTTTGTTAATAGTAGTGCCTGATCAGAAGGCCGTGGAGAATAACAGAGAGTACATGGGTGCTCCCTTCGAAGAGAAGCCGAGCTCCTCATTTGGGTCTATCCAAAGACTCGGTGACTGTAAATTGTTTAATCTGCTTGGAGAGCACAAAAGCTATTCAATTATGTTAATCAGCAGTATTCAGTCATCAGAGTTGAGCTGTGCTTTTCTTGTTCTGATGGAGAATATTGTCCATAAATACATCATAAATGTTTAATTTTCAAATAACTTTTGTTTTATTTGTATGAACCGTGGTCGTAGGTCAGGATCCCCTCATGATAGGTGGTCCACAATCAAACTTCTAAGAGTCTTAAGGGTAAGACAGCTGGCAGTAGTTGGACACAAGCAGACTAACAGGGGAACACACAGGAGAGCACTGCAGGGGAGGGGTGTGTGTGTGTGTGTGATACTTACCACAAATGAAAACAAACAAACAAATAAAACCCCAAGCAAGTCAAAACAGGTGGAAAAACAACCAAAGTCTTGGCACATCAGCATTGTGGAAAAGGAAGTTTAAGGGGGACAAATTCTTCTTTTAAGTGACTACAAAATGCACTGTACTGTGTGTGAGTGTGTGTATATAAAATACATATAGAACAGGTATTTTAATATACTTTTATATATATAAATACAGTCATTTTATATATATATTTATATATATAAAAATAAATTTCAGTGTGTGTCACCCGTCCTTCATTTGATTATTTCTGTGCTGTACAGGAACTGCCTTGGTCTTTCCTAGGTGTTTATGTCATTTCAGTACAAGTGGTGCTTGCACACAAATGAGCCCGTAGTGGTGATGGTTCACCACTCTCTCTGGTTCTTTGCTCTTCTTGACCAACCCTTGTTTCTTCTTTATACTCAGAAAGCAGCTCCTTGCATCAAATCTACCTGAGATGTATCAAGATAACTTTATCCTTATCTTTAAAAACCCTTTACAACACTTTACTGTTGTGTGTTTGTTTTTTTTTTCTTTTCCCCTCACGTTTTGTCTTTGTTCGTTATGGTCATTTGTTTTCCTCATATTCCACCTTACTCATTAGTATCCAGCCAAAGGGATACCTGCATATAAAGCTGTCATCTTTGGTTAAACTTTTTATTTCTCAAGGAGATAACTTTTTCCCTTATTGCGTGATGACTATCTTCTGGTCTCTGTGTCTCTCTACTATGCCATTCTTGCTAGACTTTGAGGCCTCCTGGGTACAGACTTTATCTGGAGTTTGGCTTAATGATGGGTACTCAACCCCACCCCTCCTTTCCCCCAACCTGCTAACCAGCCCATCAGTAACGGTTATAAAAGATTTAAGATTGCTTCGAGGCTGGGTGAGGGAGATAGGAGGCACTGAGGTAAGGACTTAGCTCCCCAGGTTCACTCACTGCCGGGAGCACATCAGCTCCACCGGTGGGCAGCTTCTGTGCGTACAGCACACTTCTCATGCTGGTGCTGTAGCCTCTGTGTTGATGAGGGGGGGATACTTGGAGGCAGGATTGGTCCTGCTGGGTTTGCAACCCTGTGGGCAGGAGGGGAGTTTTTTGGTGGTCTCTGTTGAGCAGAGGAGAGGGCTCCCAGCAGTGAGAGTGGGAGAAGCAAAAAGTGATGCTGTCTGATCAGCATCTGACCTTTAAAAAAAAAAGGGGGGGGGAATGATGATGTTAACAGTTTAATGGCAGCTGAGAGGTTCTTGCAGAAGTCTGGTAAGTTTATGACATTGTTGATAATAACATGCAAATCCTCATGTTTAACAAATCTTTAGTATGCTATCAGGTGACATTAGCAACTGACATGGTGCTTAACTCTTATGCCACAGCACGTATAGCTGAACAAGAAAGGTAAAAAGTAGGTTTCTTCAAGTCACATTTTTGGCTGAAAATGCCATCAAAGAAGTTAAATGTTTTTGTTTTGTTTTGTTTTTTTTTTTTTGTGGTGTGTTGTGGTTTTTTTTTTTTTTTTTTGTATGCGTTACTGCATGTGTAAGGTATCTTCAGGCAAGACTGACTTGCCCAGGACTGGTTCCACGTCTGACATGTTTTCTGTGATGTGCTGTAATGGCTTTGTCCCTGTGGTTCCATGGTGCTGCGTTTTGTGCTGGAGCTCTGGCATCCTGCGAGGTGGCCTCTGCATGGCCATGCTTCAAAGCTTGCTTCTTCCCACCTTGATTCATGTGGCAGCTGGGGTGCTGAAATTGAATCCCACTATGTTGGAAGTAAACAAGAAATCAGTTGTGGACTGTTTTTAGAGAAAACATTGTGGACAGAATTTCCTCAAGGAACCCTGAACAGGATTTGGTACTTCTGTCTGTCTTTGGGGGAGGGAGCAGGCGGGAGAGAGGAGGCAGCACTGGTTGCTGGAGGATTTGTATGCATTTCAAGGATCACTTGTATTTTCACAAATGGTAACTGATGGCTTTGTTTTTCAGATGCATGGTTTGAAAATGGGGCAAACAAATTCCTAAAATTGCTTAGATAGTTTCAGAAGTAGAGTTTGTTCTGGAGTTGGTGGTGGGTCTGCTACATCTCTGATTTTTCACTTCCATTTTTCTGTGCCCTTCACTTGTCTTGTATGTGTGTGTAACTTCAGTAGGAAATTAGAAACTTGGAAAAGTTCAAAGTCGAAATTTTTCCAGAACATGACCTCCACTGTTTCAGGCATAAGCAGGCTCTGGCAGATAGATATCTTACTTGGCAATTATGTCTGCTGAGCGTTAACAAATGGAGCAAGGTACTAAAGAGCTTTTAATGCTTGCTTTGAACAAGTTGATAAAACGTGGTGGAAAGAAGCCAGAGGAGATGAATTGAGTGCGGTTTGTTAAAGTTACTGCAGCAAATCGCAGTAGTTTGAGTGTTGCCCATCAGCCTCGTTATCCTGTTTTACTCAAAAGTAACCCTGCTGCACTGCAGAGAAGTGGAAATACTTTTGAGTCCTACAATACGTATTTCTCCTTTACCTTCCTGTATGCAGTGTACACCAGTCCTTAACATCGTGTTACACTGAGCTTTTGGCAGCATTCACCGAGGGCTTCATGTTGTCAGTGGGGATCAGTCAGAGCCAAGTCCCCCGTGCAGACCGCAGGAAGGTGTGCTGGTGGTGGCAGATGTCCCTCACCGTGCTCTGTACATGTAAACATCAGAAAAGAAGTTATGCCAAGTGCACTTTGCCAGGAAACTCAAACTTCTTTGTTTTTTACTTAATTTTGGCTTGAAGAACAAGGCTTAGATGTAAATATCGGAGATTGTTCCACTAGCAGTCCTTGACCTGTGTCTGCATTCCCCTCTCTGTCCCTAGAGGAATTGAAGTCCTAAGTATTTTGTGCAAATGATGGTTTCTCTAGGTTGTTCTCGTCCAAGTGCCAAAGTAGTTCTGTCACCTTGCAGGCTGTGGGAGTGAAAGTCGTTTCCCCTACGTTCAGTCACTGCAGTTAGGCATCTTGTTTAGCCTAGTTGCCTAGATGCCTTCTATCAGCAGTGGTAGACAGAAAGATCTCCAGAGGATGTTTCCTCATGCTAGATAAAGAAATGGATCTTAAAGAGGATAAATTGCTGTTTGCAGGTGGTTGTCTTTTTCCTTAACTACAGAGGGAGCCTTGGACTGCTAGCTTTAGTTAAAAGTGTTTAGATAGATAACATTAGGTGAGCTGAAATTCACCCTTAGTTTATAGCACAAGTTGAGTAGTTGAGGTAGCCTTTTTTCTGCATTATCCTCCTCAAACAAGAGGTTAATGCAGGAAGTGTTGAATAAAATACACTAGAAAAATGCTATAGTTGTGGTACATGATGTATCCCCACAACAAGGTCCGAGTAAAGGACCTTTTTTCCTGAAAACTCAGTCTGCCTAATATGCAATGTATGGTTGTCAAATCTGTCAAGGACTGTAGCATGGGAACATGTGTGTGTAAATCGTCTCTTTACACCCTTTTCTTTCCTTGCTCTGAGTTCCTGTCCATCTGTTTCATGATTTAGTGGAGTTATTCAGTGAAATACTTGCTTTTTTCTTTCTCTTTTCTCTGAATTTCTTCCCCATTCCTTCTGATCCATCTCTTTCTAAATCCGGTTTATTCCTTCATGTTTTCCTTTCACCCACCTGTAAGTGTACTCAGTCTTGACTGGAAAAGGGGTGTGAAATGGTCGTCTTCCTCTCCTCCCTCTGAAGAGTTTATCTGGCAAGTTCATGAATTTCCTTTATTCCCAAGAGCAGCTCATAAAGGATAGATTTCTTCTCCCAAGTGCAGTGAATGTGAAGAGATTGCCAGAGCATTGTTCTTTTAAATAGCTTATTTTTCTTTGTGAATGGACCCTTCCCCCTGGCTATTTTTAGAGCACTGATTAAGTGATAATTTAAATTTGTGTTCAGGCTTCCCTGAAGTACCCAGTAAGGTAATCCGGTACCCGTTGATTGGTGGGTTTGGTATTCTGGGCAGAGCACCAGCAAGCTCACGCGTTGAAGATCAGATGAAAAATGTAACAAGTTTTTCTTGGAGACTGCAGGAAAGCCCTAGCCCATCTCTTTTTCATGTCGCCAGTTTTTAGCTGGGCTGTTTCAGGTGGGAAGAAGATAGATCTCTGTGCTGAAGTGATCGGATCAGTATGTGTGGTTCACATGCAACTTCTGTGAGACAACACATCGGGTATCCAGAAGCAGGGCTGTGCTGGCACAAGGGATTTTGGGCGAGCCGAGCAGACAGCTGTAGGAGGAGGCAAGCCAACAGGCTCTGCTGAGGCTGACATTGCTGGACCCCCTCACACAGAGTGCTATGTCGGCGCTGGAGAAATAAGACTTCTGGAGATCCATTGTCATTTCCCCCCAGCTCCTCCAAGGCACAAGCTAAGTGTTTTGTGCTTCTCAAAGCACATGGAGATTTTGGTATGTAGGCTTGGTGAGGTTGGCCAGCCTGACTTGCTGCCTCCCTGAGGAACTCCTTTCCCCCTTCATTTGTTGCAGCTGCATTGCTTTCCAGCTGCTGCATCTCTCTTCTCTGCCTGCGAAAGGCTTGTAAACCTTCCCACTGACTTCTCTCCTTAGCTAGAATGTTGATACATCTCCAGCAGAGTCTCTGTGCCCTCAGCAGAAGTGTTACTTTCTGTGGCTAGTAGTTTAGCATTCAGTGGCGCAGTTGCAGTGTCAGCCTGGGGTTGTAACACTGGCATCGTTTGTGCCACTGAGCCATTTCAGTGGGCTGTGGGCATAACTGGTGTGAACTGACTCCTTGGTGGGCAGTTCCCAGCACTTTTGCAGTATTTAATTGCTGGTATCCCCAGGTGTGTGTTCTTTTAGTAACAGTTTCTAGGTGATATACAAAGCTTGCTTCACCTTAGTCCTGCAGTGATCCTGTACTGCTGTGACAGCCCATGTGGCTGGAGACACCTGAGCAGTTCTGTCGTGTTCTGGGCTGTGGTCATCCTGATCCTGGGTGGCACTCATCTGCAAATAACCTACCAAATGAATTGCAGCTGAAATTTCCACCTATGCTGTTGGGCTTTGGGATTAGTTTCTTTTGCAGCACAAAACTCTCAGAAGTATTCACAGAAAAGGTACAAACTGTGAAAGTATCCACAGAAGTCAGATAGCTGTAGTCAGTAGAAGACTGCACTCACAGGGTAGCCCTAAAGGATTAGGTTGGGTTTAATTGTTTTGTTAGAAGTAGAAATACCTCCTTAAGAACCCTTTCTTGTGAAGGTTTACCTGTAGGCACAGGTTGAGGTGGCTGTACCGTTCAGTCGGGTTAGTCTCTTTGCTGTGTGCAGGCCAGACACTTTAAAACAGTAAAAAAAGATTTCTTTCCACAAGTTCTTCCAGGTATGTTTGGGTTGTACTGAGTCTGAGGGCTCCATCTGCTTTTCATTCATGTGTTGGGCCATCTCCAATCTGCAGTTCTGTACTTGAGAATCTTCCTATTGCTTTTGTGGTGATCTACCTACTGAGTTTTCCTTGTCACGTGGCAATCTGCTTCATTTGGTTTGTTTTTGTTGGAGATCTGCAGATGGCTCATCTAGGGTAGAAAAGTCCCCTTTCTTGTGGCTCTCACCAGCCAACAGCAGCAGGCTTGGACGATGGCCCAGATCCCAGCTGGTCAGGCCCTGATGTGGCCAGCTTCCATGTATGGGGCACCCCACTAATCTTCTGCAAACAGATGGCTTCTACCACAGTTTCAGCTCAGTGCTGGTAGACCCCAACCCTTGGCCATGTCTTACAGTGGTCACTAGCTCTGTCATGGTTACATGTAGTCCTTCAGCGGTCAACAGGATGTCAAAACCAATTTTTGCTACTGTGGGAGCCAGGACCTCTGAGCTGCTTATAGTGAAGTTACTGGATCAATATGCCCAGTCTGTGTAACAAAACAAAGAGGAAGAAAATGCTGTCCACAGTTGTCTTAGTCCTGTTTGCTTTATAAGAATAGTTTAAGGGTCCCTCTTGGTGGGAAGGAGTATGAAGGCTTACGCAGCCATGAGATAAATGACCAGGACACCCTGCCATGCTGCTGTGATGATGACTTTCTGGCATGAATGTCACAGCTGCTCTTCAGACCAGTTCCATGTCCAGTTCCTTCCTGCTTCCTGGCCTTTTGGGATGGATCTAGGACTCACTGGGCTTCTTGGTCTTCTGGTGTTACTCCTCAGTCCTTCACCCTGAGGAGCTCCTGCTTTCTCTTATAGTCCTCTCCCAAATGCCTTGATTCCCTTTAAAAGGAGGTTTTTGAAGGCCAAAGTGTGAAAAACTTGAAATACTGTGTTAACCAAATACAGGATGCAGGCAGAAAGCATCCACCCAGATGAGTTATACTCCATTTCAGTGGCGGCAGGAAAGCTTCATATACTAAACACCCAAAGATCAGGCATGAGACGGGAATTAGTTACGGGATTGGCAGTTAGTGATGGCATCGGACTCTAGGCCTGTCCAAGTCCAGTAAGTGTGCTCAGTTTCCTTTCCTTAATAAAATTGCTGTCTCCATGTGGCATATGTTGGATTTTGATCTGCCACCTGTATGTACCAAATATCTTTAAAAAGAGCAAAGCACAACCCACAGAAGTATTTGGAGCTGATGCTCTTCTCTTTTTCTTCCTTTTTCTGTACATCACCGTTCCTCCTTTTAGTGTAATTCCCCCCTTTTCTTCACAGGGCTCTTCCTTTGCAACTTCAGACCATCAATGGTAGAAAAGTAGGCTATGCTTCCACATCATGACAGCCCACAGACCCTCAGTATCGTTGTCTCAGGGAATGTGCCAGGAGCACACTACCCCTGAGATGCTGCTAGTAGACGTCCGTTTGGGAAGAAGCGGGTTGGTCCTCTTACGACCTTCTAGAAGTGCTCTTCAGAAGTGATCTTTTGTGTATGACCTCTGTACTAAGCATTTACAAGCTGTTGTACCAGCAGTTACAGGGAGGGCCATTAGAAATAAGCACTTTTATCTATTCAGACCACCCATGTCTTTATTTCTGGATATAAATAAATAATGAGTTAAAATTTCTGAAAGTGTCTTAGTCATTTTGACTTTGAATGAGAAATAGGCTTCGAAACCTAGCAGCTTTTTGCAACAGCTCTGAAGCATCTGAAGGATCTCCTGGCCCCTCCCAGTACGGATGGGGACCCCGTCCCATTCCAAACTGTATCCCCTGGACCACTCGCAGTAGAGACTAGTCCCCGTCCCACTACAAACTGGATCCCCTTGGCCCCGTTGTAGTACAAACTGGGAGCTGTAGCTGAACACCCCTGAGCCTGAGGATGGCAGGGAGTGTGCTGGTGTTCGGTTTAGTGGTAGGCAGCCCTGCAAAGAGCGGGGAGTTGGACTTGATGATCCCTTATGGGTCCCTTCCAATTTGAGATCGTCTATGATGCTGTGGAGAGATGATTTGGAAAATGACCTACATGGTAGTAGGATGGTTAATTTAGGTTTCTCGCATAAACTCAGTTCAAACCTTTTTGCCCTATGAAACCTCCTCTTGTGTTGGCACTTCTGGCTGCCTGGTGACCACACATGGGCCTCAGTTGCAATCTTATGTGAGTGACTCGGTGTCCTTGGTAATCTGATCCTGGGAAGGTGTGGACTGGTCCTGGGCCAAAAAAGCATGTTGACTGTGCCATGTGATCTGTAAACGCGATTGCAGGTTGCTGCTCCTCTGTGGCTTGGTGTGCACAAGTGGGGTGCTGCAGTCCCCTGAACCACAGCTCTGCAGGCTTGGGCGGTTGGGGTAGGAAGGGGGATGTGGCTGTGACAGCATTGCCTCTGCACAAAGCCTGGAAAGCTGGGCTCTGAAGTTGTGATGCATTGCAGGCATTTGCACTCTGTGCTGATTTGTGTGTTGAGATGTAAAGCATCGATTGTAATGTGATTTGTGGTCTTGCTTTGGAGCAAAGCTTACAGACAGATGTTCTTATGAAGAGCTTGCTGGTATACATTTAAGTTTATTTAAGAAAGTTTATTTAACTTCAGTCATCTACTTGAGTATTTTATACTGTTTAGCTGAATCTCCATCTCCTCCAACTCCTAGGTGCATCACAGGTGGTCAGGGGTGATTCCATTCTTGCAGGCTTGTCTTTAACCATCCTGTTGGATTTTGGTGTGCCCCGTAGCAATTTACATCTGTCTTGCCAGTCTGCCTCTCCAGAGTCTCCCTGTGTTATGGCAGAACAGCAGCAGTGTGAAATTTAGTCTTTAGTCTTGTCAGTTTTGGGGCTGACCCCAGGTTTTCTAGACAGGAACACTTTTGCTCTGAAGTGGTGTGAGGTACAACAGCAACACTGGGAGCATTTCTGTAGCTCATTGCTACACTCTATGCTTGCTTGTGTTTGGAAGGGTTTTTCTGCAGTCATGACTTTCAGGTTTTCTTTTTCCTCATAGGGAAGATTAGGTTCTGTAGAACCAGATGACACCCATGAAGGTTTCCTACTCACCAGGTGTGGGCAGATGTGTAGATTTTTCAGTATTTGTGTTCAAAAGAGAATTTTTTCTTTCTGCTCCCCCCCCCCGCCCCACCCCCCCCCGGCCCCGTCAAAATGAAAGTGAACATTCAGGCTTAACCAGGAGGAAATAGTAAACCCACCTTTTTCTACCCAGGACCAGACTGCTGCTTCTGCCAGCTGGCCTCTTTGAGAGAGACAGCGAAGTTGTCAAGCCCATCTATTTTCATCTCCTGACACAAGTGCACTGAAGCAGCTGGAGGTGCAGGCACACAGCAAGCAAGGAAGAGAGGGAGGGTTTTATTTTTCTTCCTTTGCTCCCCCAGCAGCAGCAATTTTTTCTTGCTGATTGACAGCATCACCTTTTCAACCCTGTTGAGGTTTTGGTAGATGAAGGGTTCTGGAGGGACTGGAAACATCTCAGCTAGAAGTGTTGAAGGGGCACCTCAACATTTATCGTCCGAAGGAGCTGGTCTCAGCCTCACATGTGCATGGCTCTGTGTCAGGCAGCAGCCGTTGTTGAACTGACCAGGTCACCATGGGTAGGTGAAATGGTGACCATCAGGGGCTGCAGGCAGCATCCTTGATTTAAACAACAACATGGAATTTTTTTGACCAAGTAAAGGTCAGAAATACCAAAGCTGCTATTAGCTGACTCAGTCCTGCAAGAGATGATCAAAAAAGTGGTACTACTAGAAGTAGGACACACATAATTTATAATTTATCAGCATAAAGGAAAACACATTCAGTACCCTGCTGTGCAATAAATGTATCTGCTACAGGATCGCCAAGGAGTGATAAGGTGCTCTGCTTGTTTTTTTAATTCATCTCTCTCTTTTCACCTGGTTGAGAAGAAAGGTCCTTTTTGTTATTATTATCACTTAATCAAAAGCTTTATCTCATGTGCTTGTACCTGCAGGGTTGGAAGAGTGAACGATGCATAGGACCCTGCCTTGAGGATTACATATTTGCCACCACAGCATATTTAAAGGTGTAGCATGAACTTCATGTTGTGGGCAATTTGTGAAAACTGTTATTTCTGAAACATGAAAATACTAACTGTACGCAGCCTGAAGGAGCAGCCTGGCAGCCTCGGCTGGCTTCAGGAAGGGTCTGGCTGTTCAGGAGGTAAGCACAGAAGTGCTATCTCATTGCAACGTGTAGTTAATGGAACTAGACAGAGCTGTGTCATGACTGCATTCGGGGGTCACGATGGTGAAGGATGCCATGATTCGACCTGATGTAGCAGGGGAGCCGTGGCAGGAAGCTGCCATATTTATAAGAAGCAGGGTAACCACAATGGCCAGCAGCCCTGAAAGATTCCACTGTGGGTTGCGTTATGAATAGCCGGCACGGCTGCTGAAAACTTGGGTTAAAGAAAATTTAAATTCCAGTGGGAGATGCTGTGTGAAGGAGACATGAGTTCTGTCTCCAAATAAGAATAAAAAATTCTGGTTCTGTGTTTGTCACAACTGTTTTAAGGCAGAAATGCTTCAAAGATAAAACAATTCCAAAACACCAATGAATATTTTTTTAATATGAAATTGATATTGGGGAGAAGTGGGGAAAGAGGAAAGTCACGGTCATTTTGGTTTGTTTCAGTAGAAATAGAGAGAATGGGCTCCTTGCAGTCTGCTGCTCGTTTTATACACTCTCTTATCAGTGGTTTTGTTCTGTTGCAAGTGGTTTTGTTTTTGTTTTAAAATGCTTTCTGAAATTGATAGGCTGCATTAGCCTGATTCTGTTGAAATAGTCCTGTCTTAATCATTTGGATGCCACGCAAATACATCTTACTTGCAGCCTGATCTGGAATTTAGGTCAAAACTGGTAAAGAACCTCCCAAGTTCTGCAGTAATTTTTATTTTGTACAGGATATGTATTTTTCTGTGTAATTAAAGAGAAATTAATGGAAGTTACACACCTCAGTCAAGGTTGAATCTACCCTAGTGTGATGTGCCTTCTCCAGTGTAGGTAGATGATATTTATGCATAAAGCATCAGAAGTGAAGTTTCCAGTCCCAGTAATGCTAACGAGTGAGGCATATGGGCCAGGATTTTTGGCTGTTGTGTTATCGTGAAGCAAAGTGTCAGTCAGTTTTGCCTTCTAAACATCATTTATGTGAAAATGGTTTAAGTTGCCAAAGATAAATTAAGAATTTTCAGCCAGGCTTTTTCCCTGCTAAGCTGTTTCTACTGTGATGGAGGCGTGGATTTTGCTTTTATATTATTCCTCATAAGAGGTGGTATTAATCAACTTTGAAAAGAAGTTTTGTTTTCTTTTTGGCTTTTCATTCTGCAGCCTATTAATCTCTTTACTCTTTCTAGTCTTGGGTATCTTTTTCTGGTGCTTTACTATGAATGTTTAAAAGGATACTGAACCTTTGTGGTACCAGGCTCAGTCCTGCTTGTTTCTTCCATGTAAGGACCGACTTCTATGAGATCTCTGCGATTTTGTAGCTCTGAGCTGGGCTTGCCTTGATCCTTGCAGGGCCAAGTACCTGGCTGCCAAAGCTCTGTGTCTTGTGCTGATTCTGCTTTGCCTGTGGCATTGCTCCTTGCTCTCCTCGCCCCTCCTGGGGAGTCAGAAAGGGCAGCCTGTCCCTGCTGCCCTTTGCTAACCTGCCATGGCCTCAGCTGATGGATTGCATAAGTGCTGTGCATGAAATCAGTGCAGAAAGGAAAGCACCGGGGGCGGGGGGAGCGCAGGGTAAATTGCTGCACGTTTATAGTTTAGTTCTCACTTGCTGCTTGTTGGCATCCTGTGTCGCAGGGAAATCTGATGAAACTTCACAGACAGTTAATTCTGAACTTGACTGGTGTTATCTGCTTCCTCAGAGGTCAGGAAAGTGCAGAGCTGAGCTTGTTTTGGTCACCACTAGGGTTGAATTACAAGCATGGCATGTGGGTTGGGCAGGTGATGAACTCTCCAGCTGGGGCAGGAGGAACAAAGAGCTCAAAAATCTGGCTGGTCTGCACCTCATTTTGTAACTGAGTAACTAGATTAGCTCCTTTTTATATCATACCTTGCTCTTGTGCAGCATTTACACCTAATGTGGAGTTACGGGTGGTCTAGATTCATGTTGACTTGGTTAAACGTAGCAGTTGCTTTCATAAAATGTCTTGGTGGGTTATGGAGATGATGATGGCAGTCCCCAAGTCTTGTGGTGTCTTTGTAAGGAACATGGGATTGCCTTACATGCGTGTTTTATGTGTTGTTGTGGCATTTTGGGTAATAAATCTCTCGGGATCAACATGTTTAAGAACCCCTTCCTTTTCTGCTTTTATACCTGTGCTGTTGTGATGAGGGAAGTTACTTGAGCTGGAGTTCTTGCTATGTTAAAAGACAGTTATTGGCAACGTGTTTTCCATGGGGAGCTTTGGACTTTCTGAATTTGCCCAGACCTCTGTTTACTGTAGAAAACAGCACAACCCCCTTGTACCTAGTCCTCCTATGAACAAAGGAGATCACTGAGCATTGTAATTTGTGTGCTAAGAAATTAATTTCGCAGCTGGATTGGTTTTTGTCTTTTGACGAGTTCAGTGAACAGTTCCTAGTTGCTGCCTTGTATCTGTAAATTTACCGGACAGGGGAAGTGCTTGATTGTGAAATTCTGATATTTCAGAGCAATGCAAATGTGTAGGGGGCTGTGATACCATTAAATCTATTACAACAAATGTGTGTATGGAAGAATTAAAGTTCAGAGTGCCTTTTGCATTGACACCTACGCCTCCTGAAAGCCACAAGAGTCTTTTAGGTTTCCTGATTATGTGCTTCCCAGCCTTAAAGACAATCTTTAAGAGAGCAATAGCACAAGTAAAATCTAACCACTTAAAGATGTCTTGAATTGGATGCTTTAACTTCTGAGAAGCCCAGCCTCTTCTGAAAGTCCTGTCTGACAGTGCACGTTTTGTTCCATTTTTTGGTTGTTTTTTTGTGTCTGTAGACTCCAGCAGCTGACAAAGCTTAGCCCATAGGACTCACAGTGGCCCAAGATTGCCCTGCGAGGGAGGTGGAGGTGCATTGAGGGTGGACTGCCTTTCTCCTCCATGCCTATGTCTGTCCAGTCCCCAGCACCAGGGGTGTGGTGGAGCACCTCATCTGGGTGAAGAAGCGTGTGTTTGCTTTCTTGTTGCTGTAGCACAAGTCAAGCAATGGTGCAATTGAGTGCAAAGATCTGGTGGCATTCATTTGGATCGGGGAGATGAGAAATCAACAGGCCTGGAGGATGATCCATTTGAGAGATGGGGTGTCAGGGGGTGTGGGAAATAGGTGATGGGGAGGGATGGGCATGCCACAGGGCATGAGGGTCTCGTGCCATGTCATGTCTATCGATGTCCTCCAGTGGAAATGAAGAGGTTTGCAGTCCCTGTGTGCAGCTGGTCCAAACAGGGCAGGTGAGAGCTGCCTGTGAGAGCCTGAGCTGGTGGTTTTTCAGAAGTAGCAGACACCCATAAGAGGTTTTTCTTTCCTCCTAAGCAAAATTTGTTGAGTTCTCTAATAAACTTCTCTCTTGGCTGTTCCCACCTACCTGCCCAGAGCTTCCTGTTTTGGTATTTAGCTTCAAAAGGCATTCAAGGGCTGGCTGTTTGGGGTCAGAGATATAGAACTTAAAAACAGGCTGATAGACCAGAACAAGACTGGATTTTTAGAAGGCCAAAATGACTTCTCCTATCTGCCCTGAAGTCTGAGGGTAGAAATGTGCTGCATCTTAAGAGCCTGCGTACGGAGAAAGGTAAGATCCATTTGCCAAATCACTGAGCAGGTGGTGGGGAAAACAGAAATAGCAGTAAGGAAAGCTGTGGGTTATGAGCATAGTGGTGCAAGAAGGTTTACTAGTGCAGATCATTACATGAAATAAGATTTTCAGGAAATAAAAAAAAAATATCTTTGAGGGTGTTCTGGTGGTGATAGAGAACAGGAATTCAGTTCTGGACATGGTTACCTTTTTGCCTCTTCCTGTGCTTCAAAATTGGACAGAAAGTTGTAATCTTTGTCTTTTCCAAAGCAAACACTGCTTTCTAGGCATAGCCCAAGCATGGAATAATCTGACTGAGTGGTAGGAGCTTCTGGAAGTGACTGTGAGAGAGTTAGCATGGCAGTGCTTGTGTGACCCTGTGGTAAAGACCATCTGATTTAACTCCATCATGAATCATATTTCCCACTTTCCTTTCTGAGTGTTTTCTGTTCTGAAGACAGAGAGATTAAACTTAATATTACTTGGTGACCAGAAATATCTCCACTCCAAGTGTTCAGATCAGTGATAAGATAGCCACTTAACAGTTGTGTTATTTTTAGATTACATACAATGCCTGAAAGATGGAATGAAGCCTAAGTGACCCCCTCAGGTCGTGCTGGTGGTTGTTATCAAATACATTGTGGTTGTGTCTTCCTGTTTAGGACTGTTTCCTGTTTGAATGTGGTGGGGTTGCAGCAAGACACTGCTCTGACTTTTTTGTTGGTTCACAGATGCTGAAGAGTGGAAATAGTGAATTATTTTGGGAATGGCAAGAACACGAGGGAGGCAGAGCATTCCTTGTACAGTATGTGGAAAATAATTTAGAAGCTCTGAGCTATGTTTCCAGGAACTCAAATTGTGATTGCCTTCAAATACTAATGGAAAAAAAAATAAGGGCAACTGCTTTTATGGTGAGAGATGGTTGAAATGAAAGGAGCATGTTCAGGGGACTACACCTTACAACCAATAGAAAAGCCTGGAAAAGCTGGATTTTCCCAAATACATTCCTTTTTCCTAGCCTTTAAGAAAACTGAAGATGCGTGTAGTGTATGTTAAGTTTTATACAGCAAGACATCTTGGATAACATGAGCTGTATCTCCTCTTTTCTTGTCCTTTTCAACTTTTCTTGGTTTCCTGCTACAGACAATCTGTTTCCTTAATGATGCTCAGACTCCTCTGGATCTTGCTGCTCCATGCCTCTTTCCCGAGGTCATTCTCAAATCATCCATGTTCTCATCTATCTATCTAAGGATAAACAAATGTGCAGATGCACGTGGGGGACAAAAGAAAGAATAAAATAACTCCAAATCCCCCAAATGCTGCAGTGCACGTGTGGTTTTTCCCAGGAAAGATTGGAGAGAGACTAAGCTTAAGATGACAGATGTTAGTTATGTTTCATTACCTCCTTTTGGAACATGTGGTACTCATGTACTCAGATACTATGGAGCAAAGGACTTGAATTAATTCCATTTGTTTAAATATCCACATATCTTTTACATTTTGCTTGCTTTATGGTTGGCACACTTGAGATTGTTTTATAACTGCATGATCTTTTTTCCTGCCTGGGGCAAACAATTTAAATGTACTAATAATTCACGTAACCCTTTTTGAGACACACATATTTTTTCTTACCTAGGAACACACATGAAAAAAAAAAAACCAGCAACCACCAAAGAGCACCAGAATGTTATAAGAGAAGCTTTCTTCTTAGTACATTGGTCTCTGTAGTTGTGAAACTCATTACAAAATAATCACATAAAATTTCTGTGACAAAGATTTGGCTTCTTAATGCCAAAGCATTTCCTGAATTTAGTTGTTACGTAGTCTTTGTCAAAACAGTGGCATTTGTTTTGATTTCAAAGCAGCTCACTCTACAGCTGGAAGAAGTCTGAAACTGTATTTTTGATTCAGGACAAGAAGCTGGAAGGCTAGCGATGCATTCTTCCTTCTGGGACAGGCTTCCTGTAGGAAGCTACTGAACCAGTCCACTCTGTTAATGCTCTGGAAATTAATTAAATTTGGAGATTGTTGCATGAAGGTGGTCTCATGCAGGCTTTATATTTTTTTATATACATACATATATATAAAAATATATAATGTATAATGTATTTATATAATTTATATGTAAGCTATATATCTAATGCTTGATAATTTAAAAAACTGTTTTAGAAATGAATGGTAGTATGCAAGAGAGAAGTACTTTTAATTTTTAAAATGCAAAAACAGCATTATGAGAGCAGCTTACAACTTTATATAATTTATGTCTTGGCTTTTGGAATTCAACGTACATTAGTTGTAGTTCTTATTCTCAGCCATTGTTGAGGGACATGATATGTACTTCAGGGCAGGGAGGTGATGAATAAGAGCTGATCAGGCAGGACCAAGTCTGAAGTCTTGTTTGGATTATAAATAATTTTGGTCAGAACATTCGAAATACTCTTGTTCTGCCTGTTGGACAAAATAAAATGAGTTAAAGCAAAGAGCATCTTCAGACCATCAAGGTATAGGTTTCTGTAGTTAAATTCACAAAATAATAACAAGAAAAAGCTTGCATTTGACAATAAATATTTTAAGAGGTAGGTTCTGTGTATTTCTCTGCATAAATTCCGGATATATAGTAAAGGAGGTGAACGGAAAATAAAAAAGAAAATGCTTTAAAGATAGATGAGGAATAAAAGGAATGTTGTCCTTTTAAGGAAGATGATTTAATCAATAAGTCTATAGGAAAACAGTGTATATCAGTACTGTAGCCGTAAAGCAAATACTATTATGTAAGTATTAGTCTTGCAAGTGGGAAAAGTATCTTGCATAGTATAATCCAGTACCCTTTGTAGTGGTATTTGATGCTTGTGCAAGGGCCACTTACCTGCAATGACTTGACCTGAACTTTTCCTTCTGGGGCTAGTCCTTTTGCCAAGCATACCTGGAAGATTGCTGTGAGATCTGTGCTGAGCTCTAGAAGCCTGTCTTCCCCTGCTTTTGGCAGTCGGGGGAGCCTTGGGTGATGGCTTCAGATGTGCTGCTGCCCAAAGGTACCACTGACCAGATGCCTGCATTTATGATCAGAGGATGTCTGTGAAGTCTAGCAATGCCCTCCTTGTATGTTCTCAGGACACCTACTGTTACATTCCAGGGGCAAAGCTGCCAAATTCTTCATCTTCAGGAAGCCTTTGAGTTCCTTTCCCATGATTTTGTAATTATTTGTAAACATCCTTAAATGTTCAGCTTGCATGGAAAGTAGGGGGAGGTGGATCAAAGAAGCAGCGGGAGTCGAGGAGAGAAAAGGGAATCGTAAAATATTACCAAATCAGTATTTGCTGGATATTAGTAAAACACATGTCTTATGTCATGCAGCATGAGTTTATTTTCAAATGGATTTGAAGCAGTTGCAGAATCTTGAAACTACCAGGTATAGACTTGTTTCACCTAACTATGTGCTGGAGGCTATGTCTACACAAGCAGGTGATCTGGAGCAGCAGGAGCAGATGGAAGTGATGAGAACAGTTGTTATTGCAGACCCTTATGACCCCACTGGGTGTTGGAGTACATTTGGTGTGCAGCTGGAGGGGGGCTTCTGGTTTAGTTTCCTCCAGAAGCAACCTCGTTTGCGTGCACCATGGCTTCACTGGGAACCAGGGTAAATTGATAGCCCAAGCCAACGTGCTGGTACAGAGGTGGCCTCTGTGTTGCAGGGTCTGTCCAGAGAGTGACACATCTCCAGGGGCAGTTCAGCTCTTCTGTCTTTGTTTTCATTTGATATATTTGAAACTTAGGGTCAACAAACTCCTAATTAGGGTAATTTGACATTTACAGCTTATGTGAAATAAAGCTCAACTTAGCTGCTTGAAGAGTGGTAGAGATTGCTCCTTTTGACACAAGGTTTGTGGACCTGTGTTATAACTCCTTGTTCTCAGGTACTGCTTCAACAAAAGATTTGTTGCACACTAAATTTTCTGAAGCTTAGAGCACACCCAAATTCAAAGCAGAATGCCGCTTCTCTTTCTTAGAAAGGGAGAGATCTCATTTTATTTATTTACTCTGCTCTTGGTTTGTGGAGTGATGTCTCTTTATCTGGCATCCTTGTTTGGCCTGGATATTCCTCAGGGCACAATGATGAATCATTCATCTCTGCATGGGGTGAGACACTTTCTTTTTTAAATGAACAATATTGTGGCAGAACTTGTGCCTTTTTTATTTTTTCCTTGGGAATTGCTGCTGCGTAGAAAATCAACCGAATAGGATATAGATACAGAAGAGATGAATCACCCCTTGCTGTGTACCGGACGATGTCACTGTGGGAGTTGCAGTGCAATGTGCCATGCAGGTGCTGTCCATTTAGGATGTAACCATACAAAGGACCATCATTCCAGGTCCTCTCGCTTGGGGGCTTTGTCCCTTTGACACCTGGAGGGTCACTTAATTTCCTTCTTTATTTTTCACATAGCCTACAAGCAGGATGTGTTGCCTTATAGTGGATCCTGAATAGATAATTAGGGTTTTAGATGCCTTTTATAATTTGTGGATCTGTTGATCGTGTCACGATCACTTGGTCTCTTGTCTTTTGCAGTCTAATAAATGAGGGGTAGAATTGTATAATTGTGGGCTTACATCATAATTTGTGTGCAATTTGTACCCCTGGACCCAAGGGCCAGGGAAAGGCAATGAAATAGTCATGAAGGGCTTAAAATGATTTGACTTAAATCTGACTGCAAACAGTTAATGCTCGAAGGGTGCTGCAATAAGAGTATATTCTAGTTTTCTAAATGTATAACCTTGCAACATGGCTAGTTACCTTAAAATTCCATTGCCTATTACATGCAAATTACATTCTTTTGTGTGTGATGTGCAGTTTTTCTTAGTGCAAAAGAGATTGATTGCCAAAGTGGGGATACCTTTCACATCTGTGAGTTTTAGTTCAGATCAAAAATGAAATAAGCCACACGTGTTCAGAGTGGACATGTGTGTGCATCATAAATACTGCCGCACAGGCTGGCCTGCCTTGAGAATTAAGAGCTCCTTTTTTTTCATAGGAGGGATTCAGTGCTAAAATACTAGTATTTCATAAGCACCACAGATTTAGTCTCAATTGCTATTTTTGTTTTTAAAATTCCCAAATTATTCTCAGTGGAAAACTTTCTGTAAAAACTTTTTTTTAAAAAAAATTATATGTATGTTACAATTTTAAATTTTTATAGCTTCAAGATCTGAAGGGCTGGAGTTGTCTGGCATTTTTCCAGCTAGTCCAGCTGTCTTCAGAGGGCAAAGTGTGGGCTCCTTTGTTAAATCCATCACTAAGAGAGTCAAACAAACGGATGGTGGCTGTGTTGAGGGGTTTATGGTGTGAGTACTTCCTGCCTTTTCATCTCAACCTCCCAAAATTCTCTCTTCTTCCAGGGCTTTCTTTTTTTGTGCCAGATTTCCTGGGTGTTCAGGTATGCCAAGCCTGGGGTTGTTATACTGCTGTTGTCTCAGGAGCTGTCGGGAGAGTGTGAGCTCCTGTTGCATCTTCCTTGCGTATTGGTGCTGCTCTGATATGGCTGCCTGCAAAAAAGCATGATATGGGCATTGTCCCAAGGGTCTCTGGCTACCAGAGTGGGCTCTGAGTGTCCTCTGGAAAGGCAGGAGGAGCCTCCTCATCTTTTGGTCATAACGCAGGAGGGATAGGATTTCTGAGACTTGGTAAGAGCACGGGTGAGTATGGGACAGGGGCTCCCAGGTGCTTATTTGACATGGCTTACTTGGAGGTATGGATGAGCAAATAAAAAGACTAAAGCAAGCAGTGAGCTGCCGGTGTGGACACTTCAGTAAACACAGGCGAGAGAAATCAATTTTTCACAAATGAAAGAGGAGAAAAAAAATCAATAGGGAAAGGACTGTTATTTTCAATTTAAAGCCAGAGGAGTTGCAGTTTGATCTCAGAGTTCATGCTTTCCTGTTCTCATTCACATGTTGCACGGCTCTGTTATTGAAGAACTGTAGACTGTGTTGTATAGAGATCATTAAATATAAATGGCTGAAAGAATATGAAATGCTCCCCATCCTTATTTATTTATTTACTTGTCTTGTCTGCTTGCAGATACTTCTCCTGCTGTAGTTAACTCCTGTGGATGCTAGTTCCCTGTACAGGAGTATTGGAGTGCATTGAGCTTTCACTGTGAAGTCCACCAGCCTTCTCCTCATGCATGTTTTGACAATATTTAAAGCACACGAATCAAACTGTAGTTATTGATCTGTGTTTGTTTCTCTTCAACAGACTGATTCCATCTGGCTACCTGATGGTGAGAGTGCCCCACAAAAACATGACCAATGTTTTAAGTAGAAATAGAGAATTTGACTTTGAAGTACTATCTGTGTGAGGTCTGGTAAATACAGTGTGAGAGGACCCAGGTGGGATGCAGAGGACCATCTTGTCTCCTCTTGGTGCAGCCTGCTGTAATGGCAGGGCAGAGTGCCAGTTTTTTATGTAAAAAATAAAAACAAAACAGTATTTTTGGCTGATTCCTATTGCTAGATTACACATTGCCAAATGCATGTCTACTAGTGTTAACTGTGTGAGAGCTGTGCTACCTTGCAAATCTATTTGTGTGGAGACTTTGCCTGGTAAGCAATAGGCAAAACCATGTACTGATGCAAAGACTCTTAACTTATTAAAGGTCTGCAAAAGTGGAGGGTTTGCTTCCAAACAGGTGCTTGCTAGCTCTTGGCTCTGTTGACATCTCAGCAGAGCAAGCAGAAGCAGTCATTAGGAAGGTACTGACATGTTCATGAGCAAAACTACACGTCTTTATTATAGATTGAAGACAGTAATAACTTTTTTCTAGTATTTTTAAAAACTTAATTGGATTCATTTCTCTGTTGTGTGTATGACTCCAGCTGTGCTAGTACAAAAGTGTGTCGGGAGATGCACCCACACCCACTAAAGGCTTAGAGGTGGATGGGAGAAATAAGTGTCCTGTCCTGGGTCAGTTAATTTCTTTGCAAGAGCAGCTTACAGCTTAAGTGCAAGCATACCAAGAGCAGTTGTGCTGAAGGATGCTAGAGTGCGTGTGTTTTTATATGCATGTCTGTATGTACATATGTGTATGTATTTGTATATATTTATACATGGATATGTGTATGTGTGCATATATGAATATGCAATACAACAGTAAGGGAAGATGACCTAGGTTTATTTCATTCAACTTTTAACACCTGATGGAGACAGTTTGCTCAAGTAAAGGTGTAGTCAGAACAATGCTCCTGCTGTGGTCAAGGGAAAGGTAAAAAGCCCTTCTAGATCTGAGGCAGGCTGTGGCAACCTCCAGAGACGTCTGTTCCCGTGTAAACTGGAGGGAGGGAGCATCTAGGCCACCTTGGTTCCCCGTCTGAGTACTTCAATTAGATGCCTGACATTAGAGGGAGGCGGACATAGACCATGATGGCAAAAAATAATGTGAAAGGTAGTATTTTCAAATCATCTGAATGAGACAACTAAATGTGACTCTAGCTCTCAATGGGATGTGTCTGAATGGCTGAGATGCTCTTGAAAATGCCTCTCAAGCTCAGATGTAAGGACTTTTGAGCTAAACCAGTGAGAGGCTCACAAATTGCAAACCAATTACCATGCGAGACATTGTGCTCCTGTGTTCCAGGAGCTCCGTAATAGGACTGTGCAAGCCAGGCAAGGCAACTTTGGATTTTATAACATACTGTTTCAGCTACTACCCCAAAAACGGGCTGCCCCGACCTCACACCATCATAGGTTGCTGTGATCTGCTCAAGTATGTTGTGTATTAGTGTGTTACCATTCCCTAACAGGGAATATTAGACCTGAAGGGAGGGTAACCACTGCCTGGGGCAGTTTCAGCAGCCGTGGGGCAGCTCTTCAGCAGTGGTGGTTGAAGGATATGTGCTCAAACCATCAGTTGTTTGCAAGTTACGTTGCTGCGTGGAGTGTGGTTGGAAATCACAATTGTCTCATGTTTCAAAATCACAATTGTCTTGTGTTTCTCTCCTGCCTTTGGCAGCTTCTTGAGGCTATGCAACTTTTCTGTCCCTGTATGCGGGAACACTTCTGAAGCGAAGTGTGAATCTGGTGCATTGACTGAGGGAGGGTTGTTGCAGGAAGAACCCTTGTCATGCGGTTTGAGGAAAGGTTGCGTTATTGTTCTGGAACCTTTTGGCCAGGACTGCAGGAAGATATGAGACACAAACACGGAAGGAATCATAGAATCATAAAATAGTATAGGTTGTAAAGACCTATAAGATCGAGGCTAACTGTTCTTTGTAGATACTCAGACTGACATTTTTAGGGGATTCTTTTATTATATACATATGTGCTTGGGTGGGAAAACAGCCAACGAAGTTGGAAGAAGTCAAGATATTTGCTAGCTGGACAGCAGAAAAAAACATTAGTGTGCCAGACCCAGAGCACTGCTCCAGTTCTAGGTGAGGTAGATAGTGGAGAAAATAAAACTAGCTCAAGGCTTTAAAAGCAGTCCCCAGCTTTAATCGTCTGTGGTCAGGTAGGGATTGGAGAAAGCAGGAAAATCTCTAGGATGGTACTGATCTCTTGCTGCAGAGTTTGACTCCTTCCTCTGAGGTTGCAGTAGTCGCCAACAGAAAGTGCTTTCAAGAAATTGAAATAAAGCAGAAGCCTGCATGGTGGGAGGGTTCCCATGCCCCCCTGCAGAGCTGGAACATGGGTGCAGTAGATGTTATTTCCTCTTTCTGTCTTCCTGCTGGTTTGCAAAAACTCTAAACAGAAATACTAATATGATGAAAGTACTCCTACCAGTTCTATCACCTATTTATTATGTTTATAAATACAGAACATCACCAGATATGTATAATGTAAAAGTAAGGAAAGCAGAAGCATTGAAGCTGAGTAGCTTGAAATTTTGCATTTCTCTGAATTTTTCTATCCTCCCATTTCTTTGAACACTTTTAAAATCTGTTTTCGTATCTGACTCATCTTCATTCTAGTGGCTCATTCACATTTGTCTGATGTTTTCTGTTTATGGCTCACTCACCTTTTTGTCTCTCTTTCCATTCTGGTCTCTTGCTCATGAGTATGCATGTGCAAGATGCTCTTCCAATTTAAAAACAATAGATGCAGCTTGTCTTGATGACTTCACTTCCTGACAGTGGTCGACTCACTCGGCTTTCTGATCCAACAGATTCTGTAAAAACAAGAGAAGTGGGGGAAAAAAACCCCTACACCCAACCAAACAACAACAACAAAAATTATGTTGTTCCCTCAGAGGAGTATTCTGAATCTTCTTAACGTACTTAAAATTTTCATACTGAAAGAGCTGTAGAAGATTACACCATTTCTTTTGGATTTTCTCTCTCCATCACTTACCCCATTCTTCCTCCTTTTGCCCACCACTTTTTACTTTGCATGTTCTGTTCTTTTCCTCATGTACATCCTTCTAGTGCTCTTTTTCTTCCTTTGTCCATCCTTTTTGTTTCCTGGAAGGAGGTTATATTGCTACTGTTCCTCCTGTCCCTGAAGTAACTGCTCCCACTTGCCATGTTCCTCTTTCGGCTTCCTTCTGTTAGTGTAAGACTTGGAGACTCCTGCTTTTCTGCTGCTCTTCTGTAGCTGTGTTCCCTGTTGCATGGCTGATGTGCTTGGTCTGTTCATCTTCCTTCAGGAAGAAATTTTGGGAGTGCCTAGATGCTATTGAAAATCAGAGTATTCTTACATCCTGCTGAAATTACTGCCCTAGTGGCTGGTTTTGAATCTCCAGAGAAGGATCTGATCTAATTACAGAGAAAGACAAGGTTGCCTGGTATCTTGAAATGATGGTCATACAAGGCACGTGTGGGGCTTGACTAGAATTAAGGACTTCAGGGAATATCCAGGTGCATGAAACAGCTCTGCGAAGGTGGAACTGCCTTTGGTGTATGGCCAGTTATGCTGCCCGTTGCTTCTCAGTGCCTTCTGGAAGAGCAATCTCTTGTTCCTGGCTGGGAGAAGCTGAACTTGAAGCTCACTGACCTGGGAGGAGCAGGTTAGTCTTCCCTGCAATTCCTGACAGGTGTGAAGTGTGGTGCTGACCCCCTGTTCTGTTGCTGCTGCTTTGTTTTAGCCAAGAAGGGTAAAACATTGTCAGCTCTCCTCAAGTGAGTAAAGTTTGTTCTTCGAGTGTGGGAACTGCAGCTGTGGTACCTTGTGCAGAGTATTTGGGTTTAAGACTGGCCTTATTTTGGTGCATTAGTAGTTCACTAATTCTGGTCAGCTCTTAAAAGTGTGGGTGAAGGCTTCAGTCCTGCTTGAAGTGCCTCTCTTTGCAAGCATAAAGACCCCATCATAGGCTTCTGGGTGCCAGACCTTGAGGATCAGGTGCTGCGAGCTTGGAGCTGTGGTGGGGAATGTGTGGACACTGCCATGTACTGGATCTGATCTTCAGGTCTGTTTGTAAGTGCCAAGTAATGCTTCGCTTCCATAAACTGAGTAGCTGTCCCTTCTAAACATTGGAGTTCATGGTACCTTTTTGTTTGTGGTTCTGATATTAGAAGGTAGTTGGGGAATGAAAAATCATTGGGACAAAGTCAAAATCAAGCAGTTTGATCTGTAGTTTGAAGGGTACTTCATTGCAAGAAGTTGTTTTTTTTTTTTTTTTTTTTAAAAGAAGCTTTTAAAATGAAAGCTGAGATAAGCACTATCAGTGAAAGGACCTTAAAAAGGTTGCAGCCAGCAGTCATAAAGATAGGACATGTATGGAAGTGATTGTAGATAATGTTTTACCTTGAACTGTCCATTTCTTTTTATATTCTTACTGTAAAGGTTTTTCATTATATTAGGTAGCTGAAAACCCATATTTCTTTTACCATCTCTAGTTAAATGTCTTCATGCTTCCACTAGAAATCCGTGTCTTCAGAGACTGATAATTCTCAGCTGTAAAAATGTGTTCTGAACAGAAACTTAGCTTAGGCTATCTTAACAAAATTAAAAATAAAGTCACTTCAGGTATAAATTATCTTCTGCCAGTAGAAAACAAGTTAACAGGACTGGAGAAGATACACTGTACTGCAAATAAGTCTGCTATATGATAGAAATGGTATATTGTCCAGAAAAGGAAGCTAATGGTCTTTATGTTATTGAAATTAAAGTGTTGCCCAGTGATAATGGTAGCTTTCAATTAACCTTGGGTGGATCAGTTTTCTTAAATAAGTGTTGACTGTAGAGACTATGCTGAGGTATTCCTAGATGAGTGTGAGAATGTGTGATACATGGGCTTAGCAACTGCGTCTGGGATGCTTCTCTCATTTGCTGTTCCTACAAGCAAATCTTTGAGGTTTCATTGTAATTTTATTTTCTTTTGCCTTTATAAACACACACAGAATTTAAATATTCCCTTTGTACTGCCTGCTGTGATACACGGTGCAGGTGAACATTCAAACACATTCACTTGTACAGAAGCAAAGTGCTGAAGTCTTCACAGTATATCCTACCTCTAGTCTTTGACTGTCTGGTCTTTATTAAAGTGCCTGTTGGCATCGTATCTGACACTTAAATAGCACTCATGGGTTAACCTAATTTTCTTTTGATGCATGTCTGTAATGTAAAGAGAAAGAGTACTGAGAAATAAAAATACTCCTGTGGACTCTTCATCTCCTTTTTATGGAGAGTTCTCTTTGTTTCACTCACTGTTTTGGGAGTGCAATTACATTAAGGATTGATCCCACTGAATGAGGAAATGTATATAGCTCTGTCAACAGTAGATGAGTCCTGAGATGATTCCAAAATTGCAGGAAAAATGAAATGGTTATGGGGCCACAGAACATGATCCTACCAGCTCTTGCTGACGAATTCCTGACATCTCTCTCTATCTTGATACGCTAATCAAAAGTGTGTTGTCTTATGTTATTTAAAAATTCTGTGCGAAATTATTGAAGAATGTCAAAATTCTAGAAAGCATTTCAGTTCTGCAGTAACAGTCAGCAGTTGGTATGTTGTCCCGTTTGTCCACTGGATATAGTTTTGATGAGACAGACTTGGCAAACCCTGCATCTCACTATGCCAGAAGCAGTGGTCTCCACCTCCCCTTCTCCTTCCATTTGTACTCCCTTCCCTGGCTAGTTCCAGTATGATTCAGCCTCTGGGCAAGCATATTCAGCTCACTAATCTGGCTGAAAATTACTTATTTTTAAGTCAGTTGTAGTTTTGCCTGCTTGGTGACCTTAGTTCTCCAAAGTATTCAGACGAACATCAGAGGTGGTGAACCTCTCATGAACCAAGAGTCAGTGAGGTGAATCCAAAGTGGGGAGGGGGGAGGAAAGAGCTGGTGGCACCACACCTTTAGGTGTGTTCATCTCTTTTGGTTAACTGTACCCTCCGCCAGGAAATGTGATTGTCTTCTCCTGCTAGAGTTGCTGTTGCATGTTACGGCTGAGGAAGTTGTGGCTGGGGCGCACAGAGGTGGTACGGCATGAAAAACAGGACTGTGGTTGGCGACTGCTTGCACTGGGTCTGGATTATTCCTTAGATATTGCGTTCCGTGATGTGTTATGATTTTTAACTTGATAAAAAGAAATAGGGTGTTAAATTAAGTATGAATTAAGGAATGCAAGAAAGAAAATAATTGAAATTAAACCATAGTTTTTCTAAAGGTCTAAAATTTCTTTCGTCTGTTGGATACATCTCAGTCTATGTCAAGATGTAGTCACAGTCAGAACCTATTCCTGGGTAAACTGTATGACAGCAGTGATTTTAATAAGGGACCTGATGCTTGGAGATGATGAGTAAGCCTTTACTGGACTCTGAAACAGCCCATGCTCCTGACTTCAGTGGGTGACCTGGGCACTTTGCACAGTCGAGTTGCATATTTGTGTATGGAAAAAGGAAATGCTGGGTCTGTACATTGCTAATGCATTATCTTGAAAGATTGGCAACAACTTTGATACTAAAAAATTGAGCTAAACTGACAGATGCAAGTTTTTTTTCCCTACTTCAGGCTATATTTATACAGTGTAATCGTAATAAAAAGTGTCATAAATCTGTAGGGTTTTTTCTCTTGTTTTCAGTGAAAGCTAATATGTAAAGCTCTACTTGCTGTTCTTCTCTTAATGCTTTTATGACTTACTGGTATAAGAATAAACTTTTAAAATACTATGTTTCCCACCTCAAAATCTGTGAGTGTGAAACTGGCTTTGTATTTTATGAACAGTATAACAATGAATCTGGATTGTTAAAGCTTCTTAGGCAACATGTATTTATCCTCCCTCCTTCTATCCCTCCCCTGGAGAATGTGGGTTAAAAGTTAAAACATCTAAGTCTTGTGACTCTGTTTTGACAAAGAGGATGCTTTGCTTTCATGTTTGGGTTTTCTCTCATGTTTTTTCTTTTTCTTTTTTTTCTTTTTGTTTTTTTTTTTTATTATTATTATTTTTCCCTCTCTCCCTCAAGCTGTATATTGTCTTTAGCATGTGACTTGATCAGTTAAAAAATAATACGGTGTTTCTCTTTGAAATTACAGTTACATTGCAGGGATGGCTATGAGGCAGAGTGCTAGATATTTGTTGTGGACTTTGGGGTTTTTTTTCCTTACTATTCGTTGAGTACCACTGCTAGTTGCTTGGCTGCTGTTTGCTTTCACAAAAATGTTGAATGCTGAGTATCCCTAGTGTGATGCAACACGGAGGAAGATATAGTTGCTGGCCCTTGGGCTTTTGCTGTGTGCACCTGATGGTGTAGTTCGTGGGGAGCTGTGCTGGTGAGCATCTGTTGCTGATGGTGGTGGGGGCTCTGGAGAGATGACTAGAGGTGCTGTGCAGGTAGTGAGCTGGATCAAGACAGAACTCCTTGCTCTTTTCCAGATATTTCCCAATGACAGATATGTCCCACGACCTGAAACCGAGGGTGACCTTCATGATCTACGGTTGAGGTGCTGGCAGAATTTTCCACAATCTGCTTTGTGTTCCTTCTGTCTGCTTTTATATGAAATGAGGCACACCACTGCAAAAAAAATTTTTCAGATGTTGCTGAAAAGCACTGTTTTAGTGTGGCATTATGAAGTATTTTGGAACTGAGATAAAACCTGGACACTGCCTTATTTTTCCAGAAGGGAGAAACTATCATCTGAGGTTTCCCCAGTTTCGAAGGGAAAAGGGAACTGAATGTGTCCTCTGTACAAAGTGCAGTCTAACTTTAGCATGAAAGTATAGTAATATTTGTGGATTCCTTATGTTATTCTGCTGATGTAATCTGTGGAGTCCTGGGTGATTAATATCATGTATGCGTCTTGGTGCTTCATTCACAGATGATAGGAAACTACAGAAATCTGTTCTTCCTTCTGTTTCATCATGTGATTCATATTCGTAGTTTGTACATAAAAATCTGAAACTTGAAATTTTGTTTTGGAAGATACAAAGTATCTCAGATGGGTTGTAACATGCTTACATAAATGTACCGTGTGTGTGTGTGTGTGTGTAGAAGAAAAAAAACCCAAACTGGTAGAATGATTATTTGCTTTTCCTGTCTTGAAAGTTTACAAAGTCTGTGTCAGAGCAGTTGATCCAAGCTGCTGAAGTCCCCTAGATGATGTCTAATAGTATGTGCTAGTGATAGCGTGTGATTTGGGGCTCAAGTAATGCAGCTGAAAATATACTGTCACTTTTCTGGTGTCTGTGTCAGATCTGGCAATAACTGTTGTTACACTAGTGGCCATCATGTGGGAAGAACAGGAAACCCGTAGCACAGGAACTGTGCGTATTATGGGAAAGTCGGAATATCCCTAAACAGTGAGAATTCACTATGTGAACTGTATTTCTGTAGTGTACTACTTAAATGTGAAGCTGCTGGATTTTTTACCTCTTCAGAATACCATGAACTAATCGGAGGTTTCAGGATGTGTTAGCAACTACATATAAATACACACTATATATATATATATGTTTATATGCACACACGTATGCATATTTATGATTAGGAGTTCTAAAGAAAAATCGCTATTTTTTTAACAGCTGAGAAGGCAAATAGAGTTTTGGAGGTGTGTTGTGGGTTTTTTTGGTTTGTTTGTTTTTTTTTTTTTCTTTCCACTTACAAGAATGCTAAAACTTATGTAAGGCTCCCTAGTTCAGTTTTTTTCCCCCTGAATTCTGGGTCTTAAAAATTTGTGTCACTGGAATGGGATCCCATGTTCTCAGAAAATGTATTGCTGAAGTTGTAATGGTTGGAGAAACCTAATATACACAGGAGAAGACTCAGAATGGTAGACAGACGTAGGTTGGAGGGGATCTCTGGAGGTTATTCATTTGGTCCAGTCCCTTAAAGCACAGTCAAATTCAAAGTTGATTCCAATGTCAGAGTTTGAGGTTACTCTGACCTTTGTGTAATCAAGTGTTAAACATCACCAAGGATGGCGATTGTGACCTTTCTAGGTGCTTTGTTGCAGCGTTTGATGACCTTTACCATAAAAACCTTTTCCGATTTCCTTAATGGCCAGTTCACATGCTGCTGATGTATCCATTACCTCCTGTCCTGTTTCTGCATACCTCTGGGAGGAGTTGGACTCTGTTGTGTGTCCCCTGCCCCACGCAAGGCTTTTTTTTCTCCAGGATGAACAGCTCAGCTGTCATAGCCTGTCCACAAGCACCATGTGCTCCAGCCCTTGTCCGGCTTGGTGGTCTGTCCTGGACTCCTGGTGTGTTCATGTCTGTGTTGTATGGGAAGCCCAGGACTGGATCCAGCACTCTGCGTGTTTTACCAGTGCTAAACAGAGAAGATTGATCACTTCCCTCAACCTACTGGTGATGCTTTTCCTAATGCAACCCAGGATGCTGTTGGCGTTCTTTGCCACGAGGGTCCATTTCTGGCTCATCGTCAACTTTTTGTCCTTCAGGACCCCAGCTCCTTCTTTGCAAAGCTGCTTTCCAGCTAGCTGGTCAGCCTCCAACACGTACCGGTGCATGGAGTTACTCCTTCCCAAGTGCAGGACCTGCTGTTTGTTTTTGCTGAATTTCACAATGTTCCTGCCAAACCATTTCTCCAACTTGCTGAGATTCTGCTGAATGGCAGTGCTGCCCTTGAGTGTGCTTCACTGTTTCTGTTTTTCTGTTGTTACTTGCAGACCTGCTGAAGGTGCGCTCTATCCCATCCTATCAGTTTTAATGAAACTGTGTTGTGGTATTGGCACCTAGAAATTGGCTACTAGTAGGATTTTGAGTGGCTGGTGAATGTATTTTGAGGCCAGTGGTCCAGCTGGTTTTCAGCCTACTTTGTAGCCCAGTAATTGGAGGTGAAGGACAATTTACCTGGTGTACGTAATAAATCATAGAGGGTTTCATACTAGTAATATTTCTCTTACAAATCTTCCAGATTTTTTTACGTATAATCAGAAGAATGATTCATTCCGGCACCTCTGTTTCCCTCAATCTTAAGGCTTTCACTGCTTCTCTGCTTCTGTCAGCCACCTGCAGGATGCTTGTTCAGCTCATATTTTCTTAACTCCCCGTAGACCTTCCTCCCCTGTATTCCACCTACAGAATACCTGCATGTGGGGTAGTTACGGGAGGTAGTCTTTGCTTTTGAATGTTGTGGTATTTTGCTTCATTTTACTGATGCTTTGTCCTATCCCCTTCTTTGTCCATCATGTGCTGAGACCTCTCTTTTGCATTATTTCTTCTTCGCTTTACTCTAGATAGCAATTTTACTCTTTCTCTTCTAGACCTCACATCTATTATTTTATTTTTCTGGTTTTCTTTTTAAATATAAATGAACATGAACATTTCTGTCTTCATCATGCTGCTTCCTTGCACCTCTCCCTGCACAAAGTTTGCAACTTTGGTGGCAGGGCTTCCTGTCGGTGTGGGAAAGAAAACCCGATGCTTGAGCTCGTTCACACAGGAAGGAATTGCTAAAAATGGCAAAGCCGGGGCACTGGAGTGTGATTTGAGCAAGCAAGCAAAAATTCACAAATACACCTGTTTTAAAGTCAATAAGAGTGCACGGTCACAAAATAGCAATCTGTTGCTGGACTTACCTGCTAATACGTGAAAAGAATCTCATTAAAATATATTAGACTTACACAGAGAAGTGAACAGAGCAAAACAAAAAGTAGAGCATAGTTTTTAATTTGATGTATTTTGTAGAGTTGCTTAGTCTTTTTAAAGAGATGCTGTGTATAACCCTGGTTTTACACTCTAGGGTTTAATGTTTTCTTCTATGGTGGCAGTAAGCTAGATGGTGTTCACTGTCATTAATACTCCTTTGTTTCCATTTCTGACAAGCAGAGAAAATGCAAATGCAGTAGGGCAAGTTGCAGTAAATGTGTATGAATTTCTCTTCTCTACTTTTCAGTGGCACTTGAGTCTTCTTTTTTCCCTCTTGCTATTTCCTTTCCATTCCTGTTATTTTGCCCTTGTCTTTCACAAGTGTATATTGATGTTTGTTACTGCTTTTAACAACATTGTTTTCTTATGTGACTGTAACATATAAGGGAAAGTAATTAAAAGTTATGTAATTGTTCCCTATAGTTGAATGCTTACGATAATGGGTTTATTAATACCTCTTTCAGACAGTGCATCCCTGTGGCACAGTACACGAGTGAGACATTCTGACTGACCAC
This sequence comes from Falco biarmicus, assembly GCF_023638135.1. Lineage (NCBI taxonomy): Eukaryota > Metazoa > Chordata > Aves > Falconiformes > Falconidae > Falco > Falco biarmicus. The sequence continues at coordinate 44,823,046 of NC_079289.1, read as the reverse complement.
ATTAGAGTATATCTAAATGTCTAGGACTCTTACAGCTAAAACTATACTAACCTTGTAAGATCAAATTCTAACAAAAAAAGAAAGTAGTCTGCAAGGGTTTGCCTATGCAATAGAAAAAAAATCTGATACTACTTGTGGTGACTCTATGGGTGTGACTGACTGGATGTAACTAAATCCCAAGGCATCAGAGGGAGTTAAAGTGTCTGTTATGTAGTAGTAACACTTTCTGCATGTGGATAACTTGGGGGTGTTTACGTTTCCATGTATTCTTTTACTGTACTAAAATGGTTTTTATTTTAGTGGTGAGAATAGTGTTATTTTGAGTGTGTTCACTGCTCTTCATTGCTAACATATAGCCCATGTACAGGTTTACACTTACAGATTTACATTTATGTCTTTTATGTACCTTGAGTTGACATGCATTGAAATAAAAACATACATTATACATGGACCAAGTCCTTTTGTATTTCACTGGGGATCACAACCAGATCACTCCCTAGTTAGCTCCAACGACATAGATGTGCCAGTATTAGAGTTCAGCGGATGCCAGAAACTTTCTCTGACTAGGCTTCGCAATAGCCTTGCCTCTCAGAAAATAAATTCAGCGAGGGGAGTGGGGACTTCTGCATGAGCGAACTGCCTTTTGCTACTCCTGTTTGTTGTTTTTGGGGGCACAGGTTATAAAGCTTGTGTACAAACCTAGTTTTTAAGAAACTGGAGGACTGATTGCTATCATGTATGGGTTGTTTTCTTCCGTTTAAAAGACTGCTATATTACTTCATATCATACTTAGGAATGGAAATGTATTTTTCTGACATTCCCTCTTGTTCTTGACAGCTAAACCTTTGATAATAATTCATATTGCTTTTCATCTTTAAAACATTTTGCAGACATCATCTGTGATAGTTTATCTGCAAAACATCTGTAAAAGGCATAGATTTTACTGGAATTAGTCATATTTTGTGGGGGGTTTAATCATAATTTTCTCTTGAAAAATGTTTACTTTATAGATGGCTGTCGGAACAATTGAAGTAAATATCAGAGCTCTTGGCAAACCCCAAGCCTGTGCACACTGACTGTTTTTATTCTATTTGTGGCCTTGGTGTTAAGTTAAAGCAGATGTTTTGTCTTCAGACTAAATCAGGATGAATCTTGGTGCTACAGGCAGGTTTTTCCTTGCAGGTCCAGTGATTCTTCTGTTCTCGAAGCTTGTCTATAATGGATGTAATAAAGATGTAATGATTTTTGAGGTAATCACAGTGGTGTGAATTGCTAGGGAGAGACTAGATGATCTCTTGAGGTTTCCTCCATCCTAGTTTTTGCAGTTTGTATGAATTTTCCATTGATGGCTCTTCAGGTGGCAACAGAGAAAATGAAGCAGTGAAAGCAGGAGAGGGCTGGGTGATGGGGATCTTGATCTGGCGCACCCCTAACAGGAGTGGAGGACAGATGCTCTCCCAGCTATGCCACCCCCCCTCACTAAATTCTTCCAGTTTGGGAACAGCTTGGGAAACGCCATGGTCTTCTGGGTTCTTCCTTCCAGGGTGGTTGTAGCTTAAGCCCAAGCTAATGTTGATGGGCTGCTTGAAGCTTAGTTTTAGTTTAATTTAGTGTTAATGCCCCTTATGTTTATGGAAGAGGTGTTTTGGTCCTGGTCTGGTTTGGGGGAGCTGAGGGGAGAGGATGACTCGGGCAGGAAGCCGAGCCTTGGAGACACAGCACAACAGTGGTCTTCTGAGGTCCACAAGCCTTCTCCAGCGCAGGGCCCTGTCTTACATTCCAAGTGCTACAGGAGATTTTTATGATCCCCTGTATGGAGGTTCGTGTTGCTCCATCCTTCTTACCACCTACTGCTCCAACCTTGTAACAGAACTCAACATGGTGGCTACTACTCTTTGTTGCCCCCCTTAAGGGGGAGGGAGGGCATGTTATGACTGTTTGTTCAGTCTTTTATCTTGAGAGGTTATTCTCCTTTTCTTTCCTGAACCCAGAAATGGCGCTCGTCTGAGAGCACTGGCTACAAAGTGTGAAAAAGCTTGGAAGACACAGCAGACGCTCTTGTCCCCCATCACTGGCATGCTGGTCTTCAGGAAACTTCCAAGAGCAGCTTCTGTAAAACTTTTGCATCCCTGGTACCGCCTGCAGATGTTTGTCTATTTTGAAGGCATTTACAGGATAGTAACAAGATGCTTGTGAATGTCATCCCTGGATATTAGAACAGATATGGTTCTGTATTTAGATAATATGTTTCTCCTGAGCTCATTCAATATAGTGCTGCCTTGTGGGCTGTTTTCAAACCCTGGTAGGAAAAACATGGAAAAAAATACAACATATTTCTTTCAGTACGTGTTTAGAAGAGCATACTTTGTATTTGCTGACATACTGCAGGTTAAGATGTTTCCAGTTAAGCTTTTGGCTTTTTAGTGAATGTGCTTGTTAGGAAGCCAGACTTCGCTGCTTTTTCATTTTGAAATGGTACTGGCTCATTCTAATCCTCTGCGTGTCAAAGCCCTTTAAACCACTGGCCCTGGTCCATAAGATTTTTCCATACAAGAGGATAACTTACCATATTTGATACCCTAAAGATTAGGAACTGTCGAGATTTCCTGACTGCTTGACACTTGTATTTGAGTGTGCCTGCTGTGAGCAGCAGGATGTGAAATCGGATGGGCGGATGAATCACCGAACCGATCTCATGGCTTTTTTCTGGTGTTTTGTTGTTTGTTTGCTTTTTATTTTTTTGGAAAACTAACCCTTGAAGGATCTAGAAGAGCCTGGTCCAATATGTAGACATTGTTTTCACTTCCATATTTTTTTCTGGTATTAACTTCAGGGCTGTAACACTTTAGTTTAAACTGTAGGTGTACACTTCTGGGAATTTTAATTTCAGTGGTTTACTTTTTATTGTCTATAAAACTTGGTCTATGTAACCAAAAGTTATGATTCCTATTTTTATTGACTTACATTACTTTCTTCCATGTATATTAGAAATTGGTTTGATTTCCTTCCCCCTCCCTCCCGAGAGACTAACATTTATTTTGTTTTCTAATTCTTAATTCATTGTCTTACAAAAATAAGCAAGTTATAACCTGTATCATATTACCAGGCTGAATTACAGTTAATTTAAATAGATACCTGTAATGGGCATTTTAACAGAATCTTAATTGTGGTAACTCAACAGGATGCAGCTCTGTGGGGGTTATCATTACGATGATGACATTTCCACTTGTGGAAGTGTTAGTTGTTTGCAGTATTCCTTATGTTTATTACAAAGACTAGCAGCTACCTCTGCTTTTAATAAAACCGTTCTCAGAATGTCTTACTATTGCAACATGCAGTGATATTTGCTGTTTGCTGCGGGACGGCTGTCAGTACTTTGTGTGTTGTGGTTTGGAGCAAAACTGAAGTTTGCTTCTGTAGTGATGCTTTCATAATTGCTTCATCTTCAGTAGCAAAACCTTTTCGATACAAGAACGTTGTGTGAGACAGGTTGTGTTTTGGTGGCATCTTGGAGAAGGTAGCACCATCCACCTGTATCACTAGCAGTGAATTCAGGATATCGGAAGAACAAATATTCCATTCTCCATATTTTGAATCTAGTGAATAATCAGGAGCACAACTTGGGATATAGAGGAGATAATTATCTTTTGTATATAAAAAACCACATCAACTTGAAATCTTTCGTAGTTAGTGGTGCATTAAACAGCCAGATGGAGTCAGAATTTCTTTTCAATGGGAATAAAGCCAGTCTCGGTTAACCCGTGAATGTGGTGGTGTTACAGTAGTGCCAGTGGATGACTGGTCTGCGAAAGAAGGAAGCTCGGGGAGAAGGATGAAGCAAGAGCTGTGATAAAAGGAGTGGTGAAGGTAGGTGGGACAGTTCACAGAGGAGCACTGGGTTCACAAACTCTTCATCACTTTTGTCTCAGATTGTATTTTTAAACTATTTTGAAGCCACCAAAGGTAAGGCAGTGTGGGGTATGAGACTGCTTGCTCCCTGGAGTGAGAACGGGGTAGTCTGGTTAACAGCCCCGCACCACTGAAGTTTGTGGCTGGAGGTGCTGATTGCAACACAAATGTCTGGGCGAGCACAGGGGACCGCTATGCTTGAGCTGGGGCGGGCTGCTGCCTTGCAATGCCCACTCACCTACCAGAACCTGCCCTGGCAGTGCGAGAGGCAGAAAGGGACACTGGCAGTTGAGAGGGGAAGCATTTCCCTGCCTGGGTCAAGTGTCAATGGGAGCAGGGTCTGGAGTTGGCTGTGTCCCAAGGGTAGCTGTAGGAATCGTGAACCTGAGAGAGACGGGACGACACTTGAGGCTTGAGATCTGGACAACGGCAATCTTTCTGCATTGGGTAATGCAGAAAGAAGACCCGCTGTAACTGAAGGGAGCAGCTAGGAGAAAAAACTTGTGGAGCTCTGGTGGTAGATGAAGGGCAACCAGTTGAAAATCGGCGTAATTGTAACAGGAAAAGTGTGTTTGCTATCTCTTATTCAGTTAAATCACTGGAATATTTTTCAGTAGTTAATGTAATTTCGGAGTTTCCTCATAACTTCAAAATACTAGGTAGGTGTATTCCTGGCATTAAACTGAGGATAGGTATAGCCTCAGGTGCGTCTTCGGCTAGCATGTTTCTCCTGCTGCCGGTTAGTTGAACTGCTTTGTTAAGTAGAGTAAGTCATATGCCGTGTCAGGTGTTACCTGCAAATCAAAAGAGTAATCAGAGGGAACTGGTAGAAAAACACAAGCTTTGATTGTTGAGGGGTTGCTGAACCTGGTCCTCAGGGAAGCGGTGAGTGTAGTTGTTCGTGTCATTCATGTTGTTCTGAGTCAGGACGGGTTTGTAGGGGTTACAGATCATGGTGGTTGGCCAGGAATAGTTTCAGGTTTCTTGAGTAGGAGTCTTTGAGTCTTGCCAGAGGCGTGCATCATAGACTCAGAGGCTTGCATCATGCAAAACAATGTCGATACTGTCGTGTCTATGTTGTTTTTCTGTTACACCTGGAATATTGAGGGGAGGAAAAAAAGTTTTCCTCAGTGGTAATCTCCTCCAGTATTTGTGTCTTCGTTGTTATTAAATTATTTATTAATGCTGTTTATTAATTTATTTGTTGCACTCTGTTCCCTGAAAGATAACTAAATACAAGTCCACTTGCTAGCTTGTAATTGGAATGGTGGAAGTGTGAATTTGGGATTGATAGATTTCACTGGCGTGACAGAGTATGGGACTAGCCAGCCTGGCCAAGCTCCAGGGTGAAAATCCTTGGTCTTTAAAACTGTGGTTTTCTTCATGTAGTTTGTTTCTTTGTAGTGCTTTTGTAGGATTGTTTCTTTGGAGTGCTTTCCTCTCTAGTTTAATAAACAAAGCAGTGCAACTTCCTTACCATCCTCAGTTTCCGATTTTTTAATAATTTTTATGGTGGTGTCCATGTAACTGGTGAGCAGTGTACTTGTATTAACTTCTATGTATTACCTTGGTATGCAGGAGGCTTACTATGGGTGGTGTTGCCAAGTAAAGTGCTTGACAGTAGTATTTAACTATCTCAAGTTACTTGTTCTTCTTTTTTTTCTCTCCAAGCTCTTTTAAAAATGAGATGCCTTTCCAAGTCTGCCTGGCTTCATTGGAAATGACGATTTTTAAAGTCTTAGAATTTGGAGGGTTATAAAGGAAAACTGAGGAACCCAAGACTTGTTTAGAAAACCAAAGTTCTTAAAAATTTTAGTACCCTTCAGTACTCTGCAGACAACTTAGTACCATTTTTTTTAAAAATACTTCTTGGTCAAGAGCAGTTGCTGGGCTGACTGCAAAGGCAGTGACTCAGGCCTTGCGCTGCCTCTTTTTCTCCTTTAGCTACAGAGCCATGAAGGGCAGCTAGCACAGGTGTAGGTGTCTGTAGGTAGGTGAGATGAGCCCGCCAACTGGCAAGGACTTTACCCACTAAAAGTTAATTCTTCAGGTTATAATTTCTGGGCTGTGAATGTGAGTCATTGCTGAGCCACAGTTAAGGGGATTGTTTGTCCATGTTGGTCTGCAGAATGAAATGGCACCGGCTTACCGCGTGCAGGTGGTGAGTCCTGCAGGCTGCTGCAGTCATCCCAGTAGGAGACTGGAAAGTCTAGATTACTTTTGGAAATCAGGCTACTTCTGGGTTTTGCACTTAAATATATAATCAGATTTGCAGATGAATTCCCCTCCTGGAATACTGAATGAAATAGCATGTTTAATTACTCCCCAGCACCCCCCGGCCCTCAAAAAAAGTCTTAACTGATGGGAAACTATCAGATAGGGAAGAAGCAAATATATTTCTATTTAAGCAAGCTCAGGAAAATAACCAGAGCAACTTTACCTCCAGTCAAAAATAGGAGGCCTGTTAAAACAAGGAGAGAAACAATGAGGGCTAGGGAGGCTGGTGGAATATGATCGGGTATGTGTCAGGTAGATCACTGAAGATGGGCGCTTTTTTCCTAAAGTTAATTATGGCTTGTAGTGAACTTTAAAGTGTTTGGGGAAGTTTGAAATGCTGGGATGGAGAGTTTCCAATGGAAATTCTCCAGGACCAGTACGGAGGTCAATTTTACTTTCTACTCCCAAAGACATCAAAAGCGTGAGTATGGTTCAGTGGCTTCTCCGGATTTCAGATTACTATTAGAAGATTTGTAGCTACTGAATCTGGTAGTGGAGCTGTTTTGAGCCGGTCAATACCGGATGGGAATGTTGTATACTTAGGTGTGGGGTTTTTTCCTTCTCTGAGTTTTTTCCTGCAATATGTTGAGGGATAATTATTAGTAATAATGCTGCTCTGCCCTTCCAAGAAAGGACAGGCTAGGAGAAAATACTTTAAAAAATATTAAGGGAAGCACTTCTGGTCAGTTGCTCAATTTTAGATGTATTTATTAAAGTGGATGCTTATCAGCCACACTTACAGGATGCCAGCCAAATAGACTCCTTACGCTGATTATTAGCATCACTGCTGTCACATAGTGCCTCTGGTTTAAAGCCTGAATATGTACCCAACACCTTCATGTGCACAGATATGCTGTTTTCTTGAAAAGCATAACTCTGAGCCAGGGAGTGAGGATGGCTGGGTTTCTTCAGTGTGTATCACAACTTGGAAGACCATTTTCTTGGTTTTCTTTGCTTGTTTTTCTCAGCTTTGGGGTAAATTGTGGAAGCCTGTCTTCTCTTTGCTAGCTAGAGAGGTCAATGCTGTCTCACGCTTGTTGCCACCTCTGATTTGAAGGAGCGAAATAGGTTGGTTTGAACAGATGGATTTTTGCTAACTTATTTTTTTGACACAGTGAGGTGGGACTTCCACACGTAGCTCACTGGGCACTCCTGAGGAGGTGACCATCTCCAGGCCAGAGCTTGGTAAAATGAGATGTTGGCTCTTCTACCTGCGCCAGCTGTGGGGGCAACAGCACTGATTTTACAACGACTTCTGGTGATACATAAACTTGCAGCTTGTTTAGCTTTCTCTGCTGCTTGTGGGAACGATTTTGTTCCCTCTTTTAAAAGAAGTTTAGTGGGCACAGCTTATTCTGGTTTTGCTTATTCTTAAGTGGTTTTGCTGTGAAAGTTGGCACAGCGCGCTTGACACTGACTGCGGTAAGGGGAAAGCTGTGTGATATTTCATCCGCAGTGGGATGGTGGTTAGTGCTGTTCTCTTAACTTCTTTCAGCATCTTGCACAATGTAAAAGGAGAAGACGTGCCAGAGTTTATATAAGCTACTGCATATAAACAGTTACATTTTTTTTGTTCCTATTCTTGATTTTTCTACTGTCCTGGTGTTCGCTCTGAAGGCAACTGTGAGGAGACTCTCTACAAAGTTTTGAGCTGCTTAAGGGTAGTATTTGCCAGCTGAGGCAGAATTAATCTGTTTCAGACTTCCTTGCAGGCTAAATCTCTGGTACTTGTGCTCCGTTACCAAATCACAGGATGCTCACCATAGCTGGGTTAACAGAGAGCAGATTTTGGCAAAAGTCTGCACTGAAGTTACGCTTGTTCCTTTGGGCTTGTAGCATGGGGCCCTAGGTGTTCAGCCACACTCCCTTAGATCAGGGGTTACCACCACTACGAGAAACACAGATGCACAGTCCACGCAGAAAGCAGAAATCGATGCTCCACCGAGCGTCCCGAGGAAGCTTGTGACCTTGTCTTTAAGCTCTGGCTATTTCATTTACAACTGCATACAAGCGCAAGGATTCTCATGGTCTTTGGGACTGAGCAGCCTCTGAACAGGAAATAAAATCCTTCTTTAATTTTTGAATGGGTTAGAATATAAATCATCTTAGAACTTTGAAAAGAGAGCATAAGTACTCCTGCCTGTACCACAAGTAGAGCTGGCTCAATTCTGGACTTTTCTGTTTTCTTCTGAGCATATATATTTTTTAATATATAGTATTATATTTTATATATTTATTATAATATATATTATAAATACATATTTTTATATATTAAAATAATTCTGAGCATAAGCCTAGTTTCAGTAATGGTATTAAATCAGGAGAGGGAGAGTGGACGATCACATTTGGTAATGCTAATCCTTAATAGCAGGCAAAATAAGAGTATGAAACCTGTACGGTTAAGTCTTTTTATGTGCAGCCTCTGTAGATAGTCTGGACTCTTGATGAAAGGTGTGCTGGAAAAGTTGATCTTTCTGCCTTTCTGCACTGTTGATGGTACGGAAGAACCACTGGCAGGTCTGTTCCCTCTTACCCTACTTGAAGCATGAGCAGTCTTCCTGTGGGACACCTCCCTTCTGGATTTCACTCTGACTTCATTTTTAGTACACCTGATCACATTGTTTTATCTGAAGTGCAAACAAAATGTGGAAACACAGCACACATGATCCCAACCTGAAATTAGGAATAACCTGTTTTTAAATGTTACTGTTTTGTATTTCCTTTCAGATGCTCGTAAGCCCTTGTGAGTAGAAATCTTGGATAGTCATTATCTGGAGAGTAATATATACTGTTTTGCTGAAGAAAGTCTGAAGATAAGAGGGAAAGATCACTTTCTGTTAAATTCCAATTCTTCATGCGTTCAGAAGCATAGTTAAATTTTGCAGCTTGGCTGAAAATCCTGTGTGGTTTTGGTAATATATTAGAAAGTATGTTTTCAGCAGATTAAGACAGTTATTTACAAAAATGTTTAATCAGTTCATGAAAAATCTGTGACTGTACGTTCTGCATGTTTTTATATTCATATACCTACCTGTATATACACATGTGTGGGTATAGATATATTTGTGTATGAAGTTGTAACTGTTGTAACAGAAAAGGGCCTTTAAGTCCTTTGTACGCAGGCTGGTAAATAAAGTTTTAACTCTAATGTGGAGTTTGAACTGTGTGTGAGGATAAGGTGGTGAACTAAGAGGCCTTGCGCTGAGTGTGTGCACCGTAACGAGAACATTTCCTTATGTCGGAGAAACTGTCCAAAGTGATGTGTGACTGTGTTTATCAAAATTGTATTTTATTTAGATCTAACTAAAACCAATGTCATTCTATTTAAACTAGAGTTGTGAAGGGAGTATCAAGGTTTCAGAGCTATCCATTCAAACAACTGAGTGTCAAAGATGGTAACTACTTTTAGAATATAGATTTAAGGGGGATGTAATGTTTTGCTGTGTTTTCCTCTGCTCCCTGCAACTTATTGCACTATTCTAGAGTGACCACTGATTATTACCAAAATCCAGGCATTTGAGTTGTTCATTACTTCTCCAGATTTTAACTAAGTCTTTTTTTTTTAATGTTTACAATATATTAGTTTGCACACACACACACATAGTTTCATTTCTGTACACTGGTACAGTTGCAGGGTTTTTAAATTATTACTGAAAGAAATCATCTTTCCCAGAGTAATAATTCTCTCAGATTATGAATTGTAGCGTATTTTTATATAATTATTCCTGTCAAACCAGACCCTTAAGTTCTAGGGAGAACAAAGAGTTCTTGGAATTCATCTTTTAAGTCCCAGAAGGTCTGGGACTTATCCTTGAAGCTGTTAAGTTCAAAACAATTCATTAATGTCAAATAAAAGGCCCCATAAAGAATAATGTTTATTCCTCTAAGCCTCTACTGAGAGGCTGTGTAAGCACTCCTTGAAAGTTTTAATCATTGAATAAACCTTTCAAAGGGTGGAGGGGGTGGAGCATGGTGTGAACGTTGTGTTTTTGCTTAATGAATCATTCATCCACATGTGGCCAGCTGCATGCTTTTTTCTATAGAAACAGGTTACTGGAGTATAGCGATTTTTTGGGACAAACCCAAAACAACACAAAAACAACACAGCTATACAGTCAGGTGAGTGAAGGATGCGTTTTCTTGTGCTGCCGAGAGCCCAATGACATTGAGATTGTTCTGGTTTGGTGTAAAAATGTTGGAGGCATCACCCCAATAAGGCTCAGTTGAAATCAGGGCGTATGTTCAGGAGGAGTTGCATCACCCCCCTCATCCCAAACTGCAGCCTCTTCAGCTTAGGTACCCCAGGGTTCGAGCTGGTGGCAGAGGTGTTGCTTCTTACCTTGAATCGTAATGTACTTCAGTAAGTGCATGCATCTCTTCTTTCTCTGTGCTAGATGTCATTCTTTGTGGGAGTCTGGATAAATATTTCAGTCTGTAGGAGTTCAGGAGAGCTAGGTATTGCCTAGCAACAAGCATCCCACTTTCTGCCTCCTGCTTCTCTTTACTTTTATTAAAATACCATTGAAAACCAGGAGTTGAAGCATTAGGTTGATTTTCAGAAATATTTTGAGCAGCTTAAGGTATTTTTGTTATGACACTGTGTCGGAGCAACAGAGAAGTTGGTGGGGGTCTGGCATCTTAAACCAAGTAGCTTCATTTGCCTCTTTTGAACAGAAATCACAACCAAAGACTAGCAAAAACTTCAGCTGATGACAGAAAAACCTTATGATCACTGCTGTTTAGTAAGTAGCAGGTAGCAAGTGCTCCTTTGGTCCTGGGAAGTCTATAAAATATATAGCAGTTGCACTTAACCTAAGCTGAACGCATTTTAAGCTCGATCACCTGGTTCATCTGGCATCTTGAGATGGTTGCTGGTGGGACATTGGCTTATGTTGGAATTTCAAGTTTTAAAACTTTTTTTACAGACAACTTTCTGGAAAAGTGTTTTGTCTATTTTCAGTTACAGTGCTACTCAATTCAGTTTACAAATATTCCGAGGGCTAGACCCGAGGCGAGAAAAGGAGGCACTTGAAGAAAGATTCAGGTAGATTTTGGGGTATGCTGATTCGGTGCAATACTGCACACATTTTAAGTGGTGAGGACTGTTGCAAATCTGTAGCTCGTGGTTAATCTGTGTTTTACCTGTAGCTCTCGTAGAATGTCTGCTTTATGGAGTTTACAAATTTCCCTCCAAGAATCGGAAACATAGGAAGAAAGGGCAAGTATATGGCTACTGTTAATGTAAGGGTTGCCAACCTCAGTGCTGGGTTTAGGATAACCTGTGTTTCTTCATCTGAATGCTGCTGCAACTGTGCTTTCAGTGATCCTGCCTTCCCTGATGTTCAGGATGGTCTTTGTGAGTTTGGGAGAAGTTGCACTCCATCTTTGGGGAAGTTTGATGTGACTCGGGGCCTTTGAAAGGGATTGCAGGAGTGTAAGTGCAGATGTAAGGGCTTTCAAGAGGAAAAGTGCATACTTTTAAAGTAAAATAAATGATGCAAGAAGGTGATGAAGAAACACAGTTATGAAGATACACAGTTATGCCCAAATGCGGGGGTTTGCTTTCAAGAGGGAAGTTAGTAAGTCCTGATTCAACAAATGACTTAAATTTGTGAATGACTTGGTCTTTTCCAGATATATGTTGCCATATCTATCTAAATTAGAAAAGGGGGTAAATAGCATGAGGAATAATTTGTAACGGTATTTATAGGAATTTACTTTAAAAGTTAGCAGTATGTAAAAGAGATGTGAAGTGATACCAGTATGAACTTGTTTTTTAATGAATGAACGTGGGTTTGTATGTTCAAAAATATTCTATTTGTAGAGTCAGGGCAGCTTCCAACACATAGTGGCCTCTGTTTGTCTAAAAATATACTCAGTGTGATTGTTCTGACACCCTTTTCAGGTTCCTTACTCCAGTCTGTGATTCTTGTTCAGATCCACTGGTGGGTGGGCATGCTGCCCAGATAGGGACTATGGGGGCATTTATTCTGATCAAGATAGGTTTTCAAAATGGACCAGGTGTTGTATTTTCTGGTTTGTTTTCTCGTGCTGTAGCAGGAAGAATGCGATGTGACGGTGGCATTCATAATGTTGATAAATTCCTGTGGTCTGAAAACATGATTTTAAGGTGATGGTTAGCCTTTGGCTGGAAGTGGACATAATTCTGTTTGCCATGTATATTTCTTTCTTTTGGTTGAAACCAGTGGTTTGTTAGACGCTTTGCTCTAAGATTACTAAAGAGCCGTTTTGATGTAAAGGTTTTGAATCATGTATATTGTGCAGTTGTCTCATTGAGTAGATTTTCTTGTGGTATAAAACCCACTTGATACAAATGGAAGGCACTTCTGTTCGGACTTTCGTGTTTGTTTTCATATTTCTGTTAGTAGAAACATTAAGATTTCGCAGTAGACTGCTGAAAACCAAAGTCCAGAGGAGGATTGACAGTGGTAACACGCGTGGCATGATGGCTGCGCTTGATCTGTAAGGGACGGACAGTCTTTGTTTTTCATATGCATTTTAAGTTGTTTTCTTTTGAGGCTGAAACTTTTCAGCTCTCTGGAAAATCAGGCAATGGATTTGTGGAGTTATGACTTAAACACTGTTTACAGATGAACAGTTTACTCTTCATCTTCTCCCCAGAAGCAGCCTAAAATAGTTGCAGTGAAGATACCTGTGGCCGGTATGGGTGGCATGTATAGCAAGCGTGCATTGGCCACCAAAACAATGCTCTTGGTTACCCTGGTGGTCAGTGCTAAGGGATAACCCCTGTCCTACCCGCCAAACTACAGTTATCATGGTAGAGCAGCGTTACGGGATGGTGGAACTTGTGGCGTGCCCTGCTTGTGCTTGGCAGAGACAAGCAAAAGGTCCTTCCATGGAGGAAAGCACCCCAGTGATGCAAGGGTGGGCAGTTCAGTGCTTGATAAATTGTGCAGACCTGAAGAGAATTAATAAGCAAACACAATTACTTGTCATTGCTAATGAAGCAGCTTTTTCATGAAGAAGGTTGCTGTACATGATTTAATAACGCAAAACCAGCTGTGTCTGTGGCTAGGTGGGTAGTGCTGTGTTAGCAGTTTTGAAACACATACCCTTGTTCTGTCACTACAGCCATGGTAACTTCAGTTCATGTGTAACTTGAAACTAAATTGCATTGCAGGAGCACATGTGTCTGCATGTAGGGAGGAGCAATGATGAGAGAACCTGGAGAACTGTCAACAATTACAGGTCAAACTCTGTCTTTCTCTGATAGAGACCCCATGAAGCTTTTGGAAACATTACATTTAATTTTAAAGATCTTTAATGACTAAGTAATTTCCCGTTCAGGTTGGATAACCACATCATGCAAGTCCAGGATATGGAAAACCTGGTCCAGTTTTCCCATTTTTGGACATGAGCACAGAGAAATTCAAAGATCGTTCTTCAAGCGTGCAATTAAAAAAAAATTATTCTGCTTCATGAAATGGAAATTTTGAAGCAGTTGAAATAATAGTACGGGGAGATTAAACAACTAAAAGGAAAGAGTCTGCAAGATGCATGGGAGGTGAGGCAAATGGTCTACAGTAGTTAGCTCTAAGCCTACAGTGTTCAGTTACATTCAGTTAGGGCAGTCTTTGTGGTGATTTTGTAACCTTCTGTGATTCACATGACTACTTGGAACTTGTTTTTTCTATTAAGTTAATATTGTCCTAGAAATAAAATTGAGTGCATGATGTTTAGTCAGTATAATAGTAGTTTGAATATTTACTCATTTTACATGCTTAAGGAGCATCTTGTCATGTTTTCAGTGTAAAAGTTTACTTGGTGTCTGGAAACCTGTTAGTCATGTTGTTGTATATACAGCAGTAACGAAATACTGGGTTGTGGCTTGAAAACGGGCAGGTGATGCTCCACTGCTATTTGAAGGATGACCTTATTTTGAATAATATTTTGAATAATATAAAAATAAAAGCAGATGGCTTATAACAGCTCTGACAGCAGATTTAGATTCTTGACTTCACACCATTTCCATTATTAAGAGAGACATATGCAAGCAGCATTTGCTTCCAGATATGTGCACATATTCTGGCAAGAGGTTTAAGACGTACTGTCTATTGTTTAAATTTTAGACATCTGAAGCTTTTTCTTCTCCCCAAGGCTTTAAAACGTTAGACTACTGGATTATTATATTTTCTTAAACCTGAAGGAGCCTTCCAAAAGTATAATGTAGTATTTAAATCTCTACATATATTTTTGTTTTATAGATTCACGTGGAAACATAACTAAAATAATCATTTACCCATAGGAAACCTTTCAAGAAATACATATTCAGATTTTTTCATAGTCTTGCACAGTTATTTCCCATGGCTGGAGTATTGGCTGAGCTCACTAATAAATGTATTTGTGCTTTTATTGCGTTGTTGTCCAGCTCTGACATAGTATTTCTGGGAAGCGCACTTTGAAATACCAGTAAAGAATATTCATGCTCAGTAACTGCTGGAAAGTTTACCTGTACAAACACAGGGTACTGATACATAATGGGCCCAGAAGACTAGTTAAAGCAGTTGGGATTTAGTGCCCTCAAGTAACAGCTCAGAAACTAAAGACACTGAGAGTGTTGACTAAATTCATTAGTTAAGGTAAAACATAAGGCTTTCTCTGATACACTTTCTGTCATATTTATCCGGTTTTATTTAAAGTGCTTATAAACTTAGTGTCCTTCTGACCTCTGTTTTACTATGGAACAGATGTCCAGGGTTAAGTTTTTATTTACATATACAGTAATACTTGAAAAATCAATGGACCTCTAAAAAAAATAAATCAAATTATATTATCTTTTCTTTTTCAGGATTGAAGTGGATCTAGGAACGAATGGATGACTGAATATTCATATGAAGAGGAAGGCCATAAAAGTTGGTTGACATTTTTACAGCCATATGCATTATACATACTACTGCTATTATTAAACATTTATATTGTGTTACAAAACATAATAGATGAAATAACCAATCTGAGCTTCATGTACCGTATTGTTTTTCAGGCAGGGGAATACTATAGCTTAACACAGCTGTAGCTTAAAGCAACAGTTTCTGACCAAACCTTGAACGTTAAAGGGAAACCTTGTTGTACGTTAAGGAAATAGGTAATTCCTTTGAAGCCAGGTGTTAGAATGGGCTGGTGCATAGTGGTGTTCATTATTCTTATGTGCAAGGATGAAGGGAGAATGAGAAGTGTTGTCTTCCATTACAGCTGCTGGCTATGAAGTTTGATGCGTTGTGGAGTGGTACTCAGGCTCCACATTGACAAGTGCGGTTTAAGAAGTCAAATAGGATATGATACCTTTGAAAATATCTTGGTGCTTTGTTTTCTTATCATAGA